>NC_092752.1:50296514-50984014 GCF_047496795.1 Chiloscyllium punctatum
CGATAAAGGAGGCTCAGGACCTCCATGCCCTCAGCAGAGTGGGCGGGGGAGTTGAAATATTGGGCCACAGGGCGTTGGGGTTAATTTGGTGCGGATGTTCCGGAGATGTTCCATAAATTTCTCTACTCGGAGGCATCCAGTCTCCCCAATGTAGAGTATACCGCATGGGAAGCAACGGATACAAGAAATGATATTGATAGAGGTGCAGGTAAAACTTTGATGGATGTGGAAGGCTCCTTTGGGGCCTTGGTTGGGGGTGAGCGGGGAGGTGTTGGCACAGGTTTTGACATTCCTGCGGTGGCAGGGGAGGGTTCCAGGAAGGGAGGGTGGGTTGAAGGGGGGCGTGGACCTGACCAGCAGGTCACAGAGGGAACGGTCTTTGCGGAAAGCGGAATGGGTGGGGGAGGGAAATATATCCCTGGTGGTGGGGTCCGTTTGGAGGTGACAGAAATGTCTTCAGATGATGTGGTTTATGCGAAGGTTGGTCGGGTGGAAGGTGAGCTCATTTCCAATTAATGCCGAAACATTAACTGCTTCAACCTGTCGAAACCCCTCCACCACTCCAACCTCTCACTTCACAACGCTTAGCCCTCAACTCCTTCTGCTCCAATCCCAACCTCACCATCAAACCAGCAGATGTCGTGGTAGTTTAGCACACTCACCTCTACACTGCTGAAGCCAGCCGCCAACTCGAAGTCACCTCCTCCTACCCCCCCCCTTGACCATGACTCTAACTCCCATCACGAAATCATCATTTCCTAGACCACACAGAACCTCATCACCTCAGGAGATCTCCAACCCACAGCTTCCAACCTTATAGTCCGGGAACTCAACACTGCCCGAATCTACCTCCTTCGCAAGATCTACAAACCTGACCACCCTGGCCGACCCATTGTCTCAGCATGCTCCTGCCCCACCGAACTCGTCTCCACCTACTTTGACACTGTCAAATCCCCCTAATCCAGGAACTCCCCACGTATCTTCGAGAACCCCACCCACGATCTCCACCTCCTTCAAGACTTCTGTTTCACGGGCCCTCAACCCCTCATCTTCACCATGGATATCCAATCCCTCTGCACGTCTATCAACCATGACCATAGCCTCCAAGCCTTCCGTTTCTTCTTCTTGCGACATCCCCAACAGTACCCTTCCACTGACACTTGCATTCCTTTTGCTGAACTGATGCTCACCTTTAACAATTTCTCCTTCAAATCCTCCCACTTCCTCCAGACCAAAAGGGTAGCCATGGGACCCCGTATGGGCCCCACCTATGCCTGTCTCTTTGTTGGTTACGTGGAAAAGTCCATCTTACATAATTACACCAGCACCACTCCATACATCTTCCTTCACAATATTGATGACTGCATTGGCGCCACCTCGTGCTCCCGCGAAGTGGTTGAGAAATTCATCAACTTCACCAATACATTCCACCCTGACCTTAAATTCACATGGACCATCTCTGACACCTCCCTCCCCTTCCTGGACATCTGCTTCTGCATTAATGAAGAACGAATTAACATTGATATCTTTTACAAACCCACCGACTCCCACAGCTCTTACACCTCTTCCTACTCTACCTCCTGCAAAAATGCCATCCCGGATTCCCAATTCCTCCGCCTCCGCCATATCTGCTCCCACGAGGTCCAGTTGCACCTTTGAACGCACCAGATGGCCTCCTTCTTTAGAGACCGCAATTTCCCTTCCCACGTGGTTTAAGATGGCCTCCAATGCATCTCGTCCACACCCTGCCCCTCCGCCCCTAAACCCACCCCTCCAACCGTAACAAGGACAGAACGCCCCCGGTGTTCACCTTTCAACCTACCAATCTCCGCAAAAAACCAAATCATCTGAAGGCATTTGTGTCACCTCCAAATGGACCGCACCACCAGAGATATATTTTCCTCCCCATCCAGTTCCGCTTTCTGCAAAGACCGTTCCCTCCGTGACTAAATGGTCAGGTCCACAGCCCCCAAGAACTGACCCTCGCTTCCTGGAACCCTCCCCTGCCACCGCACGAATGGGAAAACCTGCGCCCACACCTCATCCCTCACGTCCATCCAAGGCTCCAAATAAGCCTTCCACATTCCCATTCACCCTTTGTTCCTTTTGCTACCTTCCCCCACCCTCCTCTCTGACCTATCACCTCCAACCCCACCACCATTCACCTATTGTGCTCTCTGCTGCTTTCCATCCACGCCCAGCCACGCTCTATAATCTCTCCACTCTGCAGGAATCCTGCCTCTATTCCTGATGAAGGCCTTTTGCCCGAAATGTCGACTTTACTGCTCCTCGGATGCTGCCTGACCTGCTCTGTTTTTTCCAGCATCACTCTAATCTAGACCTTATCTTCTGCCTGTCAAACCTACAGCCTGGAGGACGCAACGTTGTCTGCTCCAATTTGAAATAACATTCCCACCCATGCCCCTTCTCCCTTTCCTGACTATCTCCCTCCCTTCCATTCCACCTAACAACGATGTCTTCCAGCTCCCAACTGGATTACTCCCTCCCATCACCCAACTACTAGTCCACGTATCCGTAACTTACCATCCCGCTGCTCTCCCCACCCCAGCCACTCCCTTCCCTCTTTACCTGCAGCGCTCCCTACTCCTACTGCCGTTCCTGAAGAAGTGTTATACCTGAAATGTTGACTTTCCCACTTCATGATGCTTCCTGGCTTGTTGTGTTCTTTCAGCCTTTTCTTTGTCTCCTATAACTCAGGAAGATAGAGTCTAGTCAGCACAACACACCGGTAAGCAGGAAACACGGGTTGCCCATTGAAGTCCTTGAACCTCTGCACTCGGGCCAGGAGGAAGAGATTCAATTCCTCGAGACACTGACACATGAACAGAACAGGCCATTCAGCCCCTCCAAATTCTTACACTGAAATAGGAGGATGTCATTGATGCTGTAACATGACAAACCAATGAAGCAGAAACTGCACAGACAGACTGCTCCATGTTTTTCCTCCTGGCCCCATTGCTAATACAACACACATATTACGTTAACATGGTTTGCTGACCATGAGAAGAGAAAGTGATTGGTTTGTACCAAGTACCAAGGAGGCATCTTCCATCTCCGAGATGTTATGGTCGAGGCTAGACCACACAAAACGGCCTTAAGCAGGCAGCCCAGAGCATAACTTGGCAATTTATTTCGGTAAGTGTATAATGAAAATTACCCAGAGTAATTTAGCTGATAGACTACTAGATTTTAAAGCAGACAAAATCTTTATGCATAGAATTACACAATGAAACACAAAGAACAGAATAAAGAATCCCAACAGAATTCGCTGTTCCGAATATATACGACTCTCCCAATCAGCAAACACCCAATTAAAACCAGTATCAATGGAATACATGCTTCCAAGTTGAAGTTTAAGATCAGATTGTGATGATTACGAGCTATTCCATAAACTCACTAGCCCTACCTACAAATTTCGTTTGGATCAACAAAACTCTTATTGCCTCTGGCCTTAAGAGGCAATTTTTAGATTAGATTAGATTAGATTAGATTAGATTACTTACAGTGTGGAAACAGGCCCTTCGGCCCAACAAGTCCACACCGCCCCGCCGAAGCGCAACCCACCCATACCCCTAACCGAACACAACGGGCAATTTAGCATGGCCAATTCACGTGACCTGCACATCTTTGGACTGTGGGAGGAAACCGGTGCACCCGGAGGAAACCCACGCAGACACCTTTTCAAATGAGTTTAAAAAGACTTCCACATCCTTCTCATCAAATTGTAATTGTCTAGGCTTCTGACTACTGGGGCTTGCTCATCCTCCCTCTCTTCCTCACGAACGCTACCCCCAACTTTTATCTCCCACCTTCTACACTGACGTTTCTTTTTAAGTGTCAGCTTTTGCTGTTCAAAAGCTGCCTCTTCCTTTTTCCTCTACTGCGCTCTCTTTTTCTCTCTTCTGCTGCACTCTATTTTCCCTCTGTTCTGCTTTCAATCGTAACTGAAACTGTTTCATTTCTGCTGCCCATTCCTTACCTCTCGCCGCTAAGTCCAGCTGCTTCCTTTGCAATTGAATTCTTACCATCTGCATAGATTCTGATGTTTTCTCCAGCAAGTTTAATTGATGACTTACTACTACAATTAACTGTCCTTTCCTCACAGAAGCAGGCAGTTCTGATTACAGCTTCTCTGCTAATTCATGCAACTTGGTTTTATTCATTTTCTTCAAAACGTCCAATCACTGCATCCACAAACTTTTGGCGACTGAAAGAGCCATTGCTATGCCAAGCTTTGTCGACCCAACAAAACCAAAATCCAGAATAAAGATACGAGCCCCTCACGCTAGCTGTTTAAAATCCTGCAAAGAGCCCCCAGTCTGTTATGGACTAGGCTAGACCACTTAAAATTTTCTTAAGCAGGCAGTCCAGGGAGTAACATTGCAATTTGTTTCGGTAAGCGTACAATGAAAGTTACCAGGAGTAAGATAGGGAAGTTGTCAACTAAATGTTAAAAGAGACAAAAACTTTATTCACAACATTACACAATGAAACACAAAGAACAGAATAAGGACTCCCTACCGAACTCAACCTATCCAGCTAGACTTAATGATGCCGTTCCAAATATACACAACAGTCCCAATATGAAACCCCCTTTTAAAACCAGTAGAACTGGAACACATGCCTACAGTTTGAAGTTGAAGGATAGAAAAGCGAGAGAGCTTCCACACAGTTCCCTGTTGAACTTCCCAGTTCCAGACTCAACTGAATACTGCTCAGCTCAGCTCGTTCAGCTAAAACAAATTCTGACCACTCCCCTTTCATTATACGCATCCCTTCTAAAATATGACCACTTTGGCCGGAAATTTCATCTGCTTCCATATATCATCTCTGTACGAGGCCAGACTGATCGGAGTCAGGCCCCATTTTAATGTTCCTCTGAAAACAATCAAGGACAGAATCTCCTTGAGCCAAGGAAAAGCTTTGAGAAAAAAAAGCGACTAGCTTTGTGACAGAGAAGACGGGCTAGTTTTCTGTATAGAGGTCAGAAGCTGGTGGGAATGGTTAACTCTAACAGAGTGTGACTGTGGACAGGTCTGTGAACAACAAGACGTTCAGTGCAGTGACACAAACAAACTGCACATTGAGGCGGCGACAGTTAATTCAGAATCTGGAGCTCTCTCTAAACCAACATAAGGGTCTGCAGAGCTATGTAAACTATCATAGAATCTTTGAGTCCAACACCACGGAGATAACACCTTTCGCCCAAAATGATTCATGCTGACCAAAATGTCCATCCATGCTCACCCAGTTTTCCTGCAGTTGGCCAATATCCTTCTCAAAGTTTCCTATCTGTATATTTGTACAAACGTGAAGACGTGTATCACAGAAAACACGGTATATTTCACGGTATCAACGTTTTGTTTTGGAAATACTGAGTGTTAGTTCATAACACTCAAGTTTCAATGCAATCAGTTTTTATTATTTTGTAGCGCTACAGATTAAGCAGCCACCTTCTTCACAGTCTCCTCCTGGTACAACCACTGTAGGGATAGACTGGTGAAACTCCATTACACTGTCTCTCTGTAGCAAGTAGATCATTCATTATAAAGGAGAGAAAATCTGTTCACAGTGCCCCCAATACTTTGCAACTACAGGATGGTGTCTTCACTCTGAGACTTAATCATTGTGTAATGAAGGACACCACTCATTTACTGTGCTGATTAATTACTGCTCCACATGAATTCTGTCAGTGACTCATGACCAAGGACCATTTCACCTTCTCATAAATACAAAATGGGAAGGATGATATGTTTTACCAAATAATTTCTTTGCCTTATGAAGCAAAGCCAGACGAAGAGCATCATCACTATATGTTCTGACATCATCTGTGGTAGCGTATGAAACAGTGTCTTTATGTGTAATAACCGGTGCCACTGAATTACATTTCTTGCAATATTACTACTCTGACACAGTGTCCCTGTCATGGAGTTGCGTTAGAGACAGGAACAAGGTGATTATTGAAATAATTGCAACTGAAAGAGTGCTCACAGGACAGTCGGAACCATAAAGTAAGAATTTTACCAAGGCATAGATAATGGTTTATTAAACATCAGCATTGATGCCAAGGTTGGGACTGGGGGTATAATCGAGCTGGTCGTGGATCGGTTTAGTGATGGACAGACGACTGAGACACAAACGAATTCAGGACAAAACAGTACATCGGGATTGTGAACAGTGTTGTTCTGAGATCTTTGTGATGCCGGAGTTGTGGGTGGTTCTGAAACGTGTGGATAACGATACGAAGTTACATTTGAAACTGAAGACAATAGTTTTCCTCTTTGCCAGATATAGATAACAGAAATAGCAATGAGTTTCACCATGGCTAATGGGTTTAATAAATGGTATAGATGCGGACACTTACCAGGAACACCAACAATAGCAAGGAAAGGATAGTAACCTGCCTGGAAAATCAAAAGTGCACAGTATATCCGATATGTTACTGATATCCAAGGCCAAGTAATCTTCAAAAGACCTTCGGATAAACTCCTGTCCATTGTTACAGCATTGTAGTCTACTGTTCTCAGATTCTGATCCATTAATGGAACATTCCAGACAATTCTCAGATGTGTATCTCTCCTCTTCCGGTCTCTGCAGCTGTTGATCCCTGTTAATGTGGAGGTGATGCACCTGCTGCTTCAATGGGACGAAACATTGCAAGAAGCCCCTTACTAATAGAAGACGAAACCAACCAGTGACACAATTAGGGTCCATGGAGACTGTCAACAATTACAGTCACTGAACAAACAGATCCAGTTAACTCCTTTCAGTGTGGTTCCTTCATATCACAATAACAACTGGACTGAATTGAATGTTGGTATCACTTGGATATTGGTCACGTCTCCCATCACCCATTGCTCTCGTGAAGTTAGTTGTGAGGGAGAATGATGGATGCTTTCCTATCGCAGGCATGATTATTCTGCTGTGTTGTCTGTTTGCAATGTTGCAACCACCTGAAACTTCCGCCACCACCACCCCCAGAAAACGCAATCTAGATGTAGTTACCATGCTGATCCCTCCTCGACTAGAACAGGTGCCAACCTGTAGATTTACAGTGAACATATTTGCCCTGACCATACACAGGGAGTGTGGATCTGTCTGGTCTTTCATCTCATTGCTTTAATAAGGCAATTTTGTTTCTTCAACACACAATGTGCGTCAGCACTGTTTTATATAAACTCACAAACACTTTAATGCACTTTATTGGCTTCAAAGGAATAGGTCTCACATTTTATTATTTCAGTCCAAAGCTAAACATGACATGTTGTCACAAAGTCGGTCCCTTTACAATGTCATGTAGTCCTGGTTTTGTTTTTTGTCAGAGAGGGTCCAAACAATATGTTTGAATTTAGAAATGTTCATTGGCTCACTTTTATTTATACCGAGCAGGCAATGCCTCAGGCAGTAGGCTTTCAAGTCTTAAAAAATGTCTTTTATAATCAAGTGGATATGGTCAGCTCTCGCGCTCGGCAGATTGGTTCACCTTGGGGGTTAGTTGAGTCAGGGTTACTGTTGAAACTGGATGCTCTCCCTCTTCTTCTGCGCTTCTGACCGCATAACCTGTAATTTGTTTTGTTTCAGATTTAATCCTTGTGCTAAGGAACTTGCTTATTGGGATTTTACAAGCATTTGGAACAGCATCCTTAAATCGGGATACCCTGTCGAGTTTGGATAGGACAAGTTATTCAGATATTCCATTTTCGTTCCTTGTGTTTCATTCGGTAATTTGGTAAATACTTTCTGTTCGATTAAAACTCAGCATTCTGACCAGTTAGTTCACTCCAGGAATATCTATGTTACACTGAACTTCAACAAATAGCAAAATTACTGTCTGGCTACCGTTTTAAAAATATTTTGGTGGGCCGGGTCTGGCCCATAACAGATTGGGGCCATTTGTGGGATTTGGTCGGCGAGTGGCAGGTGTTAGTGTCTCTTACTTTGGGTGTTGATTTGGTAGAGTAAACAGAGCTTCAGATAACAATGGCTCTTGCAGCCACCAAGTATGTTTTGGAGGTGGAAGAATTAACATTGGGGTTTTTACAAAATGCACGTGAAGTCAAAGCTGCAGGAATTAGTGGACGAGCTGAAGTTGAAGCTACCGCCGAACGTGAGGAAAGATGAGATGCTTGCAGCAGGGGCTCACCATTCCACTTTGCTGGAAACTCCAGCAGGATCTGTAGAGATGACTAAACTTCAATCGCAAATGAAGCAGTTTGCGTAATGACTAATATCAGAAGAGAAAGAAGGAGAATGAATAGGTTTAGCAGAGGAAACAGAAAAAATAACAAATAGCTTTAGCAGGAAAAAACGGAAAAGAGGCAGCTTCAGAGACGGACACTTAGAATGGAAAGCCAGCTTAAAAGGATGGAGGTAATGGCTAAAGGTAAGCTTAGTGAGGAACAGCGTGAGGATGAGCAATCCCATGGTGGTCGAAAGCCTGTTCAGAAACATTTTAGGTATATTCACGGAAAAGCACCGCTGGAGTCAGAGCAGGATATACAAAATATAGGATATACATGGTATATTTATGTAAAACATTTTTCGTTTCACTTGAAAAATGTAACTAAACAATTGCAGTGGCCTGTGAGCATGTGGGTTGTGTTGATCCAAACAGAACTTGTGGGTAGAGCTAGTGAGGTATTCGCAACACGATTAGAGGAGAGATCTGGGGAGTATGAGGAGAGGAAAAAGTGCGTATGAGTTGTGCCAGAAGCTGACAGACAACGTTTCAGGAATCTTATGCCGAATCTGGTAAAACCCATATTGAGATTGAAAGGATCAAAAAAGTAATTGGATAGATGGATAAGACTTAAAAAAGAGAGCAAAGTTATGATGCTCTTCGAGAGATACTTAATTTGGAGGAATTCAAAACTTCACTGCCTGACGTAATGCAAACACATTTGGAAGAGCAAAGAGTTAAACCGGCAAGGCATGTACATGAATTTGGTTATGAATGTGAGTATGTCTAGTGATTAATGATTGTAAAACTTGCTTTAGCTTCCAGCTTCATTTTCAGTTCTTGAGGGATAGAAAACATGCTGCAAATGATGAATAACCTTACATCAATCGAGGGATTGGAAGCTCTGGAGATAAAGAATGAGAATTGCATTAACTGAAAAATATCACAGATTTGGGTGTAACATATGAGTTATAGGAGTTGTGACATGAGATGAGCTGCATTCAATGGAGTCAGGACAGATGCAGGAAGATCTAAAGGGACTACAGGTGATCAAAAGGACAGTGAGGATTCTCACTGGAGGATTGAGTCAGTTTACGCAGACAGGGAGTATTTTATGGAATGGTGCTATTTACAGAGAGTATTTAGTTGTATAGAATTGAGGAACGAACAGAGATATGGAAGACTGTAGTTAATGAAGACATTTGCTGATTTCAGATACTGAGGTTCTGGAAATTAATTGGACCAGAAAGCTGTACAATCTGTCAGAGCTTACAGAGACAGGAATAGCGATCGAGTCTGGAGACACTAACACAGATACGGAGCATTGCACACACTGGAGGAGGTATCTGCTTTAGGGGTGGTTGTAGGGGAGTGTAACGTTTACACAGAAAGGGGTGTAAGAGCTGGAGAAGGTTATGGAGATGATTAGATTGGTGGGGAGACTGGAGGAGCTTCCATTGGCAGGGCTGGTGATAGTGACAGGCGAAGGTTCCAGAGATACTAAGTCTTGTAGAAACTGATCAGGAGAGTCACAAACATTGGAGTTGGTTCCACAGATCGGGAGTGTTACCGCGACCTGAGAGGATTACGCAGGTAGGGAGGATTGTAGGGTGTTCACATTTTCAGAGTGTTCCTGGACTGGGAAACGTTACAAATTTTAGGGGGGAGCCTGCGGGAGTTCACAGAGACTCGGAGGTTTGAAGGGTTTGGGGCTGTTTATGGATAGAGGGATATATTTAGGGACAGTAACATGGAACGGAGAGGGAGAGTTTAGATTAGAAACCTTACAGCATGGGAACAGGTACTTCACCCCAACAAGTCCACACCAACTCTCCAAAGAGCAACCCATCCAGTCCTACTTTTCTCTGACAATGCAACTAACATTATGGGCAACTTAGAATGGCCAATTCACCTGACCTGTATATCTTTGGACTGGTGGATGAAAACGAAGAAAACCCACGCAGACACGGGGAGAATATGCAAACTCCCCACAATCACCCAACGGAGGAATCGAACCTGGGTCCCTGGCGCTGTGAGGCATCATTGCCCACCACCTTGCTGCACCAAATTGCACAATTAGACAAACAGGGAATGTTTGAGATGCTGGGAGGACTGTTGGGAGTGGAGGAGCAAACAGAGATGTGGAGAGCTGTTGTGTGTTGAAAAGGGTCTGGAGGTGTTTATTCAGATAAGGAGGGATGGGAGAAACCTACTGTGGTTGCGTGGTGCTGTAGGCCAAGAGGCAGGAGTGTTATAGGGCCTGCAGAAGGTTACAATCATATCATGTTCTCCTGGGGCTTGAGGAAGGTACACAGGTGGGTACTTTGGTCCAGGCTGGAGGAATTTACAGAGACGGGGGCACTGTAAGTATTGTGCAAGACTACAGAAATAGGGATTATTGTACTGGATGCAGGATGACATTATTGAGATTGGGTATGTTTTCGACACTGGAGCAATTTACACACTGGGAGAGTTATCAGCATTAGAGTAGGGTTCAAATATACAGCAGGAGTATGAGAGGGGTGGAGGTTATCTGGCAAGTACAAGCATTCGAGGCACTGGCGCAAATGAGTTGGACCGAAAGGTATGTCTCCTTGCTGTATAACTCTATCACACGACAAGAGACAGCGTGAGAGATGAAATAGAACAGAAGGATCCGAGGTTTCAATGCCATCTCCTTGTGGGGAGGCCTGGTTTCCCCTTTATTGTACTGATCCTCACTAAGACAGCACAGGCCTGGATTGATAACTTTCAACTTCCTATATTGATATGGGAAGGCTCAGTACAGCAGTGATGAAAATAAACAAAAGGGTGGAGATTGAGCCTGGTAACCATCATGTTCTGTGTTCGTGCTTCAACACTGTATCTATGTCATGTCTTCTGGAACAAAGTTTGATGCCTTAAGTATACTCTGCTCTGTTCATTGTGATTGATCTTACCTATCTGCCTTATTTACTGAAGGCTCTAAATCTCACTCTCGCTGACCAACGGTCTTCAGTGTGGTGATGAATGAAAGAGGAATCGGGACTTCTGCTGATTCAAAAACATCCTGATCACCTACAGGAGACAGAGAAATTGACAGAATTGGAAATAAAACTGATGAAGTGAGGTTTACATAGAGAGAATGTCACTGAGCCCCACAGAGATCTGGAAAATCCCTGTCTCCATCCCTGGCCTGAGCTGCCTCGTCTCCGTGGAGTGGAGATTTCTGTTGGCTCAGGATCTGGAGCAGCTGCAAAAGCTGCACTCACCGGCAGCAATGAAACCCTCACGGTGACAGATATCAAATGGAGAGATACGGAGTGATATCACCAGAGTGCAAGAACGCATCACGATCAAACAACGGTCAGGAAGAAAGTGCACTGGGATCAGTACTCAGACATGTGTGAGCTATCAATGTGTCAGGCAATGGTTTCGCGTTACCCTCACTCGACTGTGAATCCAGAATTTAATGCCGGTAGCAGGGTTACCCATCTGACTTACTGAATGCCATTTAAGTAAGGAAATTTGTTATTGGTTGCCGATCTGGACTACATATGAATCCAGACTCAGAGCAATTGGTTTGACTCTCGAACGCTCTCTGAAATGGTCTGGCAAGCCACTCAGGTCTATTACTGGTCAGGGTGGGCCTGAGATGCTGGCCAGCCACAGACAGCAACATCCCATGAGTGCATTAAAACCAACCATGCTGGGAACAGTGTCTTGGCCAATCATGCCTGTAGGTTTATGGATAGGACTTTAAACTGACAGAGAGGATGCAGGGACAGGGTTCAGGTGAAACCAGATTTCCAAATCCCATGAGAAAATGTGAAGGTTCGAATCCGCATGGGGATGAGGCTGAAGACAAGCAGAAAGGAACAGGAAAGGACAGAGTTGAACTAAAACTGGGCACCAGCGAATATGATTGTGACAGGACATTGTGGGAAAATGTAAATTATAATGCTGTTTATTTTTGGAATGGACAAAGTATCTGCATTATGGTGAGTTGTGACACAGAGAAAAATGTGGCTTAGTCACCAGACAGACGTGATTACATGGTGAACAAAAGGTGGAACATAAATATTCAACAGTAAACAACCTTACTGGATCTCAGGCAGAATGGAAAAGCAAGATGGGGACCCTGACACTAATGGATATCAAAGGCATTACAGAGAAAGCATTTGGCCTCCCAGAATGCAGCTGAATCAGCCTGAATGGAAATTTTGGGTCCTACGTGTCAAAAACAAAAGCAAGAGTACAATTTTTAAACTGCCTAGCAGTATTTTGTTGCTCATCTCTGCATTAAACAGGAATTCATTGCACTTTGTAACAAAGGTGGTGTGACAATTTTGGGGCACTTCAATCTTTGTATAATCTGGAACAGACACATTGGCAAGAATGATATTATCCGAGATTCTGCTTGAATGTTTTATAAAGTGTTTCTTTGAATAAGACATCGTCCCATCTGCCAGTACTTGACCCATATCCCACTAAACCCTTTTTTATTCACATACCAATCCAGATGCCTTCAGAATGCTGCAATTGTACCAGCCTCCACCACTTCCTCTGGCAGTGCATTCCATTCATACACCACATTCTGTGTGAAAACGTTGCCCCTTAGTTCCCTTTTTAGTCTTCCACCTCTCACCCTAAACCTGTGCCCTCTGGCTCTGGCCTCCATCACCCCAGGGAAAATACATTGTCTGTTTATCCTATCCATGCCCCTCATGATTTTATAAACCTCAAGAAAGTCACACCTCAGTCTCCAACGCTCCAGGGAAAACAGTCGTTTCAGCTTCTCCCGATAGCTCAAATCGTCTAACCCTGGCAACATTCTTGTAAAACTTTTCTGAACACATTGAAGTTTCTCAACATCTTTCTAGTAGTAAAAAGACCAGAATTGCTCACAATATTCCAAAATGTGGTCGAACCAGTGTCCTGCACAGCTGCAACATGACCTCCAAACTCCTGTACTCAATGATCTGATCAATAAATGAAAACGTACCAAGCACCTCTTCACTATCCGCTTACCTGCGACTCTACTTTCAAGGAGCTATGAACTCCAAACTCTCTTTGTTCAGCAACACTCCCTAGGACCTTACCATTAATTGTATAAGCCCTGCTTGGATTTGCTTTCCCAAAATGCAGCACTTCACATTTATCTGAATTAAACGTATCTGTCATTCCTCAGCCCATTAGCCCACCTGATCAAAATCCTGATGTAATCTGAGGCAACCTTCTTCACTGTTCACTATATCTCAAACTTATTAACTGTAACTCCTACGTTCACGTCCAAATCTATTACATATTGACGAAAGGTAGTGGACCCAGCACCGATCTTTGTGGCACACCATCGGCCTCCAGTGTGAAAAGCAACTGTCCGCCACTACCCTCTGTCTTCTACCTTCGAGCCAGTTCTCTATCCAGACGGCTAGTTCTCCCTGTGTTTATGAGATCTAACCTTGTGAGCCGATCTTCCAGGAGGAACGTTGTTGAATGCCTCACTGAAGTCTATATAGATCACATCCAATGATTGGCCCTCATCAATCCTTTTTGTTACTCTTTCAAAAAAAGCAATCAATTTCTTGAGATATGTTTTCCCACACACAAAGCCATGCTGACTATCCCCAGTCACTAAATACATGTAAATCTTATCTCGCAGGATACCCGCCAACACTTTAGCCACTACTGATGTCAGGCTCATTGGCCAAACTTCCCTAGCTTTCCTTGATCATCGTTCTTAAATAGTGGCACCACGTTAGAGAACCTCAAAATTTCAAATACTCCACCTGTGATGATCAATTATACAAATTTCTCAGCAAGGCGCCCATCGATCATTTTCCTACCTTCCCACAAAGTTCCTAGGTACACCTGATCAGTTCCTTGGCATGTAAACACTTTTATGTGTTTCAAGACATCCAGCACGTCCTCCTCTTTAAATATGGACGTTTTCAAGTTGTCACCATCTATTTCCCCATATTCTTTCTCTTCCATTTCCTTCACCACAGTAAACTATGATGCAAAACATTTGTTTAGTATCGCCCCCATCTCCTGCGGCTGCGCACAAAGGCTGCCTTGCTGATCTTTGAGGGGCCCTATTTTCTCCCTCCTTATCCTCTTGTCCTTTATGTATTTATAAAAACCCTTTGGATTCTCCTATACCCTATTTGTCAGAGCTAACTCGTGTCCCCTTTTTACCCTCCTGATTACACTCTTAAGTACACTCCTCCTGCCTTTATAGTCTGAGGATTCACTTGATTTCTCATGTCTATACCTGACAATTTTTTCCTTCTTTTTCTTAACCAAAAGTTTAGTCTTCTAGTCATCCAGCATACACTACACCCTGCAGCATTTCCTTCCACCCAAATAGGAATACTTTATAATGTCTCTGGAAAGCCGTAATCTCATTTTTGAAGGCTTCCCATCTTCCAATGATAAAGGCATCATTTTCACAAACCCTAATTCCTGCATCTCATGAAACTGCCATTTGAAAATAATGAAAAAACATTCTAAATGAAGGGTTTGATGAGGTGAGCTCTGGTCAGTCATGTAGATCTGGAAGCCACCAGATGCAGAGAAAGTGCTTTCGATCAGAGCAGCTCCAGGTCAGTATCAGGCACACAGGCAAAATGTGCAAATAGATTCACATCTGAACTCACATCTCCCAGCCTGGGGATCTGAAGCTGTGCACAGAAATTCTGGTAAACATCTCCAAAATTAGGTCATCAAGATTGGCTCAACATGCAATTTCAAAAATAAATCAGTCATTCAGACTGAAATATCCTTCAGGTTCTACAACACATTTCTGGTCCCATCCTGCAGTTCTATGAATCTCGCTCCGTCTAACCTCCTGCAAGTTTGCAGATGACATTAAAAATGGTGGAGATGCAGATAGTGAAGTGGACTGTCAGAGTATACAGCAGGGGAGAGATGGCAGAGAAATGGCAGATGGGGAGTCCAATCCAGGCAAATGCAATGGGATGCATTTCATAAGATTCAATTCAGACCAAACTAAATGAAAAAGTCCTGGGGAAATCTGACGTACAGAGAGATCTGGGTATTCAGGTCCATTGTTCCTTGAAGGTGACAACACAGGCCAGTAAAGTGGTTAAGGCAGCATACTGCATGATTTCCTTCATTGGATGAGATATTGAGTAAAAGAGTTGGCAGGTCATGTTACAGTTTTATTGGACTTTGTTTCGACCACATTTGGAATATTACATGCAGTTCTGATCACCACATTACCAAAAGGATGTGGATGCTTTGGAGAGGGTGCAGAGGAGGTTCACCAGGATGTTGTCTGGTATGGAAGAGGCTAGCTATTTAGGAAGTTTGAATAGATTCGGATTATTTTCATTAGAAGGACAAAGGTTGACTGGGGACCTGACTGAGGTCTACAAAATCATGGGATGTACAGACAGGGTGGATAGCAAGAAGCTTTATTTTCCCCAGAGTGCGGTGAATGGAACAGATGACAGAAATAAAGCGGGCTAGATAGACTGGAGGACCAAACAGAGATAGGGAGGGTAGTCGTGACTGAAGATGTTCATAGATATAGGAAGGTTTACTTCTGCAGATTATTTAGACATGGAGGTTGTGTAGTCTGACAGATTTTTCAGAAGGGCAGTAATTTTGGCTGGAGACAGTTTCACATATAAGGAAGCATAAGTAACCTCCTCCAGTTTGGTCAATTTGCGAAGGTTTGTAGGGGAGGGTGACATTTACACAGGTAGGGGTGTAAGAGCTGGAGAAGGTTATAGAGGTGAGTAAATGCATGGAGATACAAGAGGAACTTACATTGATGTGGTGGGTGCTGGTGACAGGAGGATGTCACACAGATTGTGAGTCTTGTCGGAACAGGATTTGGGATAGTGACAGCCTTTCATTGGGTTCACGGATCTGGAGTGCTGCAGGGTCCTGAAAGAATTGTCGAGTCTCCAGCGAGTGATCGTGTCTTTAGGACTGGAAGAGGTTACTTTGATACAGAAACATTGAAGACAATGTATGCTGTTTTCTTTATTCTTCAACAGAGCCTCAATATTCCTCAAGAGCCAGGGATCCCTAAACCTGCCAGTTTTTCCCTTAATTCTAACAGGGACACACTGGCCCTGTATTCTTGACAACACACTTTTAAAAGACTCCCATTTGTCAGTCATTCCTTTTCCTTCAAACAGACTCACCCAGTTGATGGGAGCATTATTTGGAGGAGACTGTGTTGAACGGGGGTGGGCAAAGATAAAAATCACACAACACCAGCTTCCAATCCAATAGGTTTATTTGGAGGCACTAGGTTTCAGAGCGCAGCTTCTTCATTGGGTGTTTGTGGAGCCCAATCATAAGACATAGAATTTAGAGCAACAGGGTAGTAGTGTCATGGAATGTAATATCAAAGAAATTTATTGTTAATTTTATCTTTTAGGGTGATCACCTGCGCTTTGAAAGCTAGTGTTTTGAAATAAACATGTTGGACTATAACTCGGTGTTGTGTGATTTTTAATTCACTCAATCGACCCCTGCTACATCCTGCATAATGGCCCCAAACCTGGCCCTGCTCCAGTTTAAGACATTAATCTGTGGAGCTGTCTGATCTTCTTCCATAACTATGTTAATACGAAGACAGTTGTGGTCACTGTGACACTTCAGTCACTTGCCCGACTTCGGTTTCTGAGGGGAGGTCCAGTGTTGCTCCCGCCTGAGTCGAGTGGGGCCCCCTATATAGTGATGTCGGAAACTTTCTTGGACACATTGAACAAATTCCACCCGATAGGGGCCTTTTATTTCTGAGTGTCCCAGTCAATACAATGGAAGTTAAAATCTCCAATCAGTACTATTCTATTATTTCAATAGAATCTCTTCACAAATCTACTCCTCTAGTACTCGCTGGGTATTTGGCGGTCTAGAACACCATCCTAGTCGACTGACAATCCCCTCTTTGTTTCAAACTTCTCACCATATGTCCTCATTTGATGACCCCTTAAGAGTATCTTCTCTAAGCACTGTTGTTCTGCCCTCCATTATCAAAAGGACAACTCCCCTTCCTCAATTACTTGTCCCTCTGTCACGCCTGTAGCTTCTGTATCCTGGGACATTGAGCTGCCAGTCCTGCCCTACTCTCAGCCATGTTTCTGTTATGGCTATAATATCCCAGTCCCCAGAGCTAGTCCATGCTCTGAGCTCGTCTGCCTTAACAGTCAGGCCTCGTGTATTGAAATGAATGCCCTTTAAACCAAGTGTGTTTTCCCTCCCTTGACTGTGCCCCTGGATATCCTGAATAGGAAACTTGGTTTTGATGGCTAATGTAATTTCCCCTGACTTTTCAATGGTCCCTTTCTTATTAAGAGTGCTGCACTCCTGTTTAACTAATTTATACATTCCAGAGTAACACTACCAAATCTCCCCGCAGTGATACTGGTGACGCTCTAGCTCAAGTCCAACCCATCCCCTTGTCCAGGTTACCCGTAACCCAGAAGAGATGGCAATGATTCAAGACTGAGAACCCTTGACCCTTCACCAGCTCCTCAGCCACACATCCATCCGACCTATATTTCTATTTCTATACCCACTGGTGAGTGGCACTGGGAGTAATCTGGAGGTCACTACCCTTGAGGTCAGCTTTTTAACTTCTTACCTAACGCACGATACTCATTTCACAGGATCCCATTCCCTATGTCTACCTCTGTCATGTGGACCGATGTGCACAATAACCTCTGGCTATTCACTCTCTACCTTCAGAATGTTCTGTAACCGCTCAGAGACATCCTTGACACTGTTACCCGGGAGGAAGCACACCATCCTGGTACTGCAGCCACACATTCTCCTGTCTGTCCCCTTCACAACGGAGTCTCCTGTCATTACTGCGATCATTAGACAGGATCTGACAAACAGACACTGGGAGAAAATGCCTGCAGTTGGGACCTTATTTGCAAAATGGGGAATATTTTAAAGTGATACGGTGAGGATCCATGGCCAGTGTGTTCCTTGAAGTGTGAATGGCAAAGGCAGCAAGTTCAGCAAATACAGATCAAGTGATATCGTGAGTTTGATAAAGAAAATACAGTGCAATAAGCACAGGTGAAGCCCTTTCCATGTATCGAGAGGGCAACGGGTCCTTAGAAAAGAGGGTCAAACATTGGTCATGAAATATCCTTGGCAAACAGTGCTATGGAAAAGCCACAAGGTATTTTACCAGTACAGTTAGAGTCAGAGGATTACTGGTGAAAGAGTGAGGACTGTTAGACACCAAAGGGGCAATCTGTGCATGGAGCCAGAGGTAGTAGGTGAGGTCTTCAATGAATACTTCCCATCTGTATTCACACAGGGGAAAAGGCATTGTATCCGGGGATTTCAGTTGCGATGGTGAGGTTCTGGAACATGTTTAGATCAATTAGGTGGAAGAATTAAAAGTTTTAACAGGCGTAAAGGCGGAGGAATCCCCACTGCTCAATGAAATGCTGTGGGAGGTAAGGGAGGAGATGGCTGGGGTCCTGGTGGATATATTTAATACTTTGATGGCCACAGGTGAAGTGCAGAATGACTGAAGGATAGCTAATATGGTTCAGTTGTTCAAGAAGGGCAATAGGGTTAGGCCAGGTAATTACAGAACAGATAGTCTCACATTAGTGGGAGGGATATCATTGGGAACAATTCTGAGGGATAAGATGAATCAATACTTGGAAAGGCAGGGATCAACTTGGCTGCATCATCTCGGATTTGGTAGAGGAAGATGCTGCCTCGGGAATTCGGTTGAATATTTTGAAATGGCCTCTCAAAATATTGAGGAGAGCAGTGCCGATGATGTGGGTTACATGGAGGTCAGTAAGGTCTTGGACAATGTCCCACATGGAAGGCTGGTCCAAAAGGGAAGAGACCATGGAATCCAAGAGAAGTTGGCAAATTGGATCCGCCTATTTATGTATTTTGAAGCCTTTCACCAGCCGGTGTACCACAGGGACGTGTGCAGGAGCCATTGCTGGTTATTATGTACATTAATGATTTGGATGTGAAAGCAGAAGGTATAATTAGTAGGTTTGCAGATGACATAAAGGGTGAGGGTGTTTTTCACAGTCAGGAGGATGGTCTCAGACTCTTGTCTAAAATCGATCAGATGATAAACTGAGCAGGGTAAACTCAGATGTAGTTTCCTTCTGATGAGTGTGAGGTCAAATCCTTTGGAATGTATGATACGCGAAGGATAGACAGAATGAACAGAAGTCCTTGTGGAGTTTTGAGGAACGCAGGGGTCTTAGTGTCCAAGTCCATAGATCCCTGAAGGTGTCAGCACAGATAGACCGGATGGGGAAGGCACCTGAACTGGGAGCGGGAGTCTGACCCATTTCCTGATGGGGTGAGTTGCTGGAGCTGCTCGAGAAGATTTAAACTCGTCTGTCAGAGCTGTGGGGCGCTCAACAGTTAAGACAGATGAACCCAGTGCACGGGTGTGGTCCTGGGAATGGGATATAATAGGTATTGTAGAATTGTGCAATAGATGGACTCGCAGCAGCTCATCGTTGCGTGGAATAAATGCTATGGGAAGGATTGAACAGGAGGCAGAAGAGGAGCAGCGGTGATTGGTTTGATTGGGGGAAACATCACAGTAGTACCAAGAGAGAATATTCACGCAGAATCACACAGTTAAACAATATTAGTGGAACTGAGAAAAAAAAATCATCAGTTTGCTATGATTCGACTTCAATTGTACTACAGCGGTAGTCAGTGGGAGATGGAGCAGCAAATCTGCCATGAGATCTCAGATATGTGTTAGAATAAGAGAGTTGTAATCGTACGGGATTTCAAACTTTCCTAACCTGGACTGGGATTGCTACTGTAAAAAAAATTAGGATGGAAAATAATTTGTTAAGTCCGTTCCAGAAACTCCCAGTCAATATGTAAAAGGCTCAACTGGAGAATGGGGCGAAATCTGCCCGCCCCTTGGTAAACAAAGTAGGGAAAGGGACTGAGGTGTTTGAAGGGGGAGCAATTTGGAAAGTCACCACAATAATTTTCGAAACAGCTTTGGTAAATCACAGGCCTGGTCCACAAGTTCAAGTTAGAAAATGGAGCAAGACCAGTCTTGATGGTATTAGACATGATGATTTTTAAAAGTGGAAGCCATTTGCAGGTAAAGGGAAGTCTAGCAAGAGGGAATATTTAAATGGGAGATAAAATGCATGTTCCCGTTTGTGTGCAGCTCTATGCTAGCAGAATTAGGAAACACTAGCTGACTGTTCATGCTCTGGTGAAGAAGAGGGCACATGTCATGAATATGAAGGTGCTGCCATACTTGGTTTCATTGCTTAGTCCTTTGAGTATAGGAGTTGGGAAGTCACGTTTAGATTGTACAGACCATTGGTGAGGCCTCTTCTGGAATATTGTGTCCGGTTCTGGTCGCCCAGTTATAGGAAAGATATTATTTAGCTGGAGTGTGTTCAGATGAGATGTACCAGGATACTGCTGGGTGTGGAATGCTTCAGTAATAAAGAAGGGCTGAATAGACTGGAATTTTTCATTCACGCCTGAATGTTGAGAGGCGACCTGATAGAAGTTAATACAATAATGAGGGAGATAGATATAGTTTTTTTTTTACCGCGGACAGGGGAGTATCAAAACGGTGTACATTTTGAAGTTTAGAGGAGAGACATTAAAAAGAAAGACATGAGGGGAAAATTCTTGCACAGGGGAGGTTTGCATGTGGAATTAATTTTGTGAACAAGGGGTGAATGTCAGGAAAATTTCAATGTTGAAAAGGCATTTTGATTAGTACAGGAATAGGAAAGGTTTGAATGGATATGATCCAGAAACAGGCAGGTGGGACGGGATTAGTTTTAGATTTTATTCAGTTGAAGCTGAACAGTTTCCATGCTGTATGACTCGAAATATAATGTCGTGTCATTATTTGATACGGAATGCAAGGGAAAGCCAGGGAACAACAGACCGATGAGCCGGCCATCAGGGTGGGTAAGTTATTGGAGATCATTCAGAGAGGTAGGATACCCATGCATTTGGAAAGACAAGGACTGCGCACCGACAGTCAGCGTGGCTTTGTGAACGGGAAAACATGTCTCATAAACTTAACTAAGTTTGTTGAAGATGTGGATGGCGATATGAATAGGAAGGGCTTGGAGCGATATGGGCTGGGTGCTGGCAGGTGGGACTAGATTGGGTTGGGATACCTGGTCGGCATGGACGGGTTGGACTGAAGAGTCATTTTCCATGCTGTACATCTCTATGACTCTATGACACTATGTGAGCAAGGAGAGAGATGAAGGCAGTGCAACAGGCGCCGTTTCTCGATTCAGCAAGGGAATGAAAATGGTTGAGCATAATACAATGTTTATTAAGGTTGGATCCCAAGGGGTCAGGGAGAGCTATCCATCTGCATACAAAATTGGATCTTGAGAATATGGGTAAAAACGGCTGACAAACCTTGAATGGAGTTCAATCTGAATAAATGTGAGGTAATGCAATTAGTACAACAAACAAGGGTAGATTCTATTTAATAAATGCCAGGACCTTCGATAGTGTTGCAAAACAGGGACACCTCGGGGTTCAGGTACATAATTCTTGGGAGGCAGAGGGTGGTGGTAGAGGGTTGTTGTTCAGACCGGAAGCCTCTGACCAGTGGTGTGCCATAAAGACTGGTGCTGGGACCACTGTTTTGCATCATTTACATAAACGCTATGAGTGAAAATATAGGAGTGCCTGTCAGTATGTTTGTGGATACCAGGATTAGTGGGACAGTGGGCAGGGATGACAGTTATCGAAGGGGCTCTTAATCAATGGGGCCACTAGGCCAAGGAGTGAAAGATTAAATTTAATTCAGATGTCGGGTTTTTGTTAAGACAAACCAGGGAGGACTAACACAGTTAATGGTCGGGCCCTGGCCAGTGAGGTCGAATGGAGAGAGACCAAGAGGTGCAGTGACATTGTTCCTTGGAGGTGGCATCACAGGTGGACATTGTGGTGAAAGCAGCATTTGGTGCACTTCATAGGTCAGAGCATTGAGTACATGAATTGGAGATATTTGTAACATTGTCATCAGTATTTCTCCTAGGCAGAGAAGGCTACGGGGTGACCTTATACAGGTTTGTACAACCGTGCGAGCCATAAGTAAGGTGAACAGTCAAGGGTAGGTGACTTCAAAGGGTATAAGTGTGAGGTGAGAGACCAAAGATTTAAAGAACCAGCTGAGGAACAACAAGTTCAACAGAGAATGGTGCATAGACAAAACGAACTGTCAGAGGAAATGGTCAAAACAAGTACAATGACAACATGGAAAAGGCACTTGGGCGGGAATATAGAGAGGAGCTGTTTGAAGGGCCATGGGCCAAATGCAGAGAAACGTGACTTGTCATATTTAGGAAAGTTGGGCAGCATGGACAAGTTCAGCCAAAGAGTCATGCAGCACAGAAACAGACCCTACGTCTCCAGTTATTGGAGGAGAGACTATCAAGACATGCTGTCAAGACTGAAGCAAGTTAGAGAGATATGGATGGTAACCTGGACTGGAGCAGAATTCAAATATGTGAAGGGATTGGTGTGAGGGGAGGAGATGACAGATACAGAATCTGTTTTCGGCGTTAGAATGATTAAAGTCACTGATCCACGAGCAGAAAGTTTCCAGGCAGCATTTCCACCCTCACGTGGGAGGCATTCATCACATACCACACCATTTCCATCTACCTCTTCAGCGCTGTTTCCAAACACTTCACGTCCCACTTCCTCAAGTTTCACACTAAGAACTTTGCGAACATCGAGATGTTGGATTTATTCAGAGTGGGATTATGTCGATGAGCATCCTGAAACACTTGTTTCACTATCACCATATGTGGTACTGTGCCATGCCCACGACAATGACAAGTCCGACCCCAAAACTCAACGGTATTTCAAGGGTGTGCAACTTATTGATTTACATCTATTTATCTAAGTGTTAATAGGACAAACGGGCAACAGTGAAATCAAACAACAAAGGCTCGATGGCGACTTGAAGTAAGACATTCTCACATGCCAATATTAACACAAGCTACTAAGTGAAGATCATGCCCGAGGCACTCTTACATTTCCAACACCAAACCAGCTTAGAGTCTTTCAGGTACATCCCACTGTGCTCTCGGATTTCTAAGCACCAAAGCGTTTCAAGAATATCGCCTTCTCATTCTGTCTCCTTGTTCGTGGATCAGTGCTGTTTAGCCCTTCCGCTTGGACTAAGTTGTCTCCAGCAGCAGAGTATTCAGCTATTACCCTCCACCTGCAAGCAATGTGAACAGAGGCAAGCGCGCATACATTCTAAAGATTGCTCACATCGGCACAGCAAATTCAATCAAGTGCTGGAAATTAGCAAGTTGATTAGGAATTTCCTCCAAATATCATTTATCTGAGACAGCGATAAAGATGTTGAGCTGTTGGGAAAGACAGAAATGTACTGCGGATTCTCTGACCTCAGGTAAATTTATGTGAGGGTATCTTTTTGCAGTCTGTTGGGTGTTCAGAATCTATCTTCACACTGTTTTCCTTCAGAAAGGTTTTTGTAACAGTGACATTGGTTTCTTTGCTGCAATCGGGCAGCAGTGAACACCTGAGCCGCAACTGTCCCAGATGAAGACAATGTGACTGAAATCCTCACTCACTGAGAGTCATCCCCATGGTCCTCAGCTGCGGGGCTGCAGACTGTCTAACGCAGACGATAGGTCAACAATGAGACATTGTTTCACCATCAACCACTCTGTCCCAGAGACAGGAAGAGTGGCAGCATCAACGTGTGGCATCACTCAGGCGCCACAGAAGCTTTACAGCCCATCGAGTCCATGGCGATTCTCTGTCGCTTGTATATCTCTGTGGCTATTCATAATTGGTGATGTATGTCATAATAATGCGGAGTTATGTCCGTATCGTAATGCGGTCTCCAACTATTTGATCCAATTGTCACTCACGGCTTTTCATTTCTCGGGGAGGACACTGCTGTGTGAAACATCGTGGGGAATAACTGCAGGGTGTCATGCACATAGAGCACTCTGCAACTGATATATCGCACCTTCTCCAGTTTATTCCCAGCTCTGGCAAGTTATTTTGCGAATCAGAGCAGAGCAGACCCACAGTGAACAGGAAAAGCGCTTCCAGAACTTCACACGTGTGTTTTCTCACTTGTGTAAATTTCCCAGGTATATCAGTACGAAATATTCATTTCAGATACGTTAAGTGAAAGGAAGCAGAAAGTCAAACAACATGCAATACGTGGAATTAAGTTCTGTTACAGAGAAACACTGGCAGGGGTAGTACACACACTGAAAGCGGGAATGGTCGACCGAGCAGAGGATGTTTTCAATCCATTAATTTTCGGGCTATAAGCCGAATACGCTCCCCTCCCCCCCGCCCCCCCCCCTCCCCGGGCCACTCTGTTAGCGCTGACCATAGAAGTTTCACCCAGTCTTCAGCTTTTCCTCTGGCGTGTGGCATGAACCTCAGAGGATGATTTCAAAAGGTCTCCACTATTACTGTGTGATACTCTGTGGCACAGATGTATTTGTGCTGTGTCAATATAACCTGTGAGTAACTTCTCACATTCTGTTGGCTTAACTGTGATTCTACTCAGAATTCCAAAACATGTCACAGTGCAAAGTGAGGCCATGTAGCCCACACTCGCTGTGCTGGCACCAAACAATAAGGAAATGTTGGGTGTAGGTTTGCTCGCTGAGCTGTAGTTCTGATATCCAGACCTTTTATTACCTGTCGAGGTAACATCATCAGTGGTGACCTCAAAGTGAAGCGAACCTGTTGTCTCCTGCTTTCTATTTATATGTTTGTCCTGGATTGTGTTCCTGCGGTTTGTGGTGATTTCATTACCTGTTCGTTTTCTGAGGGGTTTATAGATGGTATCTAGATCTATGTATTTGTTTATGGCATTGTGGTTGGAGTGCCAGACCTCGAGGAACTTTCTGGCCTGTCCAAGGATAGATGTGCTGTCCCAGTCGAAATGTTTTTTTTTCATTCATGTGAAGGGCTACGAGGGAGAGAGGGTCGTGTCTTTTTGTGGCCAGCTGGTGTTCATGTATTGGTTAACTTTCTTCCTGTTTTTCCTACGTAGTGTTTGTGGCAGTGCTTGCATGGAATTTTGTAGATGGCGTTGGTTTTGTCCATAGGTTGTACTGGGTCTTTTAAGTTTGTTAGTTTTTGTTTGAGAGAGTTGGTGGGTTTCTTTGCCACTAGGAAATGTCTGTGTGTTTCGATTGATTGACTTTATTTGATTGATTGATTGTCACATGAACCTGAGTACAGTAAAAAGCTTTGTTTGCGACTGGTAAAGGCAGATCATAGTAATGAAGGGCATGCAGATCACATTATGAGAAAAACAAAATTTTGAACAGATTAAGGCTTTCACGTTAATCTGCACAGGACGTGCACTCGGCAAAGTCCACATTAACAGCATCATCACCATTTGAAGTTAGAGAATCCATTTCTCCACCTAGTGACGGCCTGCAAGAAGCTGCTGTTGTGTGTCTTTAAGCTTCGGTACCTTGATCTGAGCTCGATCTCATCAAAATTATACCTTCTGAGTCAAAATTGGAACTGGATGCAAAACTTCAGGGCTCACGTATAACTTCTCACACTTACATCACCCACCCGAGGCGATATCACACCCAAGACCAGCAAGCCAGACCGCAGCAGAAGCATGATCCATAAATCAGGCGAATTTGCTTGTATAAAAAAAACAATTCTGGTGTTTCGGAATGAAGGTGGCACTGAGTGTTAATTACAGTTATTTGCCATTCTGAATTCCGATTCCCCAGAGGCAGTGTTAGCCACTTCCCGTGCGATTGGGCTCCCACCATTGGCAGCTGGACGAACTCATCTTTTCTTGGCAATCAGTGTCGTGGGAGATCAATGTGAGTCCGCTCTTCAGCTTCCTATCAAACACGGGCTTGTGGAGCGCGGGAGGGGTATAGTGGAGTGGGAGATATGGAAATTCTGGAAAGCAGAACAGAAGGGAGATCGCGTATTTACAGGACCTCATCTTCTTTTAGAACCTTGTGCAAATAACGTCCTCAGAAACGGATAGAAAAGTGCAGAACTGCTGGGAAAGAGAGAATCTCTCCCAGTCATCGGGAACGGTGCCTGTGTCGTTCTCGAAGTCACAGCCAGGGCTCTGCTGTCTGAATCAGCATGGGATATTACATAGCGAGTCCTGTCGCTCAGGCACACAGGACCTGATGTATACGACCTATATCACGTTACCCCTAGTTCAGAGAACAGATTTCATAGCTCACATCATCCCAGAGAGACAGGGAACAGAAGAAAGCGTTTCAATCCATCATCTGAACACCTCCTGGGGAGAAAACGGATGTGGGAGAGCAAACAGCCCCGACCAGTGCATGTTCCCAGCATTTACAATCTTGGTTTGTGTGACAACAAAAGCAGGAACCAGGAACTGTTTATCTTGCTTCTTAAAACAACGTGAAAATTTTCAGAGCATCGATACATCTACCTGCTGTTAGTGAAACGATGAGCAGCAGATAAACGTTCACAGAGTATGGTATAATCCCTGGGATATGGGCTCATCATGCTCCAACTGGGATTCTCTGCTCACAGGATTTGAACACAAACAAAGAAATGACTCAGTGACAAAATCCATTGGAACGGATTCTGTGAGGAATTGAAAGCGATGGAATGAGAAGCCCCATTGAGAGCGTGATGTAACATTAACTGTGACGGGATTGTTTTCCAGACTGGAGGAGAGTGCGCAGTGATGTTTCCATGGGTCAATATCAGGATAGATAGATTGAATCAGCGACGAATGTTATTGTAGGGTGCCCTGTCGCTGAGACACACTGCAGTGTTTGTACAATTGTGCAAAAGCACGGACCTTTTGTGTAGATGGGACAACTTGAAAATCGTTATTGAGGCAAAATGCACGAATGAACGAAATAACAAAGCAACCACAGAATCTGGTGTTACGTGACGGGGTAATCCCTCTCTGCTAATGTAAAACGGCAAAACAGGAAGGGTTCACCCGTGCTGTATCCTATTAAAATTCAAGAGGCAAAGAACTTTCCCAAAATCACTATTTAAAATTAAAAATAACAACTTTATTGATTTTTTTAACATTTGACGAGGAAATCAACTTAAAACTACTTACAACTCCTTCCTCTGAACCGGTCTTTAACCTTCTGCTCTACAATACCTTCCCCACACACGACCCCATTAACATTTACAAAAAATTTCAATTTTATAAACCAACCAGTTGTCGAATATTCTCTTTATATCTTCCACTGTAGATTTATTTCTCCAGGTCGGTGTTGATGTTTTTTTTTCTATGCATTCTATTTCTCCAGATAGTCACATCTTGGAGATTTTACTGACATTATACATCTGTTGGCCTTTTAGCTACTCTCTTTGCTATTCTTTGCTGCATTAACTGTTCAAAACTCCGATATTTGTCCCAAAAAACGTCGGATCGTTTCAATGGTTTTAACATTGCAAAAATACCAAATTCAAACTTGATTGAGGCATAATTGAAACTGATTGGCCGAATTCGCATTTGTTTTGTATTCATGGAACACAGTTCTGAGTTGTTTTGACCAAATATTACGTTGTTCCTTGTTCTGGACTCGTTGTGCTAGCCAGACATTTCAGCACCATTAAAAGTACATTACACCCAAAACTTCATGACTCTGGCATTTTCCAAGACTGTCGATTTCACTCAACATCGGTCTCTGTCAATCTCATGTGCCGAGATTTGGACCATCTTTGATCTATGTTAATCAAAACTGCCCTATTCACATAACCTCAAGTTTAACACGTCCCCTTATGTATGCCTTACAATAGTAATTGATTCCTCACTGTGTTACTTCAGCACACGTTAAGAAGAAATAAAATTGAGAAGAATAGTCACCTGTGTGACTGCGATTTGACCCAATGTTGCTGCAGCCAACCGATTCGTCTGTCAGTGACATAGCCCACATCTTTCCTGTACCATTGATGTGGTAAGGTTTCATGAGATGAATTAGACCCAACATCATTTCTCAGGACGAAATTTACTGGGAATATAAAGACATGATAAAATATACGGTGGTCTGGGGCGTTGGTGGAAAGTGTTTAGTAAGGACATGGTCAGAGTTTCCTTGATACAAAATCGTTCGAGAAGACGGAAATGAGATTTACTGGGAGATAAAGCCAATAGAAAAGAAAAGAAGGGATTCAATGGAATTGTGGAATAGATGTAGAAACACACGACACCCATTAGGATTTGAGTCCTAATGGAGGTTTTCCAGCTGATGTGAGGTTGGTAAGGATAAATAGGAGGGAAAATCCCTCGTTCAACTGAGTGTATAACTAGAGGTTAGAGCTTCAAATCCAGCGAGGAACGAGAAAGAAGTTTACATCAGGTACTTTTTATTCTGAGAGTTATTGAAATCGGAGATGATTCTTCAGAAAGAAAAAAAAATTAGAAGATGATTCCAGCATATTGGAAAAGCCACATGCAGACACACAAGGAGCGAATTTAACAAGGACAGGGATTCTGGGCTGCCAGGATGGGGAGACAAAAGTGTCACACTCACAAATTGTTTAGTGTTCATCGGAAAGAAATGGCATAACACCGACAACTAAAGATGCTAAGTGTAAGAAGAGCTGGTGGTGTTGCAAGGTGTAGCAGCTGGTTGTGCGTGAACTACTAAAAATTATTAATGTACTGAGCTGTTTGTTTTAGCTTTGCATTGAATGGAGGCTGGTGAGCTCAGTCAGCTAGCTAACTAGTTTATGGTATAGAGTGAGACTAACAACGTGGGATTAATTGTCGCACAGTCTCAGTTTGCTATAAGGATCATCATCTCCACCGCTCGCATGATCTGTAATACAATGGTGACTCTAATGAGTAGGAATGGACCTGTCGATGTCAAGCATCATTGTCATTGCCATCTGTTGCCTTGAACATTTGGTCACAATGACCAGGAACGGGACTGAGTCCATTTATTACTCACTGATCTCCTCCCGAAAAATCCAGCGACAAGATTCATCTTTATTCCTATTTGAACCCTCTGTTCTGCACAGCCGCAAATACCAAACAGGAAGTGGGGGTGGGAATGAGCACGTGAAGCTATTCTGTGGCACCAGTGACATGATTGGCAAAGGCCCAGTCATAGATTAATAGACTTATAGAGATGTACGGCACAGAAACAGACTTTTCAGTCCAACCTGTCCATGCCAACCAGTTATCCCAAACCAATCTAGTCCCACCTGCCAACAACCGGCCCATATCCCTCCGCACCCATCCTATACATATAACAACTAAACGCATTTGAAATGTTGCAATTGTACCAACCTCCACAATTTCCTCTGGCAGCTTACTCCATACACGCATCACCCTCTGTATGAAAAAGTTGCCCCTTAGATATTTTTTATATCTTTCCCTTCTCAAACTAAATCTATGCCCTCTAGGGAAATCTATGACCCCAGGGAAAATACTGTGTCTATTTATCCAAGCACGTGAAATGCTTCAGCTGGGAGTGCGTCTGGTCAAATGCGAGGTGGAAGCGCATATTGGTCTCAATTTATTATATTGTCAAAATTCAGCAGCAGCATTAACCCGCAGTGAGGATTGGCTCAGAGGAAGTGTGCTGGAGCCGTAAGAGAGAGGTCGATGAATTGAAAGTATTCTAAGAGATTTTCCTTAACAAAGCGATATTTTGCTGCTTTGTCAGTAAGAACTGCTATTGCACACATCGTCTCCACATTAGTCTCTTGCTCTAGTAAACACTCCAATCATGCATACATTCCTTCCATTCAAACACAGAAACGCGTCCTATTCTCTCTCCATTTGGGACAATCTGATTTGACAATTGCAGGAGCGATATATTGGGTTAGTAATCTTTGGAGACTGGAACGTGGCAGCTGCTGTTACTTAAATTCGATGAGTAAAATCTAGAAAATACAAGCAATCTCAGGAACAGAGACAATAACATTACATTGCTGTAAACTCATTTATTCATGATCTTTCGAAAGGGAAATCTGCCGACCATAACGAGTCCTGTCAACATGTGATTCCAGACCCACAACAATGTAGTTCACCCATGAATGCCCTCTGACTCAGATCAAGGTAAATTAAGAATGAACAACAAATGCTGTCAGACCAATGATAACAACATTCAGTGGGAAAATAAGGAAGAATAAAAATACATGGACAATGGGGAAATGGGTACCGTGTCTGTGTGGACTCGAATTCAACTGATTGTCAAACCAAATAGACACAAGGACACCCACAGCGCCAAGAAGTCAGGGCCATGGGGTGACTGCAGGAAGGGATTCAATTATCCGCAGAGGTGTAAACTCACTTGCTCAGTCACAATACGCACAGGTCATTCACCACTTCCATATGTAAGAAGTGATCTCGAAGGCGACCAACTGACAGAGTGAACAGCAAGTTAACAAATGACTGCAGGAGATCGAAACAGCTGTTATTGCAGCTGCTAATCCCAACCAGCAATGAACCCTGCTTGGATGCGTGTTTCCAGTGGAGTTCTACTGTTTTTTGATGTAGACCAATGATTCAGACATAGTTGTAGGAGCCTAAATTCAGAAGTTTGCTGATGATGCAACAAGTGGTCGTGCAGTTGACGATGACGAAGAATGTCAGAGACTTCAGGGATGTCTCAATCAGTTGGAAAGGAAAAATGGCGAATGGAATTGAATCCAGATCAATGATTGTTAACGAAATTTGGAAGAAGTAACAATAACAGTGATTATTCTGTGTGGTGTAGACAGACAAATAGACCTTGGCGTGGACATTCATGATCGCTGAAGATCAATGGACAGGGGAAATAGTTGGACGGACGTGCGTACTGTAGATGTTAGAGATCAGAGGCAAGACTAGAGTGCTGCTGAAGAAGCACAGCAGGTCAGGCAGCATCTGAGTTGCAGAAAAAAATGACGCTTTGGGCAAAAGGCCTTCATCAGGAATAAGGCTGATAGCCTCGAGGTTGGAGAGATAAATTGGGAGGAGTGGGCTTTGGAAAATTTAGCTGAGGATGCAATAGGTGGATGGAGGTGAGGATAAAAGTGTTAGGTCGAATATGAGGGTGGAGCGGATAGGTGGGAAGGAAGATAGACAGGTGGGACAGGTGAGTAGCACAGTGCCACGTTGGAGGGTTGGAACTAGCATAAGGTGGGGGCGGGGGGAAATTAGGAACCTGGTGAAATCCACATTGATGCCATGGGGTAGAAGTTTCATGAGGCAGAAGAAGAGGGGTTTTTCCTCCAGGCGTCGTGTGGTGAGGGAGTGGCGGTGGAGGCAGCCCAGGACCTGCATGTCCTCTGGAGAGTGGCAGGGGGGAGATGAAGTGTTCAGTCATGGGGCGTTGGGGTTGATTGTTGCCGGTATCCTGGAGATGTTCTCTAAAGCGCGCTACGAGAAGGTGTCCAGTGGCCCCACTGGAGAGGACACTGCATCGGGAGCAATGGATGCAATAACTGACATGTGTGGAATGCAGGTGAAACGTTGATGGATGTGAACGACTTCTTTGAGGAATTGGGCGAAAGTGGGGTGTTGTTGGCGTAAGTTTTGCAATTCCAGTGGTGGCAGAGAAAGGTGCCGGGAGGGGAGGGTGGGTAATGGGAGGGCGTGGACTTGACCAGGTAGTCGTGGAGGAAAGGTCTTTGCGGAAAGTGGATAGAGGTTGGGAGGGAAAATATCCCTGTAGGTCTGTGTTACTGATATTTTTACAAACCCACTGTCACCCACAGATATGTCGATTCCGTCTTCTCCCACCCCACCTCTGCCTCAGTTGCATCCCCTCCTCGAGGACGAGTTCCACCATAGAACACACCAGAAGGCCTCCTTCTTTAAAGACCCGAACTTCCCCTTCCATGTTTTTGAAGATGCCCTCTAACGCATCTCATCCATGTCCCGCACCTCTATCCATGAACCCCACATCTCCAAACACATCAAGGACGGAAGAAGGTCAGAGGAATGTCCTCACCTTATATTCCACCAAATTCCGCATGAATGACACCATCTGCCAATATTTTCGCCACCTCTCTATTGACCCCACCATCAGGGATATATTTCTCTCCGCAAACCTATTGTATCTCCTCGAACACCTTTCCCTCCATGACTACCTATTCAAATCCAAACCCTCCAAAGTCCCCCATTCGCTCCCAGCACCTTCATCTGCACCCACATGTTCCCCCTCACCTCTCACCAAAGCTCCAATGGAGGTCTTCCACATCCATTAAAGGTTCACCTGCACTTCCACACATGTCATTTGTTGTATCTGCTGCTCCACATGCGGTCGACTCTAAATTGGGGAGACCGTATGCCTTCAGACAGAACACTTCAGAGAACATCTCCAGTACATCAGCAAGAATAAACTCCACTGAACCATGGCCAAGCATTTCAACTTCCCTTCCCATTCTCCCGAGGACATGCAGGCCCTGGGCCACCTCAATCGGCACTCCCTCACAACCCGACGCCTGGAGGAAGAACTCCTCATCTTCTTTCTTAATGTGGACTTCATGGGTTTCCTCATTCCTACTCCCCCATCTTACTTTAGTTCCAAACTTCCAGTTTGTTACCGTCCTCCAGACCTGTCCCACCTCTTTTGTTTTCATTCCCAACATTCCCTCCACCCTCCTCTCTGACATATTCCCTTCACTCCCTCCTCCATCCACCTACTGCACTCTCAAATATTTAACCAGGTTTCCGTTGAGTGTATTTTCTCTCAAACAATAGTTTTCACTTTCAACTACCACAAATGAACGCCCCCAACACATACACACACACACACACACACACACACACACACACACACACACACACACACACACACACACACGTATAATGGTCCAATGGAGATAGGAATCTTCCCCTGCTGTGTGTATTTGATCTGCGTATCATTCCCATGTGATAGTAAAGGTTTACAATACTCCCAATGCTGGGCCAATATTGCAGTTTACTGTGCAATGCATTAGGATAGCCTGCACAGCTCTCCATGTTGGTCTGTCATCTTTTCCCAGCTTATACTGTTTGAAGTGTTCCGTGAAAACAATTCAGAATTTGATGAAACAAACCATTTCAGTTGATCTGAAAATACCTTTATTTAATGTTCTCATTCTTGTAATTTTGCTCTTTACGGGTTCATTCCTCCAGTTAGTCCGACTGCCCAGTCTTTTTCTCTACATTTCCACAACATGTTCTCAGTTAATTAACTGTCTGTTTCTGTGTTTAATGTAAGTCTTTCTGTCCCTCTGTATCTTTCGTGACCTTGCTTATTGGCTCCCTCGTGTATCGAGCGCTGACAGTGTGAAGCTCAGAAACAGTGAAACGGTGTGTCTTGGGCTGTTGTTCACTTCGCAGCATGTCCCATGTGGTGTTCCATGTCGGGGTGAAGGTATGTGTCGGGCTAATGTTCACTTCCCGGTGTGTCCCATGTAGTGCTCCATGTTGGATAGGGGTTTCAGCGGTTTTGACTCACGTCTTTGGAAGATGGTCTGTGCCTGTCCACTGAACGTCTGACTTTTATGTTTGTCCCTCTGAGTTGATCGTGTGGTCAGTAACACGAAGAATCCCCTTGAGTATTATTGCAAAGGACTAGGTATCTAACATCTCTGACAATGTTGTCACTTTAAAAAAAAACTCCTTTTTTTAAAAGAGCAAACTAAAAGGCCGAACTGCCTACTGCAACTGGCTGAAGTAAATAACATAGGAGACTTTTAGGTTTTTATATAAATATTGATAACAGTTGCCAGCTCTCACAGACCAGGGTTTCCAGTTTTTCTGAGTTATAACTGTCACCAGGTGCTTGCAGTCGGGGATAGGTTGAATTCTTCAATAAATGATCTCTCGGGGCGGTGTTTGTGCAGTGTGTCCAGGAAGCTTTTCTAACGCAGTATGTAGATTTTCCAACCAGAGGGGAGGCCATATTGGATTTGGTACTCGGTAACGAACCGGGACAAGTGGTGGGCTTGTTAGTGGGTGAACATTTTGGTGATGGCGACCACAATTCTGTGACTTTCACCTTGGTTATGGAGAGAGATAGGTGCGCACAACAAGGAAGTTTCTACAATTGGGGGAAGGGAAATTACGATGCTGTAAGACAGGATTTGAGGAGCATACGTTGGGAGCATAGGCTGTCAGGGAAGGATGTGGTGGAAATGTGGGACTTTTTCAAGGAGCAGATACGACGTGTCCTTGATATGTATGTACCGATCAGGCAGGAAAGAAATGGTCGTGTGAGGGAGCCTTGGTTGACGAGGGAGGTTGAATGTCTAGTAAAGAGGAAGAAGGAGGCTTACATAAGGTTGAGGAAACAAGGTTCAGACAGAGCAGTGGAGGGATACAGGATAGCCAGAAGGGACCTGAAGAAAGGGATTAGGAGAGCTAAGAGAGGGCATGAAAAATCCCTGGCGGATAGGATCAAGGATAACCCCAAGGCATTCTATGCGTATGTGAGAAACCTGAGAATGACGAGAACGAGGGTAGGTCCGATCAAGGACAGTGGTGGGAGACTGTGTATTGAGTCGGAAGAGATAGGAGAGGTCTTGAACAAGTACTTCTCTTCAGTATTTACGAACGAGAGGGACTGTATTGTTGAAGAGGAGAGTGTGAAACGGACTGATAAGCTAGAAGAGATATCTGTTAGGAAGGAAGATGTGTTGGACATTTTGAACAACTTGAGGATAGACAAGTCCCCCGGGCCTGACGGGATATATCCTAGGATTATGTGGGAAGCAAGAGAGGAAATTGCAGTACCGTTGGCAATGATCTTCTCGTCTTCACTGGCAACGGGGGTGGTACCAGGGGACTGGAGAGTAGCAAATGTTGTGCCCCTGTTCAAAAAAGGGAATAGGGATAACCCCGGGAATTACAGGCCAGTTAGTCTTACTTCTGTGGTAGGCAAAGTAATGGAAAGGGTACTGAGGGATAGGATTTACGAGTATCTGGAACGGCACTGCTTGATTAGGGACAGCCAGCACGGATTTGTGAAGGGTAGGTCTTGCCTTACAAGTCTTATTGAATTCTTCGAGGAGGTGACCAAGCATGTGGATGAGGGTAGAGCAGTGGATGTAGTGTACATGGATTTTAGTAAGGCATTTGATAAGGTTCCCCATGGTAGGCTTATGCGGAAAGTCAGGAGGCATGGGATAGAGGGAAATTTGGCCAATTGGATAGAAAACTGGCTAACCGGTCGAAGGCAGAGAGTGGTAGTAGATGGTAAATTTTCAGCATGGAGTCCAGTTACAAGTGGAGTTCCGCAGGGATCAGTTCTGGGTCCTCTGCTGTTTGTAATTTTTTATTAATGACTTAGATGAGGGAGTCGAAGGGTGGGTCAGTAAATTTGCAGATGATACAAAGATAGGTGGAGTTGTGGACAGTGAGGAGGGCTGTTGTCGGCTGCAGAGGGACTTAGATAAGATGCAGAGCTGGGCTGAGGAGTGGCAGATGGAGTTCAACCCTGCCAAGTGTGAAGTTGTCCATTTTGGAAGAACAAATAAGAATGCGGAATACAGGGTTAATGGTAGGGTTCTTGGTCAGGTGGAGGAACAGAGGGATCTTGGGGTCTATGTACATAGATCTTTGAAGGTTGCCACTCAGGTGGATAGAGTTTGTAAGAAGGCCTATGGAGTATTATCGTTCATTAGCAGAGGGATTGAATTCAAGAGTCGTGAGGTGATGTTGCAGCTGTACAAGACTTTGGTTCGGCCACATTTGGAGTACTGTGTGCAGTTCTGGTCGCCTCACTTTAGGAAAGATGTGGAAGCTTTGGAGAGGGTGCAGAGAAGATTTACCAGGATGTTGCCTGGAATGGAGAGTAGGTCGTACGAGGATAGGTTGAGAGTTCTCGGCCTTTTCTCGTTGGAACGGCGAAGGATGAGGGGTGACTTGATAGAGGTTTATAAGATGATCAGCGGAATAGATAGAGTAGACAGTCAGAAACTTTTTCCCCGGGTACAACAGAGTGTTACAAGGGGACATAAATTTAAGGTGAAGGGTGGAAGGTATAGGGGAGATGTCAGGGGTGGGTTCTTCACCCAGAGAGTGGTGGGGGCATGGAATGCGCTGCCCGTGGGAGTGGTAGAGTCAGATTCATTGGCGACCTTTAAGCGACATTTGGATAGGTACATGGATGGGTGCTTAATCTAGGATAGAAGTTCGGCACAACATCGTGGGCCGAAGGGCCTGTTCTGTGCTGTATTGTTCTATGTTCTATGTTCTATGTTCTATGTTCTTCTCTCTGAAATCTCTCTTGATGTTGTCTCCTCCTGGATTACACATCTACGTGCAATACTGAATGATCTTGGATGTGTCTTTCTGCCAAGGGATGAGCTTATGGAATGTTAGTACATTGGAATATTTCATTAGTAGACGGTACTGTATCTACTATTCCCTTATGGTTTCCAGTAGTTAAGTTATTCTAAACTCATCTTTATGTATATATTTTTGTTTGAGTGTTTAAATAAATTCTGTTTTGCTTACAGTTGAGTGGTTTGACCAGCCGCATCACGTCTGGAATACCCATTTCACATCTACATTTACTATAAGGTAGTGGGGCAGCATGGTGGCTCAGTGGTTAGCACTGCTGCCTCACAGCACCAGGGACCGGAGTGCAATTCCCGCTTATAACTGTGTGCAGTCAGTACATTCTCCCTGTGTCTGTATGGTTTCCTCTGCTTTCCTCCCACAATCCAAAGATATGCAGGACAGGTGAATTAATCAGGGAGATTTACCCCATAGTATTAGGGGAAAATATAAAGTAGGCGATTGGGTTGGGTGGTTTGGTCTTCGGTGGGTCAGTGTGGACTTGTTGGGCCGTAGGGCCTGTTGTAACCTAAGACATGGTTGGCATTCAGGCTACAATCTTGAAAACTTTAAGGCAGACTGATCTCATCCGTAACAAACTGGGGACACTCATCCGGTTGGAAATCGATCAGTCCAAACTGGGTGCAAGATTAGAATCCCTACATTGTGGAAGCTGGCCATTAGGCCCTACAAGTGCACAACCGCTCTTCGCAGAGTAAACTACTCAGATGCATTCCACTAACGTATTACTCCATATTTACCCCTGACTAGTGCAACTAACCTACACATCGCTGAATAGTACGGGCAATTTAACATGACCGTTTCGCCTAACCTGCATATCTTTAGGCTGTGGGTGGAAAATAGAGCACCTGGAGAAACCCATGCGCAGACGGAGAGAATGTGCACAGGGAGATTGTTAGGCTCAAAGGGAGCGTCTTATATTTGTTAGTGTCTTTTGGTCTGGGTGTTGAATTCGTTGGGTTTGTATAGTGATTTGCGTAGTAATTTCTACTTCTGTCTCTAAGAGTTCTCTGAGTTTGGAAGAAGTGAAGTTGGAGATTTTACATAAAGGTAAGCAAAGCAAAGCTTTTAGAATTGGCAGACAAGCTGAAGTTGTGTTTGTGTTTGTCTGTGAGCAAAGGAGAGACAATTTCAGCTATAGCTTGTCTTTTAAAGTTTGGTGGAAACACTATCAGAATCTCTGGAAATGGCTAGAATTCAATTGCAGGTGAGGAAGCTTGAACACGAAAAGGAATTAAGACAATTTGAAATAAGATTAAAAGTAGAATTAAAAGAAGAGGACAGTAAGAAGAAAGACAGAAAAAGAAAGAATAAAAGCAAAAATCGAGAGACTTTCACCTTCAAAAGTTACCAATGTGAAAGAAAAGTCGACTTAACAGGGTGGAGATGAATGTAGACGGTGGGTTAAATGAGAAGGATAGTGAGGATGAGCAATTCTACGGGAGCCGAAGGCCTGATGGGGATCTGCTTAAATATGTACAGGCATTGTCTAAATGTGATGAGAATGTTGTAACTGTCTTTTCAATTTCATTTGAGAAAGTGGCTACATGAGTGCAGTGGCCACTGACCATGTAGAGTTTGTTGATCCAAACAAAGCTGGTAGATATAAGGAGTGGGGTATGTGCATCCCTATCGGAAGAGGTATCTGGCCAGTATGAGGAAGTGAAGACATGAGCTTGCGCCAGAAGCCGACAGACAGTGCTTTAGAATATAAAATTGCGTGCCTCATTAAACATACAGTGAGTGCGAAAGAATCAAACAAAGTAATTTTGAAAGGTGAGTCATGGTATTAAAAACAGAGCAACTACAACACTCTTAGAGAGATTCTTACTATGGAGGAGTTCTAAAACTCACTTCCTTTAGGCCTGAGAACTCGTGTGGAAGAACAGAAAGTTGAAATGGCATGATTAGAATCTGAAATGGCGAATGGCTTTCAGTTGGTCCATAGATCATAGTTTGGCTTCTGGGAGAGCTTGAGAACAATGTGCAAGATCTTCAAATATATACCTGTGTGTAAGATTTAGTGGCATAGTTCAGGAATAGCAGGTAAAGAGGTTACAGCATTAAGAGGTACAGAAACATGTAAATCCTTTAAGTTGAGTCATGAGGAGATATGTCATTGAGAAGGACTATGAGGGAGATGAGAAGTGCTCCATTACGAAACGTGTGGTTGGAGCGTTCGGTGGAACCATCAATAGAAATATTTCACAACTGGGAATGAGGCCTTGAGCTTGTTGTTAGCGTTACAACATTTCAGCATTTAAATTGCCAATAACGTGTCTTAGACTAGTATACATATACTTATCAGAACGACTGAACGTTTTTCGAGAAATTTAGGAAGAAAACGTCCAATCTGTTCAGACAGATTTATTATTGTTGCCATTCAATTTGGAAGTTATACAAGTGACAGGACGATAAACCGTACTTGCTAACAAGTTGTCAAGACTTGGATGAAGAAAAGCAGAAGCGTTCTGTGGCAGAAGTAAACTGACTGAAATAAAATGGAGTTGTGAATGTCTGCATGCTTAGTGTCAATGCAATATATAAGTTTTTTAGTCTACTGAGCCAGTATGAATAATGGGTTTAAAATGAGGCCATCTTTATATATTGTTGGTTTTTTATTTCGAACGGTTAGTTGTGACCATGCTGTCACTTTAAAACGGGTATTTTCTCTTTGGTTTGTTTTTGAAAAGAGGTCTTAAAGGCAGAGATACCGAACTTCCGCCTGAAAACAGCTTAAGTAAACAACTGAGAAGGTGTTTAGGTTTTAATAAAACGTTGGTAACAATGGAAGGGCAGTGGCCAGCTCTCCCAGACCAGGGTTTCTTGTTTTGTTTTTAGCTGCAGCATTCCGAAGCTGCTTGGGATCCCAGATGGGGTGGAAGTTTCAATACATGATTTCCAGCTGCTATTCTCTCTGAAAACATTCTTACAGTTGCTTCTTACCGGATTGGAGAACCGCACATAAGATTTTGTATTTGAAATTACCATTATGCCAGGGGGTGTGTTTATGGGATGTTCCTGAATTAGCACAGTTAATTAGTAGAAGGCACTGTATCTATTGTTTGCATAGAGAAGCTATCCCAAATTTTTCTTCCTTTTGATTGTGTCTTAATTGGAACCTTTGAATGGATTACATTTTGCTTCACATTGAGTGAGTTGACCAGTTGCAACACATCTGGAAGACACAGTTCACATCTACATTTAAAATAAGTAAAAGTTAAGGTCGAGGCTGCCAGCTTAAAATATTTTGAGGTGGTCTGGCTAGGTCCATAACACTTGTAGCTGCGGGGCTCCTGATTGTCTCCTGTTATTGAAAAGTTATTGGAGGGGCTGGGGATGGTTTGCTGGAGCTCTCTCAGATATTCAGGAAGACCTGAGGATTTGGTGAACCAACTCTGGATGGAGCCTGGGGACTGCAGTTACAGCATCTGGGTGTGTAACATGAAACCAAATGGAGCAGAGGCTGCAGAGAGGGGAAGCTCTGAATCCACGGAGTGGGTGTGTGTGGGGAAAAGGGTCTTCTGGATCCACCAGGTGTTTTCCAGGAAGAGCTTCCCAAGCTCCACTTAACCCAGGAGCAGCCTGTGATGGGTCCCTGACTGAACAAGGAGCGGTGTCACCTCCTTCAACACGTCCTGCAGCTTCACACCAGGAGGAGGACGGTGCTGCCAGTGGCTGTTAGGGTCACTGTTTCAGTCAACTTCTATGATCAGGAACATTCCAGGCAGGACTAGGTGACATATTCATCATCTCCCAGTACCTCAACATCAATGTCACCATTCGGTGACGGAGAATATATATGCGGGATGAGATGAATGTTTTCTCTCTCAGCAGAGAATTGCCGGTTGTATCCGTGTTTTCTCAGTATAGCAGTAATCCCGATGATGTACATGGCTCTGTGGGTCCCCATGTTAATGAGGAGAACGAGAGGAAATGAAGGAACTCTAACCTCATTAATGTTTCAATATGCCCATGTACAGTAGAGCATGTTGGTGAATACCCACTGTCCTGGTAGCAGCCACTGTCTCATCATTCAGAAACAGTCAGCTATTCCCATCGTCTTTGAGTCTCCATTCGGAAAGAAAGGATAGCCTTTCAGATAACGGCTGTCCCCTTGATACACGGCTCAAAACATCCTCCCCCTGACCACTCCCTACCGCCAACTAAACATGTCAAAATATCCCGTGTGTACTGAGAGCAATGGGGCCATTGGGAATGTCAGCGAGCAGACCACCAGTGAGATGGAGCAACACTTCCCATGTCTGAATGGGTCAGAGTGAACTCTCCAGAACATATTGTATCACTATGTCGTGTAATCCCTCTCCATTTCAGAAACATATTATATTTCTTCCTGAAAAAGCTGGCAGGTTATATATTCCGTTATATTCCACTTGGCAAAGCATTTTTCATTGACTTCACCTCACCTTTCATATCAATTTGCAGACTCTCCACATTATTTTGATAACTTAATGTCTTGCTTATCTTAGTGTCATCACCATACTTAGTAGCAGCACATCGGTTCTATCATCTTGATCATTGATATCTAATGTAAACAGTTGAGGACCCTGCACTGGTCACTATGTGTCAACACTAGACACGTTCTGTGGAACTGATTAAGATGGATTTATCCGGAGTGCCTGCTTCCGGTCTGATACCTAGTCCTCCCCCATTCCTGTGTAACCGCGTCGAAGGGCTGAATAAAAACAAGGAGCATCAGTCAGCAATCCAGCCCCGTGAGTCTGTTCTCCCATTGAATACAATCGTGGCTGACATCATCGCGGTCTCAGTCCCACCTTCCTGCCCACTCTCCTTACCCCTTCATTAACTCAGTGCCCCAGCATCCCATGCAATCTGGGGTAGTGAATTACACAGAGTCACAACCCTTTGAGGTAAGTAAGTTCTCCACACCCCTGCTTTAAATCTGCTCTGCCTAATCCTAAAAATATGATCTCTTGTTCTAGTTTTTCCCACATGAGGAAATATCCACTCCACACTGACTATTCAATCACGTTTAACATCCTCCAGACCCCAATAAGGTCTCCTGTCATTCTTCTAAACTACAGAGAGTACAGGCCTGAACTGTTCAAACTCTCTTTAAAAGAAAAATTCATCTCTGGAATCAATCTAATTAATTGATCAGTAACTTCACTGTAACTACATACCTTCTGCAGTCAGGGCACCAAACCTGAACACAGTATGTCAGTTACAGTCTCCCTAATACCTTGCAGAGTTGCAGTAATTCTTCCCTCCCTTTATACTCTATTCTTTTACAAGTAAATACTGAAATTGCACTTGCCTTTCTCATTCCCTGCTGTAGCTGCATGTGTGTTTTCTGTGGTATCACAAGGACGCACAGATGCATCTGCACGTAAACACTCTGAATTTGCTCTCCATTTCCATAACATGTTCGATTCCTCTGAAAAAAATAGTTAATCCCATATCATCCATGTTAAAGTTTAGTTGCCAGACATGGCACATTCATCTAAACTGTTCATGTTCATTTGTAAATGTTCTACATCTTCATTACATCAACCTACTTTTCCACCTGTTTTAGTGTCAGCTGAAAATGAGGCTTTGATCTTTTCTCTCCTCTCATCCAAGTGAGGAAGGGAGGACTGCAGATGCTGGAGACCAGAGTTGTAAATTGTGGTGCTGTAAAACGTAGCAGGCCAGGCAGCATCCGAGGAGCAGGAGAATCGACGTTTCGGGCATAAGCTCTTCTTCAGGAATGAGGCGGGTGTGTCAAGCGGGCTAAGATAAAAGGTTGGGGGGGAGTTTGGGGGAGGGGCGCTGGGAATACGATTGTTGGAAGGAGGTGAGGGTGAGGGTGATAGACCGGAGATGGGATGGGGGCGGAGTGGTCGTGAAGAAGATTGCTGGTCAAGAAGGCGGTGCTGAATCCGGGGGTTGTGGCTGAGATAAGGGGGGAGGGGAAATGAGCAAGCTGGAACTTTTATCTCAGCCCGCTTGGCACACCCGCCTCATTCCTCAAGAAGGGCTTATGCCCGAAACGTCGATTCTCCTGCTCCTCGGATGCTGCCTGACCTGCTGGGCCTTTCCAGAACCACACTTTTCAACTCTCATCCAAGTGATACCATGGATGGTAAATTTTTGGGTCCAGTGGTTTGAACTCTATGGAACCCCAAAAGGTGCCAACCTTTAACGAAACAACTATTCCATCTCTCTGCATTTTCTTGGCTCATCAGCCCTATATCGAGGCGAATAACTTCCTCCCAAACCCATGTCCTCTTATTTTACAGCTTAATATTTTGTGCGACGTTTAATCAATCCCTTTTCAAAGTTCGGGTACTTTACTTCTCCAGGATCCCTATTGTCTACTTTGCTTGTCACATCTTTAAAGAACTCGAGCAAACAAATTCTTTAAAAATAATGCTGATTCTGATGCATTCTGGTTTAACTTTGCAAATCCCCTGTTGTTAATGAATTAATAATGGCTTCTCACAATTTCCCACAATTCCCAATAATATGTTCACAACCTTTTATTGACAAGTGGAGTTGATTAATCTAATTCCTAAACTTTTTGTAAACTCTACGTTCCATTTCACATGTTCCTATGTAACAGGCAGAAAGCTTTATAAGATTTGCTTCAATTGTTGCGTAAGAGGCATGAGTGTCTGAATTGATTTTTTCTGTTCCTGGTTTACATACTGAATGGACTGAATGTCCCTATGGTGTTCCTACAATATAGTCTTGATGGTCGGAATGCCCTGATTGACAGATTCAAGATCTGCTTCGCCTCCTCCTGATAATATGTCAGAAGTCTGAGGGATTGTGGAATCTTTCTGTTGCTGTATAACATTTTGAGGGGCTGAAGGTTCCCTTCATATTCCTTCCTAACAGGCTAAAGATACTGAACTATCACCTCCTGCATCTCTGAAATGGGTTCGAACGAGTGATTTGTCTCCTCCAGTTCCCATACAACAGGCACATGGGTGAATTACCTCCACCTTTCCATAACAAGTCTCAAGTACTTTTTATCTCCTTCTTTAATTCTCGTGCTGAATGGCCTCATGTTATTCTAGTGTACGAATTTCTCCCAGTTCCTGTGTTATAGTCTTGAGGTGGCTGAATGGACTGATCCTGTTGCTGCATAACAGGATACTGGTGCCTCATGGCCTATTCTGCATGCAGCGCTATGCTCGCGGAGCTGATTGACCTCCTCGTGTAAGTGAATATCGGCTCTAGCCGGTGAATAACCTCGTCCTATTCTAGTGTAACAGTTTCGAAGACCTGAATATCCTTCTGCTGTTCCAGTGTAACAGGCTAGAGAAATGGAATTGGATGTGTAATTGGCTTCTGTTGCAGACTCTTTCCGGTATTCTATATGTAAAAAAGATCATCTTTAATTTTGTAAACTCTAATGCGTATTGGATGAAACGGACCATCCTTTCCTTATAAATTAATCCGTTGATTGCAGGAATCAGTTGAGGGAACCATCTCTGGGCTGCTTCCAATATAACAATATCCTTTCTTCAATGAGGAGACTAAGTCTGTACATGCTACTCCAGATGTGATCTGATTAAGGTCATGTATAATATCAGCAACACATTACTAACCTGATGTAAAATTCCACCCAGTTTAGAGCCGTCTTAGCTGTCTATGGTAATGCATAGTATTGTTGAAAGATCATTGTCCTTCTCTACTCGAACAGCAAAACGGGAGATCTGGTGAAAAAGTCATAATAACTCTTGAGAAGAATGAATAACGTGACGAGATCATCTCAACGTCCAAATAGGCTTCACCAAATATCTCACGTGATTCTGCCATTAATCTCCCCCAGAGGCCACATTACTCAGATTCCACTGAGTCTGATAGGGTGAAGCTTAGAAACAGCAAGTAGAAGCAAAGATTGATGTGAGTTATATATCAAAGTGAAAGTTGCAATGCAAAAGTTGGGTATGATATAAAACAGGAAATTAGATACCCAGGTCTATGCGTACCACAGTAATAATGAACAAGCTACATCTAAACTGTGTTATCCCACGTGAATAATAATGCATGGTAAATGGATTTCATGAGTGTATATGTGATGGTTTCATTTAACAGCATGTTGAGCACTGAGGTAGAGGTCAGGCTGTTTTGACTTTGGTGTTATGTGATCGGAAGAGCTAATTGAAAACCCTGCTGAAAAGGAAGCTTCGAGAATAATAATTATAATTTATCGAATTTTATATGACGTTTGAATACAAAACAGTTTTTATAAAATTGTGGTCATAAACCTGAAGAAGGCTGTATGCCCGAAACGTCGATTCTCCTGCTCCTTTGATGCTGCCTGACCTGCTGCGCTTTTCAGCAATACATTTTCCAGCTCTGATCTCCAGGAGTTGCAATCCTCACTTTCTCCTAATGAACCTGAGTAATGCAAATCACCAAAGTATGAGGCGCAAATTAGCTTCATTGAATTGGAGACGTACATGAAAAAGATTTACTGGTTGTTGTTTAAACAAACACTTTAAAATGTTCAATATACACATGTCCACTACAGTTCAAACAGCAAAGGGGGTAAGGTGACTTAACAATAGTTAACAAAAGAAGTTAAAGGATGCATTAGATCAAAGGAAGCAGCTCAGAAAAAAAAATCCAGATATTGTTGTAAGCCATGGATTCAGAGACATTTGAGGACCAATGAACTGATAAGGAAATTTTAAAAAGAACACAAACGTACAAGAAGCATAAGGATGATCTAACGCTTCTCTCGAAACTTGATGGGAAAGTGAAAGCAAGGAACACGTGTGGAATGGTGAATATCCACACAAGATAATTTCTTGCAGAGAACTAGGAAATTGCAGAGAAACTAAACAGTTACTTCCATGCCAATCTTACTGGAGGCAAGATTAACTGATGGAGAAACTCAGTTTGTGTTCTCCAGTGATTGCCAAAATGAAAGGAGAACGCAGTGAAGCTTAGACAGTTCACACAGAGAGACGGACTGACACAGGGGCAGGGAGATGTGCTGCCAGGCAAGGTTAGGGAGAATTCCAAAATGTTCTCCAGGTACTTCAATCAGAACAGAATAACCAGGAAACAACTAGGGCCCATTAGAGACCAAGGGAACACTCTGTGTGTGAAGGTAGTGAACATTGATCGATTGCTACATGTGAGCTCCATATCTGTTTTATTAGGAGAAGGAGATTGCACAGACAGAATTCAAGAAGAATGATTGGAAAGTTCTTGAACAGACTGATATAAGATGTGAGCAGAGATTGGCGGTTTTGGCTGGTGCAAAGTTGGACTGTTTGCCAGGTTGCTGTGAGAGAAAAAGGACAAAAGGCCCTTACTCAAATTTTTAAGTCGAATCTGGTCACAGGGAAGTTGGAGCTGCCAGATGAGTGGAGAACAACTAGTGTTGTCCCACATTACAGGAAGGATGGTGGAAATAGACTGTCTGTTAACTAGTCAGTATTAGATCAATGTTTGGGCAAGTGCTGGAGAAAATAGGAAAGGAGAAAAATGATCCCTCTTTAGGGAGGCAAGGTTTAATTCAGGATAGTCCTCAAGACATCATCAGAGGGAAGTCATACCAAACAAATGTTATTGTATATTTTCGAGCATGTTGTTTATATGGTTGTTCAGCAAGGCCTTTGACAAACCCATATGGGAAACTGATTTTTTTAAAAAAGTCATGATATCAAGGGTAACTTAGTGAGTGACATCAAACATTGTCTTATTGGCAGGAGACAGAGGGTGGAGGCAAAAGACTGTTTGTGTGACTGGAGACCAGTGTGCCCTGGTGTACCACAGGGATCAGAGCTGTGTCCCTTATTACTTGTGGCATTCATAAATGATCGAGATGTGAATGAGTAGGGGGATGGGGGAATGTGATAAGTAAGTTTGTATTTGACACAAAGATTGGCCGGGTGGTTGGCAGTGAGGAGGAAGGCCTTATGTTACAGGAAGATACAGATGGAATGGTCAGATAGTCAGATGTATAGTAACCCTGATAAATATGAGGTGATGTATTTTGGAAGAAGGAACCAAAAATAGGGGTATGCAATTAATGGCAGCACACTAGGAAGCTCAGAGAGTGTTTCTCCACAGATCCCTGAATGTGACTGCACAGGTTAACAAGTTAGGGAAAAAGTGAGGACTGCAGATGTTTCAGATCAGAATCACGATGTGTAGTTCTGGAAAAGTAGTCGGTCGGGCAGCATCCAAGGAGCAGGAGAGTCAACTTTTCGTATATAAGCTTTTCATCAGGAATGATGGCTCACATTCCTGATGAAGAGCTTATTCTCGAAATATCGACTGTCCTGCTTCTCGGATGCTGGCTGATCTGCAATGCTTTTCCAGCAACACTCTTTTTGACTGAGGTTAATAGGTTAGTTAAGAAGGCAGCGGGATCAGGAGGCACAGCCTTCATTCATTAACATATGCATTGTCAGAGCTATAAAGTCTATGGTTAGGCCAACATGGAATATTGTGTGTAGTTCTGGAAAACTTATTACAGGAATGATGTAGTTGAATTGTAGGGGTGCAGAGGAGATTCACCAGGATGCTCTCCGGGGTGGAGCATATCAGCTATGGAGAGAGGCTGGATAAGGTTGGGTTGTTTACTTTGGAGCACAGAAGGCTGAGGGAGAGGTGATTGGGAAGGGTAAGATTACGAGGGCGATTTTCAGGAAGATGTTTGCTGAAGTCCCAAGCCCAGTGTTCAAAATCAAATCTTATGGGATTGTGCCAAATATTTGGACATGGTTTCAGAAAGCGACAGCTGGCAGGAAAGAGTGAGTTAAAGTTTTTTGATTTTGATTTGATGACCTTGTGTATTTTACAGGATACATACAATAAAACACAGTGAAAAGCTTCCACGCGTCGCCACAAAGTTGTGCCATTTTGAATAATTGAAGGAAATGGAATAAACAAAGGGTACAGCTTGAAGAGAGTTTGATGGGTTGTGAGCCAGCTCCTCACCATCGACCACCCCTGCAACCCAATCCCTCCATGACAGCTACATCACCATCGACACCAGCCCCCAGCAACATTGAAGATGCTGATCCTCAGGCACCATCTTTGCCAGTGGGCAGATACTCCTCCATCACAGGCTCGTTGCCCCCTGTGCCAGACCGTTCCAATGTCAGAGACATGTCTCTTACTGCTTGAACCACATCATTGATGTTACCATGATGGCCTTCCACTATCCGCTTCATCACTATCAGTGCAGGACCCAATCAGCAACAAGTCTCTAATCCTCAGACATCACCTTTTGCTGCTGGCCCCTATCTCACCCAGGTTGCCTCTGCTGATGTAGCAGCTGCCAATTGCAGGTCCTGTGCTTGCTCCGGCAAAGTAAGTAAGGACTCACTCTCCTCTGCAATGCGCTCAGCTTGAGGCCCAAACCCTTCAGGTCAGTACGTTACAGAGAGAAAAGTGGGGGAGAAAATAAGAAAAAGGAAGCATGTAAGAGTGCACAAGCTCCAGAAAAGCAGCCCTTGGACCGGAAACACTGGAATGAAAGGATCATTTGATTGGAGATGAAGGCTCGGGGGTATCTCAGGAATATGTCCTTTGGTTCCAGGTATTCGCAAACATCTCAAACATTTGGTTGACGGAGTCAATTGCAATATATCTCAGTCTGCTGTAGGAGAAATGCATTCAGGTGATTCTCGGCCATGATGAGAAAGTGGAGGCTCACTTGATTGAATGACCTACTCCTTTCCTGAGGCTTCTGTGCAGTCTGTGGGAAAGCTCTGTTAATGTTGTCACAAGCTCTCAGGTGTTAGGAAGCAGGTCTCTGCAGTGTCAACAGGACTTTATTTCCCATTCCCTTTTCCGATATAGTGGCTGGTGGCAACTGTTCTTTCCGGATTATCTTTAAGTCCTCGGAGCAGTTTGATACAATTCAGTGTCTTGCTTGGATGTTCCAGAGACCATTGAAGAGGTTATCACATGTCTTGTGTCTGGAGTCACGTTTAGGCCAGACCAGGAAAGCACTGGAGATTCACTTCCTGAAAGTACATTGGGGAAGCAAATTGGTGATTACAATCTCCATTGGCTTCACGGTCATTGTTACTGACACCAAATTTTAGATCTCGACATTTTATTAATTGCTTTTAACTTCCACCAGCTGCCAGAGCATTTGCTTGGTCTGGGTTAGTAATCCAGTGACATTTCCATAACAGCACCGATCACATGGGGACCTATCGGAAACCACACTGAGCAGGTAATTTTTGTGCTGCTTCACGGCTCTGTCAAAAAGACCTCCCAACCATTTGACTGTCGTAATGGAGTTGAGGGGATGATATTGGTAATAATGTAATTCTTTTCCTCTTAATGGATTTGTCATCTTAATTTTTCAAATTGCCAGATAATTGTCAGAATTGGAAATGGAATGATATAGCTTCCCCAGGGACAAGGCTTGTCCTACATTGCCTATGTCCTACCTACTGTGTTGAGTTGTTTCTTCATGTCACATAGGGCGAATCAAATTTTTTGTAAACTGTCATCTGTGATTCTGTGGGCATCCTGATAAGGGGAGTTGAATCATAAACTAAACACTTCTGGCTGAGTATGGTGTAGATACGAATCCTTGTCTATTGCTCTTATGTGCAGGGCTTTTCCATTATTTAGGATAGGGACATGCGTATGACCCTGTCCTGCAGTGAGTAGGTTAGTCTATTTATGACTGGGTGTGGCAGGACTGCTGAGCTTCGATCTGATCTGTAAGTCTTTGTATCATTGCGCGATCTCTACCAGATGTTAGTTCTGCTGTTTGGAATGTAACCAGTCAAGTGTGGTACCTTTAACGGGTTGTCATCAGTTTTAGGTTCACATGGCTCTGACCCGGGCATGTGTACCCACATTCGTCACTGAACCATAGATCAGCTTGATGGTAATGGTAGACTGAGGGATTCTCCGGGGCAAAAAGTTGCAGATTATAGTTTTATATAATTCTGCTTCTGCTGTTGCTCTGGTCTACAGCACCACATGAAATACACGGTTTGAGCTGCAATATCTCTCATACCCTTCTGCTGCCTGTTCCCCAGTTCACACCGAGACCCATTCACCCATCAGCGATTTACTCAGTGACCTACTCTGGTTTCTGATGTGGTACACGTCCAATTTTATATTCTCATTCCATTGAGGGTCTCTCCATGGTGTCACACTTACAGTTTGTCTGATTCCTCAACATGCTTTAATATATTCATCTGAATTCTTTCCCTTCCAGTATGTGTTTACCTTCGGTGTTTGGAGTGAATACATTTCCCGCTGTTTCTCTCCCCAAGAGTAACATCTCTGCAGTGTCAGTGATGCCAACCTAACGTAGTTTCAGACCCAATGAATTTGTGCATCATGTGTTATCTTTCACTTCCCGGTATATGGCGCTCCAGGTTGGACAGAGGGTTTGAACAATGTTGACACAGATTTTTGAAACGTGTTGAAAAACAGAAATTGGTGGGAAAGTTAAGCAGGTCTGGCAGCATCTGTGGAGTGAAAGTCGAGTTAATCATTGGTTCCAGTGATCGTTCTTCAAGGCTCAAAGGTTCTTCTTTAGTTCTGGTTTCAGATATCCGGTATCAATAGTTATTTGTTTTATTGAAAATGTCTTTTGTTTATTTCTGGAGAAACACAGCAGATCTGTAGCATCTACAGTGACAGAGAAAAGGAGTTAGCGGTTCAAGTCCAGTGTGACACGTCTTCAGAACAGAAAAGGATTGGAAAAATGGCTTTTTAATGCCTTCCCAGAGGTAGTGGAGGGGTGACGGGAAACAGACGGTGTGGAGGTGCAATGCCACTGACGAATGAACTTTTGTTCGTGCTAAAAGAGAATCAAATGTAAAATGAGTATACATTAGATTGTAAAGGGGGAATTGGTTTCCTTAATTAAGTGCAGGACAAACGAATCACAAACAGGGCAAGTTCATTGGGAGACCAAGAGAAGGAATGTATGAAGATTTGAGAACAGCCCTAATGACGTCATGCTGTGAAGTTATGGAATTGAATACCTACTCCTACAGGTTGTTGCGGACCAAAGTGAAATGTGAGGTGTTACTCGAGCTTGGGTTGTGCTTCATTGGAACATTGCAGTTGCCCAGGACTGAAATGTTAGCATGAGAGCAAGGTAGGTTATTGAAATGAGAAACAATGAGAAACAGAAACTAGGGAACACAGCCTGATCTTTCAGCTTGAGTGCTTACAGTTCACTGGTCTCTATATTGACTTCACTGGCTTCAAATTCTCTCCATCCACAGCCTTTTTCCATGTTGTCCTTCCGGAACCTGACCTAAGATGTCCATCTTCCTATTGGCATGTCCGCTGCACCCTTCCCACTGACCAATCACATTATCCCCCTACTTGCATCCCCTATCGCCATCCCATCGACCCTTCCCTCAGCCCCACGCCACTTCCTCTATTTATTTCCCGGCTCCCCTTCCCCTGGCCAGATCCTGATAAAGTCTTTCAGCCTGAGACATTGACTAATAAGTTGAAATCCTGGATTTGATGTCAGAACTTTTATCTCCATCAATATGACAGGCACCAACTGTTGACAGAACCCAGTATATGTTTCTGGGTAGAAAATGGATTAACTGAAACAAGTTGGAACACCAGAAGCAGGAATTTATAACATCCATTCGATAAGAATGAAAGATTAGATCAGGAAATGCCAGAAAGGGGCAGGAGCCAGACGGTACGTTGAGAGAAGGGCAACATAACATCTAGGCTGAAGATTAGATAACATATTAATATTTTATAAATTTTGTACATCGCATGCATCATTGTTGTTCACAATGTCTCTCTTCTTCATTCTGAATTTGATGCACACATCTGAACAACCTTATCTATCTGTACACACACACACAGACACAGACACATACACACACATACAGGCACATACACTCACACACACACATACGCACTCACTCACACACAGATACACACACAGACACACACACACTGATACACAGACACAGACACACTGACACACACATACACAAACACACACAGACGCAGTCTCACACACACACGCACACACAGAGACACAGACACATAGACACGCTCACACATGCATACATGCACACAGACACACACATGCACATACAGACATACAGGCACGCACAGGCACACACACAGACACACAGACACACACTAACACACACACACACACGCAGACACACAAACACGCACACCAATCACTATTCAGCTATTCCATTTCAAATTATTCTGTTTTGTTTACATTGTCACTTGCCATTCCTCCGTCTGAATATATTCTGTTTCTTTCACTGCATTTTCTTTTATTCTGTCTGTCAAGAAGAAATTGGGGGCTGGTGGGGATGTCACTTTACTCCTCATCAGTCTCCACAGCCACTGTCTTCTATTCCTTTCTGTTTCTTAACCCATGAAAAATACGTACTGTGTCTGACTCTTGAATCCGAATAAACATGTCAATTTTAAACAGAACACTTACTTTTGCGCTAAGGCTACAAAAAATCTCAAAAAGAAAAGGCATACAAATTGTGCATTAAGATGTTTGCAAGTTTTTAAACAGATTATAGAACTGCATTGTGTAAACGATAAACAATTAACTGGTAAGAGCTCTAAGTGTTTAATCCAGGGAAATCCATATTTCTTGTGTATGTTCAGGGCAGTTGTGCCCAGAAGCAGTTTTTACCCTGGACGTTGTTGTGGTGGAGGATACTTCAGTGTAGTAACAACATCTCGATTGACGCTGTGTAATGATGACTATTCAGGCAGGTTACTATTCCATCCTCGCTATTGTTGGTGTTCCTGCTGAGTTGATCTCTGCTCATTTACTCATTCTCTAACCCGTTGTGAATGCCCTCGTTTTCTCTGTAATGTATGTTTGGCAAAGATCCAAACTATTGTCTTCGCTTTTAATCACAATCTCCATTTCTATGCCATGAACTTCATATCCCTCGCTTACAAGCATTTGAGGACAAACGAAAGTGTTCATAACCACAATTACCCCATTTTATCCTGAACTTATTTCTATCTCAATATTCCGTCTACCACAAAACCTGCCCACTCCTACCTTTACAATATCCCCAGCCTTCACTTCTGCCTCAGCACTGTTTCTGAATAAACCATCATCCACACCTTTCCAGTGACAATTCTCTTCTGGCAAATCTTCTAGTTGCACATATTTTGATCAAAAAATTTTTCTTACCTCGACCTGGACCTATGCCAGGTGCAAAGTGTGAAGTCAGTTTGATTCTAAAATGAGTTTCAGCATAAGTTGTAAACTGACACGAGGGAGAGGATTATGCTGTCAGTGACCAGGAAGTGATAGTTTCATTGAACTGTCATGATTCAAGAACTTTCTGAGCAGGAGTGGGTTTCACGTCCATCATCTCCCAATTGCAGTGCTCCGATCTATTCACACAGCGACGGAATCCATCTCTGCCTGCTGCTGAGGGTAAAACCTTCGTGCTGTCTCTATAATGAAAGGTACCTAAAATCTTCTAGAAATAATATGGGACAGATTGACTGGTGAAAATCAGATGGGACAGATTGACTGGTGAAAATAATAACATGATTAGGATTAATAAAGTGAATTTACTCAAAAACCAATTGCATTGAAGTTTGGCAAGTTACTGCACCAAATGAGTTCCATCCGAGTTTTCAGGGAAGTGGCATTACATCTAGTGAAAAAGTTATAGTCATACAGGACAGAAACAGACCCTTCGGTCCAACCAGTCCATGCTGACTATTCAATTCCAAACTTACTTAGTCCCACCAGCCCGCGCTTGGCCCATATCCGTCCTAACGTTTCCTATTCATGTACTTATCCAAATGTCTTTTAAATATTGTAACGACAAGAAATAAGTATTGTTTACCCGACAAATTTTTTTAGACTTTGGAGTTTCTCGTTCCTGCAGACTGGAAAGTAGTTATTGTAATCCTAAATATTTAAAACCAGCGTAGGAGATAAAACAATAAAAGGTGTACCATGATGTTAGGTCAGAGGAAATTATTCGATCCTTTTATGAGACATTTTATAACTCGACACGTGGGAAATCATGATGTGACTTGGTACAGTCAGCTTAGATTTAGAAACCGGAAATTATCGTTGAGAAACCTGTGGAGTTTGTGTTAGTTGATGCATCACAAAAACGAACCAGCGAAAGTGGTGTTTTTGAATTTGCAGAATACATTTTTACATTGTTGCTAACAACTGAACAAAGGAAGTTAGAGTACATTGATAAATGCAAACGGGATGATCTGGATATACCACATTGATTGGGAATTAGTCAGTGGAAGCAATACAGACCTTCTTGCACTTTTGTGGACTGAAGGCAGTTTTTCGTGGGATATCACATGGTTCAGTGTTTGAACCACAACAATTTGCAAGGCATAGAAATGATTTGGATGTAGGAAATATACAGCATGCATCTCATTTTGTATTGATTAAATAGTACAAGGTTGAGAAGTGTTGATTTTTCAAAAGGACCTGAATGTCCTTGATCATGAGTCACCAAAAATAGTACATCCAAGGCCGTAAGTATTGAGCATTTTAAATTGTATGCTGTCCTTCATTGTTATATGATTCAAGTACATAAGTAAATCCGTCTTCCCGTATTTGTAGGGCCTTGATGAGAGAGTATTTGGGGCACTGTGAAGAGATATGATCTTCTTTGTTAGGCACGATCTCATTAACACTGACACAACTCAAGCAAGTATTAGCAGTCTAATCCAAGAGATGATGACTCCATGAGGGGACAGTGATGGAACTGAGTATTTAATATGTCGTGCTAGGAGACAAAGACGGATGATTACGTTGAAACGTGAGGGTTACCGACTATCACATATTTCTAAAAGAGACACTGTTAGGGTGAGAATTAATTAATTAATTAGATGTATTGTAGCGTGTGCCTAAGTCCAGTGAAAGCTTTATTTGTGAGCAGTACAGGCAGATGACAGTAAGCAAGGACACACAGATCATAGGGTGAAAAATAAACTTAGACAGAGTAAGGCGTACAGGTTACAATGCACAGGACATTCAAAAAAACATGATCAATATGAACAAGAGTTGATTATTTGGAGTTACAGAGTCCATTCATCAGTCTTATATAGTATCCCTAATACTTTATGTGCCTGAATGATCTCTCCCCACATTAATGTGCCATCGGCATGAGGTCCTACAAGAAAAATTTAGGGAGTTTGGAACCAACATAACAAAGTAGGACCTCGGAGGTAGTGATCTCAGGATTGCTACCAGTGTCAAGTGCTAGTCAGTGTAGGATATATCGAGTAATCAGGAAGAATGTGTGGCTTGAGAGATGGTGCAGGAGGGAGGGGTTCCGATTTTTGGGGTGTTGGGACCGGTTCTGGGGGAGCTGGGACTATTACAAATTGGACGGTCGACATCTGGTTAGGCCTGGTGGCAATGGTCGATGGAGTGCATTTGCTAATGCTGTTGGGAAGTATTTGAACTAATGTGGCAGTGGATCGGGAAACAAATCTGTTTGGTGAACAGAAAGAAGCTAGTAACTAAAGCCGAAGTAACTAGATAATGAAGTCAGCATGACTGAGGGGAAGAGGAGGCAGGAAGTGGAGGATGAACAGAGAGGGACTTGTAGTTTTAATGCAAGAAATATAGTAGGTAAGGCGGATGAACTTAGGGATTGGGATAGTACCTGGGAATATAATGTTATTGATGCTACTGAGACTTCGTTGAGGAAATGGCGTGATTGGCAACGAAACATCTCAGGACATTAATGCTTCAGGCGGGGTAGAGAGGAAGGTAAAAGGGGTGGATGACAAACGTCACTGGTCAAAGAAGATATCACAGCTGTGCTGACGGAGTGCACCATGGACGTTTCGAGCAGTGAGGTAATATGGGCAGAGCTCAGAAATAAAAAGGGTGCGGTAACAATGCTGGGATTGTACTACTGGCCTCTTGACACCGATCGAGGTACAATTACGTAGATAGATCACAGAAAGGTGTGGGAGCAACACGATGGTGGTGATAGGAGATTTTAATTTTCCCAACATTGACTGGGATTCACTTAGTGTTCGAGGTCTAGATGGAGCAGAATTTGTATGGACCATCCAGGAGCATTTTCTAGAGCAGTGCAGAAATAGTTCAACTCGGGAAGCAGCCACACCAGACCTGGTGTTGGGAACTGAGCCCGCCCAGGCGGTGGAAGTTACAGTGGGGGATTACTTTGGGAATAATGATCACAATTCCTTTAGTTTTACAATAGATATGGAGAAAGATTTGATTGGTCCTAAAGAAAGAGTGCTAAACTGGGGGAAGGCCAACTATAGCAAAATTCGGCAAAAGCTGGGGAATGTGGATTGGGAACAGCTGTTGAAGGGAAATCCGCATTTGATATGTAGAAGGCTTTTGAAGAGAGGTTAATTAGTGTTCAGGAGAGATATGTTCCTGTGAAAATTTTGGATAGAAATGGCAAGGTTAGGCAACCATGGATGACAAGTGATATTGTGAGACTAGCTAAAAGGAAGAAGATTGTGTACATAGTATCTAGGTGAATGAAGATATAGGAAGCCTTGGAAGAATATTGTGAATGTAGGACCAATCGGAAGTGAGGAATTAAGAGAGCGAAAAGGGGTTTTGAGATAGCCTTAGCGAGCAGGATTAAGGAAAACCTAAAAGTATTGGTCATATATAACGGCAAGAGGGTAGCTAGAGAAAGGGCGCACTCAAGTACAAAGCAGAAAAGATATGCTTGAAGGCAGAAAATTCAGGATAAATTCTTTATGAGTACTTTGCATCGGTATTCACCAAGGAGAGGGGCATGGTGGATGTTGAGGTTAGAGATAGATCTTTGATTACTTTTGGTCAAGTCTGCGTAAAGAGGGAGGAAGTGTTGTGATTTCCAAAAGACATTAAGAAGGACAAGTCCCCAGTTCTGGATGGGATCTACCCCAGCTTACTGAGGGAAGCGAGAGAGGAAATAGCTGAGGCTTTAACAGATATTGTTGTAGCTTCCTTGGACACGGGGGAGGTCCCTGGGAAATGGAGAATTGCTAATGTTGTCTCCTTGTTTAAGGAATAATCCAGGAAATTACAGACCTGTGAGCCTGACGTCAGTGGTAGGGAAGCTACTGGAGATGACACTGAGAGATGGGATATATACCCATTTGGAATAAAATGACTCCTCAGTGCTAGGTAGCATGGGTTTCTGCAGGTACGGTAATGCCTTACAAACTTAATAGAACTATTTGTACATGTGACAAAGTTGATTGATGAGGGAAGGGATATAGATGTCATACAATTGGACTTTAGTAAGGCATTCGATAAATTACCCCATGATAAGCTGATGAAGAAGGCGAAGTTGCATGGGTGTTCTAGCTAGATGGATAGTGAACTGGTTAGGCAACAGGAGACAGAGAGTAATAATGGAAGGGAGCTTCTCAAAATGTAGATGTGTGACCAGTGATGTCCCACAGGGGCCCTTGCTGGGACAATGTTTTTTGTGGTATACAAAAAAGATTTGGAGGAAGGTGTAGCTTGTTTCATTGGCAAGTTTGCAGAAGACACTAAGATTGGTGGAGTAGCAGACAGTGAATCCGACTGTTCGTGAATACAGAAGAATATAGATAGATTGGGGAGATGGGCAGAGAAATGACAGATGTAGTTCAATCTGGACAAATGTGTGGCGATGCATTTTGTACGAGTTAGGTGACATGGGATCCAGAGAGAGCTAGCTAATTGGATTCAAAATTGGCTCGATGGTAAGAAGCAGAGGGTGATGGTTGAAGATTGTTTCTCAGACCGGAGGTCTATAGCTAATGGTGTGCCACAGGTGTCGGTGCTGAGACCTTTGTTATTTGTTATTTACATAAATGTTCTGAATGTGAATATACAAGGCATGATGAGAGCCATAAGACATAGGAGCAGAAATTGAAATATTCAGCCCATCGATTCTGCTCCAGTATTAAGTCATGGCTGGTAGGTTTCTTAACCCCATTCTTCTGCTTTCTCGCCATAACCCTTGATCCCCGTGACAATTAAGAACCTTTCCATCTCAGTCTTATATGTACTCATTAACCTGGCCTCCACAGCCTTCTGTGGCATTGAATTCCATGGATTCACCACTCTCTGGCTGAAGAAGTTTCTCTTTATCTCAGTTCTAAAAGCTGTTCCTTTTACTCTAAGGCTGTGCCCTCGGGTCCGAGTCTGTTCTCCCAATGGAAACATCTTCACAACATATATTCTGACCAGACTATTTAGTATTCGGTGTATTTCAATTAGATCTCCCCTCATCCTTCCAAAATGCATTGAGTAAAGATCCAGAGTCCTCAAAAATTCCTCATATGTCAAGCTTTTCATTCCTGGGACCATTCTCGTGAAACTCCTCTGAACACGTTCCAAGGCCAGTACATCTCTTCTGAGATAAGCGGCTCAAAACTGCACAACATACTCCAAGTACACCCAAGAAGGTTACTACAGTTATGAATGATACAAAATTGGGAGGCATTGTTGATAGCAATGAACGTTGTCAGAAATAATAGAGGGATTTTAATCTGACGGGGAAGTGAGCTGAGGGCTGGCAATTGCAATTAAATACAGATAAGTCGGAGATGTTACATATTGGAAGATAAAGCAAAGATAGGGCTAATACAGTAAATGGTTAGGTTCTGAGGAGTGTTGTGGAACAGAGAGACCTCGGATCACAAGTCCATATTTCACTGGAAGAGGCATCACGGGTAGACAGGGAGGTAAAGAAGTCATTTAGCATGCTGGCCTTCGTCGTTCAAAGCATTGAATATAGGAGTTGGGACATTATGCTACCATTCTGTAAGTCGTTGATAAGGCCACACTTGGAGTATTGTGTACAGTTTGTGGTCACCCTGTTAACCTGAAAAGAGGGCAAAGAAGTTTGACCAGGATGTTGTCAGGACGAATAGGCGAACGTTATAGGGAGGAGTGGGCCAGGTTCGGATATCATCCTTTGGAATGTAGGAGAATGAGGGGGTGCTTTTATGAAGATGCATAATATCATGCGGGCCATAGATAGGATGAATGCACAGAGTCATTTTTCCAGAGATTAGGGACTGAAAACTACAGGGCATAGATTTAAGGTGAGAGGGGAAAGATTTATGAAGGACCAGAGGGGCAACTTCATTATGCAGAGAATGTTTTTGAAATGGAATGGGATGCCAGAAAAAATGGTTGAGGCAGGTACAATAGGAATATGTAAAAAATGAATTGATACATAGATGGGAAGGGTTGAGAGCGATATGGTTCAAATATGGGCAAATGGAATTAGTTGAGTGCGCAGCATGGTCAGCACGGACCACAATTTGGGCCGAAGGGCCAGTTCCCATGCTCGATCACTCTATGACTCAATGACACTCCATTTAAGTCAAGGAACACAGTGACACTCCGACTTACACCAGCCCACACCACGTAACTGTCAGGAGGACACTCTGGGTTACATCAGCTCACGCCATGCCACTGTCAGGGGACACTCCGCGCTACACCAGCCCACACCATGTCACTGTCAAGGCAACATTCTGGGATATACCATCCCACACAATATTGCTCTCGGGGACACTCGTGGATAGAGCAGCCCACATCATCTCGCCATAAGGTGTCTTCTATCATTTGATTGTCAAAGTTGCAGATGTTATCTACCTGCTTGGTAATGTTCTCTAAGAGGTCAGTAATCCCCATCATACACTTACTCTTTACTATGGAACATGTCCGACCCTCTTTGTCGTGTAGGTAATCGAGGGCATGCCAGTTTTGCTGAGGAGATGGATGTCATTCGAAGAGCATGTCCTTACCTCCTGCAAAGTCCACCGGTCTTCTTGCCCAAGCGGGTTAGACTATAAATAAGATAGTTTCAATTTTGATGTCTAATAATTCCTGCAGATCCTCCACAGGAAAAGGTACTGAGAAATGTGTAAGCCAGAAACTGAGCTTTACTGTTACCCAAAGCCCTACCACCCCTCCAATGCGCACAGAATACAGGTCAAACTGAACGTTTAGTAGGGAAACCCCTGCGCCATTTCCAGGTAGTTGGGCAGGGAACAGTAGTTATGAAAACTGCCCCTACAGCTACAGCACAGGGATTACCCATTTCATTAAGTACAATGAAGACAGTCGCTTTGTCTTGGCTGACAAAAAATAACATCCGCCTTTAGTTTAGATAATGGAGGGGGCTTCCTAATATGAAGCAGGCCTGTCTTTGTGACTACCCCGAAAATATGGGTAGTCCATAGCTGCAAAATATGGTTGCACTGGGCTCTTCGATTGAAAGCAGTTCAATAAAAAGTGGTGGGTCTTTCAGTAAGAAATGTGATTATTGTCCCTTCCATCCCACAATTGAGAAGATGGAGGTGCTATTAGGGGACTCACAGTAACGTGTGTGCCATTAAGTTCCACAAAGAGCCTGAATATCCACAGCAACAGAGACACACTCCTCCCGGAGCATATGCATGAGATGCGAGGCACCACGGGGAAGCAGTAACAGTTGGTACATTGGACCAAGGCACATGGAATAAACATAGTCGCATTCACTTAAGTGCTTCCCCATCCTGTACAGTTGTAACAAATTGGATAGGCTTCCCCGGGCTTATTATACGAATTCCACAGGCTAGCAGGTGGGGATAAGTAATAATCAAAGAAAAGATTCTACCCGATAAATGCCTAACAGTTATTCCATACTCCGTGGTTGGGATTCAGGAGGGGGAAAGGGGTCAAAGAGTCCTTTGCTGATGTGAGGACATAACAGACCACTTCATGCTGGCTGAATATTTGATGATGACTTTGCAAAAGCAAATTGTTCGTGAAGGACGACATCTCCACCTTTCTCTTTTGCGACGTGCCGATTTAGGCCTCTTTGAGTAGAGGTAACGCCTACCAGGAACACCGATTGGACAACTGAAATCAAACTGGCACAAAACACCTTGACAGGGTAAAGCCCATTGCGACTTGTTCTGTAAATGAACTGTCAGATCTATTGGTGCAGTTGACCAGTGCGAAAGTCATTCTTGCTAACATTCCATGCATCAAAGGAATGAGTTTCTCGGACACGTAAGGACATATTTTCAGCTTAAACGGTACACAGTTTCTGGTTGCTCTGGATCACACGGGTAAACAGCCCCCTCTTCAGCACTAATGCCGGTGACAACGAGTCCACACAACAGGGTAAGTTCGATCTTCATCACAATGATCGTCCTGCGTAAAGGATTAGGGTATGTAAAACAGAAGAAGAATTACGATTTGGAAGATGCAGCTATATCATAATGGTCTGGTTTGTGACCAACTGAATCCGGTTCGTCTTCCAGGTCCCCATCGTCTCCATCTCCATCATCACCACCACCTCAATTCACCACTCCCAGCTCCCCCACCTCCCAGACCCTGGAAGGGGCTCACCTAATGACCTTGGAATGATGAAGGTGAACCCAAGTGGAATGCCCGGCGACCTTTACAGCAGTCAGGCAGGTGAGGAGACACTGGAAGGGCCCTTGCCATTGAGATTGGAGGCTGCAGCTTGTCCAAATCATGATGAGAATAAAAGAGTTGGGATATTCAACATTTGGGATATTGTTGAGGGAGGGGATTTTCTCATTGGCAGCACTGACTTTAGAGTGAAGATCTCCCAAAACTTTCGTCATGAAAGAACACAGGAGGGCGTATCCTCAGTCATGTGTTTGAAAGGAAGTGGGGAGGAAGCATCATCACAAGGCGAGAGGACAGCTCGACCACGGATGATTTCGGCTGGGGACAAGTGAGTTTTCCCCACAGGAGTTCCTTGTAGGTGGAACAATACTAGAGGAACCACCCTAACCCAGGAAAGACCTGTCTCAGAAGTCAATTTGGCAAGTTTAGTTTTCAGACTCTAGTCACCATGCGACACGAGCCCTGCAGCCTGTGGGCAATAAGCACAATGAAGTTGGTGGTGGATCCCAAACTGAGAGCATAATTCCTCTTTCATATCTCCAATAAAACGGAGGGGCATTGTCAGAACGTAGACAAAAGCAAATACCAAAGCAGGTAATAATCTCTTTGAATAAAATATTTACAACAATTTTAGCAGTAGCGTTGGAAGTGGGGTAAGCTTCAACCCATCAAGGAAAAAAAAATCAACAATGACCAAAACATACTTATAGTGCTGACACCTTTGCAACTCAATGAAGTCTTTAAATATATTTTACAGTTGGCATAGGTTTGTCAGAGGTCAGAGAACATAGAACATAGAAAGTACAGCACAGAACAGGTCCTTTGACCCACGATGTTGTGCCGAGATTTAATCCTAATGTAAAATATAGTAACAATCTATGCACCCCTCAACTCACTGCATGTGCATGTCCAGCAGTCGCTTAAATGTCCCCAATGACTCTGCTTCCACCACTACCATGGTAACGCATTCCATGCATTCACAATTCTCTGTGTAAAAAAAAAACTACCTCTGACATCTCCTTTATACCTTCCTCCTAATATCTTCAAAGTATGAGTTCTGGTACCAGTCATTCCTGCCCTGGGGAAAATTCTCTCGCTATTGATTCTATCTGTTCCTCTCATTATTTTGTACACCTCTATCTGGTCTCCTCTCTTCCCCCTTCTATCCAAAGAGAAACGTCTGAGCCTATTCAACCATTCTTCATAAGGCAAGCCCTCCAGTCCAAACAGCATTCTGGTAAACCTTCTGTACACCCTCTCCCAACCCTCTGTATCTTTCCTATAGTAGGGCGACCAGAACTGGACACAATGTTCCAAGTATTGCCTCACCAGGGACTTGTACAGCTGCAGCAAAACCTCATAGCTCTTAAACTCTATTCCCGTGTTAATGAAGGCCTAAACACCATATGCTTTCTGAATAACTCTACTCACTTGTGTGGCAACTTTGAGGAATATATGTACTTGCACACCCAGATCCCTTTTTCTTCCACACTTAGAGGAATTCTGTCATTAGTCCTATATTCAGCATTCGACTTTCATCTTCCAAAATGCATCACTTCGTATTTATCCAGGTTGAACTCAATCTGCCAATTCTTAGCCCAGCTCCACATTCTGTGTCGTGCTGCAGCCTGCACAGTCCACTATATTATCAACGACACCTCCAAACTTTGTGTCATCTGCAAATTTACTAACCCACCCCTCAACCTCCTCATCCAAGTCATTTATAAAAACTACAAAGAGCAGAGGCCTGAGTACAGAGCCCTGCGAGACCCCACTTAACACTGACGTCCAGGCAGAATACTTTCCATCTACAGCCACTCTGCTTTCTGTCAGCCAGCCAATTCTGTATATATCTGTTCAATGCCTGGAAACAGTGATGATGGAGGGTTATCTGTGTATGTCTGATTAATGGTCGCTGATCGGGTGGTAGTGTAGGGTTGTGTGTGTTTTCTGTATGTATCTGTTCAATGACAGGAGACAGACTGATGGTGGTTGAAGGTTGTGTGTGTATTTCTGTGCATTTCTGCTCAATGGAAGGAGAATAGGGTTGTGGTGGAGGGTTGTGTGTGTGTGTTTCTGTGTATGTCTGTTTAATGGCAGGAGATAAAGTTATTGTGGAGGGGTGTGTATGATTCTGTGTATACCTATTTAAGGGCGACAGACAGGGTGGTGGTAGAGGGTTGTGCATGTGTATTTCTGTGTATATCTGCTCAATGACAGGAGAACACGGTGGTGGTATGTGTGTTTCTGTGTATATCTGTTCAATGGCAGGAGAGTGGGTGATCATGGAGGGTTGTCTGTGTATTCCTGTATATATCTGCTTAATGGCAGGAGGCACATTGTTCATGGAATATTGTGTGTGTGTGTGTGTGTGTGTTTCTGCGTATATCTATTTAATGGCAGGAGCCAGGGTGGTGGTGGACGGCTGTGTATGTATGTGAGTTTTTGTGGATATCTGTTTAAGGGCAGTAGGCAGGGTGTCGTGGAAGGTTGTGTGTGTGTATTTCCGTGTATAACAGTTTGATGATAGGAGACTGGGTGGTCAAGGAGGTTTGAATGAGTGTGCGTTTGTGTTTCTGTGTGTATGTACTTAATGGCACGAGACAGTTTGATGTGTGTATGTTATTGTGTATATATGTCCAATGGCAGGAGGCAGGGTGTCCATGGTGTGTGTGGGGGTGTTTCTGTGTATATTCTTTTAATGGCAGAAGACAGGGTGGTGATGGTGGGTAGATGTCTGTGTTTCTGAGTCCAAGTGCTTACTTCTAGGAGACAGGGTTGTGGTGGAGGATTGTGTGTGTTTGTGTTTCTGTGTATATCTGTTAAATGTCAGGGGACAGAGTGTTGGTGGAGGGCTGTGTGTGTTTTTTTCTTCAGAGTCTGTCTGTTGAATGCTGGTGTTAGGGTTGTGGTGAAGGGATGTGTATGTTTTTCTGGATTTATCTGCTCAATGACAGGAGACAGACTGGTGGTGATGGAGGGTTTTGTGTGTGTCTGTTTCTGTATATATCTGATTAATTGCAGGAAACAGGGTGGTGGTGGAGTGTTCTGCATGTATGCGTGTTTCTGTGTATACCTGTTTAAGGGCAGGAGACGGGGTGGTGGTAGAGGTTTGTGTGCGTGTTCCTGTGTGTATCTGTTTTAAGGACGAGAGACAGTGTGGTGGTGGAGGGGTGTGTGTGTGTTTCTGTGTATATCTGATTAACGGCAGAAAACAGGGTGATGGTCGAGGTTTCTGTATATATCTGCTTAATGGCAGGAGACAGGTTGGTGATGGAGGGTTTGGTGTCTGTGTTTCTGTGTCTATGTTCTTACTGGCAGGAGACAGGGTGGTGGTGGAGGGTTGTGTATGCATGTGCGTATATCTGTTTAAGATCAGTAGGCACGGTGTTCATAGAACATAGAACATAAATCATTAGAGCGCAGTACAGGCCCTTCGCCCCTCGATGTTGCGCCGACCTGTCATACCAATCTGAAGCCCATCTTACCTACACTATTCCATGTATGTCCATATGCTTGCCCAATGACGACTTAAATGTACTTAAATTTGGCGAATCTACTAACGTTGCAGGCAAAGCATTCCTTATCCTTACTACTCTCTGAGTAAAGAAACTACCTCTGACATCTGTCCTATATCTGTCACGCCTCAATTTAATGCTATGCCCCCCCGTGATCGCCGTCACCATCCTTGTAAAAAGGCTCTCCCTGTCCATCCTATCTAACCCGCTGATTATCTTATATGTCTCTATTAAATCACCTCTCAACCTTCTTCTCTCCAACGAAAACAGCCTCAAGTCCCTCACACTTTCCTCGTGAGACCTTCACTCCATACCACGCAACATTCTAGTGAATTTCATCTGCACCCTTTCCAAAGCTTCCACATACTTCTTATAATGTGGTGACCAGAACAGTACACAATACTCCTAGTGTGGCCGCATCAGAGTTTTGTACAGCTGTTGCATAACCTCATGGTTCCAGAACTCGATCTCTCTATTCAGAAAAGCTAAAACATTGTATGCCTTCTTAACAACACAGTCCACCTGGGTGGCAACTTTCAAGAATCTGTGTACCCGGACACCAAGATCTCTCTACTCAGCTACAGTACCAAGAATCTTACCATTAGCCCAGGACTTTGCATTCTGGTTACTCCGACCAAAGTGATCACCTCACACTTGTTCGCATTAAACTCCATTTGCAACTTCTCAGGCCAGCTGTGCAGCTTATCTATATCTTCCTGTAGCCTACAACATCTTTCATCACTATCCACAACTCCACCGACCTTCGTGTCGTCTGCAAATTTAATAACCCACCCTTCTACTCCATCATCCAGGTCGTTTATAAAAATGACAAACAGCAGTGGACCTAACACCGACCCTTGCAGCACACCACTAGTGACCGGTCTCCAGGCTGAACATTACCCATCAATCACCATGCTCTGTATTCTTTCAGCAAGCCAATTACTGATCCAAACTGCTATAACTCCCACAATCCCATTCCTCCGCATTTTGTACAATAGCCTTTTGTGGGGAATCTTATCAAACGCTTTGCTGAAATCCAAATACACCACATCAACTGGTTTAATTTCATCCAGCTGTTTGGTCACCTTCTCAAAGAACTCGCACGGTGGCACAGTGGTTAGCACTGCTGCCTCACAGCGCCAGAGACCTGGGTTCAATTCCCGCCTCAGGCGACTAACTGTGTGGAGTTTCCACGTTCTCCCTGTGTCTGCGTGGGTTTTCTCCGGGTGCTCCGGTTTCCTCCCACAGTCCAAAGATGTGCAGATTAAGTGAATTGGCCATCCTAAATTGTCCGTAGTGTAGGTAAGGGGTAGACGTAGGGGTATGGGTGGGTTGCGCTTCGGCGGGGCGGTGTGGACTTGTTGGGCCGAAGGGCCTGTTTCCACACTGTAAGTAATCTAATCTAAACTCAATACGGTTGGTGAGGCACGACCTAACCTTCACAAAACCGTGCTGACTAACCATAATCAAATTATTCTTTTCCAGGTGATTATAAATCCTATCTCTTATAACTTTTTCCAACACTTTACAAACAATTAAAGTAAGGCTCACGGGTCTGTAATTACCAGGGCTGTCTCTACTCCCATTCTTGAATGGGGAACCACATTTGCTATGGTCCAGTCTTCTGGCGCCATTCATGTCGACAATAATGATTTAAATATCAATGGCAAAGGCTCGGCAATCTCCTCCCTGGCTTCCAAAAAGATCCTAGGATAAATCCCATCCGGCCCAGAGGACTTATCTACTTTCACACTCTGCAGGATTTCTACCTCTTTCTTGTGAACCTCAATCCCACCTAGTCTAGTTGCCTGGACCTCAGTAATCTCCTCGACAACATTGTCGTTTTATAGAATGAATATCATCAAAAAATATTCATTTAGTGCTTCCTCTATGTTCTCTGACTCCTCACACAATTTCCCATTAATAGCCTTGATAGGCCCTAATCTTACTCTGGTCATTCTTTTATTCCTTAAATACCTATAGAAAGCCTTAACGTTTACCCTGATCCTATCCGCCAACAACTCTCCTGTCCCCTCCTGGCTCTTCTGAGCTCTCTCTTTCGGTCTTTGCTGGCTACCTTATAACGCTCAAGCGCCCTAACTGAGTCTTCACATCTCATCCTAACATAAGCCTCCCTCTTCCTCTTGACCAGAGATTCCACTTCCTTCGTAACCATGGCTCCCGCGCTCTACAGCTTCCTCCCTGCCTGACAGGTACATACTTATCTAGGACACTCAGGAGCTTTTCCTTGAATAATCTCCACATTCCTAATATGTCCATCCCCTGCACGTTCCTTCCCCATCCTATGCTTCCTAAATCTTGCCTAATTGCATCGTAATTGCCGTTCCCCCAGCTGTAAATTTCGTGGAAGTTTGTGCGTGTGTATTTCCATGTGTAAGTGTTTGATGACAGGAGACAGGGTGGAGGGTGGTCAAGGAGGTTTGAGTGATTGAGTGTGTGTGTGTGTTTCTGTGTATATGTGGTTAATGGCACGAGACAGTTTGGTGTGTGTGTGTTTTTCTGTATATCTATCCAATGGCAGGAGGCAGGGTGTCCATGGAGTGTTGTGTGTGCGTGTGTGTGTGTGTGTGTGTGTGTGTGTGTGCGCGTGTGTGTGTGTGTTTCTCCGTATATCTGATTCATGACAGGAGACAGGATGGTGGTGGAGGGTAGATTGTCTGTGCTTCTGTGTCTATGTGCTAACTGGTCGGAGACAGGGTGGTGGTGGAGGGTAGAGTGTCTGTGTGCCTACTGGTAGGGGACAGGGCGGTGGTGGAGGGGTGTGTGTGTGTGTGTATGTGTGTGCGTGTTTCTGTGTATATCTGTTTCATGCCAGGAGAATGAGTGTTGTTTGGGGGTGGGGGACGGTGTCTGTGTGTGTGTGTTTTATTTCCTGTGTATGTCTGTTTAATGTTAGGTGATATGATGGTGGGGCAGGGTTGAGTGTGTTTTTCTATATATATCTGCTTAATGGCAGGAGACAGACTGGTGGTGGTGGAGGGTAGTGTGCGAGTGTGTTTCTGTGTATATTCGATGAATTGCAGAAAACAGGGCGGTGGTGGAGGGTTTTGTGCGTGTTTCTGTGTATATCTGTTTAATTGCAGGAGACAGGGTGGTCGTGCAGGGTTGTTGTGTGTGTTTCTGTGTATATCTGTTTAATCGCTGGAGAAAAATTGGTTGTGGAGGGATCTGTGTGTGTTTGTGTGTGTTCTTTAAGGGTAGGAGACGGGGTGGTGGTGGAGTGTTGTGAGTTGGTTTCTCTGTCTATCTGTTGAATGTCAAGAGGCAGACAAGTTGTGGTGGGTTGTGTGCGTGTGTGTTTCTGTGTATATAAATTTAAGGGCGAGAGACAGAGTGGTGGGGGAGGGTGCTGTGTGTGTGTTTCTGTGTATAACTGTTTACTGGTAGGTGGTATGTTGGTGGTGGAGGATTGTGTGTGTGCTTCTGTGTATATGTGCTTAATGGCAGGAGACAGGGTGGTGGTGGAGGGTTGTGTATGTGTGTGTGTTTCTGTGTATATCCGTTTACTGGCAGGAGACAGGGTGGTGGTGGAGGGTTGTGTATGTATGTGTGTTTCTCTGTATATCCGTTTACTGGCAGGAGACAGGCTGGTGGTGGAGGTTTGTGTGTTTGTTTCTGTGTATACCTGTTTAATTGCAGGAGACAGGGTGGTGGTGGAGGGTGATATGTGTTTGTTTCTGATTATATCTGTTTCATGGCAGGAGACGTGGTGGCTGTTGAGGGTTGTGCGTTTGTTTCTGTGCATATCTGCTTAATGGCAGGCAACAAGATGTTCTGTGTCTGTGTGTGCGTTTCTGTGTATATCTGTTTAATGGCAGAAAACAATGTGGTGGTTAACAGTTGTGTGTTTGTGTATTTCTACGTATATCTGTTTAATGGCAGGAGACAGGGTTGTGGTGGAGGGTTGTGTGTGTGTGTGTGTTTCTGTGCATGTCTGTTTAAAGGCAGGAGACAGGGTGATGGTATTGAGAAGTGTTTGTGTTTCTGTTTATATCCATTTAATCGCCAGAGAGTGTGTGACAGTGGAGGGGTGTGTGTGTGTGTGTGTGTGTGTGTGTGTGTGTGTGTGTGTGTGTGTGTGTGTGTGTGTGTGTGTGCGTGTGTGTGTGTGTGTTTGTGTGTGTGTTTGTGTGTGTGTTTATATTTATATCTGATTAATGGCAACAAAGAGGGTGGTGATGGAAGGTTGTGTGTGTGTGCTTCTGCATGGCGGTAAAACGGCGGGTGACAGGGTGGTAGTGAAGGGTTGAGTGTGTGTTTTTCCGTATATATTGTTGAATAGCAGGAGGCAGGGTGGTAGTGGATGGTTGTGTGTTCGCGTATTTCTGTATATATCTATTGAATCACAGGAGTCACGGAGGCAGTGGAGGGGTGTGAGCGTTTCCCTATATATCTATTTAATTACAGGGTGGTAGTGGATGGTTTTGTGTGTGTGTTTCTGTGTACACCTGATCAATGGCAGAAAAGAACTTGGTGGTGTAGTGTCGTGTGGGTGTGTTTCTGTGTATCCCTGTTTAATGGCAGGAGACAGCAGAGTAGTGGAAGGTTGTGTATGTGTGTTTCTGTGTATAGTTGATTTACGGCAGCAAGCAGGGTAGTGGTGCAGGGTTCTGTATATGTGTGTTTCTGTGTATATCTGTTTAATGGCAGGAGACAGGGTGGTGCTGAAGATATGCGTTTAAGTTGCTGTATATATCTGTTTAATGGCAGGAGACAGGGTTGTGGTGGAGGGAATATGTGCGTGTTTCAGTGCATATCTGTTTAATCGTAGGAGACAGGATGGTGATGGAGGGTTGTGTGTGCTTGTGTTCCTGTGTATATCTGTTTAATGACAGGAGGCAGGGTGTTGGTGGATGGTTGTCTGCATATTTGTGTAAATTTCTGTTTAATAGCAGGAGACAGCGTGGTGGTGGAGAATGGTGAGTGTGTGTTTCTGTGTATAACAGTTTAATGGCCGGAGACAGGGTGGTGCTGGAGTTTTGTGTGTGCACTTCTGCATGTATCTGTTTAATTGCAAGAGACAGGGTGGTCGTGGAGGGGTTTTTTTGTGTGTTTCTGTTTTTCTCTGCTTAATGACAGCAAGCAAATTGGGTGTCAAGGGTTGTGCGTGCATGTGTGTGCGTTCCTGTGTATATCTGTTTAATGGAAGGAGACGGAGGTGGTTTAGGTTTTTGTGTGTTTCTGTGTATATCTTTTTTATTAATAGGTGGCAGGGTGTTAGTGGAGGGTTGTTTGTGGGTTTTCCTGTGTATATCTGCTTAATAGCAGGAGACAGCGTGGTGGTGGAGGGTTGTTTTGTGTGTTTCAGTGTATATCTGATTAATCACAGGAAACAGGGTGTGGTGGAGGGTTTTGTGTGTGTGTGTTTATGTGTATATCTGTTTAATGGAAGGTAATAGCGTGATCGTGGAGGGTTGTGTGTGTGTGTTTCTGCATACATTTGTTTTATGGCAGGAGACAGGTTGTTGGTGGATGGTTGTGTGCTTGTGTTTCTGTCTATATATTTTTAATATCAGGAGACAGGTATTGGTGCTGGTTGGTGTGCATGTGTTTCTGCATATCCTTGCTTAATGGTGGGAGGTAGGACGACGGTGGAGGGTTGTGTGTGTTTGTTTCTGTGTATATCTGTTTAATGGCCGGAAACAATGTGGTGGTGAAGGGTTGTGTGTGTGTGTTTCTATGTATGTCTGCTTATTGGCAGGAAACAAATTGGGCGTCTATGCTTGTGTGTGCGTGTATGTTTGTGTGCGTGGGTGTGTGTTTCCGTGTATATCTGTTTAATCGCAGGAGACAACGTAGTCATGGAGTTTGTGTGTGTGTGTGTGTGTTTCTGTTATATTTGTTTCATGGCAGGAGACAGGAAGGTGGCTTAGAGTTTTGTGTGTGTTTGCGTGTCTATCTGTCTATTGACCGGAGGCAGGGTGTTTGTGGAGGGTTGTTTGTGTGTGTGTGTGTGTGTGTGTGTATTTCTGTATATATCTGCTTAATAGCGGGAGACAACGTGATGGTGGAGAGTTGTGTTGTGTGTTTCAGTGTATAGCTGAAAAATCTGTTGCTGGAAAAGCGCAGCAGGTCAAGCAGCATCCAAGGAGCAACAGAATCGACGTTTCGGGCATAAGCCATGAGGGGGATTTGCCAAGCAGGCTAAGATGAAATGTAGGGAGGAGGGACTTGGGGAAGGGGCGTTGGGAATTCGATAGGTGGAAGGAGGTTAATGTGAGGGTGATAGGCCGGAGAGGGGGTGGGGGTGGAGAGGTCGGGAAGAAGATTGCAGATCAAGAACCCTTGTGGTTGGAGGGTTCCTAGACGGAAAATGAGGCGCTCTTCCTCCAGGTGTCATGTTGCTGGAGTCTACCGATATCCCCAGACCATAGCAACATGACACCTGCAGGAAGAGCGCCTCATCATCCGCCTAGGAACCCTCCAACCACAAGGGATGAATGCAGATTTCTCCAGGTTTCTCATTTTCCCTCGCCCCACCTTCTCTCAGTCCCAACCCTCGGACACAGCACCGCCTTCTTGACCAACAATCTTCTTCCCGACCTCTCTGCCCCCAACCCCTCTCCGGCCAATCACCCTCACCTTAACCTCCTTCAACCTATCGCGTTCCCAACGCCCCTCCCCCAAGTCCCTCCTCCCTAATTTTTATCTTAGCCTGTTTGGAAAATCCCCCTCATTCCTGAAGAAGGGCTTATGCCGAAACGTCGATTCCCCTGCTCTTGGGATGGTACCTGACCTGCTGCGCTTTTCCAGCAATACATTTTTCAGTTCTGATCCCCAAACTGAATCATGTGACCTCTCTTTGTACATTGTCCAAACTATGTCTCCATTACATTCCCTCTTCCCTGTAGATGTATCATTGTTGCTGTCACGCAGAGCCATACACTTAGCAGTAAATGGTCTTGGTCAATTTGAAGATATGTTTATATGTCCGTGCATCATTAAAACATAAAATATTTAATGTATTCAGAATACCTGTGTTAAAATTAATGCACTTTTTAAACATATACAGAATTTGCTGGAAACGCTCAGCAGGTCTGTCAGCATCCAGATGCCTATTACATGCTGTAGTTGTACCAGCCTCCACCACTTTCTCTGGCATCTCATTCCATACGCACACTATCCTCTACATGAAAAGGTGCCTCTTAGGTCCCTTCAAAACCCTTCCCCTCTCACTTCAACCACTGCCCTCTAGTTTTGGAGGCCCCCTAACCTGGGGAAAACCATAACTACTCACCCTATCCATGACCATTCTGATTTTATAAACTTCTACTGCTGCAACATATGACTCCAATCAACACGAATAGCTGTGCTTTCAGTCATCTCGAGCCTAAATTCTGAAATTCAACACTGACACTTCTTTCTCCACCAGGTCACAATTCTACAAGCAGTATAATCAGTTTGTTCAGATATATCATGAGACACTTCTGTGTGTTTTACACCCAGACCTTTGTGCCCGGAGATAGGGACCACTCGGCAATACCCATAAAGCTGGAACATTATTCTCCTGTGTGTTTGTTCATCAGCCTGTGCTGACACGCTGTGACATACCTCTGCAACACGCTGTGACATATCTCTGAATCCAGACCTGCGAGTCCAGAGCTAGGAACATTACCACACAAATTCAGGAACTGGAATCAAATCCAGAGTTTTGAATCAGAGACAGGGCCACTACCCACTACACTACCATACCCAGACTTTGGGTCATATTTGAAATGCCAGTTTTCAAATCAGTGTGGATTTATTATAATCAGGTTACCATCACCGAACCACACAAAATACTGTATTGTTAAACAAATTCAAGATATTTGTCTCTACTGTAGCATATTGAGTGCACATGCTTCACCATCGAAATGAACTATGAACGTCTTCAATCGCTATTATCTGTAGTCTGCAATATTAGGGAAAGAAATCCTGCAGACACACTCAGCCCAATGAAGGGTCTCGAATAGATGTTTATCACTGAACACCAGAGACAAACAAAAAGCATAATGTCTGGCCCCAAAACACCGGTCAGCATTATCCAACTCTCACGTGTGAGTGCCCTCTTCCTAAAACCATGAAATGACACCAGGCCCGTGATTACTCTCCAGCCTCTCCTCCCCACTGACTCTGTCTGCAATCTCTCCCTCCTCCCCCTAACCACACAATGCAAACCAAGCTCAGGGTCCTTGTGAAAATCAAGGCAGACGTTTGCAGGCCTTTGGGGACAGTGAGGATATTTTAAAGGGGGAGAGTGAGGAGGTGGTAATATCACACACTGGGCTGAGGGGTGACAGATGGAGTTTAGTTTGGATTAATGCGAAGTATTGGGTTTGGTAAATCAAACAAGAGCAGGACCTATACGATTAAAAGCAGGGCCTTTGGCAGTGTTGGAGAACAGACACCTCGGCCGTCAGGTATAATTCTTTAAAATTTGCATCTCATACAGATAGTGTGGTGAAGAAGGTGTTTAACACACTTGTCTTCATTGTCAGACCTTTGAGAATTGGAATTGGGACGTCATGTTGAGGTTGTACAGGATATTGTTGAGGCCTCTTCTGAAATACTGTGTCCAGTCTGGTCATCCTGCCCGCTCAGTTCTTAGGAACACCACCCTCTCGGTGAAAAGCTGCCCCTTAGGTCACTTTTAAATGTTTCCCCTCTAACCTTAAACCTGTACCGTCTAGTTTTGGTTTCCCCTGCCCTTGGAAAACACCTTGACTATTCACTTTGATATTACTGACCTTGATATTACTAAGTTGGAGAGGATTGAGCAGACATTAACCTGGATGTGGCTGGGAATGGATGGAGTGCGCTATAAGGGGAGGCTGGATAGGCTGGGGATCTTTTCACTGGAGAGTAGAAGATTAAGGGGTAACTTTACAAAGGTTTATAAAATCATGAGTGGTATAGATAAGCTGACGGTCCTGATGTCTTTTCCCTAGAGTTGGGGATTCAAAATTGAGGTATATTTTAAGTGTGAGGAAAAAGATTTACAAAAGTCATGAGTGGTAACTATTTTGGACAGAATCTGGGTTATGTGTGGAATGAACTTCCAGAGGAAGTGGTGAAAGCAGGGACAGTTACAACGTTTAAAGTACATTTAGATCAGTACATGGATAAGACGTCAATTTGTATGGTGCTGTGAGCAGCTGCCCTCTCCCTCCTCCTCTCTGAATGAATCCCTGTTGGTTTTCACCCTCTGCCAATGCCTGTGCAGTGGCGAGGGGAGGCCAGCACAGGCTGGTATTTCATCACTTCAAGCACCACAGAGACTACCAGACCTGCCCCACACAGAGTCACACAGATACACAAGTTAATTGTCAGGGTCTGACGTGAAGCTCATCTGGGAACTTAAACTAAACATAAAGAAATGCTCAATTTGCCTCGTAAACTGTTAAAATATGAGTGACAGAGAACTCTCAAATTCTGCTGTTTACATAATAACATAAATTTATTTTTAACTGTGAAAGTGAACATTTTGCATCAAGCATTCTGAACTCTGAGACCCCCTTTCTCTTAACTGCTTATTACCCCACTCCAACTCTATAATGAAATAGTGTTTCAATAAGACACTTATTAAAATTGCACTTATTTAATTTCAAAATCACACAGCAGCTGTTGTTTGTGTGTCTTCGCGTGGCCATAGATCTCCCTGGGTCATCTTCTTTCTTTTTACTGAGAATACGTTCCATATGAAAAGGTACCTTTGATAGAGAGTGTTTCCTAATCTCTTGGACCTGTGTTGATGGCATTTACTCTGTCTGCAATTTTCAAAATACCTGGATTTTTAATATTCACAACGTCAGATTATCTCATTGGTTCAATTTTCAAAAACCAATAAATTCAAGCTTGATTTGGTTTTAGTATCTTGGGGTATAATTTAAACTGATTGGTAAAATTTGAATTGTTGTCCAAAGAGCAAACATCTCAAGGATCTATTTCAAAGCAAAATGTGACATATTATCCTTCACACTCTGCGTCTGCCATCCTCTCATATCACAGGTGCTTGGAAGCTCTCAGTTCAGAATAGAATTCACATTCTCTTAAAGACACATACACACTTTCAACTTCATTACATTAATACCCTGATGTCAATACAGACACTTGGAGCCAATCTGTATTTCTCCTGCTCTATGGTTTGTCAATATCTCATTCACTCCGTCTGGTTTGTATCAGGAATTTTGTTGCTCCATTGACAGCATGTCATTATTCGACTCCATCCGTGGGAATATATCAGTATTTCACTTGCTCACACTAGTGAGTGGGGCAGGAATTCAGTTGTTGCATGGGAACTGTGACTCGATAACAATCTCAATGTTTGTTGATGGCAGCGAAACTGGAAGAACTCTGAAGTCTATGCAGGACAGTGTGGAACTCTAACAGTTAATCACATATTGGTATAGTGTTCAGGTGTATGGCAGCTGGGGATCAATGCAGAGCAGTGTGAGGTAATGCACTTCGGTAGGAAGGACAATGAAAGACAATATAAAACAGGTTGTACCGTTATAAAGGGGGTGTATATGAGCATAGATTGTTGAAGATGTCAGGACAAGTGAGGAGAGCAGTCACTATCACAGATTAATTTCAGTATCTGAGCTGTTTACAGGAGGAGGTGGAGAAGGGAGCCTACGTGCTCACTTCCTGGAGCTGGTGGTGACGATGTGTTGTGAGCCCACCCTCCAGCCCACCGAGACCGTGGGGATTCCATTTGTACCAGATCGACACAAAAGGGAGATGGCATCAGGGCTTCTTAGCTGTGCCAGGGGAAACGGAACTGCCAGTGGGTTTAAAGTGAGAATTGTCCTTAACTGAACATTGCTCCTTACTTGGTCGGTGGGGTGTGGATGTCTCAGGATCTACACACGAGGCGTCCCGGCCCTCTTCAGCTCCTACCAGGGTTCTCCCCACATGGCAGGAGGAGAGGGGTTAAGGGAATGGATATCGGGCACTCCACCACCCGGCTTAGCCCTTTCTGTCCTATTCCAGGCTGTTTCTCCTGGAATGGGAGAAGGGGAGGGAGGGAGGGCGGGATGGAGGGGGTGGGTGGCCCTGTTGTTGGTGCTGGTGTAACTGGGGATAGTGGCAAATGGTGATTGAGTCTGTCGACAGTGTTGTATCCATGCAGTGTTATTAATATGGGGAGGGGGTAAAGTGGACGGGGTGACAGAGAGAGAGTGACAGTGAGAGACAGAGACGGAGAGAGCGAGAGAGAGAGAGAGAGAGAAGGTGCTGCATGCAGTAGTGAGTGTGGTGGACCATGAGCTTTGTTCGGGGGTCGGTGCGATCACAGATATACAGTGAGAGCGAGGGAGCAGAGAGAATACAGTGAGCCTTATCCTGACAGAGCGGGGAAGGTTATTGATGCTTGTCCTGTTTTGCTGGACATTTCTTCAGACCCAAGATACTGCACTGAGCTGCGTGGTGAGCTCAGACCGTGCTCGGAGGGTCTGGTGGTGTGATCCCCTCTGGGAAGAGAATGGTCCCACTCTGTACTGGCCCATCCACCAGGACCTCCGTGCCCCTGTCGACAAACCGTAGTGTAACTGCTACTTATCTGCCATGCTCAGAGTAAACTGTGCAGGGCAGCTCCGAACTGAGAAAGCACAACCATGTGCCCATTGACCTTTTAAAGTTGGCACCAGTGTCAGGGATCACGGAATATCCAGGGACATCCGGGCGGTGGTGTGTACCTCCAACTATGATGGGTGGGAGAATCGGTCTGGAATTGAATGAGAGGGACATCATGGGTGTGGTTGGGTAGTTAATGACGTGGGTTCGATACGATAACACCAGGAAGCCAGCTTAGCCTCGTGAGGACGATCCCTCTGTCACAGTCAATGAAAATGGCACGGAGATAAATTATTGTTAGAACCTTCCCAATGAGTCATAAATTCTGTTGAAACCAAGTCCAAATACAAAGCTGCACAACAAATGCTCATCTGACGTCACACTATTATCCCTTTTCTCCCATCTTTCCTGGAAACACTGGCTCATGTTACAGGATGCAATCGAAGTGTCTACATTTCAGCATTCTGAAACCTGGGAACACATCCTTCCATAACACAGTCTCTCAGTCTCCCCCTTTCTGTCTATAACCCAAACCCCTCCCATGTGGTGATATTTAAACTGATTCCACCGCCATCTCTCTCTGGCAGTGATGTTCAATCCCACAGCACCCCCTTGTCACGACACAATGGAGAAATGGAGCTGTAAATGGGTGGAAACTGTACATCCTGTCACTTCCAGCATGGGCTGCAAGTTTCCCAACTCTGGGCAGGGATCTAACACATTGTTAATAAGCATCGCACTGGGGTGGTGTACACAGTCCTACATGCTGAGAGGTTAACTGCTCCTGGTTTACAGATCAATGCACTGGGGTGGGGTACACAGTTCTACATGCTGAGAGGTTAACTGCTCCTGGTTTACAGATCAATGCACTGGGGTGATGCACACAGCCCGAAATGCTAGGAGGGTAACTGCTCCTGGGTTACAGAACAATGCACTGGGGTGGTGTACACAGTCCGACATTCTAGGAGGGTAACTGCTCCTGGATCAATGCACTGTGGTGGGGTACACAGTCCTACTTGCTGGGAGGGTAAATGTTCCTGGTTTTCAGATGAATGCACTGCGGTGGTGCATACAAACCTACTTGCTGGGAGGGAAACTGCTCCGGGGATAAAAATCAATGCACTGGGGTGATGTACAAAGTCGTACATGCTGAGAGGGCAACTGCTCCTGGTATACAGATCAGTGCACTGGGGTGAGGTACACAGTCGTACATGCTGGGAGGGTAATTGCTCCTGGTTTGCAGATCAATGCACAGGGGTGGGCTACAAAGCTCCACATGCTGGAAGAGGGTAACTGCTCCCGGGTTACAGAACAATGCACTGGGGTGGTGTACACAGTCGCACATGTTGGGAGGGTAACTGCTCCTGCGTTACAGAACAATGCACTTGTGTGGGGTACACAGACCTACATGCTGGAAGGATAACTGCTCCTGGTTTACAGATCAATGCACTGGGATGGTGTACACAGTCCTACATGCTGGGAGGGTAACTGCTCCTGGTTTTCAGATCAATGCACAGGGGTGGTGTACACAGTCCTACATGCTGGGGGGTTAACTGCTGCTGGGTTACAGATCAATGCATTGCGGTTGGGTACAAAGTCCTACATGCTGAGAGGATAACTGCTCCTGGTTTGCAGAGCAATGCACTGGGGTGAGGTACACAGCCCTACATGTTGGGAGGGTAACTGCTCCTGGGTTACAGATCAATGTACTGGGGTGGGGTACACAGCTCCACATTGTGGAAGGGTAATTTGCTTCACTTTACAGATCAATGCACAGGGATGGTGTACACTGCTCTACATGCTGGGAAGGTAACTGCCCCTGGTTTACAGATCAGTGCACTGGGGTGAGGTACACAGTCGTACATGCTGAGAGGGTAACTGCTCCTGGTTTACAGATCAATGCACTGGGGCGGGCTAGGCAGACCTGTGTGGGGTACACAGCTCCAAATGGTGGAAGGGCAGCTGCTTCAGGTTTACTGATCAATGCACAGGGATGGTGTACACTGCTCTACATTCTTGCAATGTAACTGCTCCTGGCTTACAGATCAATGCACTGGGGTGGGGTACACAGTCCTACATGCTGGGGGGGGGGGGGGGTAACTGCTCCTGGGTTACAGATCAATGCACAGGGATGGTGTACACTGTCCTACATGTTGGGAAGGTAACTGCTCCTGGTTTACAGATCAGTGCACTGGGGTGAGGTACACAGTCGTACATGCTTTAAGGGAAACTGCTCCTGGATTAGAGATCAATGCACTGGCGTGGGCTACACAGACCTCCATGCTGGGAGTTTAACTGTTCCTGGTTTACAGATCAATGCACTGAGGTGGGGTACACAGTCCTATTTGCTGGGACTGTAACGGCTCCTGGTTTATTGATCAATGCACTGGAATGGGGTACACAGTCCGACTTGCTGGGAGGGTAACTGCTACTGGTGTACAGGTCAACGTACTGGGGTGGTGTACACCCTCCTCCATGCTGGGAGGATAACTACATGTGGTTTACAGCATAATTCACAGACGATTACTGCACAGTTCGCTGTGCTACTCAGACTGTGTGGCTGAGTTTTTTTGATAATGCACTGCTTTTGTCTGCGCACCTCACGGTTCTGGGCAGATATCTAGTCTGGGTTTATAAATCAATGCACTGCTGTGATCTGCACACGGCTCCACTCTGGACAGATTGCTGGGTTGTACTGAGCAGCACACTGGCCTGGTCTATGCAGTGTTCCGTAGTGAACAGGTATCTCCTCTGGGTTTATGATGTCTTTGCTGGTTCTATGAGGTGGATTGAGAATGTTGTAAATCGAACACTTTCAGCTCATCTTGCAATGCCTTTAGTTCCCATTCCTGCGATTGGACCCCCTGTCTCTCACTCCATTAATGTTACAATGTGCCCAGGTGCAGTGCATCATGCTGGTGGGGTGGATAGGGGGGAAGGTGATGGACAGGTCAATGAGTCCCCGGAACGTTCTGCCCCAACATTCTATAACTGCCATTCCCCAGAACATTCTGTCCCCTACATTCTGTAACTGACATTCCCCAGAAGTTCTCTCCCCAACATTCTGTGACTATCATTCCCCGGAATGTTCCATCCCCAACATTCTGTAATTGACATTCCCCAGAACGTTCTGTCCCCAACATTCTATAACGGCCATTCTCCGGAACGTTTTGTCCTCGACATTCCATAACTGCCATTCCCATGAATCTTCTGTCCCCAACATCCTATAACTGCTATTCCCCGGAACGTTCTGTCCCCAACATTCGAAACTGACATTCCCCGGAACATTCTGTCCCTGGCATTCTATAACTGCCATTCACCAGAATGTTCTGTCCCTGACATTGTTTGTGAAAGGCCAGACGTCAGTGAATTGAACAAACGATAAGATCCCGAGGGAAGAGATCCCGTTCCAGGGAGAAGGAGACACTGTTCCGAAGGCCCCTCAGGCAGTTAAAAGAGTTAATATATTTTCCCTGCGTTTACATTTCTCCACGACACAGGATCGACCACAATTTAGACCAAAATACAGAAATTCCCAAACTCCGTATGTCTTCAGGAAACTGGGAGAGAATCCTTCAGAACAGCAATGTTTCCACCCACCGTATTAGGAACTGGGAAGGAGTGACCTGTGTCTGTTCTCGAGTGATCGAGTGTGTGGGAATGTTCTAGAAACCATCTGTCTTTATGAATGTGTCTCTGTGTGTTTGGGGAGGGAGGGCTTCTTGTGGTTTATGTCACTTTTTTGTCAGTAATTCCAACCTTCCCATTTGTTATTCCAGCTCCAATTATTTTATTAAATCCCTGAATACAGGGACACATTTGAAAATCTCACTGGGTCCCCGATCAAACGGGTCCCTTTGCCTCCAGGCTGATGGATAATGGGTTTGTTTTCCTTCCTCACAGTTAACGCAGTGACCATCTACGTCCTGCTTTATAAAGATTGTGGATTGTCTCCATGTGTCAGACGTTACCTGGGGGCCATGGCAGCGGCGGATCTCCTGGTCATTATCCTCGACCTGATCCTGAGACACATTCCCATTGTTTATAAGGAACAGTTTTATTTCCTGAGGGACTCCGTCCCCGTGTGTAATGTCGACGCCGTCCTGCTTTATGCAGCCACTGACTGCTCTGTCTGGTTCACCGTCACTTTCACCTTTGATCGGTTTGTGGCCATTTGTTGCCAGAAGTTGAAAAGTAAATATTGCAGTGAGAAAACGGCGGCTGTGGTTCTGGGAGCAGTGACTGTGCTGAGCTGTTGAAAGAACATTTTCTGGTATTTTATGCTCACGGATCGGTATTGGCTGTGGAACGAGTCCTGATTTTTTGATATAACAGTCGCTGTTCGTTACTCCAGTGTCTGGGTCACAATCGAGTCCCTCCACCACATTCTAACTCCGTGTGTCCCATTTCTCCTGATTCTGCTGCTCAATGTTCTCACCGTCAGATACATTTTAGTGACCAGCAGAGCCCGCAGGAGACTCCGCGCTCACACCAATGGGGACGCTCAGTCTGACACAGAAATGAGAAACCGAAAAAAATCCATCATTTTACTGTTTGTGATCTCGGCCAATTTCATCCTGTTATGGTCAACGTTCATGCTGTTTTCTATATGGAGACGGATACCTGATATTGTGGATACCCCTGTGTATCTCCATAGCATTGTGCAGGAATTGGGCTTCATGCTGCAGCTCCTCAGTTGCTGCACAAACACCGCGATTTATGCCGTGACCCAGACTAAGTTCAGGCAGCAGCTGAAGGATGTGCTGAAATATCCCTTCACCCAAATTCATCAAACAATCAAATTTCCTCTTTAAGAAATCCATCCTGGATTTTCTCATTTCAATTCAATGTTTCAGCGATGAAACAGCCTGTCGCTATGGTAACAGACTGAGGGTAGCGCTGGTATTCCATCCTTATCCCACAGGAGGGTTACAGGGTCATACTTAAATGTTTTTTTTAAACTCAGGGGCCAATGAGAAAAGGCACCATCCCACTGAATGTATCCATCACTTCCATTTGTAAACAATAAAAATGTTGATTAAAGCGTGCCGAGCAGCAGACTGACCGATGTTGTTGTGTGTCTTTGTGTTGAAGAAGCTGAGCTGGAGAGAGACAGACTCAGCCCCAAGTCCTGGTCCTCAGGAAAGGGAAGGGGACCGGGTCCTGAGGTGAGGAGCTGGGTTTAACTCCCCTCTGTCCCCCCTCCACTCCAACCCGGCCTCCCCATTTCATCTCCAAATACTCTTTTCCTCAATTATTTCCCTCTCTCTCTTTCTGCACATTCGGTTTTTCTCACCACCTCTCCGTTTCACTCTCCCTCATCGCCCTCTCTCTCACACACACAGCCCTCCTGGTTTGTGCATCTGCTTCCATTCTTTCCTCTCTCCCTAACCCACACTCTCTCTCTCCTGCCATCTCTGTCTCCCTCCCGCAATTCCGTCTCTACACCACTTTCTTCTCCCCCGACATCTCTTTATCCACTCAGTGCCATCCCCACCACCAAAACACACAGCCTCACCACCGACACCCCTCCCCTCCCAAATTTCTGGATCAGAGGGAGAGGGAAGTATCAGGGAGACGGAGTGAGTAAGGTAGTGAGGCAGTAAGGGACAGGAGGGACAGAGATTCAGTCAAAGACTAACAGTTGAAGGTGGGGAGAAAGAGACGCAGAAGGAGACGAATCGAGAGTGAGAGAAGATGGAGAGATAGTGAAGGAGCAGGGAGAGAGAGAGGGGCAAGACAGCGATAGACTGAGGGCGAGAGGGAGAGAGACGGGGTGGAGATAATGAGAGACAGGGGAGAGAGAGAGTGGGCGAGAGGAAGAGTGAGACTGAGAGACGGGCGAGGGAGGGGGCAAGAGAGAAAAAGAGATGGAGCGAGAAAGAGAAGGGGAGGGAGAGGGAGGACGAGAGAGGGGGGGGCGAGAAAGAGAGAGCGGTTATGCAAAACAGAACGAGAGGGGTGAGAGAGAGAGAGGTCGGAGGGGTGGGCGAGAGAGAGAGAGAGCAGTGAGAGAGAGAGGGGGAGAGGAGATCGTGAGGGCGAGAGGGAGAGTGGGCAAGAGAAAGTTAGAGTGGGCAAGTGAGAGAGAGAACCAAGGGATAAGAGAGAAAGAGAATGGATGAGAGAGAGAGAGAAATGGGACGAGAGGGACACAGAGGTTAGAGGGAGTGAGAGAGAGGGGGCAAGACAGAGAAATATGGTCAAGGAGAGGGGGTGGGAGAGAAATGTGAGGCGAGAGATGGAGGGGATGAGAGGAAGACAGTGGAGGGCGGGAGAGAGCAAGACAGTCAGAAGGGGAAAGAGAGAGAGAGAGATGTATCGAGGGAGAGCACGAGTGAGTGGGTGAGAGAGAAAGAGGTGCAAGGGAGAGAGGGATGAGAGAGACAGAGAGAGCGTGAGAGAGGGAGAAAGAGAGACAAAGATTGAGTGGGCATGTGATGGAGAGAGTGTGAGAGAGAAAGCGAGCTGGAGAAGAGAACGCGAGAGCGAGAGAGAGAGAGAGTGAAGGGAGAGCGCGTGGCAAGCAAGGGGGGCAAAGCAGAGTGAGAGTGAGAGGGCGGTGGGCAGTGTGAGAGTGAGGGGGTAAGAGAGAGAGAGGACGAGAGAGGGGGTGCGAGAGAGAGAGAGAGAGAGAGAGAGAGGGAAAGTGCAAGAGCAAGACAGGGAGCTAGACAGAGGGGTTGAATGCGAAAGAGTGGGAACGAGAGAGTTGGGAATAAAGAGAGTTGGAGAGAGAGAGAGAGTGACAGGGAAGGTGAGGTGGCGAGCTAGAGAAAGGGGGTGAGGAAGAGAGAGAGGGACGAATGAGAGAGGTAGAAAGAGAGAGAGAGAGATTGGGAGGATGAGAGAGAAAGGTTGCGAGTGAGAGAGGACAACAGAGTGATAGAAAGGGGACGAGAAAGAGGGGCAATAGAGACAAAGGGAAAGAGGGAGGGAGAGAGGGATGGAGGGAGGGAGTAGAAAAAGAGGGAGAAAGAGAGAGCGCGCGTTGACAGACCGAGAGGGACGGGTCGGGTGAGGCGAGAGAGACTGGACGAGAGAGAGAGCGAGGGCGAGAGAAAGAGCGAGGGCGAGAGAGATAGCGCGATGTCGATAGAGAGAGAGAAAGGGCAAGAAGGAGAGAGGGGTGTCAGAGAGACAGAGCAAGGGGGGGTGGGAGAGACACAGAGGGTGCGAGGGAGAGCGAGCGTGAGGAGCAAGAGAAGGCAATACAGAAAAAGAGAGAGAGGGAGAGAGACAGAGCGAGAGGGAGGGAGGGTGAGAGCTGGCGAGAGAGAGAGAGAGAGAGAGATGGAGAGAGTGGCCGAGAGCAAGATAGACAGCGGGGGAGCGAGAGGGAGAGAGAGATGGGGGCATGCCGGAATGTGCACGAGAGAGAGATGATGAGAGAGAGGAGAGAGAGAGACAGGAAGGGCGAAAAGGAGAAGGGGTGCATTAGAGGCGGCGACGGGATGCAAGAGAGGGGACGTTGAGAGAGGGGAGAGAGAGAGAGGAACGAGAGAGGGGAGAGAGACAGGGGAAGAGAACGAGGGGAGGGCGAAAGAGGGCAGGACGAGCGAGAAGGGAGGACGAGGGGCTGTAATAGAGAAGAGAGAGGGGAGGGCATGTGAGGGGAGGGCGAGAGAGAGGGGATGACGACAGAGGGGAGAGCGAGAGAGGGAAGAGCGAAAGAGGGGAGGGCGAGACAGAGAGCGAGGGCAAGAGAGAGAGCAAGGGAGAGATTGGGGAGGGCGAGAGAGAGCGCAAGGGCGAGAGAGAGAGAAAGAAAGGGCAAGAAGGAGTGAGGGGTGTTTGAGAAGGGGATGACAGAGAGGGGGGCGGGAGAGAGAGAGTGGTGAGAGCGAGAGTGAGCACGAGGGGGCAAGAGAGGCGAGCCAGAGAAAGAGAGAGCGGGAGAGGGACAGAGCGGGAGGGAGGGAGATAGAGATTGAGCGAGAGAGAGAGAGAGAGAGAGAGAACGCCCAAGAGAAAGATAGAGAGAGGGGGAGTGAGAGAGAGAGAGAGCGAGGTGTGGGGATCACGTGCGCGTATGAGAGAGAGAGAGATGGTGAGAGAGAGGAGAGTGAGAGGAAGGTGGAACAGGAGAGAGTGTGCATTAGAGTTGGTGAAAGAGAGGCAGGCAAGAGAGGGGAGAGAAGGAAAGGGCAGAGAGAGAGAGGGAGAAAGATGGGAGACAGAGAGAGGGGGATAGAGTGGTGGGCGAGAGAGAGGAGGGCGAGAGAGGGGAAGGTGAGAGAGGGGAGGACGAGAGTGGGCAAGAGTGGGTAAGGTGAGTGTGGGGAAGGCGAGAGAGCGGAGGGTGAGCGATGGGAAGGTGAGGGAGTGGAGGCGAGAGAGGGGAGGGAGAGGGGGTGTGATAGAGGAGAGACAGAGGAGAGGAAGAAAATGGGGAGTACGAGAGTGGCAGGAAGGAGAGAGAGGAGGGAGGGCGAGAGAGGGGAGGGAGAGTGGAGAGAGAGAGAGGGTCGTGAGAGAGGGGAGAGTGAGAGAGGGGAGGGCGAGAGAGGAGAGGGAGAGTGGAGGGCGTGAGAGGGGAGGTCAAGAGATGGGAAGAGAGTGGGAGCGAGGGGAGGGCTAGAGAGGGTAGGGCAAGAGACGAGTGGGTGAGAGAACGTGAGGGAGAGAGAGGGTCAGGACAATATAGGGCAGGACAAGAGAGGTGAGGGCGAGAGAGGGGAGGGCAAGAGAGCGGAGGGCAAGTGGAGGGAGAGGGGGAGGGCGTGGGAGGGAGGGAGAGATACGGGAGATCGAGATGGGGAGGTGACATCGTGGAGGGCGAGAGAGAACTGGGCAAGAGAGAGGGGGCAAAAGAGAGGGGGCAAGAGAGGAGTGGGCGAGAGAGTGGGCGAGAGAGATGGCAGAAAGAGAGCGGAGAGGGAGGGGAGAAAGAGAGGGGGAGAGGGGGAGTGACAGGGAGAGGGATACATAGGAGTTGAGAGGGAGACAGAGGGGTGAAAGAGAGAGAGACTGAGCAAGAGTATGGGACGAGAGAGAGGGTGGGCGAGCAAGTGAGGTGTGCGTGACAGAGAGGTGCAAGAGGGAGGGAGGAAGGAAGAGAAGGAGAGAAGGGGCAGAAAGAGAGAGGGGCAGAATGAGAGAGGGTTGGAAAGTCAGGGACAGTAAGAGGGGGAGAAAGAGAGTGAGGGAGAAAGAGGGAGGGGGTGAAGGAGAGGTGGGTAAAAGAGGGGAGCGAGGGAGAGGGGAGAGAGATAAGGGGCCAGAGAGAGGGGAGAGAGAGTGGGGATAGAGAGCGCGGGGAGAGTGTGGAGAGAGAAAGCAGGAAGAGAGTGGTGATACAGAGAGAGGGGTGAGAGCGTGGGGAGAGAGAGGAGAGTGAGAGGAAGATGGAACAGGAGAGAGGAGTGTATTAGAGGCGGTAACAGAGAGGGGGCTAAAGAGGGGCAGGGGAGAGAGATAAAGGTCAGAGAGAGAGATAGGGGAGACAGAGAGAGGGTGATAGAGTGGTGGGCAAGAGAGAGGAGAGCGAGAGAGTGGAAGACGAGAGACGGGAGGATGAGAGAGGGGGCAAGAGAGGGGAAGGCGAGTGAGGGGAGCGCAAGAGAGGTGGGAGGGCGAGAGACGCGGGAAGGCGAGAGAGAGGAGGGCGAGAGAGGGGTGGGTAATGGAGGTGAGGGAAAGAGAGGGTCAGGGCGATAGAGGGGAGGGCGAGAGAGGGGAGGGCAAGGGGAGGGAGAGGGGGAGCGCGTAGAAGGGAGGGAGAGATATGGAAGATCGATATAGGGAGGGTGATATAGTGGAGGGCGAGAGAGAAATGGGAAGAAGGGGAGAGAGTGGGGACGAGAGAGGGGGCGAAAGAGAAAGGGGCAAGAGAGAGATGGGCAAGAGAGACGGGATAAAGAGAGCGGAGAGAAATAGGGGAGAAAGACAGGGGAAGAGAGAGGGGGAGAGACAGGGGAGAGAGAGAGACAGAGGGGAGAAAGGAAGAGAGAGATTGAGCAAGAGAGAGGCACGAGAGAGAGAGGGTGGGCGAGCAAGTGAATTGTCAATGACAGAGAGAGAGGTGCAAGAGGGAGGGAGAGATGGTGAGAAAGAGAGAAGGAGCAGAAAGAGAGAGGGGCAGAATGAGAGAGGGGCAGAAAGACAGGGAGAGTAAGGGGGGAGAAAGAGAGAGGGGGAGAAAGAGAGAAGGGGAGAAGGAGAGGCGGGGAGAGAGAGTAAAGAGAAAGTGGGGAAACAGAGAGAGGGGAGAGAGAGGGTGGGGGAGAGAGTGGGTGTGGAGAGAGAGTGGGGAGGGTGAGAGAGATGAAGAGAGGGGGAGAGAGAGGGGGAGAGAGGGAGGAGAGAGGGGGAGAGAGAGTGAGGGGGAAGGAGCGGGTGGAGGGGAGTGGTGGAGGGAGAGGGAGAGGGGGTGAGAGAGAGGTGAGGGAGAGAGGGAAGGGTGGGTAACAGAGAGGGCGAAAGGTGGACAGAGAGAGAAGGGGAGAGAGAGAGGGAGCAGAGAGAGATAGATTGCCATAGAAAGGGTGATAGCGAGGCGGGGAGAGAGAGAGGGAGAGAGAGTGTGGGAAGAGCGGGGGGGAGAAAGAGTGGAGAACAGAGTTTGGGAGAGAGAAGGGGAGAGAGCGGGGAGAGTGCATGAGAGAGAGGGGAAGGGATAGGTGTCGGATGTAGATAGTGTGCGTGTGGGAGACGGGTGGGAGAGGAGAGACGGGGAGAGTGCGGGAAGAGAGACAGGAGAGAGAGGTGGAGGGAGGGGGCTGGGAGAGAGGGGGGGAGAGGGGGAGAATGTGGGGGTGGAAGAAGGAGAGGGAGAGGGTGAGGGAGTGGGGGAAGGCTGGGACAGAGGGGAGTGAGGGGTGCAGGGAGGATGGAGGGAGAGAGGGAGGGAGAGAGAGCGCGAGAGTGGGTGAGAGAGTGTGGGGAGAGAACGTGGAGGAGAGAGTTTGGGGAAGTGTAGGGGAGAGGGGAGGGAGATGGCGAGAGAGAGGGGAAGAGGGGGAGACAGAGAGGGCAGACAGAGAAGGGGAGACAGAGAGGAGGGTAGGGGGATAGAGGCAACGGAGAGGGGGAGGGAGTGGTACAGGGATAGTGATGAGGGAGAGAGGGAAGGGAGTGGGGGTGGGAGTGGGGGGCAAGGGGATGTGGAAGGGTGAGGGGGAGGGTGAGGGGGAGGGAATGTAGAGGGAGATGGTGAGGGAAATTGGGATAGGGGAGAGAGAGCTACAGGGAGGGAGAGGGTGTAGAGGGGAGACAGAGAGAGGGGGCATAGAGAGGCGTGGAGAGAGGGGGAGAGAAAGGGGGAGAGAGAGGGTAAGAGAGAGGGAGAGACAGGGGAGAGATGGGGAGAGAGAAGGGAGAGAAGGGCAAGGGGAAGAGAGGGGTGAGAGAGAGGAGGAGAGAGGGGCAGAGAAAGGTGGGGAGAGAAAGGTGGGGAGAGTGGGGGTAGAGAGAGGGGGTAGAGAGAGGGGGGGGCGGGGAAGAGTGGTAGGAGAGAGGGCGAGAGGGGGAAGGGAGTGGGCGAGGGAGAGTGAGTGAGGAAAGCGAGCGGGGGTGGGAGTGAGGTGGAGATGGGGCAGGGCGGGTGGAGGGAGAGTGGGTAGGGAGAGGGGAAGAGAGGTGGAGAGAGAGAAGAGGAGAGGGGGAGCAGAGAAAGGGGGGCAGAGAGAGGTGCATAGAGAGGTGCGGACAGCAAGGCGGGGAGAGAGAGGCGGGGAGACAGAAGCGGAGAGAGAGGGTAATAGAGAGACAGGGAGAGAAAATGTGGGAAAGAGTGAGGACAGAAGGGGTGAGAGAGGGAGCAGGAAGGGGGCAGAGTGAGGCGCATTGAGAGGCGTGGAGAGAGAGGGGAAGAGGGGGGAGTGAGGGGGAAATGGGATCAATTCTGCAGCACCTACTGTCCCAGTGGAAAAGGCCACTATTTTAAGCCCTTGAACAGGCTATCGGCTAATCTGAGTTTTCAATCTTGTTCTTTGACAGTTTTCAACAGGTTTTGCACAAGGGATCAAGCAGACAGGATGAACGTCAATTGTAGTCAACACAACAAAAGGCAATTCAGTTTAAATGAGAAGGATTAATCGAGATCAGGCCTCAGGTGAGGATGCAAAACAGTTAAGTTTGGAATTACCAGAGACCAACAGACTGTCCATTCAATTACTGAAGTTTGACTCATAGTGCTTTCCTAACCAAACTATTTTGCTGCATGATGACACCTCTGGAGCAGGTGGGACTGATCCAGGCCTTCTGGCTCAAAAGCGGAGACACTACCACAGAATTACAAGAGCACTTCTTTTAGGCTGAGTAACCAGTGGGTTAATTTGCCCAATTATCTAACTAATACTGTTACCATCCTAAAGATGGGAAATAAGCCAAATATTAATGGGATGAAAGATGTTATAACAGTCTCTCTGACAAGGGACAAAATATCTTCCATCTGTTGTTTTGTTCATCCTTCGATAGTTTGAAATTTTTAAACCTTCTGGTCTACCATCATCTTTGCAGTTTTGTGCATCTTTTCTTTCAATTTGATGTCACTCATAATTCCCTCACCTATGCACTGCTGTTCATCGTGCATTTCTTTTACAAGTTAATATATATTGTTGAGAATTATAAAATAACTGAATATATTCTTCTGCTTTAACATTCTAACTGTAGTCCCATTCCAGTTTAGCGAACTACTACCTTATCCCCTTGTGACTGCCTTTAAGTTTAGATACTAGTTGAAGAACCAAATCCCTCACCCTAAAGCTAGATTCTATCATGCTGCATTGAATCATACAAAAAGGATATTTTATTTCAGAGCTCATTAATCAATCATATTATCAGGTCTAAAATAGCTGTTCCCTGATTGGTTACAGAGCATCTATTCTGTGAAATTGGACAGAGCAGTCTACCGCACATTGCTTCAGAAGGTAACATAAGCTGAGTGTACAGTACTATTTTAACTAACATTGAACCCTCTGAATATCAGGACTCTGTTAGATCCCTATAATTTCTCAGAGCATGGAATCCCTACGTTGTGGAAACAAGCCGTTCAGCCCGTCAAATCCACACCAACCCGCCAAAGAGTATCCAACCAAACCTATTCCTCAACATTTACCCCTGATTAATGCACCGAAACTGTGCATCGCTGGACTATGGGCAACTTAGCATGACCAAATCACCGAACCTGCACTTCTTTGGATTGTGGGAGGAAACCCACGCAGACATGGGAGAATGTGCAAACTTAACACAGAAAGTCGCCAAGGCTGGAATTGAACCTTGGTCCCTCGTGCGTTGAGGCAGCATTGCTAACTGCTGAGCCGCCTTCCTTTTTTCTTTAAAGACTGAGTGCATTCACCCTGCCTTTCCTGATCATAGGTGACTGCAAAACCATCAAAAACTGTGCAACGAGCAACAAACCTCAGGTTATTAAGCCGTGAAGTTTAATAGTATTAATCAGATTGGGGCAGTGTAAAAGTCTTACCTGCAAAGTTCAGCCCTGGTTCGCAGTTGCTTCATGAAGTCGGAATGTTGCTGCCTCTGTTGGTCCAACAGCACTGTCATTGACACAGGAGCTGTTCCACCAGATCGGTTTGTGGTAATCAGAGATCCTGTTACAACAACCTGCGCACATCCAACTCAGTCATCTCAATCAGAAAGAATTAATACAGCACAGATTAGAAGACAACTTGGATCACATTGTGCTTTTGAAATCAGAGGCCCCTATTCAATCCATCACAACTCTGTGTCGCCTTTTTAAAGTAGCTATTTGGCTCGACCCCTGCTCTCACAGTGTTGCAAATAATGTTTTTTTGCAAGTATTCAAATTAATTTTGGAAATTAACAGTGAATCAGCTGCCACCTCCTTTCCAGATGTTCTCAGCTCTTCTTTGAAACAGGAAAACCCAATGAGAACATTGCAGCATCCAATGTTAAAAAAAATCACATGCTCAGTCCCTGTAATATGGTGGGTTGTTTTTTACATAATGCTGAGCAAAAGTTAATTTGAGGCAAAAAGGAGAACTCGAAAAGAAAGGTGAACCACCCGTGGGTAAGAAAGGCAGTCAAGGGCAGTACCCACAAGGAAAAGAATGACATAGCAGTGGATGATAAAAAGGAAGTAAACTGATCATGTAATTAAATCGACATAAACAAAAATGAATGGCAAGAGTTGTACAGGTATATAAAAAGTGAATATCTAAACTCAGCATCGAACCCTTGGAGGTTCTGACTCTGGAATTGATAATGGGTACAGGAAACAGCAGTTAAGTTAAACTCATATTTTACATTGGTCTTCATTCAGGAGGACACCGTTATCATCCCAAAGGTAGCAAATAAGCAAGTTAATCACGGGAAGAAAAATGCTATAACAGTATTTGTCACAAGGGACAAAGTATTGACCAACTAATAGGACTAAAGGCAGACAGGGATCAAAAGTAGATAAAACATATTTAATGCAACTGGCTGCAGAGATATTCAAGGCATCAATTGGAATATTCCAGAATCAGAGGATACAGGGAGGATCCAGTGGATTGATGAGCCTGTTCAAGAAGGGAAGGAAGGCAGAAATCAGGAAAATATAGACTAGTTAGATTAATATCTATTTTTGTAATATGCCAGAGTCAAATATTAAAGTAATAAATAGCAGGACATTTAGAAAAGCTTATCATGAAACATGGTAGACTGGGTTTTGTGAAAGGGAAATTATATTTGATAAATTTGCGACAGTTCATTGAGGAGATAACAAGCAGGGCTGATAAAGGGCAATCCAATGATGTTCTGTATTTGGATTTTAAAAATGGAAATGATAAGGTGCTACACCAAAGTTAATTGCACAATATAGGAGCTCACTGTATCGGGTAACGTATTTGCATGGGCTGAGGATTGGTTAACCACACTGGCTGTTGCTGAGACCTCACGAGGAGTACTGTATACAATGCTAGCTCCCATATTTAATAAAGGATAAACCATCATTGGAGACCATTCAAACATGATTCACTTCGCTGCTTCGAGGATGAAAGGCTTGACCTAGCAGGAATAGCTAAGCATGTTGGGTCATTATTCAATTGAATCTCGGCAAATATGCGGGGATCTTATGGAAACAGGATTCTGAGGAGCTTGACAGGGTAGATGTTAACGAGATCTTCTCGCACCAATGAAGTCTCAAACCAGAGGACGTTACAGAAGGGAACATTCATTTTTTAAAAATGTAAAGATTTTTTTCTCTCTCAGGGAATGGCTAGAATTTCCTCGCCCAAAGAATTATGAAAGTTCGATGCGGTAGAGGAATGGGTCTGGTTGGGTTACTCTTCGAAGTGTCAGTGTGCTTGTTGGGCCAAAGGGCCTGGTTCCACACAGAAGGGAACCTATGATTCTATCTCAAATTATTTTAAAAGAGGGCAATAGATTTTTGAAATATTGAGCAGTTTAGGGTGATGCGGATCAAGCATAAAAGAGGTGTTGAGACCTGGGTTGGCCCAGCCATGATCTAATAGAATGGGGGAACAAGCTGAAGGGGATGAAACGCCCTAAAACCTCCTTCGATTCCTTGAAGCTCTATTTGATGCTTTTTTGTCTCCAAAGAAGAGTTTGATACAATGTGCTAAAGATCTCAGATGTTGTGAAAGATTGAAAATGGGGTGTTTATGTACTGATTCAGATGGCATTGATTCATCAATCACAGCTATGCAGCCATGGATAGGAAGGCAATTCCTTACATGAATAAAGGATATCCAGTGCAGAGCTCACAGAAAGTGTTAGAAACGAAAATCGCTTCTTAATACTCGCTCTAGACAAATTCAGGAAAACAAAGTTTTATTAGCAAGTCTGCAGAGTTGGGCACCCTTCTGAGAAAAGGCGCCCCGAGGCTTACAAAGTTTCTCATTATATACAGCACAAGTCCCTCCCCTCCTTGGCTCTAACGAGCCATGAGGTTCACATTCTTAAACCATCATTATTCTCCAATTTGCACCCTTATCACAAAGTCTGCAACAAATGTCTCCAATGTCTCCAGAGTTGTTGTTTTTTTCACCCTGTAGTCTTATCAGTCAAAGACTTATTCTTCTCTGTCTGTGCTAGCGGTCTTATCAATCTGTAGCAGATGTCTCTGTATCAATCTGTAGCAGATGTCTGTCGAGTCGTTTCCCTATCCTGCAGTCTTATCAGTCAAGGACTCATTCTTCCCTGCCTGTGTTAATGGTTTCATCAATCAAGGACCTGTTTGTTTTTACTCTGCTCACAAATTGTCAGCATTTTGCACAATTTAAACTATCCTACGTTTGAGTATACAAATGTTTTCGAAAAGAAGCAAAAGTCTAATGTTTTTAGAAAAGAAGTCACTCTGCTCACAAAAGTGTCAGCATTTGCACAATTTAAATTATCCTACTCTTGAGTATACAAAATGTTTTAGAAAAGAAGCAAAAGTTTTGTCTTTTATTATAGATCAGGCTGTGGTCCAGGCACATCTTAAAGTTTGAACCGAAATTGCCTCTCACAATTCCACCCTTTCTATTTTTAAGTTTTGCCTGACCAAGATAAGCCCCCCCCCGCCCCCCCCCCCCCCCTCCTCAAGGGCCCGGGAAATCCTTGGTCTTTCTCAGCAACATCACCTTAAGTTCCCGCGTCCCATGTTGTGGAACCGCCACTGCCTGGAGTTGGGAAATATTTTTCTGAATTAAAAAGTGAATACAGGGGGTTAGGCAGGGTAATATGAGGAGAAGCATCACGCCCCCCCCCCCCCCCCCCAACCACCAGCAACGCCGTGCGCCACCAACTACCACCTAGGAGACCATCCCACCATCCGATGCCACTAAGAGGACGCCAAGATTGTACTGGCACATGGGCCAATTTCCGAATTTCATCGGAAATTTTCAAAACCGCTTTACCATTATCGTCAATTTCTAGACAGCAGTTAGTCAGGTTAAATTTCCCGCACACGCCCCCCTCCGAGGCCAACAGATAGTCCAAGGCAAGTCGGTTTTGATATATAGCAGCCCTCATCTGATCCTGCTGCTTAGCCAGCAACTCCAGGGCCAGGGCAGTCCGGTTAGTAATAACCTCTACGACTGCTTGGAGCCTGATAATACGATTTAACATATAGATAGGAGTACAGTATCCCCATGATACGTCCTGTGCCCATGTAGCTGGCCCGTAGTATGCAATAATCCGGGCTGGTGGCCACTCATCCCCCCATTCACCGAATTGGATATCCCTTGGCGACCTACGGAGGGAGTCAAAGAGTTTAATTCCCAAATCGTCGCCTTCCTCCCGGGGTAATAGGAAGAACGCAGGTCGTATTTGACCCAGGAAGCATACCCCAGCCCATCCCACGGGCAGTTTGGAGTATGCCTGATTACCGCATATCCAAAATAGGCCATCTGGAGCAGGCCCTCCCTGCCTCACAACATCATCCCACAGCTCCTTTACCCCAGGGACGCCCTCATAAGGACCAGGACCACTGCAATTCCAGTAATCAGCCCCCAGCTCGTCAGAGGAGGAATCAGCACGTAATGGAACGCAATTTCCATGACCTCGGTTTGCAATGTACCAAGTAATATCCTCAGGCCACCATACTCGCATGGTCGCATCCAATACATTCTGACAGGGACTAATCCCTACCTCCACGGTCCCCTTGCCTTCAATACAGAACTGGCCCTCAGGGCTGTTTGTCAATCTCCACCCCTGGCTTTTCCTTTCGTTGACATGAGTCCAAGTGGTTTGCAGCAATTCCCCTATGTCTAAGCTTTGACCAGTCCACGGCCATTGTTCCAACATATGCGGCCCGCCACAAACCCAGCAATTGCTAACATTTAAAACAGTGGCTATTCTAGGGGTGAGATCAATAAACAGGTTTTGTTTAACATCAGGGAGTTCAATCTTTTCTTCTACCTCTTCGTATATAGATGGCACTTTAGAGAGCACGACCGTTCCCTGACGGTCTTGCTCTTTCCCCAACCCCCGATCAGTGTTCTGTATCTTGGTCTCCTTGACTCTGTCAACCTGCTCCCTGAGCAACACGGAGGATAGGCCCCACCTCCCAGTTTTGCTAATACACACCCAGCGGTCATTTATAGGGCATCCACGGATTTTGCCACCGTATCCTTTATTATACACCTGATAATAGGGTTTTCCACCCTCCCAACATTCGTGTCGTGCACTCACATCGTAACACCAATCGTCCACATGGGAGTGGGAAACAAATGATCCCGAATACATTCGAATCCCGAGCCTTACTGTAGTCCGACATTTGTCAAATCTCCCCTCACCCTCCCCCACATACAGGAGTAAACTGATCAATATCCCCACCAATACAGTCCAAGTAAAGTTCATTATCGCTGTCTTTTCAGTTTTACCACCAACGGCTTGTCCCCTTGCTCGCATGTCCAAGTGCTTTCTCCTTCAGGCGGAACAGGCCCCTTTATCCTTGATGCGTGGACCCACCCCTTCTCTTTCGTCCGAACAGCTGCTTCAGTTGTTAACAGAACCAGGAACGGTCCTTCCCACCGCGGCTGGAGCTTTTCGGCCTTCCAGGTCTTAACAAGTACCCAATCTCCGGGCTCCACCTTATGCAGGAGGAAGTCGAGCGGCGGAGTCTGAGCCAGGAGACCTTTCCTCCGGAGTTCTGCAAAAGAACGGGATAAGGCCAGTAAATAGTTTCTGACAAATACATCTCCCCCTTGTAGAGTGGGACATCCATCAACCTTACTCCAATATGGTAATCCGAACAGCATTTCATAGGGGGAAACCCCGTATCCCGGCGAGGTGACGTACGTATCCTCAATAGGGCAATGGGCAGGCACTTCGGCCAAGGTAACTTAGTTTCTAACACCATCTTAGTCAATTGGGTCTTGAGCGTGCCATTCATTCTCTCAACCCGACCCGAACTCTGAGGTTGCCAGGGTGCATGGAATTTCCATTGGATACCCAGGGCAGTACAGATCAAATGGTGTAGCTTAGAAATAAAATGTGTCCCGCAGTCTGAGTCGATAGATTCCATTATGCCATATCTCGGGATTATATTCTCTAACAACAGTCGGGCCACGGTTGGTGCATCGTCTTTGGCAGTTGGGAAAGCCTCTACCCAGTGAGTAAAATGATCTACTATTACTAGCAGATATTTCCATCTCTCTACTGGGGGTAATTCTGTAAAGTCGACTTGGATCCTCTGGAATGGCCTAATTGCGAGGGGCTGACCACCGGCTGGCATAGAACGCATGGCTTTCTGGTTAATACGCCGGCAAGTGGGGCATCCGACTACCTCTTGTTGGGCTAATGTGTATATCCCCCTGCATACATAGTCTCTCAGGATCGTGTCACACATGGCTTGCACCCCCCAGTGGGTCTGATGGTGTAATCGGTGCAGAATACCCCGGGTGATCTGTTTGTTCAGTACTTGTCTCCCATCAGGAACCGTCCACTTCCCGTTAGTATCTAGCCGGGCACCCAATTGATCCATTTTATCAATCTCCCCCTGGGTGAAGACGGGTTGTTTAACGAGCCCTTCCCTCAACGGTATTAATGTTAACAATTGGACGGATTTTTCGACCGCTGCCCGCTTGGCTTCCTCATCTGCCAGCCGGTTTCCCACCGCTTCTGGTGTCGACCCCTTCTGGTGGCCGAGTACATGGACTACTGCGAGTTCCATAGGTAACACCAGGGCTTCCAACGTTAGGCTGATCATTTGTTCGTGAGCTAATTCTTTTCCCCGGGAAGTTATCAATCCTCGCTCTTTCCAGATTTTCCCGAAAGTATGAACGATTCCGTATGCATACTTTGAGTCAGTATATATGGTTCATACTTTCCCTTCCAACAACTTCATGGCCCTCTGGAGGGCGTACAACTCACAGGATTGGGCTGACCACTTCCCGGGCAGTCGTCCGGACTCGATCGTCTGTTTCTTTGCACCATCTATGACAGCATAGCCACTGTACCGTACCCCACTGATGCACCGGGAGGACCCATCGATGTACAGTTCCTGTCCTTCATCCAGCGGGGCTTCTTGCAGGTCCTCTCGGCTCTTGGTCTGCAAGTCTACAAATTCCACACAATCATGCCCCTGTTCCCCATCTGCAGGACGTCAGTATAGAAACTGGGCTGGGTTGCAACTGAGATCTTTTGCAAAATTGAGATCGTCCCCGGTCTTCAAAATCGTCTCATACTTCAGGATGCGAGAGTCTGTTAACCAGCGGTGAGCCTTCTGAGCCAGTATGGCACAAACCGAATGTGGGGAGTATACTGTGATTCTTCCTCCAAAGGTAAGTTTCCGGGCCTCTTCCACTAACATTGCCGTAGCTGCCACTGCCAGTATACAGGTCGGCCATCCACATGACACAGGGTCTAACATTTTTGACATAAATGCAACCGGCTGACGTTTCCCTGCCCGCAGCTGGGTAAGCACACCCTGGGCAATTCCGCCGGCGCTATTGACATATAGCTGGAACGGTTCCTTCAGGGTGGGTAAAGCCAATACCGGAGCTCGGATCAGTTTACTTTTAATAATATTAAATCGCTGCTCCTCCTCATCTGACCAGTCCACCTTTTGTCCTTCTTGTCCCAGTTTTATCGTACAAAAATTTTACTAGAGTGGTGTAACTTTCAATTCATATCCGGCATTACCCTACTAGCCCCAGGAATTGCCTGATTTCCTTCTTCATCCTGGGTATTGGCATACCCGTAATCCCTGATATTCGTTCCGGCGTGATACGGCGATGCCCCTTACTGACTTGATGGCCCAGATATCTTACTTCTTGCTCCACAAACTGGAGTTTTGTCCTGGAGACACGTAGGCCCTGTTTCCCCAGGAAGTTCAGCAGGGCAACGGTGTCTGCTCGTACCTCCTCTTCTCTTGGTCCTGAGAGTAAGAGATCATCGACATATTGGAGCAATGGATTCTCCGCGTTACACCGAAATCCTCCTAAGATCTGCTCCAGTATTTGTCCAAACAAGTTGGGTGACTCCGTGAATCCCTGCGGCAAGACTGTCCATCTTAACTGTCGCTTTCGTCCTGTGAAGGGATTCTCCCATTCAAATGCAAAAAGGTTCCGACTTTCTTCGTCAAGGGGGCAACTCCAGAAGGCATCCTTCAGATCTATTACGCTGAACCATTCATGTTCGGGGGGAATTTTACTCATTAACGTGTAGGGATTGGGTACCACCGGGTATCTAGCCTGGACTACTTCATTCAACCCCCGCAAGTATTGCACCAGCCTATACGTCCCATCCGGCTTCCTCACCGGGAGTATTGTATTGAAAGTGGACATACATTCCTCCATTAGTCCATCTGTGATTAATCTTTCTATCACAGGTTGTAACCCTTCCCGTCCTTCCATAGCAATCGGGTACTGTTTCCTTCTAACCGGGCCTCTTCCTGGTAACATGGTGATTTGGAGAGGTTTGATGTTTAGACCCCCTCTGTTCCCCTCTCGGTACCATACTTCCGGGTCTATTTGTTGATCATCTTCTTCAGTGAGGGCGAACAACCTTACCACCATTTCCCCGTTACTTGGTACCGTTCCGATCCCTAGTTTGACCTGCAAGTCTCTTCCTAACAAATTAAAACCCGCCGATGGCAGTAGAAGGAGGTCTCGTTTAGTAGTTCTGTTTTCATACCCAATTTCCACGTTCTCCACTACTGGGACTTGCAATTTCTTTCCTCCAATGCCAGATACCCCCATAACTGTTCTTCCTGTTCGGGCGCCGGGGGGTATTTGGATTATACTTGATCTTTCGGCTCCCGAGTCTACCATAAATGTGATCTCCGACTCTTGGGGCCCTACTTTCAAGTTTACCAGGGGTTCCTGTCGATAGTCCTTTTGCCCGAAGGGTAGGAACCCCCGGCCCCCCTAATCTTCCTCCATCAGGGCGTACGACCGCACTTCCCGCTTGTAGCGGGGGCACTCTCTCTTAAAATGTCCCTCTTCATTACAGTAGTAACATCTGAGTATCCTCCTCGTTTCCCTGTCGCGGCCTCGAGTTCCTCCACCCTTCCTTTGTTCCGGCCACGGTCCTCTTTTCCTCTGCTCTTGCCACGACTCCTCACTTTCCTGTTCCTGCCACGGCTCTCCCTTTTCCCTTCTTCCAGCTGTCACTTGTTGCACCGTCTGCATCATTATCTTTGTCGCCTTCTTTTGCTTCTCATCGTCCCTTCTCACAAACACCTTTTGCGCCTCCCGTAGTAGTTCACTTAGAGATTTACTATCCCAATCATCCATTTTCTCTAACTTCTTTCGTATGTCCGGCCAGGCTTTTGATACAAACTCTACCCGTATGAGTTGTTGTCCCACTTCCATCTCAGGGTCCACCCAAAAGCACTGCTGCAAGTTCTTCCTAATCCTGTCTAGGAAGTCTGTAGGGGTTTCCTCCGGGTTTTGATGATTCCCAAAGGCCTATGTAAAATTGTGCCCCTTCGGGGCTGCCTGCCTTATTCCTTTTATCCAATATTCTCGCATGTCCCTCATGTTGCGCCGTCCTTCCACCGTTTGCTTATCCATTTCGGGGTCGGTGAGGGGAAATTTCTGCTCCCCTCCTGCTCTTCCCTCTCTCTCCCAGACCAACAGCGCAGCTTCTCGTATCATCTGTCGCTCCTGGCTAGAGAACAATGTTCCCATGATGGAATACATCTCATCCCACGTGTAAGTATTCGGCCCCAGGAACTGATCTAATTGTTCAGCCAGGCCCATGGGGTCCTCCAGTAGGCCCTTCATCTCCCTCTTGTAATTCCGTACTTCAGTACTCGTCAAGGGGACGTTCACATATCCCGTCCCTCCTTCCTCGCCCCCCATGGGCACTTCCCGGAGTGGATTCGTTCTTGCAATCGAGACAGGGTTTTGTCTGTGACTCCTTTCAGCTTGAGATCTGGTCTGTACTCCTGAGGCTCCTGGTGGTTCCTCCCCGTGTTCTTCCCTTCCCCTGAATCGTCGCCACCCGAAGGAATATTTTGTGGGGCAGACGGGTCACGTAGGGCGGCGGTAAATGATCTAAAGGTTCCCATTCTTTCTGCCCTTTCGAGTCTTCATTAGTGACCTTCATTTTGCAAGATATTGTGACCGGTAGCCAACAAAGGGCGTAATCACTTTCCTCCTGAGTAACATTAGGTTTTGAATTGACATATAAAATGAGAGCTTGCCGGACCCAGTCTTCGTCAGTGCCGAATCTAGGCCACCACACTGAGTCTCCCTGAATAGGTTTCTGGGACCACGTTTGACAGTATTTCACCATCTTTTGTCTAGATTTTCCTTTTCTCCTACCCTGATCCCAATTATTTAACATTCTTCCTAACGGACTATCGTCAGGTACCCCGGGGTATTTGTCATTGTCTACATTCAAGCCTACCTTTCCCTTATTCGCCTTGGATCCCTTATTTCCCATTGCCGAGGACTTTGAAAAATCGGAGATTCTTGTATTATCCCGTGATAATCAATCACTATTTAGCCAATTCCCGGACCTTCAGTCCCGTGATCGCCCAGGTCCCTTTGCAGGCACCCCCAGTTTTTGGATTCCTGTGTCCTACGTCTCTGTGAAACACATCACAGGCACCCCGTAGGTCCACGTTCCTCCGCAAACACGGTCTCTGCAAAATCTCTCACAGACGAGCCCCGGTCTCTAGATTCCTGAGTACCACGCCTCAGTAGAAAAACCTACAGGCACTCCGCAGCTCCCCAGTCCTCCGGAAACACGGTCCCCGCAAGTTTTTTCTTACCTGGGTTCAGTGCACCGAAATTACTCGATCGTTAACCGTCCCCACTGCCTCGGCCACACCCCTCCTTTGTTTTCCTGAGCCTTCCGGATATCACTCGCTCAAGCCGCGCGGGGCGACAAGCAAGGAATCAGGGACACCCGAACTCGGCAGGGTGCACCTTCTCCGATGTCCTTCCTCAGCTCCCCTCGCGGCCGGAGAGTTGATCGGACGTGCCCCCAAGTTTTTTAGAAACGAAAATCGCCTCTTAATAATCGCTCTAGACAAATTCAGGAAAACAAAGTTTTATTAGCAAGTCTGCAGAGTTGGGCACCCTTCAGAGAAAAAGGCGCGCTGAGGCTTACAAAGTTTCTCATTATATACAGCACAAGTCCCTCCCCTCTTTGGCTCTAAAGAGTCACGAGGTTCACATTCTAAACCATCAGTATTTTTCCATTCTGCACCCTTGTCACAAAGTCTGCAGCAGATGTCTCCCGAGTCGTTTTTTCTACCTTGTAGTCTTATCAGTCAAGGACTTATTCTTCTCTGTCAGAGTTAGTGGTCTCATCAATCAAGGACTTGTTTCTTTTACTCTGCTCACAAAATGTCAGCATTTGGACAGTTTAAATTATCCCACTTTTGAGTGTACAAAATGTTCTTACAAAAGAAGCATGTCTTGTCCTTTATTATAGAGAAGCCTGTTTTACCCCACCCCTATGGCTCTATTCCCAAGTCTTTAGGGTCATGCACATCTCTATTGTTTGAACCGAAATCGCCTCTCACACTAACCCTTGGATTGAATCTGCCTTCCCCCCACTCTCCAGCACTTTGTTCCAGTCCCTAACCGCTGGATTAATCCGGCCTATCCCACACTCTCGGGCATTGTGTTCCAGACACCAACCCCTGGATTAATCCGACCTATACTACTCTCTCAAGGACTGCGTTCCAGACCCTAACTCCTGGAATATTCCGGCCTATCCCACACTCACAAACTGTGTTCCAGACCCTAACCCCTGGATTGACCCGGCCAGCCCAAACTCTCTGACACTGTGTTCCAGACACTCACCCCTGGATTGACCCGGCCACCCTAAACTCTGTTCCAATCCCTAACCCATGGATTAATCCAGCCAATAAACACTCTCAGGCTCTGTGTTCCAGAGACTTATTCCTGGATTAATCCGGCCTCCCCCACACTGTTGGACACTGTGTTCCAGACCCTAACCCCTTGATTAATCCGACCAATCCCACACTCTCAGACACTGTCTTCCAAACCCTAACCCCTGGATTGACCGGGCCTATCCCACACTCTCAGACACTGTGTTCCAGACACTAACCCCTGGACTAATCTGGCATACACCACATTCTCAGACTCTGTGTTCCAGACCTTAGCACCTGGATTAACCCAGCCTATCCCACACTCTCAAGCACTTTGTTCCAAACCCTAACCCCTGGATTAATCCGGCCTACCCAACACTCTCAGGCACTGTGTTCCAAACCCAAACCACTGGATTAATCCAGCCTATCCCACACTCTCAGACACTGTGTTCCAGACCCTAACCCCTGGATTAATCTGGCCTATCCCACACTCGCAGACATTATGTTCCAGACCCTAACCCCTGGATTGACCCGGCCTCCCCAAACTCTCTGACACTGTGATCCAGACCCTAACCCCTGGATTAATCTGGCCTTCCCCACATTCTCTCGCACTTTGTTCCAGTCTCGAACCCCTGGATTATTCTGACCTACCCCACTCTCACAATTACTATATTCCAGACACTAACCATTGGATTAATCCGACCTATCACACTCTCGCAAGCACTGCGTTCCAGACCCTAACTCCTGGATTGACCCGGCCTCCCCAAACTCTCTGACACTGTGATCCAGACCCTAACCCCTGGATTAATCTGGCCTATCCCACACTCTCAGACATTGCGTCCCAGACTCTAACCTCTGGATTATTCCGGTCTAACCCACACTCTCAGACACTGCATTCCAGACCCTGACCTCTGGATTGACCCGGCCTCTATCACACTCTCTGACACTGTGATCCAGACCTAACCCCTGGATTAATCTGGCCTATCCCACACTCTCAGACACTGTGTTCCAGACCCAAACCCCTGGATTAATCCGGCATGTCCCACACTCTCAGGCGCTGTGTTCCAACCCTAACCCCTAGACTAAACTGGCCTATCCCACTCTCTCAGGCACTATGTTCCAGACCCTAACCCTGGATTAGGCCGGCCTATCCCACAATCTCGGACACAGTGTAACAGACCCAAACACCTGCATTAATCCGACCGATCCCATAGTCTTAGACATTGTGTTCCAGTGCGTAACCACTGGATAGACCGGGCCTATCCCACACTCTCAGACATTAGATTAATCCGGCCTATCCCATGCTCTCAGACAATGTAACCAGACACTAGCCCCTGGATTAATCTGGACTATCCCACAATCTCCGGCACTTTGTTCAAGACCCTAACCCCTGGATTGAACCGGCCTACCCCACACTCACAGACACTGTGTTCCAGACCCTAACCCCTGGATTAATCCGGCCTACCCCACACTCTCAGACACTCTGTTCCAGACCCTCACCCCTGGATTAATCCGGCCTATCCCACTCTCAGACACTGTGTTCCAGACCCTAACACCTGGAATATTCCGGCCTACTCCACACCCTCAGCCACTCTGTTCCAGACACTAACCCCTGGAGAAATCCGGCCTATCCCACACTCTCAGCCACTGTGTTCCAGACCCTAACCCCTGGATTGACCCGGCCAATTCCACACTCTCAGACACTGAGTTCCAGACCCTAGAACCTGGGTTATTCCGGCCTCCCCAAACTCTCAGGCACTTTGTTCCGGACCCTAACACCTGGATTAATCCAGCCTGTCCCACACTCACCGACACTTTGTGCCAGACCCTAATCCCTGGATTAATCCGGCCTATCCCACACTCTCAGACACTGTATTCCAGACCCTAATCCCTGGATTATTCCGGCCTCCCCACACTCTCATGCACTTTTTTCCAGATCCTAACACCTGGATTAATCCGGCCTATCCAACACTCCCAGATACCTTGATCCAGACTCTAACCCTGGGATTGAATCGGCCTTCCCCACACTTTCCGGCACTTTGTACCAGACCCTAACCCCTGGATTAATCCGGCCTATCCTACTCCTGCAGACACTGCATTCCAGACCCACACTGCTGGATTAATCCGGCCTATCCCACACTCTCAGACACGGTGTTCCAGACCCTAATGCCTGGATTAATCCGGCCTGTCCCACACTCTCAGACACTGTGTTCCAGACCTGAACTCCTGGATTGACCTGGCCTATCCTACACTCTCAGACACTGTGTTCCAGACCCTAACTCCTGCATGAATCCAGGCTATCCCACACTCTCAAACGCTGTGTCTCAGACCTTAACACCTGGATAAATCCGGACTATCCCACACTTTCAGCCACTGTGTTCCAGACACTGACCATTGGATTGACCCAACCTATTCCACACTCTCAGACAGTGAGTTCCAATTCCTAAATCCTGGGTTATTCCAGCCTCCCCACACTCTCAGGCACTTTGTTCCAGACGCTAACCCCTGGATTAAGTCGGCCTATCCCACACTCCCAGATAATTTATTCCAGTCTCTAACCCCGGGATTGAATCGGCCGTCCCCACACTTTCCGGCACTTTGTACCAGGCCCGAATGCCTGTATTAATCCGGCCTATCCTACTCCCGCAGTCACTGCATTCCCAACCAAAACCGCTGGATTAATCCGGCCTATCCCACACTCTCAGACACTGTGTTTCAGACCCTAGCTCCTGCATTAATCCAGCCTATCCAAAACTCTCAAACGCTGTGTCCCAGACTTTAACACCTGGATTAATCCGGCCTATCCCTCAGGCTAAGACACTGTGTTCCAGACCCTAATGCCTGTATTAATCCGGCCTACCCCACACTCTCAGCCACTGTGTTCCAGACACTGACCATTGGATTCACAGGGCCTATTCCACACTCTCAGACACTGAGTTCCAATTCCTAAATCCTGGGTTATTCCAGCCTCCACACACTCTCAGGCACTTTGTTCCAGACCCTAACTCCTGGATTAATCTGTTTTGTACCACATTCTCAGACACAGTGTTCCAGACCCTAACCCCTGGACTATTCTGGCCTCCCCAAACTCTCAGGCACATTGTTCCAAACCCTAACGCCTGGATTGACCTGTATTCCAGACACCAACCCCTGGATTGACCTGGCCTATCCCACACTCTCAGACACTGTATTCCAAACACTAACCCCTGGATTAATCCTGTCTATCGCAGATTCTCAGGCACTGTGTTCGAGACCCTAAACGCAGGATTAATCCGGCCTATTCCACACTCTGAGGCACTGTGATGCAGACCCTAACCCTTTGATTAATCCGGCCAATCCCACACCATCCGGCACTTTGTGCCAGACCCTGTCCCTGGATGAATCGAGTCGATACCACACTCTCACACTCTCAGACACTGCGTTCCAGACCCTAATGCCTGGATTAATCCGGCCTACCCCACACTCTCAGCCACTGTATTCCAGACCCTAACACCTGGAATAATCCAGCCTATCCCACACTCTCTAATGCTGTGTCCCAGACCTTAACACCTGGATTAATCCGGACTATCCTACTCCTGCAGACACTGCATTCCAGACCCACACTGCTGGATTAATCCGGCCTATCCCACACTCTCAGACACTGTGTTCCAGACCCGAACCCCTGCATTGACCTGGCCTATCCCACCTTCTCAGACACTGTGTCCCAGCCCTTAATACCGGGATTAATCCGGCCTACCGCACACTCTCAGCCACTGTGTTCGAAACACTAACCATTGGATTGACCCGACCTATTCCACACTCTCAGACAGTGAGTTCCAATCCCTAAATCCTGAGTTATTCCAGCCTCCCCACACTCACAGGCACTTTGTTCCAAACCCTAACCCCTGGATTAACACGGCCTATCCCACATTTAACAGCACTTTGGGCCTGACCCTAACCCCTGAATTAATCCGGCCTATCCCACACTCTCAGACACTGTGTTCCAGACCCTAATGCCTGGATTAATCCGGCCTATCCCACACTCCCAGATACTTTATTCCAGTCTCTAACCCCGGGATTGAATCGGCCTCCCCCACACTTTCCGGCACTTTGTACCAGACCCTAACTCTCTGTAACATCTCCAGCCTAGCATTCCTATCTCTGTGACATCTCCGGCCTTGCTTTCCTTTCTCTGTAACATCTTCAGCCTTGCTTTCCACTCTCTGCAACATCTCCAGCCTTGCTTTCCTCTCTCTGTAAAATCTCCAGCCTTGCTTTCCTCTATCAGGAACATCTGGAAACTTGCTTTCCTCTCTCTGTAATATCTCCAGCCTTGCTTTCCTCTCACTGTAACATCTGCAAACATGCGTTACTATCTCTGTAACATCTCGACCCTTGCATTCCTCTCTCTGTATCATCTGCAAACTTGCTTTCCTACCTCTGTAACATCTCCAGCTTTGCTTTCCTATCTCTGTAACATCTCCAGCCTTGCTTTCCACTCTCTGTAAAATATCCGGCTTTGCGTTCCTCTCTCTGTAACATCTCCAGCCTTGCTTTCCTCTCTCTGTAACATCTCCAGCCATGCTTTCCACTCTCTGTAACATCTCCAGCCTTGCTTTCCTCTCTCTGGAACATCTGGAAACTTGCTTTCCTCTCTCTGTAACATTTCCAGCCTTGCATTCCTATCTCTGTAACATCTGTAGCCTTTCTTTCGTCTCTCTGAAACATATCCAGCCTTGCTTTCCTCTCTCTGTAACATCTCCAGCCTTGCTTTCCACTCTCTGTAAAAACTCCAGCTTTCATTTCCTGCCTCTGTTACATCTCCAGCATTGCTTTTCTCTCTCTGTAACACCACAAACTTGCTTTCCTCTCTCTGTAACATCTCCAGCCTTGCATTCCTATCTCTGTAACATCTGTAGCCTTTCTTTCGTCTCTCTGAAACATATCCAGCCTTGCTTTCCACTCTCTGTAAAAACTCCAGCTTTCATTTCCTGCCTCTGTTACATCTCCAGCATTGCTTTTCTCTCTCTGTAACACCACAAACTTGCTTTCCTCTCTCTGTAACATCTCCAGCCTTGCTTTCCACTCTTCTTAAACACCTCCAGCCTTGCTTTCCTATCTCTGTAAAATCTCCAGCCTTGCTTTCCTCTCTCCGTAACATCTCCAGCCCAGCTTCCCTCTCTCTGTAACTTGTGCAAACTTGCTTTCCTATCTCTGTAAAATTTCTAGCATTGCTTTCCACTCTCCGTAACATCTGCAAACTTGCTTTCCTAACTCTGTAACATCTCCAGCCTTGCTTTTCAATCTCTGTAACATCTGCAAACTTGCTTTGCTATCTCTATAACATCTCCGGCCTTGTTTTCCTATCTCTGTAACATTTCCAGCATTGCTTTCCACTCTCTATAACATCTCAGCCTTGCTTTCCTCTCTCTGTAACATCTCTAGTTTTGCGTTCCTCTTTCTGTCACATCTGCAAACTTGCTTTCCTATCTCTGTAACATCTGTAGCCTTTCTTTCCTCACTCTGTAATATCTCCAGCCTTGCTTTCCTCTCACCGTAACATCTGCAAACTTGTGTTACTATCTCAGTAACATCTCGACCTTGCTTTCCTCTCTCTGTATCATCTGTAAATTTGCTTTCCTATCTCTGTAAAATTTCTAGCCTTGCTTTCCACTCTCTCTATCATCTCCAGCTGTGCTTTCCTCTCACTGTAATATCTGAAAACTTGCTTTCCTATCTCTGTAACATTTCCAACCTTGCTTTCCACTCTCTGTAACATCTCCAGCTTTGCGTTCCTCTCTCTGTAACATCTCCAGCCTAGCTTTTCTCTCTTTGTATCATCTGTAAACTTGCTTTGCTTTCTCTGTAACAGCTCCAGGTCGCTTTGCTATTTCTGTAACATTTTCAGCCCTGCTTTCCTCTCTCTGTAACATCTGCAAATTTGCTTTCCTATCTCTGTAACTTCTTGAGCCTTGCTTTCCTATTTCTGTAACATATCCGGCCTTGCTTTCCTATCTCTGTAACATCACCGGCCTTGCTTTCCACTGTCTGGAACATATCCAGCCTTGCTTTCCTATATCTGTAACATGTCCAGCCTTGCTTTTCTCTCCCTGTAACATCTGCAAACTTACTTTCCTATCTCTGTAACATCTCCGGCTTGCAGTCCTATCTCTGTAACATCACCAGCCTTGCTTTCCTGTCTCTGTATAATATCTAACCCTGCTTTGCTATCTCTGTAACATCTCCAGCCTTGCTTTCCTATCCCTGTAACATCTCTGGCCTTGCATTCCTATCTCTGCAACATCTCCAGCCTTGCTTTCCTCTCTCTGTAACATCTCCGGACTTGCATTCCTATCTCTGTAACATGTCCGGCCTTGCTTTGCTGTCTCTGTAAAATCTCTAGCCTTGCTTTCCTCTCTCTGTAACATCTGAAAACTTGATTTCCTATATCTGTAACATCTCCAGCCTTGCATTCATATCTCTGTAACAGCTCCGGCCTTGCATTCCTATCTCTGTAACATCTCCGGCCTTGCATTCCTATCTCTGTAACATCTCCGGCCTTGCTTTCCACTCCCTGTAATATCTCCAGCCTTGCTTTCCTCTCTCTGTAACATCTCCCGCTTTGTGTTCCTCTCTCTGCAACATCTCCGGCCTTATTTTCCTATCTCTGTAACAACTGCAAACTTGCTTTACTATATCTGCAACATCTCTAGCCTTGCTTTCCTATCTCTAACATCTCCAGCCTTGCTTTCCACTCTCTGTAATATCTCCAGCTATGCGTTCCTCTCTCTGCAACATCTACGGCCTTGGTTTCCTATCTCTGTAACATGTGCAAACTTGCTTTCCTCTCTCTGTAACATCTCCGGCCTTGCATTCCTATCTCTGTAACATCTCCGGTCTTGCTTTCCACTCTATGAAACATCTCCGGCCTTGCATTCCTATCTCTGTAACATCTCCGGTCTTGCTTTCCTCTCTCTGTAACATCTCCAGCTTTGCGTTCCTCTCTCTGTAACATCTCCTACCTTGATTTTCTCTCTCTGTAACATCTGCAAACCTGCTTTGCTTTCTCTGTAACATCTCCAGCCTCGCTTTGCTATCTCTGTAACATCTCCAGCATTGCATTCCTTTCTCTGTAACATGTTAGGCCTTGCATTCCTATCTCTGAAATATCTGTGGCCTTGCTTTCCTATCGCTGTAATATCTGCAAACATGCTTTCCTCTCTCTGCAACATCTCCAGCCTTGCTTTCCTCTCTCTGTAACATCTCCAGCCTTGCTTTCCTCTCTCTGTAACGTCTGCAACATCTCCGGCCTTGCATTCCTCTCTCTTTAACATCTCCAGCCTCGCTTTCCACTCTCTGTAACATCTCCAGCTTTGCATTCCTCTCTCTTTAACATCTACATACTTGCTTTGCTCTCTCTGTAACATCTCCAAACGTGATTTAATATCTCTGTAACATCTCCGTCCCTGCTTTCCACTATCTGAACCATCTCCAGACTTGCTTTGCTATCTCTGCAACATTACCAGAAAGCTTTCCTATCTCTGTAAACAGTCCATCCTTGCTTTCCTATCTCTGTATCATCTTCGGCCTTACTTTCCTGTCTCCGCAACATCTCCAGATTTGCATTCCTATCTCTGCAACATCTCCAGCCTTGCTTTCCTCTCTCTGTAACATCTCCGGACTTGCATTCCTATCTCTGTAACATGTCCGGCCTTGCTTTGCTGTCTCTGTAAAATCTCTAGCCTTGCTTTCCTCTCTCTGTAACATCTGAAAACTTGATTTCCTATATCTGTAACATCTCCAGCCTTGCATTCATATCTCTGTAACAGCTCCGGCCTTGCATTCCTATCTCTGTAACATCTCCGGCCTTGCATTCCTATCTCTGTAACATCTCCGGCCTTGCTTTCCACTCCCTGTAATATCTCCAGCCTTGCTTTCCTCTCTCTGTAACATCTCCCGCTTTGTGTTCCTCTCTCTGCAACATCTCCGGCCTTATTTTCCTATCTCTGTAACAACTGCAAACTTGCTTTACTATATCTGCAACATCTCTAGCCTTGCTTTCCTATCTCTAACATCTCCAGCCTTGCTTTCCACTCTCTGTAATATCTCCAGCTATGCGTTCCTCTCTCTGCAACATCTACGGCCTTGGTTTCCTATCTCTGTAACATGTGCAAACTTGCTTTCCTCTCTCTGTAACATCTCCGGCCTTGCATTCCTATCTCTGTAACATCTCCGGTCTTGCTTTCCACTCTATGAAACATCTCCGGCCTTGCATTCCTATCTCTGTAACATCTCCGGTCTTGCTTTCCTCTCTCTGTAACATCTCCAGCTTTGCGTTCCTCTCTCTGTAACATCTCCTACCTTGATTTTCTCTCTCTGTAACATCTGCAAACCTGCTTTGCTTTCTCTGTAACATCTCCAGCCTCGCTTTGCTATCTCTGTAACATCTCCAGCATTGCATTCCTTTCTCTGTAACATGTTAGGCCTTGCATTCCTATCTCTGAAATATCTGTGGCCTTGCTTTCCTATCGCTGTAATATCTGCAAACATGCTTTCCTCTCTCTGCAACATCTCCAGCCTTGCTTTCCTCTCTCTGTAACATCTCCAGCCTTGCTTTCCTCTCTCTGTAACGTCTGCAACATCTCCGGCCTTGCATTCCTCTCTCTTTAACATCTCCAGCCTCGCTTTCCACTCTCTGTAACATCTCCAGCTTTGCATTCCTCTCTCTTTAACATCTACATACTTGCTTTGCTCTCTCTGTAACATCTCCAAACGTGATTTAATATCTCTGTAACATCTCCGTCCCTGCTTTCCACTATCTGAACCATCTCCAGACTTGCTTTGCTATCTCTGCAACATTACCAGAAAGCTTTCCTATCTCTGTAAACAGTCCATCCTTGCTTTCCTATCTCTGTATCATCTTCGGCCTTACTTTCCTGTCTCCGCAACATCTCCAGATTTGCGTTCCTCTCTCTGTAACATCTCCAGCCTTGCTTTCCACTCTCTGTATCATCTCCAGCCTTGCTTTCCACTCTGTAACATTGCTAGCCTTGCTTTCCTCTCTGTGTAACATCTCCTGCCTTGCTTTGCTATCTTTGTAACATCTCCAGCCTTGCTTTCATGTCTCTGTCACATCTCCAGCCTTTCTTTCCTCTCTTTGTAACATCTCCAGCCTTGCTTTCCTATATCTGTATCATCTTGAACCTTGCGTTCCTCTCTCAGTAACATCTCCAGCCTTGCTTTCCTATGTCTGTAACATCTCCAGCCTTGCTTTCCACTCTCTGTAATATCTCTGCCTTGCTTTTCTCTCTGTGTATCATCTCCAGCTTTGCTTTCCTATCTCTGTAACATCTTGACCCTTGCTTTCCTCTCTCTGTAAGATCTGCCAACTTGCTTTCATGTCTCGGTCACATCTCCAGCCTTTCTTTCCTCTCTCTGCACCATCTCCAGCTTTGCGTTCCTCTCTTTTTAACATCTCTAACCTTGCTTTCCTATCTCTGTAATAACTCCAGCCTTGCTTTGCTATCTCTTTCACGTCTGCAGCCTGGCATTCCTAATCTCTGTAACATATCCAGCCTTGCTTTCCTATCTCTGTAGCATCTTTGGCCTTGCTTTCCTCTCTCCGTAACATCTCCAGCCTTGCTTTGCTATCTCTTTCACGTCTGCAGCCTGGCATTCCTAATCTCTGTAACATATCCAGCCTTGCTTTCCTATCTCTGTAGCATCTTTGGCCTTGCTTTCCTCTCTCCGTAACATCTCCAGCCTTGCTTTGCTATCTCTTTCACGTCTCCAACCGAGCATTCCTAATCTCTGTAACCTCTCCAGACTTGCTTTCCTATCTTTTTAACATTACCAGAATGCTTTCCTATCACTGCGACATCTCCACTCTTGCATTCCTGTCTCAGTTATATCTCCAGCCTTGCTATTCACTCTCTGTAACATCTCCATCCTTGCTTTCCTGTCTCTGTACCATCTCCAGCCATGCTTTCCTGTCTCTGTAATATCTCAAGCCTTGCTTTCTATCTCTGTAACAACTCCAGATTAGTTTTCCTATCTGTGTAACATCACCAGCCTTCCTTTCCTCTCTCTCTGTAACATCTCCAGCTTTGCTTTCCTGTCACATTCACGTATCCAGCCTTGCATTCCAATCTCTATAACATCTCTTGCCTTGCATTCCTAACTCTTTAACCTCTCCAGCCTGGCTTTCCTCTCTCTGTAACATCTCCAGCCTTGGTTTCCTTTCTCTATAACATTACCAGAATGCTTTCCTATCTCTGTCTCATCTCCAGCCTTGCATTCCTGGCTCGGCAATATCTCCAGACTTGTATTCCTCTCTCTGTAACATCTCCAGCCTTGCTTGCCTATCTCTGTCACAATTCCAGCCTTGCTTTCCTGTGCCTGTAACATCTCCAGAATTGTTTTCCTATCTCTGTAACATCTCCAGCCTTGCTTTCCTTTCTCAATAATATATCCAGCCTTGCTATTCACTCTCTGTAACATCTCTAGCCTTGCTTTTCTATCTCTGTAACTTCCCCAGCCCTGCTTTTCTATCTCTGTAATAACTCAAGCATTGCTTTCCGATCTCTGCATCATCTACAGCCTTGCTTTTCTCGATCTGTAACATCTCCTGCCTTGCTTTCCGATCTCTGTAACCTCTCCAGACTTGCTTTCCTCTCTCTGTACCATCTCCAGCCTTGCTTTCCTATCTATGTAACATCGGAGGAGAAATTGAGGACTGCAGATGCTGGAGATCAGAGCTGAAAAATGTGCTGCTGGAAAAGCACAGCAAGTCAGGCAGCATCCAAGGAGCAGGAGAATCGACGTTTCGGGCATAAGCCCTTCTTCAGGAATGAGGAGGGTGTGCCAAGCAGGCTAAGATAAAAGGTAGGGAGGAGGGACACGGGGGTGGGGCATTGGGAATGCGATAGGTTGAAGGAGTTTAAGGTGAGGGTGATAGGCCAGAGATGGTGTGGGGGCGGAGATGTCGGGAAGAAGATTGCAGGTCAACATGGCGGCGCTGAGTCCGAAGTTTGGGACTGAGATAAGGTGGGGGAGGGGGAAATAAGGATGCTGGAGAAATCTGCATTCATCCCTTGTGGTTGGAGGGTCCCTAGGTGGAAGATGACGTGCTCTTCCTCCAGGCGTCGTGTTGCCATGGTCTGGTGATGGATCAGGCCAAGGACCTGCATGTCCTTGGCGGAGTGGGAGAGGGAGTTAAAGTGTTCAGCCACGGGGTATTGGGTTGGTTGGTGCGGGTGTCCCAGAGGTGTTCTCTGAAATGTTCCGCAAGTAGGTGGCCTGTCTCCCCATGTATAGGAAGCCACATCGGGTGCAGCGGATGCAGTAATTGATGCGTGTGGAGATGCAGGGGAATTTGTGATGGATATGGAAGGATCCCTTGGGGGCCTTGGAGGGAAGTGAGGGGGAGGTGTGGGCGCAAGTTTTGCATTTCTTGCGGTTGCTGGGGTAGGTGCTGGGAGTGGAGATTGGGTTGGTGGGGGTGTGGACCTGACGATGGAGTCACGGAGTGAGTGGTCTTTCCAGAACGCTGATAGGGGAGGGGAGAGAAATATATTCTTGGTAGTAGGACCTGTTAGGAGGTGGAGGAAATGACGATGTATGTAGAGGTTGGTGGGGTGGTAGGTGAGGACCAGTGGGGTTTTGTGCTGGTGGCGATTGGAGGGGTGGGGCTCAAGGGCCGAGGAGCAGGAAGTGGAGGAGATGTGGTGGAGAGCATCGTCAACCTCGTCTGGGGGGAAATTGCAGTCTTTGAAGAAGGAGGCCATCTGGGTTGTTCAGTATTGGAACTGGTCCTCCTAGGAGCAGATGCGGGGGAGGCGAAGGAATTGGGAATATAGGATGGCGTTTTTTACAGGGGGCAGGGTGGGAGGAGGTGTAATCTCGGTAGCTGTGGGAGTCGGTCGGTTTATAGTAAATGGCTGTGTTGAGTCGGTCACCCGAGATAGAAATGAAGAGGTCTTTCTAACATCTCCAACCTTGCTTTCCACTCTCTGCAACATCTCCAGCCATGCTTTCCTATCTCATTAATATCTCCAACCTTGCATTCCTATCCCTGTAACCTCTCCAGACTTGCTTTCCTATCCCTGTAACATCTCCAGCCATGCTTTCCTCTCTTTGTAAGACCTCTGACTTGGATTTCCTATCTCTCTGACATCTCCAGACTTGCATTCACCTCTCTGTATCATCTCCAGCCTTTTCTATGAAGTTCTCAGTATCTTGGATCATCGGGAGTGCATCCAGCCCCAGCTCCTGCGGTCTCCCAGGAGTTGCAGCTGGGTGCACTTCCCACACACGTGTACTCATGAATAAATTGAAATCTCCCTTCACTCCCACATCCTGCAGAAAGAACATGCGACTGCCCTAACTGCCATCTCGACTGCTGTAAGACTAGATACTGGATTAGTGGTGCTGGAAGAGCACAGCAGTTCAGGCAGCATCCAACGAGCAGCGAAATCAACGTTTCGGGCAAAAGCCCTTCATCAGGAATAAAGGCAGTGAGCCTGCATCATGGAGAGATAAGCTTGAGGAGGGTGGGGGTGGGGAGAGAGTAGCATAGAGTACAATGGGTGAGTGGGGGAGGAGATGAAGGTGATAGGTCAAGGAGGAGAGGGTGGAGTGGATAGGTGGAAAAGAGGATAGGCAGGTCGGACAAGTCAAGGAGTCAGTAACTGAGCTGGAAGTTTGAAACTAGGATGAGGTGGGGGAAGGGGAAATGAGGAAGCTGTTGAAGTCCACATTGATGCCCTGGGGTTGAAGTGTTCCGAGGCGGAAGATGAGGCGTTCTTCCTCCAGGCGTCTGGTGGTAAGGGAGCGGCGGTGAAGGAGGCCCAGAACCTCCATGTCCTCGGCAGAGTGGGAGGGGGAGTTGAAATGTTGGGCCACGGGGCGGTTTGGTTGATTGGTGCGGGTGTCTCGGAGATGTTCCCTAAAGCGCTCTGCTAGGAGGCGCCCAGTGTCCCCAATATAGAGGAGACCACATCGGGAGCAACGGATACAATAAATGATATTGGTGGATGTGCAGGTGAAACTTTGATGGATGTGGTAGGCTCCATTAGGGCCTTGGATAGAGGCGAGGGAGGAGGTGTGGGCACAGGTTTTACAGTTCCTGCGGTGGCTGGGGAAAGTGCCAGAATGGGAGGGTGGGTCGTAGGGGGGTGTGGACCTGACCAGGTAGTCACGGAGGGAACGGTCTTTGCGGAAGGCGGAAAGGGGTGGGGAGGGAAATATATCCCTGGTGGTGGGGTCTTTTTGGAGGTGGTGGAAATGTCGGTGGATGATTTGGTTGATGCGAAGGTTTGTAGGGTGGAAGGTGAGCACTAGGGGCGTTCTGTCCTTGTTACGGTTGGAGGGGTGGGGTCTGAGGGCGGAGGTGCGGGATGTGGACGAAATGCGTTGGAGGGCATCTTTAACCACATGGGAAGGGAAATTGCGGTCTCTAAAGAAGGAGGCCATCTGGTGTGTCCTATGGTGGAACTGGTCCTCCTAGGAGCAGATACGGCGGAGGTGGAGAAATTGGGAATATGGGATGGCATTTTTGCAAGAGATAGGGTGGGAAGAGGTGTAATCCAGGTAGCTATGGGAGTCAGTGGGTTTGTAAAAAATGTCAGTGTCAAGTCGGTCGTCACTAATGGAGATGGAGAGGTCCAGGAAGGGGAGCGAGGTGTCAGAGCCGTATCTGTTCCCAGGAGGACCAGTTCCACCATAGGACACACCAGATTGCCTCCTTGTTTAGAGACCGCAATTTCCCTTCCCATGTGGTTAAAGATGCCCTCCAACGCATCTCGTCCACATCCCGCACCTCCGCCCTCAGACCCCACCCCTCCAACCGTAACAAGGACAGAACGCCCCTAGTGCTCATCTTACACCCTACAAACCTTCGCATCAACCAAATCATCCACCGACATTTCCGCCACCTCCAAAAACCCCACCACCAGGGATATATTTCCCTCTCCACCCCTTTCCGCCTTCTGCAAAGACCGTTCCCTCCGTGACTACCTGGTCAGGTCCACACCCCCCTACGACCCACCCTCCCATTCTGGCACTTTCCCCTGCCACCGCAGGAACTGTAAAACCTGTGCCCACACCTCCTCCCTCACCTCTATCCAAGGCCCTAAAGGAGCCTTCCACATCCATCAAAATTTCACCTGCACATCCACCAATATCATTTATTGTATCCGTTGCTCCCGATGTGGTCTCCTCTATATTGGGGAGACTGGGCGCCTCCTAGCAGAGCGCTTTAGGGAACATCTCCGAGACACCCGCACCAATCAACCAAACCGCCCCGTGGCCCAACATTTCAACTCCCCCTCCCACTCTGCCGAGGACATGGAGGTTCTGGGCCTCCTTCACCGCCGCTCCCTCACCACCAGACGCCTGGAGGAAGAACGCCTCATCTTCCGCCTCGGAACACTTCAACCCCAGGGCATCAATGTGGACTTCAACAGCTTCCTCATTTCCCCTTCCCCCACCTCATCCTAGTTTCAAACTTCCAGCTCAGTTACTGACTCCTTGACTTGTCCGACCTGCCTATCCTCTTTTCCACCTATCCACTCCACCCTCTCCTCCTTGACCTATCACCTTCATCTCCTCCCCCACTCACCCATTGTACTCTATGCTACTCTCTCCCCACCCCCACCCTCCTCTAGCTTATCTCTCCATGATGCAGGCTCACTGCCTTTATTCCTGATAAAGGGCTTTTGCCCGAAACGTTGATTTCGCTGCTCGTTGGATGCTGCCTGAACTGCTGTGCTCTTCCAGCACCACTAATCCAGTATTTGATTTTCAGCATCTGCAGTCATTGTTTTTACGTTGCTGTAAGACTAGAGTTAAAAGGAGTTTACCTGCACCTTTTGCTGAGTTGCTGCTCACTGAAACCGTTCAAATTAAAGCATGACGACCTACTTTGCTCCTGACAGCATATCGATGGACCACTCCACATTTAGTTTTGGCGAAGGAAGGAGGGAGTCACTACAGTGATGTAGTGTTTGTATCTTAAGCACTCGTTCACACCACACACATAATGCCCTTTTCATCAGTGCAGATCACTGCTTGACCTTGGAAGGTGCCTTACTGAGGTCTTCCTTCTGGTCGTGGTGACTGTGCAGAAGCAAATACTCCCCCTGACATCCAATCCGCGTTGTCGCAGTCCTCTAGTATTTTCTGTCTAATAGCACTGCATTTATGAATACCTTGAATCTCTTGATTCCATTCCAAACTGTGTCTCACTCCCCAGCGAGAGAGCTTGAAATTCCACTCAATACAGGCCATTGGGAAAAAAGCTGAGTGGCAGTATGCCGATCCACTAACTGATTCTGCATTTCCTTTTAATTAGCGTATATTTATTCTGATAACCCTCCATTCCACTTTCCTGCATTTTCCCCGTAACAATTGTTTAAAAATCTGTCCATCTCAGCCGTGAAGTTATTTAGTGATCCAGCTTCAACCACTTTCACAATTTTCTACACTTGTTTCGCTCCCACTGATGTGCGACTTGGTGGTCTGTCAACCCATGATTTTTTTTGCTCACATGTGTGGAAATTGAACCTACATTAAATGCTGTCCTATTCAATCACACCACCTCTGTGGCCAGATGCAAAATTTAAAACGCAAAGTTTAGGAGCCTGCAACCTCTTCCCTTATCTTCCACATCAGCCTAAGGTACAGTTCTTTCTGATCTAGGGATTGGCCCACTTTTTATCCTGCATAAACTTCCAATTCTTCCTCAGCTTGTGTATCAATTTGCTCAAAGCACTCTATTAGGGACTGACAGTGAATCCAGGAACTGCTTCTCCAAAGTGAAGACCAATATGTAATACGTGTTTAACATATTCTCTGGCTCTGTGCGCAGACTGCTTCCTCGGGCCCTACACGTTCACTGCTCTTCTGGCACCCATTTTTGTATCTGCTATGTATTGATATAAGAAGTTCTCTGGAATAAATGTAAAGACATGTTTCCCCTCTTAAAAAACATTCACTGCCCTAATGAATGTCTGGAATTGAAATGCCTGGATACAATGATCCTATTATTACACAACTCAATGAATTGGTTACATGTCTGCTCCTGTACACGTGGTAGGGTCAGCAGTATATCTCTAACAGCCTTGAGGGCTGAAATGAGGAACAACGCATGGCATAGGGGCAGCAGTTGGCCATTTGGCTGTACCATTAAGAATGCTCATGGCTGATCTAAGTGTGTCTATCTATCATCTCCTGTCTGTCACCAATAAATGTTGACTCTCCTGTCCAGCAAAGATCAGTCAAGCTCAGACTTATGCACTTAATGGTAAGGTCATCAGGTGTGTTGCTGAACAAAGAGACCTTGGAGTGCAGCTTCAAAGCTCTTTGAAAGTGGAGTCGCAGGTAGATAGGATAGTGAAGAAGGCGTTTGGTATGCTTTCCTTTATTGGTCAGAGTATTGAGTACTGGAATAGGGAGGTAATGTTGCTGCTGGACAGGACATTGGTAAGGCAACTGTTGGAATATTGCTTGCAATTCTAGTCTCCTAACTATTGGAAAGATGTTGTGAAGCTTGAAAGCGTTCAGAAAAGATTTACAAGGATATTGCCAGGGTTGGAGGATTTGAGATATATGGAGAGGCTGAACAGGCTGGGGCTGTTTTCCCTGGAGTGTCGGAGGCTGAGGGGTGATTTTATGGAGGTTTACAAAATTTGTGAGGGGCATGGATAGGATAAATAGACAAGGTCTTTTCCCTGGGGTCAGGGAGTCCTGAACTCGAAGGCAAAGGTTTAGGGTGAGAGGGGAAAGACATAAAAGAGAACTAAGGGGCAACATTTTTACGCAGAGGGTGGTACGTATATGAACTGAGCTGCCAGAGGATGTGGTGGAGGTTGGTACAATTGCATCATTTAAGAGGAATCTGGATGGGTATAAGAATAGGAAGGGTTTGGAAGGATATGAGCTGGGTGCTGACAGGTGGGACTAGATTGGGTTGGGATATCTGGTCGGCATGGAAGGGTCGGACCGAAAGGTCTGCTTCCATGCTGAATATCGCTGTGACTCGACGACTCACTGCTCCCTGAGGATGAGTACACCACAGGTAGCACAACACGAAAGTGAAAGGGACGTCCTTATTTATTTGTGAGACGTGTTATTTTAAAACTGAACATCAAATCACCACCTCTTGTCAGAAATAAAGAAAGAGTAATTAGGAATAAACATAAACCATTCCAGACTCCAAACCTGTCCCACATTGCCACTGACCCTTTCGAATTGAATATATATCAAACCCAGCCTCTGTCGCTGTCTCAGGAAGAGAATACCTGATAGCATAACACCACATGAGCATGGAAAATGTAGCTGAATGAGGCCATTCGGCCCATCGAGTCTGATAGGCCATTCAATCACTTCTTATATGTCCCTCAACGTCATTCTCCTGCCTTCCCCCGAGAATCCTTGATCGCCTTATAAATCAAAATGTTTGATTTATAAATGTTTGTGTCTTAATGATACTCGTGTCTGCGTGTGTGTGATTGTGTGTGTGTGTCTGTGTGTGTGTGTGTCCCCATCTGCTTGTCACCTGTGTATTTCTGCGTCTACGTCTGTCTTTCTGTGTATTAGCGTCTGTGTTGTATCTGTATTTGTGTCTATTTGTGTGTGACTCTATATATCTGTGTGTGTATCTACGTGTGAGTCTCCCTATCCACTTGTATATATTGTCTTTGTTCGTACGTTGGGGTGTTTACCAATAATTTTGTGTATTTCATTGTCTGCACCTGTATTTTTTTGGGGGGGTAGTGAAATGACTGTCGTTGGAACTGCCAATGGGTTAAACGTGAGAATTGTCTTTCACTGTGCACTGCTCCTTAACCGGTCAGTGGGATATGGATGTTTCAGAAACTCCACGCGAGTTATCCCAGTCCACTCCATCTTGTACTATGGCGGGATTAGCCGGGTGAGGGAATGGATATTGGGAACTCCACCAACCGGCTTGGCCATTTCTGTCCAATTCCAAACTGTTTCTCTTGGAATGGGAGAAAGGGAGAGAGGAAGTGAGGGCAGGAGTAGGTGGCCCTGCAATTAATGCTGGTGTAGATGGGGCTGGGGGGAGTTGTGAGGTATCCAGAATGAGTCAGTCGACAGTTTTGAATCCATATAGTATTATTAATATTATTAGTGTGGGGTGAATTGCGTAGGTAACAGAGAAAGTGTGGGAAGGAAGTTGCTGAATTCAATAGTGAGTGTGGTAGTGCCTGAGCCTTATTTGGAAATAGAGCATGAGTATTGTCTGGGGGTAGGTGCTATAACAGATAGACAGTGAGTGTGAGGGAGCAGAGAGAATACGGTGACACTTATCCTGACAGAGTGGGAAGGTTATTGATGATTGTCCTGTCTTTCTTCAGATCATCTCAGTGTCGAGGTGAGCCTCCCTGAATGTCTTGTCCAAGTCTCTCATTAATAATGACATAGAACTGTCCCTCAGATTCCACAGAATGAGTTTAGCTAGAGCTTAAAAGTAGCAAGGAGAAGCAAATATTGGTGTGTTATATATCGAAACCAAACCGGTTGCAGGAAATCTGAGCATCATATGTTCTGGAAATTAGATATGCTTGTATCATGGATACTGCCGTTTTGTTGGTTAGTCTCAAGTTGCGTCTAAACTGCATTGACTAAGTGGCTGCTCCAGCTGTGAAAAGTAAATTCTTTAAGTGCATATGAGATGGGTTGAAGAGTACGTTGTGAAGCAAACTAGAGAGCAGGTTATTTTGGATTTGTTATTGTGTGACCAGAAGGATGAATTAATAACCTTGCTCTGAAACAGCTTTTAAGGAATAGTGACATTAATAAGGTGCATTTTACACGGTGTCTGCATATAAAATAGAATGCTTGAACATTCTGGTCAATCATCATGGTAGCCTGGAGTGTCAAGTTCGCTCCAGTGAATTGGGAAAGTACAATATAACATTCAGTGAGACACAACCAATGGTTGTTAGAGTCATAGAGTCCGACAGCATGGAGATAGGCCCTTCGGGCCAAACTGGTCCATTCCGACCAAAATGTCCAGCCACTCGAACCACATTTCCCTGCCATTGCCCTGTAGTTTTCTAATCCTTTCCTGTCCGTGTATTTGTCCAAATGGCTTTTAAATGTTGCGAATGTTACCGCCTCAACCTCTTCCGCTGGCACATCATTCCATATGCATATACCCCTGTGTGAAAAGCAGTTGATCCACAGGTTCCCTTTTATTGTTTGCCTTCTGACCTTAAACTGATGTCCTCTTGTCCGTGATTGCACAACCCCTGGGGGAAAAAAATGAGTGCATTCACTCTGTCCATCCCTCCCATGATCTTATACACTTGTATCAGATTCCCCCTCAGCCTCATACATCTAAAGTAAAAAGTCCTGGATTGACCAACATCTCCTATATCTCAGACCGTTGAGTCCTTTACAACATCCTTGGAAATTTCTTCTGCACTCTTTCCAGTTTAATATCATCCTTCCCATAGCAAAGTGAACACAACTGAACATAACGCTCCCAGTATGGTCTCACCAGCATCCTGTATAATTGCAACGTAACTCCCTAATTTACATACATCATGATATACACTGATGAAGGCCAGTGTGCCAAAAGCTTTCTTCACTGCTCTGTCTACCTTTGAATCAACTTTCAGAGAACCATGCAACTAAATTCCAAGGTCCCTCTGTTCCACTACACCCCTTCGGACCCAACCATTCACATGAAACTCCAAACTTGATTTAACTTTCTAAAATGCAGAAACTTATACTGATCTATATTAAACTCCATTTGCCATTTCTCAGCCCACTTCTCCAGATGATCAAGATACTGCTGTATTTTCTGAAGTTTCTGATAACTTTGCTCACTCTCCATGATGCTGCTTGTTTTCGTGTCATCTTCAAACTTACAAATCATGCCTATACATTCTCATCTAAATTATAGATATATGTAATATGCAGGGGTCGCAGCATCAACCTGTGAGGCATTCCACTAGTCACAGGCCTCCAGTCTAACAAGCATCTTTCCACTATTACCCTCTACTTCCTACCATCAAGACAATTTTGTATCTAATTTGGCAGCTCCTCCTAAATTTCATGCAAGCTAACCCTCCAGAATAGCCTAACATGTGGAACCTTTTTGAAGGCCTAACTGGAATTCATATACATCACGTATACCACTCTGTCCTCCTCAACGTTGCTAGTCACATCATCAAAGAATTCGAACAAATTTGTGAGCCATGATCTCCCATGCACAAAGCCGTGCTGAGTTTGATGATGGACGTTTGCCTGAAACATTGATTTTCCTGTTCCTCGGATGCTGCTTGACCTGCAGTGCTTTTCTAGCACTACTCTAATCTTACTCCTAATCACACCCTGTCTTTCCAAATGCATGTATATCTTATCTCTCAGAACCTTTTCCAGTAAGATACCTACTACAGATTTTAGGTTTCCTGGTCTATAGTTCTCAGGTTTTTCTTTGTAACCCTTCTTGAGTAGAGAGCACAGCTTTCGCTATCTTCCAGTGCTCCGGGACCTCACCCATTGATCAGAGATGATGCAAAACTATCAGCCAGGGCTCCCGCAATTCCTTCTCTGTCCTCCTGCAGTGCTCCTGAATATATCTGGCCAGACCAGTAGGTTAATCGAAATACAAAGTCTGAAAAATACGTCTATTTATTTCAGGTACAAACACTAAAGAAAGGGAAAGTGACACAAAAATGTTTAACATAACAAATTCAAAAATGTATTAATCATAGGAAGTGGCTTCAGAAGAATTTCAGTCATTGTGGAAAGCTGAGAATTTTCAGAAATTCACGATCCAGAAACGAGGGCCTTGAAACTGATCAGGAAATCAGAAAGAGAACATGAATGCTAACAAACAGGAACAAAAACACTGCATAAATCTACAATCTGTATTTCAAAATACAATAAAAGTAAGGTCAAATATGGAAATTTGTAATCAGGAGAGGAGAGTTTGTTGTGAAGAACAGGGAAATCGGCAAGAAAATAACTAGTTACTATGCATCTGTCTTCATGGAGGAAGATCCACAAATCACCCAGTAATACCCAGTGATATTGTGGGACTTGTGCAACTAAAGACATAAAGTCATTTTATATCAGTAACAAGGTAATATTTGAAAGTGTAACTGGATTGAGCATTGCTAAGTCTGACAAGCCCGATGTACTTCATATTAAAATGTCAGGCATAAATCAGTAATAGAAGTATTAAATGCATTGTCGAGACTGTTTTATTTTCCTGTGCATTCTGCAGAGGCCGGAATCCATTGCGGATAAATGGAAGTTAGTAAACGTGGTCCAAGCACTATAGATTAATGGAAACGATCCAAACATCTATAAAGGGAAGAAGACATAGTTTGGAGAACTGTCGAGCAATTAACTTCACACCTGCAGGGAAACTGTTGGAACCTATTACACAGCGTGTGATACTGGATATTTAGAAAGTAACAGCAACAATGGAGAGAATCCGTATGTATTTCTGATGGATGTATAACGAGATGTGCTATTGGTTGTTAGACCCCATCTACCACCACGTGAGGAAAGCAACAGCAAGTGACTTCACCGCAGGAAATAACATCACCACAAGAATTGACATCAACAACCCAAAGAAACCCAAACATGCAAATAGAAAGCAGGAAATTTTAGCATTGCTTCACCTGAGGACCACTGAACATGCAAGGTAATGAAACGTCTGGAAATGAACCTTCCAAACCTGCATCCATTGTGTACAGTGTTGGTGACCCAGTCTGAGAAAGAATATATTGACAACAAAAAAGTGCAATGGACGTTCTCCAGATTAATGCCACCGATGGCGAGGTTGCCTGATGAGGAAACTCCACCTATGTTCTCCAGAGTTTCAAAGAATGAGAGGTGGGTCAGAGTGTAATTTGGAAAATTCAGAAAACATATGACAATTTGGAAATGAACAGAACACTTCCCTGGCTGTCTGGTCCACATTCAGTGCAAATAATGGCAAGATAAGTGATTAGCCACTTAAGACAGTAATAATGAGGAAATTCATCACTCGGTGAGAACTGCCTAAAACAGGAGCATAGAAACCTGTTGGCAGGGTAAGATTAGGGAGAATCCCCAGATATTCTGCAAGTGTGTCAAGCAGGAAAGAATAACAAGGTAACAGGTAGGAGTCATTAGTGACTTGCCAAGTTGCATCCAAATCAACTTAGTGTTAGGAGTCAGAGAATAGTGGTTGAAGGCTATTAGTGAATGAGACCGATGTCCAATGATGTAACACAAGGAGCAGTGCTGTATCCCTTATTATTTGTGATTCGTAAGTGCTGGTGTTGGACTGGGGTGCACAAACCTAAAATTCACATAACACCAGGTTATAGTCCAGCAGGTTTATTCAGAGGCACGTGCTTTCAAAGTGCATAACACCTGATGAAGAAGCAGCGCCTCGAAGCTAGTGCCTCCGAATTAACCTGTTGGACTATAACCAGGTGTTGTGTGAACTATAACCTTTTTTATTTGTGGTACTCATAAATGATGCAGGTTTGAATACAGACGGGGTTGGCGGGAGTTTGACAACTAAGTTTGTGTTTGATACAACGATTGGCTGGGTGGTTGGCAGTGAGGAGGAAGGCCTTATGTTACAGGAAGGTACAGATGGAATGGTCAGATGGACAGATCAGTAGCAGATGGAATGTAACCCTGATAAATATGAGGTGATACACATTCGAAGAGGGAACCAGACAGGGGAGTACTCAATGAATGGCAGCACAGGAGGATGCTTAGAGGGTGCTTCTCCACACATCCCTGAATGTGACTAAACATGTTAATACACAATTTGAGAAAGCATTGGGGATGTAAACATATCCTTTATTCATCAGGGCATAGATTATATGAGCTATGCGGAACTTTGGTTTGGCCAAGATGGAAACTGTATTTAGTTCTGGGAACCACACTACGGGAAGGATCTGATTGTAGTGGAGGGGGCTCAGAGGAGATTCACCAGGATGTTCCCAGGGATAGAGCAAATCAGCGATGGAGAGAGGCTGAATCAGCATGGATTATTTAGTTTGGAGGAGAGAAAGCTGAGTGGGCCGTGATTCGGAAGGATAGTATTCCGAGGGACATGGACAGGATGGATACACAGCAGTTGTTCTTTTCAGTCAAAGGACCAAGAACATTGGAGCATATTTTAAAGTGAAGGGTTTGAGATTTGGAGAGGAATTGATGATTATTTTTCACCCAAAGGGTGTTGAGGTCATGAATGCCCTTCCTGAGAGAGGAGTTGTAATGGTAACTTCACAACCATCAGAAAATACACGGCTGTGCAGTTGAATTGCCATAAGATTCACGGCTATGGGTCTTGTGTCAGAAAGTGGGGCTAATGTAGACGGTGCTGTATTTCTGATGGTACAAAGTCTGTGCTTCTGTATTTGCATGGCTGTGGAAGGTCAATCATTGAGTAGCTGAAGATAGGAATTGATGGGCTTCTGAAGACTATATTAACAAGGGTTTTAAGATTGAACTTGTAATATCTTCTGAAAATATGTCAATGGCAAAATTAAGTGGAAAAAGCTCTCAGAGATGAGGTCTCTGCAGGGTCAACAGGTCTATGTTTCCCGTTCCCTTTTCCGGTACCGAGGCTGGGGCCAGTTATTCTGTCCGGTTTTATCCTTTAAGACCTCAGAGCAGTTTGATACAATAGAGTGTCTTACTCGACGTTTCAGAGAGCATTGAAGAGTTGATCACATGTCTGTGTGTCTGGAGTCACTCTTAGGCCAGACCAGGAAAACACGAGAGATTCACTTCCTGAAAGTACATTGGGGTAGGAGATTGAAGTTTAAAATCAATACTGGTGGAAGGTCACTGTTACTGACACCAGATCTCGATATTGTATTAATTGTTTATAACTTCCACCAGCTGCAAGAGCATTATCCTGTATTGGATTAGTAATCCAGTGACATTTCCACAACAGCACCATCTCCACATAGGAACCTATCGGAAACCACACTGCGCAGGTTATTTTTGTACTGCTTGACAGCCCTGCCAAAAAGACCTCCCACCAATTTGATTATTGTGAAGGGACTGAGGAAGTGTTAAATTGTCAGAATGCAATTATTCATTCATTAGGGGATAGGATATAGTCGAGTAATTTTCCACATTGCCAGGGACTTGTCAGAGTTGGAGCTGGAATGAAGCAGCTTCCCCAGGGACACAGCTTGTTGTGCAGCACAAGTCTTCAGCCCTGCTGCAGTAATGGTGTCGGGGCCCATTGCCTTTGTCGTATCTACTGGGTTCAGCTGTTTCCTCCTGTCACGTGCAGCGAATCGAATTGGTTGAATGCTGCCATCTGTGATTCTGTGGGCATCATGAGGAGGGTGAGGTGGATCATCCATTCAACACCTCTGGCTGAGGATGGCGCAGATACTCCATCCTTCTCTTTTTCACTGATGTGCAGGGCTGTTCCATTACATAAGATGGGGATATTTCGGGAATCCTCTCCTCCAGTAAGTTGTTTAATAGTACACTGACATTTATGTCTGGATGTGGCAGCACTGCAGAGCTTAGATCTGATCTGTTGGTCTTGGGATCATTTTGTGCTCTCTATCAGATGTTACTTCTGCTGTTTGGAATGAAACCACAGAAGTGCGGTAGCTTTAATGGTTTGTCATCAGCTTTAGGTACACATGGTTCTGACCTTGGCATGTTCACCCACACTCGCCATTGAACCATCATTCGGCTTGATGGTATTTATAGACTGATGGCATATCCTGGGGAATAAAGATTCAGCCATCCCAAACTTCTGGGAAAGAGAATTCCCACTTAGCAAATTTTTACTCACTCCCGTTCTGACTGAGGATGGAGGGTGTCACTGTTTCCTTTTCTAGTCCCGCTCCTCCACTGCTCACAACAAATTTTAAATGCAACCTGGTTGATGATATGACCGATGATAAAGGTCTCAGACTGGGTCAGGTTTCTTTCGTCAGCCGCAGGTAACTAATGGGGCTAACGGAGCAGCATGTTAGATTTGTGGTTAGTACTGCTGCCTCATATCAGCAAGGAGCTGAGCTTAATTCCAACCTCATCCGGCACTCTATGTGGAGTTTGAACATTCTTTCCGAGTCTGTGTGGGTTTCTTCCCAGTTCTCCAGTTTCCTCCCATAGTTCAAAGATGTGCAGCTTAGTTTGATTGGCCATGCTAAATTATCCAGAGTGACCAGGAATATGTAAGTTAAGTGGGTTATTCATGGGAATTGCAGGGTTACATGGATAGTGTAGGGGGACAGGTCCGGATAGGATAATGTTCGGTGGGTTGGTGTGGACTCGATGGGTCGAATGTCCAGCTTCCACACTATAGGGGTTCAATGAAAACGGGATCAAGTTTGGGCTATTCAACTCCCAGTCGGTATATGCCTGATCCACTCGCCTCAAGGCTTTGTATATTTCAATAAGATCAGCTCTCGATCCAAGGGTAACCTGTTAAAGTCTCCATAATACCAGCCCTTGAAGCTTGGAATAAATGAAGTGAAACACCTCAGAACTGCTTCCAGTGTAACTCTATCCTTTCTCAGGTAAGAATGCAAAACTAAAACTAATCTCACACTCCGATGAGTCGGTTTATCTTTGTTTTCTCAGGGTGTAGTGAGTCTTTTGAACACTCTTCTCAGCAGAACATAGGAGGCAGTGATATTGAATATTTTTGAGGCAAGGTTCACGAATCACAAAGGAGTCAAGGATTATCGAGGAGTGGGCAGCAATATGCATTGTGGGGAAACTGTAGACAATGGTACTGAATGACACGGCTCCAGAATATCCAGGAATTAAATGAAATGGATAACATCGATAAAGTTTTAAAGGGGAAACAAGATAGCAGAGATCTGAAAGGTCTGCTTTGCTGAGCTCTGCATCACAATGATGCTCAACCCCACCCCACCACAGTCATTTACTTAAAAGTTAACACTAAAAGAGCTATAAAATCCTTACTATCCCATTTTGTCAAGTGGAAATGACAACATGGAAAAGGATCAAGTAAGTCCCAACAAGCGGTGCACCCGTCAGAAGCTGTCAGCATGCGTGTGGCCACATCTGCAACCCCCGCTGCTCGTTCGATGGCCCAGTTACTCACCAGGTCTTGGTCACCAAGTTCACCAAGTTGTGTGAAGTGATTGAAGGCATGTTGAAGAAAAGTTCAGCAGGAGGCTAGAACCACTCTCAGCCACGCTCCAAAAAAATATGAGCAGCAAATTGAAAGCCTTGGAAACAGAACGGATGAGGTCGAGCGTCAAACTACAGGGGCAGAGTCTGTGATCGATTTCTCTAAGGAACGGATCCTCGCCCTTGAAAAACAGGTCCGTACCTTAACTGAACAAGGTGACGACCTCGAAACAGGGCCAGAATGAAGACTGTTCATATCATCCGTCTGCTGGAGACATAAGGTGTTCAGCCAGTGAGATTTGTTTCGAGAACTGGCTGCCATGATTCCTTCACTTCGAAGCTGAAGAGGATCGGGTGAAGAGTGAGGCAGTTCATCGTGTTACAGAGGGTAGGTCAGACTCAGACTAACGCCCTCACCCTGTCCTTGTGCGATTACGTAGTTGCAGAGACAATCATTGACTTATGGAAGCTTCCAGAACAAAGTGAAAAGATCCGACGAGGGCTCCAGGATTATGTTCTTCCTCGTTTTTTCAGTGGCAGTGATTCAGGAAAGAATGCTTTCAATAGATCTACGCACTGGTGGATCTTTCAATAGATCCATTGACGCTCCAGAGGACGTGAAAACTTTGTGGACACTATAAAGCAGGCTGGATGCTTTAATGGATATCGATAATCATGTTTCTCTCGTTATAAAGAAAGTTTGTTGAATCTTTCTGGTATTAAGTAGTGTTGAATTATAGTCGGGGATGGGTAGAGTGCACACTTTTAACTTCAATAATATTCCTACTCGTTTTTCTCTTGCTTAGTTTGTGTGTCGGGTTCGGCTCAAGCTGGAGGGAGTTATGCAGGTGATCGTGATGACTGAATGTCTTCCAAAGGGCAGTTCAATCCCTGGATGCAGTATTGATAATGGGGCAGAAGATAAAGATTTGTGACGTGCAAATACCCTCACTCTCTGTGTTCAGAAAAAATGTTCTGTTGTGTTGGGTGTCTGAAAACCCCCTCGGTTTATTCGGTTGTCGTAACCTCGTCATGGACTTTGGACTTTTTTAAAGGTATGTTGCACCAGAAAATAGAGGATCTTTATAAGACATGGAAGCCCTTTTTGAATTACCAAGGTACAGGCTGATCTGCCACTCTAATAAGGACTTGTATATGGCTATGACGAACTTGATTAATGAATCTAATGTCCAGAGAGGAAGGATTACGAACAAATGAACGTGTATTAGTTAATGCTTTTGAAGGTTGAGAGCTTTCGTTTTGTTTCACTGAGCTCTACTATTCATTTTTTTTCTTCAGTCCGTTGATTTACCTTTCTTTCTTTATGTCCATGCACATGGGTGTAATTGTGTTCAGCTTGCATTGTTTTTTGAGTTGGGTACTTATTGGTTCATTGAAACATTATAAAGATTTTCTCTGATTAAAAATATTTTTGAAAAAATTAAAATGTTAACATGGATAGCATAGAGTCCCAAAGGACCACTTGCTCATTAGTGAGACCACAAATTATGGTTTATCTTAAGGGTCATCACACCTTGGGTGACAGGATGATGTTGAGAGGGCGTCTGCTTCGTGGCAACCTCTGTCTGTGTGGGGAATTGACCATGCGCTGTTAGCCTTTCTGTGCATCACAAACCAGCCAACAGATTGCAAGACTTTGTAACTGCTACAGATAGAAGTAGCCAAAGTCAAAGTAAAATGTAAACTTTGATAAGAAGGAATAAAAGGCACAATTCAGATAATGGTTAAGATAATGGCTGAGGAAAAACAATTCTCCGCTGGAAATTTTATTCTATAACGAGACAGTTGATTAGATGCTGACTTTGGTTGAATATAATAAAGTGACCCAAGCCAAATAACCAGAATTACTAATTGAGATTAGATATCGATAACTATAAAATATGAGTACATTTTTGATTGGTCTATGTGAAGCATGCTAACCATTGTATGAAAGTAAAAAGCTGATGGAACATATTTTTGGAGGGTTGGTCTCCATGGGAAATACCTCCCGAACACATGCTTGAAGAAACCCAGGGAAGAAAGTGCGTGAGTGTCGCCTGGTTTGTGACAGGAAACCAGGGGGCTGAATGATTGAAAGTCCCTGCAACTTGAAGCTCAGGAGATAGTCAGATCACCCCCGCTCTTATTAAATGGGACAGCACATTTGAAGGACTGAATGGGCTCATCATGGATTGTAATTGCATATGATTTAAAAAAAAAACACACTCTGTTCCTTCACCTATTGTTTTACACACTGCGGCACTGCCATTTTCCTGAAACTGGGAATTATTTGGAATATTATATGGTGGGGGGTGGGGGGGGGTTGCTTCATGCAGGAGTGAGAGTGGTGGTGCTGGAACAGACATACATTGAGTATGAAGGACCAGAGAGCATACGATGACCCTTATCCTCGCAGAGTAGGAGATGTTTGCTAGACATTACTACAGATCGCAGATACTGCACTGAGCTGGGTGGTGAGCTCAGACCTTGCTCGGGGTGTCTGGTGGTGTGACCCCCTTGGCAAGAGATGAACTAATCCATCCACCAGGACATCTGTGACCCTGTTGACAATCCGTGGTGTGATTGAACCTAATCTGCTATGGTCTGGGAAAACTGTACATGGCAGACCCAAACAGAGGAAAGCTCAATCGAGTGCCGATTGTCCTTTTAAAGATGCCACCAGTGTCAGGGATAATGGAATATCCAGGGGCATCCAGGCGATGGTGTGTACCTCCAGCCATGATGGATGGGGAAATCGGGCTAACATTGAATGAGAGGGATACCATGGGGTAGGGTGGGTAGTTAATGAGGTGAGTTCTTTCAGATAGCACCAGGAAACTAGCTCAGCCTCGTGCAGACAATCTTGTCACACTCAATGAAAACCATTCAATGATAAATTATTGTCAGATTCAGATGGATGAGTTGAAGACTCTGCTGACCCCATTCACGGTTACAGAGCTGCAGACCAAATCCTCATCCACAACTTTCCATCATCTGTTCTCACACCCAAATTCTGTTCACCATCATTCTTGGTAATACTGGCTTATTTTGCCGGATGCTATCGAAATATCTATATCTCAGCATTCTGAAACCTGTGAACACATCCTTCCATGATATTATTGCTCAATCTCACATTCTCTGTCTAAACCCCAAACCACTTTCATTTATAGTCATGCACAGAGACAGGGCATTCAGCCAAAACGAGCAACCAAAATGTCCGTCCACATTCACCCATTCCCCTGCACTTGGCCCATATTCTTCTCTGCCTTTCCTATTCATATATTGATTGAACAAAGTGCAGCGAGGTTTTGTGACATCAAGAAAGGCCTCAGAAAATATCTCGCTGAATCTACCATTCATCTGACCCCAGCAATCAGATTACACCGAAACAATTTGACTGGAGGTTATAAACAAGAAGTACAAGCAAACACTGGGGTAAGATGTGCATGAAAGTCAATACTGCAGGGAAAAAATGTGTATGTTCCAAACAGGAATTAGATATACAAGCGTTTGCAGGCAAACCTCAATGGGTCTGTTACCATTTGAAGGAAAAAAGTCAAACGTTTGGCCCTCGAAAAGCACAGCAAGTCAGGGTGCATCCATGGAGCAGGAAAGTCTATGTTTCGGTCATAAGCCCTTCATCAGGAATCCATTTCAGAATTCACATTTTGCTAATCCTCTGTAGGAAAACAGTGAGTCGACATTTTTAATTTGGGCATTCTTCACCCGAACAGTTTTTGTTTCAGATCTCCAGTATATGCAGCTCTTTGTTTTAGTTTAGGTCAGCAATTATCTTGCATGCTGCATTATTAATGGACAACTTAATCTGGGAAGGAGGGGAAGGGGAGAGAGCAGAAGAGCAGGCAATGTGTCAGTCACAGCTTAAGGCCCTGTCATTCAGAATGTGAATCCTGGGATGAAGGTAAAGGAGGGCTTGTCGGAACCACTGCACTGGAATTCGACATCATTTGAATAGATGTGACAGATCCAGAGAAAGTGGGAGGATGCAGTTTCTCTCGCAGCTGGTCATTGAGTGGCACAGTGGCTAACAATAGTGGCTAACAATACTGCCTTACAGCATCACTGACCAGGTTTCGATTCCACCCTTTGGTGACTCTCTGTGCGGTGTTTGCACCTTCTCCCTGTGTGTGCGTGAGTTTCCTCTGGGTGTTTGGTTTTCCTCTCACAGCCAAAAATGTTTAGGTTATGTTCAGTAACCTCACTAAAGTGTTCCGCAGTATCTGTGACCAGCAGTGTACCACAAGGATCTAATGGATTTTGTCATTTTATATAAATGATTTGGGTGTGAATACAATAGGAATGGTTAGTGAGTTTGCAGATAACACCAAAATTGGTGAGGTGGTGGACAGTGAAGATAGTTAACTCAGAGTTGTGCTCCATGTTGTACAGGGAGTTTCAGCATATTTGACTCGTGTCTTTAAAACTTGGTCTGTGCGTGTCCACTGAAAGCCTGTGTTTGTCCCTCTCAGCTAATCACGTGGTCAGAAACACGAGGAGGACGCTGAATTATAATTATAAAGGAGTAGATATCTCACTTTTAGTCTGATTGTCTCCTGTTATTGAAAAATTAGTGGAGGGGCTGGGGACCGTTTGCTGGAGGTTGTTCTGTGAGCTGCCTTAGACATTCAGCGAGACCAGAGGATTTGGTGACCCAACTCTGGATGGAACATGGGGACTGTAGTTACAGCATCAGGGTCTGTAATATGAACATCAAATGGAGCAGAGGCTACAGAGCATGGAAACTCTGAAACCACGAACTGGGTGTATGTGGGGAAAGGGATCTGCAAAACTTGTATGTGTCTTAACGTGAGCACAGGCTCTCACTCTCATCCGTAAACATACACACACACCCTCTTTCTCTCGCACACTGACAAAAACATACACATCCTCTCTCTCTCACTCGCGCACCACATGCCCCCCCACCACCCTCCCCCCCAACACACACACACACACACACTCACACACACGCACACTGCATCTCTCGCACAGACACACATATAAATCTGGGGGGCTAATTTGCATTTTCAGGTTTATATTTGGGGATAGATTGTATTTTGTTCAAAACAACATTCAATTTGTACGCAGCCAATCAGTGTGGCATTTTATAAAGTCCTGCTTTGGAAATAAAACCAGTATGACTCCAGGGTAAAACAAGTCGGACTCCACACAAGACCTTCCATGGTTTGTGCAGGGAAGGTGACATCTTAGCAAACGTAATAGAATTCTTTGAGGAATGACAAAGTTGACAGTGGAGAAAGAACTGTAGATATCATATACATGGACTTCAGCAGGGCGTTTGATGAAATAGACTAATGAAGGTGAAGGTGAAGTCGCAAGGCGTCCAGGGTGTACTAGCTAGATGGATTAGAGAACTGGCTGGGCAACAGGAGACAGAGAGTAGTAACGAAAGGGAGTTTCTCAAAATGGACAACTGTTCTGTGTGGTGTTACACAGGGATCCGTGCTGGGACCACTGTTTGTTGTGATGTACCTACATGATCTGAAGGAAGGTTTAGGTGGTCTGATTAGCAAGTTTGCAGATTACACTAAGATTGGTAGAGTAGCAGAAAGTTGAGGGGAATGTAAGAGAACGCAACTGAATGTAAATAGATTGGAGAGTTGGGTGAAGAAAGGGTAGATAAGAGGTGACGCATTTTGGAAGATCCAATTCGATAACGAATTATACAGGAACTGTAAAAAGCCCTGGGGAATATTGATGTACAGAGAGATCTGGGTGTTCAGGATCATTGTACGCTGAAAGTGGCAGGTCCTTAGAATGATCAAGAAGGCATACAGCATACTTCCTTCCTGCATTCTAACAATTTAAGAATTGGAGAACCACAGACCAGTTAACTCGTCACCCACAGGAAGGAATCTGTTGGAATCTATTACGTACAAGATTCGGCCACATTCAGAATATCGTGAACAGTTCTGGTTGTCACATTACTGAAAGGATCTGGATGCTTTGGAAAGAGGGCAGAGGATTTTCACCAGAATGTTGCCTAGCATGGAGAGAACGATATATAAAGAGAGATTTGATAGATTAGGGTTATTTTCATTAAAAAGACGAAGGTTGAGGGAGGACTTGATTGAGGTTTACAAAACCATGAGAGGTGTAAATGGCGTGGATAGCAAGAAGTTTATTCCCAGAGTGGTGGAGTCAGTTACTAGGGATCAAGAATTCATGACGAAAGGGGAAGAGTTTGGGGATATGCTTGAAAGTTCTTGGCACAGGGGCTTATGGATGCTGGGTTGCGTTGCCAGTGGATGTGGTAGAGGTGGGGACGAAAGTGTCAGTTAATATGTATCTAGACAGAGACGTGAATGGGCAGGGAACAGAGAGATACAGACCTTAGAAAATAGATGACAGGTAGAGATAGAGGATCTGGATTGACACAGGCTTGGAGGACTTAAGGGGCCGTTCCTGTGCTGTGATTTTCTTTGTTATTTGTAAATACTAGCGAAAAGCGTCTGTTGATACTTGAAAGGAAAATGAAACCAAGATCAAATATGGCACAATGAATGTGTGGATACGAGAATTTATTGTACAGAGTATAAAAATGATAGGGAGACAAAACAGTTACATTGTGTCTGTCTTCAAAGAGGAAGATCCAGAAAATCTCCCAGAAATACCAAGTCACCAGGGGACCTTTGTAACTAAAGACTAAAATCAATCATATACAGTTATGGGGTAGTATTTGGAAACAGAACTGGGATGAGGATTGATCAGTCTGACAGACCAGATATAATTCAAACTGAAATTTCAGAGAAAACAGCAATACACATGTTGATTGCAAAAGGGACCACTGTATTTCTCTGAATTCACTTCGGAAGGTTATACATGCATTCAAATGAAGTACAAAGGGAAGAAGTGGGAGAGTGGAGGACTACAGGCCAGTTAGTTGTCATCCACAGAAGGGAAACTGTTGCAACCTATTGGACACTGAGTAAGTAATAGCAAATTTCAAGAGAGTTGTTCTGCATTTATGAAAGGGAAGTTATAATTTACAATTGTTTTCTTGAAGATACCTCTCTGTAGATGTAAACAATGGCGAATCAGTGAATGTGGTACAGTCAGATATTCAGGAGGAGGTTTAATCAGCACATAGAGCAAGTTATCAGAAAACATTAAAGCAAAGTGTATTGGGAGGAACATATGCAAACGGGGAAGGTAAGCATTAGAAAAAACATTGGAGAACATTGGTGGTGGTAGAAGGCTGTTTGTGTGACTGCAGCCCGGTACACGCTGGTGTGCCACAGGTTTCAGTGCTGTGTCCCTTTAAACGCCTTCATTTAAAGGGAATCCGAATATCGACGATGAAGTATCAATTAAACTCAAAGTGTCAGCTTGCTCTCTCTTTACAGATGCTGTCTGACTAACTGTGATCTCTAGCATGTGTTGGTTTCAGTACAGATTCAGCTTCTGCAGTAATTTGCTACTACTAGAAATAAAGACATTCTGCAGAGTAACACAGAGAGTTGGTGATACCGTACCTGGACTGGACCTGTACCATTTTGATGTCTTGACCTAAGTAAAATATTCTGATCACATATACTGAATGGGCATTCTCCAGATTAATCTCTCAGCTGGCACAATGATCTGCCGAGGAGACTGAGAGTCTGAGATCAAGGCGGGAATCGGTGTTTGAAACTAGAGTTTGTTGATTGATTGTGATATGAGAACTTCATGTCTGTTTACTTGGGAAAAGGAGGAGGCAGGTACAGAATTCAAGAAGATGGACTGGGAAGCTCTTGAACAGATTGATGTAAGATGTGTAGGGATTCATGGTGTAGGGGGTAGTGTAATTTTTAAACGGTTAGCTGCATTTTAGTCTTTTCTACCTTATAGTAAACACAAGCAGACACTCGAAACTGTTGCCGGACCTCCCCCATGTTTATATGAATGAAACAATTGTAACAGCTTTCCTCGATAGTTGAGAGACCGCCCTTAACCATAGTTGTACAACATCATCCATATAAGGAAAGAACGGGAAGCTCAAACACTGATTGGCCAAGTGAATAACAAAATAATCGCAGGCACCAGAACCCAAATAAGGAAAACAGTGGAGAATCCTAGCACTCGTTGGTCAAGACAGCAGTAGTAGACCCAGCCCACATATACATGTATATAATGCGTGGAGATTACTATGTGTACCTTTGGGGAACAACACGCAACTTTGCAAAGTTGAATGAAAAAGTTTTGGACAGACTCCTCCGTGTCTTTGTTCCTGGGAAGGGAAATAAAACGTGCCGTAGATGGGGCTGGACAGCCACTTATCTCGCACATTATTTCCTTCTTTCCAGTTATCATTCCGATTATTTACAATGTTAATGGCATTCTTCGACAAAGTCTTACATTGTGTGTGTTTGGCTGTCTATTTGTTTTGTGAATAATCATCTTTAATTGGACTAAGACGAAAGAATGAGATGTAATCGCATACATATATGAAGGGGCAAAAGTGCAACGTTTCCAAGTTTTCTGATATCAAAGAAGATGTAAAACAATGATCTCCATTATTCATAGATTGGGAAAGAGAACAAATGACGTTCATGAACCAAGCAGAAGAAATTTACTGAACCTTTACTCGGGTCATCTCAACATCAAATATTTAGTTTTCTCCTGAGAGTTTACATTCAGCTTTGTTTCAAGTCTGAGTTGCATATGATTTTTTTATGAATATGCAATCATCATCGGTGACAAAACCAGACGTTGCTGGAAAAGCTCAGTAGTTTTGGCGGTATCTGTTGTGAGAAAGCAGATTTAACATAGCATGTTGGAATGGGTCTGGGATTTTTACTTTTTGCCAATAGTATTCAGCAACAAGCCGGTTAGGTACATTGGTCATGGGTAAATGCAAAGTCATAGAGTAGGGAAATGGGTCAGGGAGAGTTACTCTTCGGAGGGTCAGCATGGACATGCCGTGTGAAATGGCCTGCTTCCCCGATGTAGGGATTCTATAATTCTATGATTTCTTCATAAAAAGGGCGGTCGGTGCCAGGATCAAGAATGTCTCCGAGCATGCTCAGGGCATAGTGAATTGGGAGGGGAATCAGCCAACGGTTGTCGTTCACATTGATATCAATGACATAGGTAAGAAGAGTGAACGGTTGAAAGTTCCGGCAAAGAAAGTTCTTGGAGTTAGGAGTGAGTATAAACGCAGGATCTCCAGAGTTGTATTCTTGGGATTACTCCCCGTGCACCTAGAAGTGAGACAAGGAAGAGGAAGATAGTCGAGTCGAGTTAAAGAACTGGTCTGGGAGGAGGGTTTCTGATTTCTGGATGATTCGGATTGCTTCCAGGTCAGGTGGGAACTCTACAAAAGTGAAAGTGTGCACCTTAACTGAAGGGGCCCCAACAATCTGAAAGGGAGGTGTGATCGTGCAACTCAGGTAGATTTAAACTAATAATACAGGACGCGGGGAACCAAAGCAGCAGGTCAGAAACTCAAAAGAGAGTCGAGGGTGGTCAAATAAACAGGCAGGGCCAGTACAATGCTGAGGACAAGAATCATAACAATTGAAAAATACGAGTAGAAAGTTGGTGTAAATGGTAGGCTCACTATTATTGGGGATCAATAAATAAGGATAGAGAGCCTGTGCACAAAAGTATTAAAAAAGAAAGAAACATCAATTGAACTTATGCAAAAACCTTTTCACTAAAAGCGTGCCGTATTTGGAATAAAATGAATGAGCTGACAGCTCAAGCAGAGATAAATAGATAAGGCATGGGAGGAATTACTGAAACGTGCTTATAGGAAGGTCAGGACTGGAGTGTTAAGTGCCCACGGGTGCACAGTATTCAGACAAGGAGGAACAGTAGATGGAGAGTCTGTATAAGTCAAGGGTAATGTCAAGGCTGTTTTAAGAAATAATATTAATACATGGGACAAAAATGATGTATCAGTCCGGTTCGAAATAAAACACATTTAAAGAAACCCATTGGTAGGAGCATTTCCAGCCCACAAACTCCCATCCTGGCAAACTACTTTCAAAGTAGGGAATAGCATGAACCAGGGAATAATGATGACTTGAGACAAGGGCACATGAGTGATTTGAACATGCATATTGTCTGGATTAATCAATTTGCAAGGGGAGACACAAAGAATGATTCATCGAATCTATGAGGGATTACTTCTTCGATTAACATATCATGGAACCAATCAGAGAACCGGTTTGGTCTTATGTAATAAGGAAGGCGTGATAAATCATATTGTCGTAACGATCATCTTAGAAAGAGTGGCACAGCATGCTGGAGGTTCACATTCAGTTTGAAACAGTGAAGTCAGTCACATACGAGAGGTTAAGTTTTGGGCAATGATACCTTTCCTGGCCTGAGGAAGGGATTGTCCCAAGTGGACTTGGCAAAAACATTAAAGGGCAGGACAGTTGAAGAACAGTGGTAATTACTTTGGGACATAATCAAAACCCCTCAATTGAAGTGTAATCCTTTGTGGAAAAGGAATTGTAAAAAGATGAAAAGTGACCCATAGCTTAAAAAGGAAGTCAACAATAACCTGACAGTGATGGCCTGGTGATATTATCGCCGACTGCTCATCCAGATAATGTTCTGGGGACTCGGGTTCAAATGCTGTCACGGTGGATGGCGGCATTTAAATCCAAAATGAACCTGAAATTAAGAGTCTATTGCTGAACATGAAAATATTGCTCACTGTTGGAATTAGCCATATGTTTCACGACAGTCTTTTAGGGACGGAAACCATCATTCTTACTTGGTCTCACCTAAGTATGACTTCAAACCCACACAAATTTGGTTGCTTCTTAACTGCCCTCTCGGGATGCACAATAAGTGCTGTCTAACCCAGCGTCACTCTCATCTCATGAACGGATTAAAGAAAAAGGCTTTAAATGCATCCAAACGGTTACTAAAAACAACATCATAGAACAGAGACCATAGAACAGTACAGCACAGAACAGCCCTTCAGCCCACGATGTTGTGCCGACCATTGATCCTCATATATGCACCTTCAAATTTCTGGGACCATATGCATGTCCAGCAGTCTCTTAAATGCCCGCAATGACCTTGCTTCCACAACTGCTGCTGGCAGCGCATTCTATGCTCTCACAACTCTCTGTGTAAAGAACCCGCCTATGACATCCCCGCTATACTTTCCTCCAACCAGCTTAAAACTATGGCCCCTCGTGTTAGCCATTTCTGCCCTGGGAAATAGTCTCTGGCTATCGACTCTATCTATGCCTCTCATTATCTTGTATTCCTCAAAATGGCTATGAAGCAAAATCAGTAGGAAGCGTAAGAATTGATAAATAACATTTCTCCCAGAAGACAAAAAGTAAAAGAATGTGAAAATGAAATATTGGGTCTTAGAGGATGAAAACAGTGAGATAATAATGGTAAACTCAGCAATGGCATAGGCAAAATCAACACTTCCTGTTTTCACATGCTTTTAAAGGTTTCTTTTTTAACCCTGCAAAACTTTGTTTTTGTTTAGAAAAAATAAAACTTTTTTTTAAATAATAAGGAGTTGTGCCTTCATTCTGGAGAGTCCTGACTGTTTTCACCTCAGGAGAAGACTTTTCTTCTAGGAATATATTGAAGATGAGTATTTATATTGAGTTAAGTAGCCAACGGGTTGATTATATTTAAATTTTATATATTTGATATGTATATGTTTTTTTCTTTCATTTTAACATTATTATCTATAGGTAATGAAAGGTCACACACACACACACACACACACACACACACACACACACACACACACACACACACACACACACGCACACACGGTGTTGTGAAAAATCCTGCTTCTCGGCATAATGTTATTTAGGCCACAGAGAGGTTGGCAAGATTAAGAAAAAAAGTACTACCCAACAAAGCAGCCAGATAAATGCTGACTGTCAGGAAAGATAAGAAGGCAGTTCAATGTCTCCGGCGACTATTCCTCTATCAAAACGATTTTCAATTTTTGGAACTTTGAAGGACGTAGTCTTTCTGTGGAGAATGGTGGAGCAGTCAGTTATTGGATTGTTCGAACGATTTTTATATTAGGCAGCGTTAGAGACGATGTGGTAGAATTATTGCTACAGTGGGCTTTTCAGTCAGAGGCATCAGCAGGAGATTCTGTGGCAGTGAGCATGAGTTTAGAATGGTTTGTGCTAGGCTTAAGAATGGCTCTAAACGTTTCATGTACATTGTTACAGGTGAGATTGAGTAGTCATAGATTGTTGTACATATTGTTAGGAATGACATTTTTAGGGAAAAGATTAAAGCAGTGCAGTGTGAAATTATGAGGTGAGGTAGATTAAAAATAAAACTTTAGAAGTAGTGATTTATGGTTAACTGCCAATGTCAACCCCAACCGGTGGAGGAACGAAAGTTTAAAGGAGAAAAATCAATGGCTGAAGAGCTGGGTTGTTGTTGAGGGATTTAAATTTTTGGGAAATTGGAATTTGTTTTGGAATAGAAAACACATGTTAAAAAAGGATTCGTATAATCTGAACCAATATCTTAGCAGGAAGATTTGCTCACTCTAAATAGGGAGAAATAATATTGGTAGAGAAGGCAAGAGGGTTATTCTAATTGCCTGTGTTAATGGACGGATGGATGGAGAAGTTATGAATATGAGTAGAGCACGTCCATTAGAAACGAAAGATGAGAGAGTCAGAGAATACAATAATTCTGAAGCACTAAATTGCATTTATTCCAATGTAAGGGGTCTCATGGGGAAAGCTGATGAACTCAGGGCATGTTTAAGAACATAGGATTGGGATTTACTATTTATGACTGAAAGTTGGTGGAGAGCTGTTCAAGTCGAGAGTATGGTGCTGGAAAAGCACAGCAGGTCAGGCAGCAACCGAGGAGCAGAAAAATCGATGCTTCGGGCAAAAGCCCCTCATCAGGAAAGGGCTGATGAAGGCCTTTTTCCCAAAACGTTGATTTCCCTGCTAGTCGGATGCTGCCTGCTCTGCTGTGTTTTTCCATCACCACACTCTCGACTCTAATCTCCACATCTGTAGTCCTCACTTTAGCTTGAGAGATGTTCAAGATTGTCAATTCAATGTTCCAGGTGCGAGGTGTCATTGAATGGATAGAAAAAGTGGCATACGGTGGGTGTAGAGGGGAAGGCCTGCCGTTTTAGGGATAAATTATTGGTGCAGCTGGAGAAGTTATTTCTCACAAAATCATCAGGTAAAATACATGGGTAGTGTTAAAAATAAGAAAGCAAAGATCACTTTGAAGAGATTGCACAATATGCTCCTTTGTGACAAATCGTCCAATGAAAATATATTGATAGAAATTAAAAATAAGAAAGGAAAGAGTACGTTGATGTTATTGCACCATATGCTCTCCAACAGTTAGAAAGAAATTGAGAAACAGACATGTAGGGAGATCTCAGATATATGTAAGCTTAATAAGGTTGTATTAATGGGGATTGTAATTTTCTAAAAATATGATTGGAACTACCATAGTGTTAAAGGGTTGAATCACGAAGAATTTGTCAAATGTGCCCAAGAAAGTATTCTTCATCAGTACGTGGACCATCCTAATAGAGAAGGAGCAAACCGAGACCTGGTTTTGTGAAAGAGGCAGGGCAAGCGACTGAAGTAAACATGGGGGAATACTTTTGGGTCTTGCAATCATAACTATGAGGGGAAAATAATACGTCTTCCATTAATATTATCTTTTTTCATTGGAGTACCATAAATGTTAATGGCATGGGAAAAGGAATTTCCAAGTTTGATGGGAGTAAACTTTTAGCAGGTAAAATAATATCTGACAAGGGGGAGGCAGTTAACAGTCTGACGATGTGAGTTGAGAGGCATTACGTTCCTGTCAGAGTAAAGCGTCAAGCTGCTAAGATTAAGGAACCATGGATGACTAAAGTTATGGAGGTTCCACTCTAGAATAAAGGAAAGTCTTACTTTAGATCCAGACAACTTTATTGAATTGAACCTCTTAATCAATATCAAGAGTGTGGGGCACCATTTTGAGAGAAATAAGGAAAGTCAAAAAGAGATATGAGATAGCATGGGCAGAAAAGTTTAATGATAATTCAAAGATATTGTCCAACTACATTACTAGCAAGACTTAACCAGGAGAGAGTAAGGCCTCTCAAAAGTCACCAAGGACATCGATGTGCTGAACCCAGGAAATGGGGAATAAAATCATCCCATTCCTGGTGCGTCAGACAGCAGCAAACACACACTACTGCCTGCACCTCGCATTCATCCAGATTGAATTCTGTCTGCTATTTTTCAGGGTGGTAAAAACAATGACTGCAGATGTTGGAAACAAGATTCTGGATTAGTGGTGCTGGAAGAACACAGCAGTTCAGGCAGCATCCAAGGAGATTGATTCATTTGATCAAGATCCTTTTGTAATCTGAGGAAACGTCCTTCACTGTCCACTGTGCCACCAATTTTGGTATCATATGCAAACTTACAAACCATGCCTTTCATATTCTCATCCAAATCATTTATATAAATGATAAACAATGAAAAGCCAGAACCAACCTCTGTGAAACACTGCTGGTCACAAGCCTCCAGTCAGGAAGCAACCGCCCACCATTACTCTCTGCCTGAAAGTGCTGGAGAGCAACTCTGCAGTTCTGGCAGTATTGGAGCAGAAAGAAACCATTTAACTGTTTCGAATCCAATCAGAACAGGTTTATATCAAACTCGATATGTGAACTTTGTTTCTCTGCCCAGATACTGCATCATCTGTTGCGTTTCTCCATCATTTTGCATTTGTATTTCAGATTTCCATTATCTTTAATATTTTGCTTTTATTGCTTGCTCTGGATGTTGAGCCCAGTTATATTTGGACATTATGCTCCGTTCCTGTTCCCGTTAGCTGTACTTGTGCTAGTGACACATGTGTTACACTGGAGACTGTTTCTTCTGTCAGTTCTGAAAATTAACGCACAAATCTCAGCAAGAGATTTAAAAGACATTTTAGAGACTTTGATTTTGATTTAAAAGACATTTTAGGGACAGCTACACTTGATATAAAATATGAATAGTTTCGTAATTGTGATATTGTCTGCATGTTCTCTGACTAAGCTTGTCTCTCCTGGCTCTGAACGTTTTCAATACATTCCTCAGAATAATAGCAGCAAGGATGGTGGTCACGCTGCCCATCATCTCTGTCCCAGCTCGGAATGAGCTGTATTCTCACTCTTACTCTGCTGCAACTCGCTGTAACCCAACACATTATCTGTGTCTGTTTCCAATTCTGAATATCTTGTCAAGATATAAACAACCTTAACAACCTATATGACATGTGATTTAAGAGTCTATATATAAAATATAATGCCTTATATCACATTTAAAATTGTCCTAATCTATCCACATTGTCGCTCGGCATTCCAAGTACCACTTGTCATCTGTTCCCTTGCATTTCATTTCATTTTTCAGAAAGACTGATGGTTGAATACTCATGCCTGGGGGATATTACTGTACTCCCCTCGTGTCTCCTCAGTTGCTGGCCCCAATCTTTTCTGTCTCATAGCCAATATCATATTCATTCCTTCCCTTACTCGTTAAATCATAACTTTTGAACAAGATTATTTTACATTTTTATGGACCAGGCCCGACTCCTCAAAACATTTTAAGCAGGTATCCCCGACCGTACATTTGCTAATTGTTGAAGGTTAAGTGTATAGTGGATATCCCCATAGTGGATTAGCTGGTCAGACTACCGAGTTTTAAACAAACAGAATTTATTTAACACATTAAGTAATGAAACACAACGAACCGAATATTAAATACCCGAATAACTCATCCGACCCGAACCTGACAGGCTTTCCCGACTTAATGATGCTGTTCTAAATTGCTTTCATCATTCCAAATAAACAAACCATTTGGCACAAAGACTGAAAATTAAACAAACCAAGCTTACAGGTAACGAACTCAGAGGACAGAAGAACGGGGAGAGTGCCCAGTTTCAACAGTGTCTCTGGCTTAAATAACCTTCGAACTGACTAAATTGCGCAGGTGGAGAGCTGGCCACGTCCCCTTGATTATACCAGTTCTTTTTAAGACTTGGAAGCCTTCTTCTTGAAGTTTTATCAGTTTTGTATTAACCAAAGGACCCCAATGAGCGTTTCAAAATTGAGACATGTTGGAACCTTGGGCCGGGGAACGTCTCTGAAAACAAAATCAAGCACAACATAACCAACAGACCATATAAAACTGAATCATTAACATCCAAGATGTCTTCAGTTCTCAAAATCACCAAAAATAGTGGTTAGTACACTAAAACACGCATATGCATTCACTTAGTATAAAACTGCAAACCTGCAGGACTACATCCAAATTCAGTGTGCGATACACCTACTACTGGGTGTGTCGACCTGTCATTCAAGTTTCGACAATGCTTTGGCAATCATGTTTTCAAGACATGCCACATGTACAATTTTCAAATTGAGTGGCTAAAACTATAGGCTCGAGCTAAACAGACTAACATTTCTGTCCTTAATTTTCTCCAAAAGCTTTAATGGCTTGTGATCAGTACTTAGAGTTGTCTCGGATGTGTTGTTGGTAATATAAAAACTGAAATGTTGTTGTGCCAACACGAAGTTCAAAGTCTCTTTCTCAGCTGTTGAATATTTCTACCAATAAACGTTTAACTTGCTGGATAAATACCAATGCGTCTTTCTATCTTCTCGTCGTTTTCCTGCATCGCTCGCATTTATAGCCACCTCGAAAGGCTCTGCTTAATCAGATCTAACTGATACCGGACAGTGGTTAACACATTTTGCGTGCTGTCAAATGCCTTTTCTCAGTCTGTTGCCCGACTTTTCTTGACTTTCCTGAGCATTTCAGTGAGTGGAGCAGCCATACTGCTAAAATTATGCACAAACTTTTGATAAATTCCACTCAATCGCAGGGAGCATAGTACAGCTCCTTTTGTCGACTGTGTGGAAAATACCGCAAATTCCTAAATTCCTACACTTTTACTTCTCACGGCACCATTGACTTGGGCTTTGCTACATTGACTTTTCGCTCGGTTTACCACCAAGTCTGCCTTCCAAAATACATTAAACAAGTCTGATAAATGCTTTCATGTGTGACTAAAATTCGCCAGGTCATCAGTCGACATTTTGGGTAATCTGGCAAATTATTGGTTAGTCTCTGGAATGTGCCCGGTACGTTTTTCATGTCAAATATAAGTTGCTTGCCCCACCTTCCCCCCCACTGCAGGCTTCCAACTGCGGAATTGGATATGCATCTTTTTTTTTAAACAGCATTGACTTTGCGATAATCCACATAGCCGTTGGGTACCATCTGTCTTCAGTATGATGACTTTGGGTGAGTTCCAGTCAGTGTAATTCAGGTCGATTATGTCATCTTGGAGCACGTGTTCAATCGCCTTCTGAGCTTGAGCCAATTTCACAGGATTATGCCTAGAAGGATGCTGCTTAATCGGAACAGCGTGTCCTTTCTCTACATGATGCACAATTGGGTAGTATTTCCCATTTAATTTCCGCATATCTCCCCACATAATACTAATAACTCTTTCAGTTCATTTCTTTTTTTTGCTCAGTGAGGTTACTCAATAATTTATACCAATTTTATACAACTCCCTCCTTGTCAACTTTAATTTGAGGAATGTCCAATTCCGAATCCTCTGAACTTGGGTTTTCCTTCTGTACTGTAATCATTGACACCTTCTTCTGTTGCTCTCTTTCCCTGTCGAAATACCTTTTGAGCATATTCACATGACATACTCTGTGAGATTTATTTCTGTCTGGAGTCCCTCCCAAGTAGTTACCCTCACTCAATATTCTTTCTCATTTGATAAGTTTCACTAGTCCTTGCTTTTCAAGATTCACCCATCAGTGGAAGTAACATACATACTTTATCTCCGTTAGCAAAACTGCAAAATTTTGACTTCTTGTCAACTCCCTGTTTAGATGCATTCTGCAATATTTTTAAAAGCCATCCAGCCAATTTCCCAGCACTTTTTATTCGTTCTGCAAAAGTTGAGACGTTGTCCAATAGTGTGGCCTTTTAATTCTGATTTACTCATTACTCCTTAATCAATTTTAACGGTCCTAGCTCTTAATAACGTAATTAAAATGGACAGAATTTGGCCGACTCATTTTGTGCATCTCTGACCACAAAAAGCACGAATGGAATTCTCTTACACAATCAGCTGGATAATCCTTACCTTAAGCAATCAACATGATCGTTAAAGTTTGATGTCACCTTTCTCATGCTCTCTACGATTCCAGATGGTTCACAGTAGATTTGAATTGCTTTATTACAGAGCAGCCCTTAACTTCCTTGAAAGGTTTGGATGTGAATTTGGAACTTTGATCGCAATGTATCTCTATTGGTAGTCCGTATGTAGTTAAAAACAAAAGTATTTCCTCTACAATCCTTTTCGCTGTTATGTTGCATAATGCAATGGCCTCTGGAAATTTCGTAGATACATCCATCATTGTTAACAAATACTGATACTCACTTCATTCTTGTTTGATGTAGGGGACCTAGCCAATCAATTAAACTCTTGTGAAGGGTTCCTTAACTGCAGTAATAGTTACTAAAGATGCAGGTTTTGTTAACAACTGTGGTTTTCCAAATACCTGACGTCTGGCAAAATTCAACGACCTGCTGGTGCAATGCAGGCCAGTAAAAATGCCTTCTATTTTAGATTGTGTTTTTCTCACTCCTAAATGACCTCCACGTGGTAATTCATGCTTCACTTGCTGCAACTCCTTTCTGTACCCCATTTGCAATTCAATTTGATGAATTTCTGAACATTTTTCATTTCCTCAAAATCTGTGATAGTTTCCATTTCCTCATGCAGACACCATTTTTAAGGTAATAACACTCAGGCATACATTCAGAATCCCTAATGTTTTGCCCTTTTGATACAACTACTTAAAAATTTCATATTTCTGCTGTAACTCAATTAGTTCAGCTGAACTGAACATGCTTGCATGAGCACCTATTTTCTCCCGGTTTGTCTCAATTATCTGATTCTCTCCAAATGCTACTTCACTTTACTTGTCTTTATATATTTTTATATCTCCTGTTTGAACTCGTGACATTGGGACCTTGTTACCCCACATTCAGAAAAGATTCCAGAATAAGGCATTGCTTCAGTTGCCTGTGCGTCCACTGGCTTTTAACCAAAGCAGGCAGCACTCCTACTGGTGAAACAGCTACGTACTTTACAAGGACAAATTATATTTCTGGAGCTGAGAGTTTTTCCAGTACTCCAATCACAATTTCTTCATAATCACTGGACACTCTATCCTCGCTTAACATAACTATGTGCTTTTTTTGTCTCACAGTGAATTCCGTTTAAATGTATCTTTTCCAGAAATAGTCCCTCAGGAGTATATATCTCCACGCCTTTCAGCATCACAGACTGAGAGGATCTAGTGTCCCTTAATATTGCATCATCTGTACCTGCTACCTCTGTCCTACGTGAATAAACTTTCCTTTGAATGTATATTTTATAAGCAGATTTGGCACTTCCTCCTTGACCAACCTCTGATCAGCTTGTACACTCTGTTGCAGCTTTCTCGCCTCCACTGTGCTTTCTGTTGCCACTCCAACAAAACTCCCAGGCTTATCCTGTTTTCCTACATCTGTGTATTTTTTATAGCACAACAACATAGTGATTTCCTGTGACATAATTTATTGCCGTGGAAACAGCGGAGTTTATTAACTACTTTGCCCTCTTCTCGGGTTTCCTTTTTACACCTGTGGTAAGTTTTCCTTATGATCTTCACTGAGATCTACATATCCCTTTCCACGTGAGGATTTCTCTTTGCCCCAGTTTACATCCCTCATGGACTGAAATTGAGTCTGGAAGCCAAACTCTGTTTTATGGACCAATTCATAATCTTCAGCCAGTTCAGGTGCTAACTTGCTGTTTTACCTCTCTGCTCTTCCACAGGAGTTTGCATTACTTTAGGCAGCGAAGTTTGGAATTCCTCCAAAATAGTTACTCTCTAAGTGCATCATAGGTTTGCTTGTTGTTAAAGTTCTTATCCATCTATCGAAATTACTTTGTTTGATCCTTTCAAACTCAATATACGTTTGACCTGGGCCACTCCTTAGATTCCTCAATGTTGTCTATAGGCTTCTGGAACAAGTTCATGTGCATTTTATTTGCATCCTCATACTCCCCAGATCCCTAAGCGTACCTTCAGCCTTCATTTCCATCCTTTTAAGCTGACTTTCCATTCTAAATGTCTACCTCTGAAACTCAAACGCGCTCTCTTTTTCTTTTTCTCCTGCTAAACATTTGTTTTTTTTTTCTTTTTTTCTTTCCTGGATTAAACCTATTCGTTCTCTTTCTTTTTCTTCTAATTTTCGTCGCAACGCAAGCTGCTTCATTTCTGCTTCTAACACAAGCTGCTTTATTTGCGATGGAAGTTTAATCATCTGTACAGATCCTGATGGAGTTTCCAGGGAGTTTTAATGCAGAAATACGGCTGCAATCATCTCATCTTTCCTCACATTAGGAGTTTTCTTCAAGTGCAGATTGTCTACTAATTCCAGCAGCTTGGATTTATGTGCATTTTGTAAAATCCCCAAGGTCGATTCTTCCACCTCCAAAACATCCCTGGTTCCTGCAAGAGGCATTGCTCTCTGAAGCTCTGTTTACCAAGCCAAATCAGTACACAAAATAAGAGACACTAACACCTGCCACTCGCTGCCTAAATCCTGCAAAGGGCCCCCAATCTGTTATGGACCACGCCCGATCCCTCAAAAATTTTTAAGCAAGTAGCCCAGACCATAACTTTTTATTTGTTAAAGGTAAGTGTGTAGTGGATATTCGCAGAGTGAATTAGCTGGTCAGACTGCAGTATTTTAAACAAACAGTATTTATTTCCCAAATTACAGAATGAATCGCATGAACTAAAGGGAGAATAGCTGAATAACGTATCCTATCCAACGGACAGGCTATCGCGACTTAAGGATGCTGCATCAAAATACTTGCAACAATCGCAATGAACAAACCCCTTAGCACAAACAGTAAATCTGACACAAAATGCTTGCAGGCTGTGAGGTCAGAAGTGCAGAAGGAGGGGGTGAGCATCCAATTTGAACAGTGGCCCTGACTCAACTAGCCCCCAAACTGAACAGAACTGCCCAGCTACAGAGCTGGACACATCCTTTGATTATGCAGGGTTTTTTTTTAAAAAAGAATTGAAAGCGTTCTGCCTGATGCATTATCTGTTATGTATAAACGAAAGGACGCCAATAAACCTTCTAAAAAAATCAGACATATTGAAACCTTGGGTCATTTGGAACTTCCCTCAAAATAAAGATCAAGAACAACATAACCCTGTAAAGCAACCAGATTTGTGACAATTTGTGACATTTGGCTTTGAAGTGAATTCAAAAAATGACTGTTTGTGAGTTTATATAAAACAGTGCTGAAGGGCATTGTGTATTAAAGATACAAGATTGGCTTATTAGAGCAATGAGAGGAATGTCCAGACAGATTCACACTTCCTGTGTATGGTCAGGGCAAATATGCCCACTGTAAACCTATTGGCTGGTGCCTGTTCTAGCGGAGGAGACATCAGTACGGTAACTACATCTAGATTGTTTGTTTTGGGAGTGGTGGTGATGGGAGGTTTAGGTGGTTATAACATTGCAAACGGACAACACATCAGAATCATCTAACTTGTGTTAGGAAAATATCCTCATTGTCCCTCACCACTAATATCACGACAGCAATTGGTGGTGGGAGATGTGACCAACAGCCAGTGATGCCAATATTCAATCCAGTCCAGTTCTTATTGTGAATGGAAGGTACCATACTGAAAGGAGTCAACTGGATCTGTTTGTTCAGTGACTGTGATTGAGGCCAGTCTCCAAGGATTTTAACTGTGACACTAGATGTGGCACCCCTCTTCTAATAGTAAGGGGTTTCATGCAATGCTTTATCCCATTGTAGCAACAGATGCATCACCTCCAACACTAACAGGAATCAGCAGTTGCAGAGACAGCGAGAGGAGAGATAAAGATCTGAGAATAGTCTGGAATGTTCCATTAATGAATCAGATTTTAATAACTTTAGACTGGAATGCTGCAACAATGGACAGGAGTTTATCCTGGTTCCTTTCCTATTATCCCTGGTCTGGGTTCACATTATCATATCGGATATATGGGTGCACTGATGATTATTCGTGCGAGCTAATATCCCATGCTCGCTATTGTTGGTGTTCCTGGTAAGTCTTTTCATCTCTATCCATTTGTTAATCCACAAAGCATGGTGAACCTCATTGCTATTTCGGTTATCTATATTTGTCAAAGACAGAATCCATTGTCTTCTGATTCAAATGCAAATTCCATTCATTACTACAAACCTCTGAACTGCCCAACAAGCTCGTCCTCACAAACATCTGAGAACAAGACTGTTCACAATCCCGAAGTACCTTTTGGACCCGAATTGATTTATTTCTCGGTATTCTCTCTATCACTAAACCTACCCACTGGCAACTCCATAATATCAGCGGTCCCCACCTTGACTCAGTGTGGATACTAAATAAACCATTATCCATGCCTTGATAAAATTCAGACTTTATGGTTCCAGTTCTCTTACAAGCGCACTTTCCGTTCCAAATATGTCCATCACAACCTTGTTCTTGTCTCTAAAGTAAATTCATGACAGGGATAGTGTGTCAGAGAAGTGATGTCAGCGGATATGTAATTCAGAGGCCGAGGTTACTGCACAAAATACGCTGTTTTAAATCTTACCTCAGATAAGTTAGAACTTAAATTCAAATGACAGGAATTGGAAATAAAAGATAATTTCATGAATATTACAATAACAGCACCAGCATTTTGTCAATACGTTTATCTATAGCACTGATGTCCTTTGGTAAAGCATTATTACCGGACTGTCTTAAGACTGACGTCAGATCCACAACAATGTGATTGGCTCTATACTGTTTCAAAGAATGACATCACAGTAAAGAGAATTTAGTGAGGTCAATAAATGCTGCCCTTACCAGCGATGCAGGCATCCCATGTCATAACAATATTGAAGTTTAAATAAAACAAAGAATGATGCAGGGGATCAGAAACAAAAAAAAACAACGAGATGCTGCCACAGCAACTGATCAGATTTGGTACCCTTGGGTCGAGGGCAAAATAGAATTGACATTACGATTTCGCTGACGTACCATCATAACTGAACACAGCTTGAAAATATTGTGATTGATGTTGGTGACAGGGATGTCTATGATGAAGGGGACAAGGAGTGAGTTGAACAGACAGATAAACGAGAGATAAAAGAAAATAAGCAAACAAAGGGTTTGAAGATGATCAGCTGGAATGGAAATGAAAAAACGAGGTTAATCTTATTTATTTTTTTCTCCTGTTCCCATATTACTGAAAATCATGTAGGGTATAAATCAAGGTTCTTGTTTAAAATGAGTTATGTCCCTTTGTCTGTCTTCCCTGAGTGTGATCATCCTCCTTTATTCGTTAATGGGATGCTGGAACAGTATTTAATTCCCTTTCCTCATTGTCCTTGAGAAGTGTTGGTGAGCTGCCTTCCTGACCCACTGCTGTCTGTGGGCTGTGAGTAGTCAGTGCTTAGTTCCGCCTGGTTTCATTTCTTTGATGTTTGTAGTGAGTAATATAACTGAGCGGCTGCTTTGACTATTTCAAAGGGCAATTCAGAGTCAAATGCATTGCGGGATTCACATGTCAGTCCGACCAGCTGAATGTGGTAAATTTCATTCCCTGAAGAACATTAGAGTGTCAGGTAGGATTTTCTGATAATCGGCAATGGTTTCATAGCTTCATTCGATTTTATTGAATTCAAATGCCACCTTTTATCATGGTGGAATTCGAATCCAGGTTGGGGTCAGCACCCGGGTCCCCGGATTAATAAACTGGAGATACTACTGTTAGGACATCGCCTTCCTGGCATCTCTGACCATCTCAAATGTCAATCGTGGTGTTACTGTTTGTGTGGTTGTACTTGAAACACAGCTGTTCGCAAGGCAAAAGAATGATTTGGTAAAACATACCATCCTTCTTCATTTTGAACGAATCAGAAGGGCCGTGGGCAAAAATGAGCTGCGTTCCTTGGTCAGGAGTCACAAACAGAGTTCATACCAGGCAGCAAGTAATCAACACAGTAAATTGTATACTGTCCTTCATTGCAAAACGATTCAAGAATGGGAGTGAAATACTTTCCTGCCATGCTAGAGTGTTGTTCAGAAGGTACTTGGGGCACTGTGCACAGATGATCTCTCCTTTAAAAGGAACGATCACCTTGCCACAGAGAGCCAGTGTAAAGAGGTTTCACCAGAGTAATCCCGTGTGGTGATGGTATCATGAGAAGACAGCACTACAAAAGAAAAAAAAGTGATTGCATTAAAACTTGAGGTTAATGGACCAACACTCATTATTTTCACAACAAAACATTGATAGTGTTAAATAAAGTATGCATTTTCCCATAGGCAAATATTTTACTTCGATTAGATTACTTACAGTGTGGAATTAGGCCCTTCGGCCCAACAAGTCCACACCAACCCACAACGCACCCAGACCCATCCTCCGACATTTTCCCCTTTACCTAGCACCTCGAGCAATTTAGTAGGACCAATTCACCTAACCTGCACGTTTTTGGATTGTGGGAGGAAACCGGAGCACCTGGAGGAAACCCACACACTCACGAATAGGATGTGCAAACTCCAAACACAGAGTTGCTGGAGGCGAGAACTGAACTCGGGCCTCGTGCCCTGTGAGGCAGCAGTGCTAACCAGTGTGCCTCAGTGCCGCCCACAGGTGCCGCCTATATAGGGAGAAAACGATTAGAAGTATGTGGGAAAAGTGTAGGGAAATGGGGTTAGCATGGATGGAGATTTGGGTCAGCATGGACCAGTTTGGCCTGTACGGCCTTTCTCCGTTCTGTCAGGCTCTACGAATCTATGATATTATACTTACCTGAGTGGGACCTTATGTTGGTTAAGTGAGAGCTCCAGGCTCTGAATGAACTGTCACTGTCTCAATGAGCAGTCGGTGTGTGATCCTGCACTGAACGTTATGTTTTCACAAACCTGTCAGCAGCCACACTCTGATAGAGTTCGCCATTCCCAGCAACTTCTGACCTCCGTACAGGACACTAGCCTGCCTTCTGAGAGATGCCTCCTTGAGACCTTGCACAAACTGTCCGCAGTACCTCCTCACTGTTAGCAAACCATGGTGTCGTTCATATAACGCGTTTGAACCATTAGCAATGGAGCCTGGAGGAACAACATGGACCAGTCTGTCTGTGCAGTCTCTGCTTCATTGGTTTTGCAATGTTGGAACATCAGTGACATCCTACTTTGTGTTACAGTCTGGAGGGGCTGAATAGTTTCTTCTCTTTATGCGTTAGTGTTTCAAGGGCTGAAACTCTTCCTTCTGGTCCCAGGGAAAAAAGGTTCACAGACATTATTGGGAGACCCATGGTTCCTGCTTACCAGCTGATGTACTGACTGAGCTCATTATCTTTCTGTGTAATAGCAGGCAGGCAGGGGCATGGATGAACACAGCAAGTCAGACAACATTGAGTTCTCCAATTTCAAATAACCTCCTCCCCATCCCCCAACTCCTTTCCCACCTCCTTCCCCTTCCTTCCATTCTAACTATCCTTCTTTCAGATTCAACTGGATTCAGTTCTCCCATCGTGCAACCCAGTGGTACTCTTTTACCTGTGTTCATTTATCCCCCCTCCCCCCATCACCACCCTGCCTCCTCCTCCCTCGTCCTGCCTCTTTATCTGTAGCTCCTTTACCCCACCCCAGTCCTGAAGAATATTTATCCCCAAGCAGTTAACTTCTCCACTTCCTGATGCTGCCTTGCTTGTTCAGTTCTTCCAGCCTTCTGCCTGTCTACTTTGCATTTCAACATTTGTAGATTTCTAAAAATCGCTTCCAGTGTAATAGGCTGGAGAAAGCGAAAGGGACCGTGTCTGTTCTTATCCAATAGTTTTGATGGGCTGAATGGCTCTCTCAAATTTCTGTGAAACCAGCTTAAGATGCGGCATGAGCTTCGTTTTTTTTTTAACGAAGGAATGTGCAGGGTCTGGTCTCACTGTTGCATGAATGTTCCGGACAGTTTTACTGCATGAGCTTGAATGTTGTCCAGGTTTGGAAACTTTAGTTCCTGAGGAGGTGACACATTGTTCTGAACATTGTGTGATCTTCATTGAACATCCCCAGCTCTGAAGGTCTGACGGAGGGAAAGCCATTAATGAACGAGCTGCAATTGTTTGTGCCGAGAAAGTTTCCCTGAGGATCACGCACAGAGACATCCAGGGATTGAGAGGATTGGTGTCCACCAGTCACACTGTGTTCTGGATGATCTAACTAATGGAGAGTTTACAACTGATTCCCATTAAGTTCAATTGTGTTCAGTCTCCCTGACACCTTGCTCAGTCAAATACCGCCGTGATGTCAGGGCCAGTCAATCTGATGCTGTGTTCATATTGATTGTTCATTTCAATAATTCACGGTATATGTGTGGAGAGTGTTTCCTTCTCTCAGAGCGTAGTGAATGTTGGGGCCTCTCTATCCCAGACAATTAGGGGGAGCTACATCATTGAAATGTTTGTGGGCACGGCGTGGTGTTAATGAAAATTGACACATCAGAGAGTTGAGTGCTCCAAATAATTGGGCATGAAAGAGAAATTGCAGTCGAGAGCAGATCAGCCGTGCCCTTACTGAAAGGAAGGGCAGGTTTGCAGGCCATACAGAGAACGTCTTATTCTAGTCTATCCCATTGTCCAGTCACTTGGTGGCCTCTCACATTTCCTGTGTTACTAACTTGAAGGAGCTGAATAGACTGCATGATCTACTCTGGGTACAGTTTTACAGGCTCGAGTGGCTGACTGGCCTCCTCCTGTTACCGTGTATGTGTGTCCAAGGCCTGAAAAGCATCATCCTGTTCTGGTGTAACTGAAATCCATATAGATTAAATCTACTGCCCTTGGAGAAAGTAAGCACTGCAGATGCTGGAGATCAGTTAATATTCTATGATGACGTAACCAGGAAAGTTGACTGGGCCTGGCCGGTAGATGTTGAAATTTGTGGTGCTGTAAAAGCACAGCATGTCAGGCAGCATCCGAGAGGCAGGAGAACCGCTGATTTGGACATTCTGATGATGGGCTGATGCCCGAAACGTCGATTCTCCCGCCTCTCCGATTCTGTCTGACCTGCTGTGCTTTTACAGCACGACACATTTCGACATCTACCGGCCAGACCTCGTCAACTTTCCTGGGACGTCAGCATAGAACTGTAACAAATTCGTCAGGTGCAAACTTCCACTCATAAAGTCATGCTGACTGTCCCGAATCAAATTCAATTTTCAAAGTGCATATCCATCTTATCCCTGATAATCTTCTCAGGTAGCATACAGATGTTAAACTTCCTGGTCTATAGTTTCTAGATATTTGCTTTTTCAGTCCTTCTTGAATAAGATACAACACTTGTTATGCTCGAGTCTTCAGGGATCTCACCTGTGGTTAATGATGATCAAAGTTATCAGCCAGCGCCCATCAAATTTTTCTGTAGCACCTTGCAGTTTTCCTGTATCTATCTGTTAAGGACAATGAGATTTATCCATCTTCAAACCTTCCAGTACATTCAAAACCTCGCCTACTGTGATATGGATTATCCCTAAGATACCACCACTAACTTCCCCAAGTTCCCAAGTATTAATGTCTTTCTCCACGGAAAACACTTAGGAGAAACATTTGTTCCGGACATCGCCCATCTCTTATGGCTCCACACATAAATGTCCACTTTGGTCTTTGATGGTCCTATTGTTTCTGCAGTTAATGTTTTTTTTTCCTTTAATATTTAAAGTGAACCTCTTTGGATTCACCCTGATCCTCTCCGTCAAGGCCCTTTATCGCCCTACTGATTTCCTTCTTCACTAAGCTCCAGTATCCCCTGTGTACCTCCAGTGATTCCCCTGATCCCGCCTGCCTGCACTTGAGCCACACGTCCATATTTTTTTCCGGTCAAAGCCTCAATATCTCCTGTCATTCAAGGTTCCCCATTCCTGTCAACTTTCCTTTCACCCTCACAGAAACATATAGATCTTGAATTCTAGCTGTCTCACTTTTAAAGGATTCCACTTACCAGAGGTCCCTTCGCCTGCAAACAAACGAATCCAATCAACACCGCAAGCTCCTGTACAATTCCGGCAAAATTCACCATGCCCCAATTTCGAACTTGAATCTGAGGACCAGTTTTTTTTCCTTCTCCGTAACTATTTTAAAATTAATAGAACTATGGTCACAGGTCCCAAACTGCGAATCCACTGTCACCTCACTCACCTGTCCTGCACTATTTCCTAAGAATAGGTCAAATTTTGCCTCTTCCGGATTAGGACCCTCTACATACTGCTTGAGGAAACTTTCTTGACGCACGTAATGAATTCCATCTCATTAAATCCTTTAATGCTCTGGCAGTCCCAGTCTGTGTTATAAAATTTAAAACTACCATTATGACAATCCTATTGTTCCTGCAAGTCTCCCTAATCTCTGTACATATCTTTGTTCCTCGAATTAATATTGACAATTTGAGGGCCCATATTACAACCCCAATAATGTCACCATCCCCTTCTTATTTCTTAGTTCCACCCACAAAGACACCCTGATTGATCCTTTAGTTATTTCATCTCTGATGCGTTGTGATACTCCTCATCATCAGAAATACAAGTCCCCCACCACTCTTTCCACCATTTCTGTCCCTCCTAATGCACTTTACCCTAGTACATTAAGCTGCCAATCCTATCTGTCCCTCAGCCATATTTCTGCAATAGCCACATTATCTCAGTCCCACGTACCTATCCACACCTGGAGTTCATCAGTCTTACCTTTCAACCCTTTTGCATTGGAATAAATGTAAATTAATCCAACAGGCATTCCTTGTTCCCGTCTTGTTCCAGCCTGACCTATCTTTTCACATTACAAATCCTGATTACTGTATCTTTTTCCAGCATCGCAGTTGCCTCCCTGCTCTTGAGGATACCACCCCTTATGCCAATGTTGTTTCAACTCTTCCTTGTAGCACGAGCAAAATTGGCTGTGAAGATATTGGTCCCCAATAGTGCATTTGCAACCTGTCCCTCTTGAACGGGTCACCTTTGTCAAAGAAAAGATCCCAATGATCTAATAATCTGAATCCCTGCCCCCGCACCAATTCTTTAGTCATATATTTATTTGCCAGATTCTCCTATTTTTAACTTCACTGGCTCATGACACTGGAAGTAATCAGGAGATTACCACTGTCGAGGTCCTGGTTTTTAACTTTCTTCCTCGGTCTCTGTAATCACTCTGTAGGACCTCATTCCTATATCTACCTCTGTCATTTGTGCCAACGTGCATAATGACTTCTGGATGCTCAGCCTCCCCCTTGAGAACGTTCTGCAGCTGCTCGGAGACATCCTGGCCTCTGACACCTGAGAGGTAACACACCATCCTGGATTCCCGTTTGAGGCCACAGAATCTACAATCTGTCCCCCTCACAATCGACTCTCCTCCCTCTAAAACCCTGTTTATCATTACCCTTTCCCGCTGTGCCCCAGAGCCAGTTGTACTGCAACCAACCTGGCTACTGTTGCTTTCCCTTGAACGGTCATTTCCCGACACCCACCCACTCCCCCAACCCCAAAATCAGTATCCAGAATGGTATATTTGTTTTCAAGGGGAATAACCAAAGGCGATTCCTGCACACTCTGTCTACTCCCTTTGCCATTCCTTGTGGTCGCCCAGCTACTCGCTGCCTGGAACATGACAGGAAGCAAGGAACGCCTGTGGGATTAAATAGCGTTTATTTAAATGCAACAGGGCTGACAAGTAAGGCAGATGAACTCAGGGCATGGATTTTTACATGGGACTGGGATATAACAGTCATTGCAGAAACAGGCTAAGGGAGGGACTTGGGTGTGACCACTTCACTAAAGCTCTTATCTATGAAGTTCTCAGCATCTCGGATGACCCTGAGAGCAGCCAGCTACAGCTCCCGAACACTTCCCACACACGTGTAGTCATCTGGGACAGTGGAAGTCTCCCTGAGCACCCATATCCCGCAGGTAGAACATGTGACTGCCCTAACTACCATCTCGACTGCTGTCAGACTAGCATTAAAGGGACCTGAGCTTACCTGCATATTTTGCTGAGCTGCTGCTTACGGAAGTTTCTCAAACCAAAGCATTACTACCTACTCTGCCAATTACAGCATGTCAATCGACCACTCCACATTTAGGTTTGGTTAGGGAAGGAGGGAAACACTTATTTTTGTATTAAAAATATTGTTTATTCATAAAATATTTTGATGATCTATACAATTGATGATGCAATTCATACGTGCACATTGCATTTCTGTACACACAGAGATCGGAATTAATCCTTCACATATAGAAGTCTGTACGTTTACCATCCGTATATTTAACTGAGTTGCCAGCGGAGCCCACTTACTGAGTGGGTCCCCTGTTCTTGTTTGGTGGACAAACATGCCACGGTGGTCTTTCCCCACCACGCCTTGGCGGCAGCTGCCCAAGGATTCAGCGCATCCCTCAAACCTCAACAAATATCATTGCATTCCTTTCCAGATTTCCTTTGCATAGGCACATTCTAGAAGGAGGTGTCTGACAGTCTCCTCCCCTCCACAACCGCTTCGAGGGCAGCGTGCGGTGCGGCTGAGAGTGCGGGCGTGCATAAAGGATCTCACAGGCAGAAACCTTCACAACACCAGCCAAGCCACGTCTTGGTGCTTGTTGGAAAGTTCTGGCGATGAGGCATTCTGCCAAATAGCTTTGACAGTCTGCTCAGGGAACGGCTCAACAGGGCCCACCCTTTCCTTTTCCCGACAGGTCTCAAAGACACTATGTGCTGACCACTTCCTGATGGACTTGTGGTCAAAGGTGTTATTCTTCAGAAATTTCTCCATGAAGGACAGGTGAAATGGAATGGTACAACAAGGAGGAGCGTTCCATTGCTGCGAGGCCAGGCCCATCCTTTGCAACACCAGGGGCAGGTAGAATCTCAGTACGTCGTGACACTTGGTGTTTGTGTATGGGGGATCCATGCACAGCCGCACACAAAAGTTGCCATCAGTGTGAGGGTGGCCTTGGGAGTGTTTTCTCCCCCGATGTCCAGATCTTTATACATCGTGTCCGTCTTTGATCTCCATATAAATTGGAAGATTTCCCGGGTGACTGCGACGGCACAGGTTCTGAGAACAGGTCAGAACTGTGCCACATATAACAGCAATGATAGTGCCTCACACCTGATGACCACGTTTTTCCCGCAATGGAGAGCGACCATGGAGAGGAAACACTTATTTTTATATCAAAAATATTCTTTATTTATAAAATATTTGATGATCTATACAATTGATGATGCAATTCATATGTGCACATTGCATTTCTTTACACACAGAGATCGGAATTAATCCTTCACATATAGAAGTCTGTACGTTTACCATCCATATATTTAACTGAGTTGCCAGCGGAGTCCACTTACTGAGTGGGTCCCCTGTTCTCCTTTGGTGGACAGAGATCTGCCAATTTTCTGCCTCAGTTTCCTGATACGCTCCTCCCAAGATTGGCACATGCCCCAGTCCCGCCGAAACAAATAGCCAGCACCTTCAGTTGGTCAGTCCTGACGCTTGTGGGGATGGAGGATTGGTCAGCCCAGTTCCTGAAGAGCATGGCCTCACTCTTGTCTCGGTTTACCTTGGCCCCCATGGACCGTTTGAACTGGTCACATATGCACATGAGTCTGTGCACGGACAGCGGATCCGAACAGTAAACGGCGACGTCATTCATGTAGAGGGAGGCCTTAACCTGTAGGTCCCCGCTGACAGGAATAGTCACCCCTCTCAGGCTCGCATCCTTCCTGATGGACTCTGCAAACGTCTCTATGCAGCACACAAACAAGACAGGAGAGAGAGGGGAGCCCTGCCTGTCCCCAGATCTTACTTGGAAGCTAACTGATTCCCACCCATTCATTGAGACTGCACTGACAATGTTAGTACAGAGGAGTCTGATCCAATTGTAGATTCCCTCCCCAAAGCCCATTTTGGAGGGAACATCTCTCATACACGTATGCAATATCCTGTCAAAGGCATTCTTTTGGCCCAGTCTGATGAGGCAGGTGTTAAACCTCCTGTCCTGTACATAGGCGATCGTATCCCTAAGCATTGCGAGACTCTAAGTGATCTTCCTGCCCAGTACAGCACTGGTTTGTTCAGGATGAATCACTGATCACAGAGCAGAACTGACCCGGTTGGCGAAGAACATTGACAAGATTTTGTAATCCGCATTCAATAGTTAGATCGGTCTCGAATTTCTGATTTCTTTCCTCTCCCCCTTCCGCTTGTAGATGAGGGTGATAATGCCTTTCCTCATGGATTCACTTATAATACCTGCCAGAAACATACTGACAAACACCTTCAGCAGGTCCTGGCCAATCAAGTCCCACAGAGCAGAACAGAGCTCAACCAGTCAGCCGTCACTTCCGGGAGTTTTATTCATTTCAAAGGACTCGAGTTCCTTGGTCAGCTCATCCAGAGATAACGGCTGATTCAGCCCCTCCCGTGTTCTGTCCTCAAAGACCTCCATGATAGAGGACAGGAACGATTGGGAGGCAGTGCTGTCGGTTGGCTTCGAGTCATATGGACTGGCATAGAAGGATTTGCTAGTTCTCATGGAGTCAGACTGAGATGATCTTAGTGATCTTCTTCCTTCTTTGTGCACCTCCTGGAAGAAGAAAATTGAGCACATCTCCATGGAGCGAACCCTGGACAGGAAGATTAACTTAGAAGCCTCCGTTGTAAAGAGAGAGTCTTGCTGGCCCTCCAGCTCCAGATCGTTCATGACATTGACCACCATCGTCTGCAGCAGGAGCAGGTTCTGCATACTTTCCTGGAGTTGGGACAGTCCTGCCCGCCTCTCTCTCACATCCTGAACACCTTTGAGGATGGAGAACCTCTTGATGTTTTACTGTTTCCCACCAGTCTGCTGGAGACTCAAAGAGGAGCTTCATGTTTCTCCAACCTGTGTTGTTCCTCTTGAGCTCCTCAATGCTTCCTGGGGCCTACAGATTTATGTTCAGCTTCCATGTTCCCTTACCAGACTGCCTCTCGTCCTGTAGGTGACAGTCAGCCAGCAGGAGGCAGTGGTCAGAGAAGAACACCGGCTTGACGTCGGTGGATCTGATGGAGAATGTTCGGGACTCAAACAAGTAATCTATCCTTGACCATATAGACTCTTCTGCCGTTGAAAAGGTATACATATACTGTACTCAGTCTGCAGGGGTGCTGAAGACATCATGCAGCTTGGCATCTTTTAATGTTTCCATCAGGAGTCTGGAGGTGGCGTCCAGTTTACAGCCACCTCCTCCCCCCTACCCACCCCCACCGCCGGATAGTCCATCTACAAAAATGATACAGTTCAAGTCTCCTGTCAGAATGACCGAACTGGACGGAGCCAGCAAAGTTGAAGCTGTTGCAGGACGGCCAACCGTTCACTCTTACCAACTGGGGCGTACACATTGATCAGTCTCTGGGTAGCATTCCTGGACATGACGTCGGTGACGAGGAGGCGCCTGCCTAACATCTCATTAACCTCGGAGATGGTGAAGTTGGCTCCTCGTAACAGGATACCCAGGCTGGAGGCGCGGTTATTGTTGCCCCCCGACCAATCCGACGGCCCGTGGGCCCACAAGCTCTACCATTTCCTAGCTAGTGAGGTGCGGTATCCCACAGTCCAGCAGAAACAGGACATCGGCTTTAACATTGGCTAAGAAGACCAACGTTGAAACACAAAATGTGGGCGGCACGGTGGCACAGCGGTTAGCACTGCTGCCTCACAGCGCCAGAGACCCGGGTTCAATTCCCGCCTCAGGCGACTCTCTGTGTGGAGTTTGCACATTCTTCCCCTGTCTGCGTGGGTTTCCTCAGGGTGCTCTGGTTTCCTCCTCAGGTCAGGTGAATTGGCCATGCTAAATTGCCCGTAGTGTTAGGTAAGGGGTAGATGAAGGGGTATAGGTTTGTTGCGCTTCGGTGGGGCGGTGTGGACTTGTTGGGCCGAAGGGCCTGTTTCCACACTGTATCTAATCTAATCTAATCTAAACATTGCATAGCAGCTTTAAGGCTATGCACATTAATCCTGGCAATTTTATACCCATTTTAACAGTTTATGAGGTTACCAGTGTCCATTTGCTGTTGGTCCTGCCTCTCTGGGGTAGCTGTGTGCGTCCCTGTGGTGTAAGCGAACTGCTGGATCCTTGTAGGGCTGTGGTTGCTGTCTGACTTCACGCTGAGGATATTTCCACGCTCTGGTGTCATCAGGCTGGGACCAGGGTCCGCACATTCCAGGTCTCTGTCTGACCGCGGCCTGTCAGAGGATCGCTGCAACCAATTATCTGGGGCTGTGGGGGTGTGTGTACCTCCTGGTTCTCACTGGGTGGGGGTTGGTCTTTACCAATCCCCAAAGATGGTTCGTCTTTTCCTGTTTGGGGGGGTGCTGTCCTCCTTTCTACCCCCGGCGCTTTGTCTCTTCTTCTGGTGACGACTCTCCTTACACCCATTCTACCATCCAAACAGCTGCCCATATCTTTCTCTTCCAGGTGTCATTTCCCCTTTGCTGGGTGTTTTTGGGGACCTGGAGGGTTTTCCACTTCCTGTTTTTTTACAGGAATCCACTCCTCGCCCCCACCCCACCCCCCCCCCCCCCCCGCCCTCAGTTCCCTTCTCTTCCATTACCTCTGTCTGACCTGCAGGAGTTTGGATTGGCTGCTGCACATCTCCGCTGGCTGCGGCCTACTATGCTCCAGCCTATCTTTCCTTCTGGGTTCCACCAGACACTGTTCCCCTGCTGGTTTGTGGTGCCTTGCTGATCTTTTGCCGTCCACCTCTGGCCGTCTGAGAGTATGTGGCGGCCGCTCATCTTGGGCAGGCCTTGTACATATGTTCTGCCTCTCGACACAATTACAGTTCTTGTACTCTTTGCATTCCTTGGTTGGGTGACCCTTCTGCTTGCAGTTTCGAGAGATAGTTACCTTACAGTCTGCCACCATGTTTCCTGACCTTCTGCAGGTTTGGCACACTTTCGGCTGCCCTTCCTACATCATACAACATCGTCTCCCTCTGATTGCAAAGCTGGAGTGTGGGTGGAGGATGTTCCCACTGGCATCGACCCTCAGAGTTACCCTGACCTGCTGCTTGCTGGTCAAGATTCCGAAAGTGTCGACCACATCAGTGCTTTCTCCCTCGACCTGGATACATCTTCTCAGGAAGGTCAGGACATCAGCTGCTGGGGCGTGGGGGTTGTACATATGAATTATAACAATCTTACTCCTCTGTGCAGGAAGCACATAAAACGGGACCACCCACCAGATGGAGAACAGAGCCCCCCCCCCCCTTCCTTCTCCTTAAACACCTCCTGGAGCTGCTCGCAATGCTTCATGCTCCCGAAGATCACATCGAAATAGCCTGCCTAAGGGAAATCCAGCAGGCAGTACACGTTTGCTGCGTCAAACCCGCAGCACTCGAACAGAATCTTCTTGAGGGGCACAGTCTGATCGACCGGTGTACATTCCTCCATCTTCTTTCCAGTAACCCTGACTGTGCTGTGAATGCCCTGGCCTGGGCTTTCAGCGGTTGCTGAGGCCATAGCTCCTATGTTGTTAGGTCCCTGATATGGTGTTGGCTGAAACCAGCATGAGGATCCACCAAGAGCAGGTCAGCACAACCAAACGGTCCTCCAGTCACAATCCAGCAATGATCTCAACTAGCTCCGACAAATCGCAACTCGACACCCATTCCCATAATAACAGACAAGTGATCCGAGACTCATCTTGGGAAGACCCACCTTATTGATCATGTCATCTCCCCTGCCAGGGAAGGAGGGAAACCAGTGATGGAGTATTTAGCCCTGAGAACTCCTTGAAACCAGGTTCATGCGTGCCCATGGAAAATGTGTTGCTGATGTCTTCCCTCTGGTAGTGTTGACTGTGCTGATGCAAATCTTCACCCTGACATCCAATCGGCATTGTTGCATTCCTCTGATCTTTGCTGTCATTCTAATAAGAATACATGTCACCCTTGTTTAAAAATCTGTCCATCTCAGCCCTGAAGATATTTAGTGATCCAGCCAAAACAGCCTTCACAATTTTGCACAATGGTTTCCCTCCCATTGATGTGAGACTTGGTGATCTTTAGACCCCATGGATTTTTTTTAGCACTCTGCATGGAAGTTGAACTTCCATTAGATTTTGTTCTGTTCAATCACACCTCCTCTGTGGCCAGAGGCAAAACAAAAAAACCCACAAAATTTAAGAGCCTGTAATCTCCTCCCTCATCTTCCACATTAGTCTAATTTGCAGTTCACCCGGATCTTGGGATTAGCCCACTTTTAGTCCTGCATCAACTTCCAATTCTTCCACAGTATCTGTGTCAATCTGCTCAAAGACACACTGTCAGAAACTGCTTCTCCAAAGCAAAGACCGATGTGTTGTACGTGTTTAACATATTTTCTGACTCTGTGCACAGGCGGCTTCCTCGGTCCCTAATACATCCCACTCTTTGTCTTGTTACCCTCTTACCCTTATAATGCACCTATAAAATGTCGTTGAATTCTTGAAAATATTGCCAGCTAATGTTTTTATCATTCCCATTTTAGCTCTTCTACATACTTTCTTGAGTTTATCCCTGTACGTTCGCTACTCTTTTGGGATCTCCATTGACCTGCTCACTTTAGACCTGTTTTAAGCATATCTATAATTTTTAATTCCATTCTGAATATTTGTGGACATTCAAGGCTCTCCTGTCTTGTTTTCATAAATTCATCTTCAGTGTAACATGTTGCGGTGACACTTGCATCGATTCCATTTTGAGAATGTGACCCCACCCCCCCCCCCCACGCTCTTCTGCTACAGTTTCACACAGATGTAACTGTATTATGGCCTGATCATAGACTTAGTTTTAATACAATCTGCCTTAGCAGTCCAAAAATCTTTTACTTTTCGGAGATTTTTCTTTTGGACTTTTCCTTAACAAACTAAAAATGCATGAGTAACAGTCACTGATGCTACAATGCTTTCCCAATCCTGCCTGCAATAACTAACTGGCTTCATTCCCCACAGTGAATCCCAGCACTACACTACACTACACTACACTACACAGTATATGCTCCATGTTGATATAAGAACCTCTCTGGATTAAATTTCAAGACATCTTCCACGCCTTAAAAAGTTATCCGTGTCCTAATGTATACTTGGAATTGAAATTCCTGAATATAATGATACTATTGTTATATTTACACACCTCAGTAAATTGGTTTTATATCTGCTTCTGTATTCTCTTTTATGTGGGGTTCTATAATGTATCCCTAGCAGTGTGTCTGACATGGTTTTGATCCTGAGCTCGACACACAAAGCGTCATTAGAAGATCCTTCCAGTGTATCGTCCCTCCTTCCTGTAGTCATTGACTCCATAATTAACAATGCAATCCCACCTCCTCTTTTTCCCCTCTCCTGCCCTGCCTCTCGTTCTTGTACCACAGAATATTGAGTTGTCAGCCCTGACCATCCTCAGTCACGTCTCTGTGATGGCAAAAATGTAACACTTCCACATGTCACCTTGTTCCATTATCACATCTGTCTATCTGATAATATTCCCAGCATTAATACAAAGAACATCAGCCTTGAATTTTACACGTGTAGTACACTGTAACTCGGAGTTCATCAGTCGTTTACTGTTTGTTATCAAGCTGCATACTCCATGAAACAAAACTCTAACTCTGGAACTGTGGAATTTTAATTTATTTTTAAATTAATGTATTCATCAATTGCAACATTCTAGAACTGAACAGTCAGCTGCACATACAATAAATCCCTGGTGATAAATTCCGTGTTCAGTGTGCAGAGGAGTCAGCCCTCAATGATGGAGAAATGAGGACTGCAGTTGCTGGAGATCAGAGTCGAAAAGTGTGGCGTTGGTAAAACAACAGCATTCCGAGGAGCTGGAGAGTGAAAACTATGGGCAGAAGCCCTTCATCAGGAAGTCATTGTTGCCTTCACATTTTTCCATTCCGTGATTCACAGGATATTGTGAACTGTATTTGCTCAGGAGGGCAGCCCTGAAATGGAAATCAGTCAAAGAGTCAATTGGTTGGGCAGGGAGTAGACAATGTGAGGTGAAGTGCAGATTGGTTGAAGTACAAATATAAGGATAGATCAATCCCCTAGGCCAGACAGCAAGCACAAGTGGTTATCACAGGAAGTGCGCCTTTGGCAATGATCTTTGCATCCTCACTGTCCACTGAAGTACTGCCAGATGATTGGGGGGGGGGGGGGTGACAAATGTTAATCCCTTGTTCAGGAATGGGATTAGGAATAATCCTGGGAATTACAGCTTTTGGCAAAGTATTGGAGAGGATTCTGATTGTGGGGTCATGCAGTTGAGACAATTGGAATGACTGGGCAAATACGTGGTAGATGGAGAGTAATGGGAGAGATGAGATGTTGTGCACTTTGATGGGAACAATAGAATGGCAGCCTATCATTTGCAAAGGGGGTGGTTGAAAAATGTTGATCGAAAAAGGAACTTTAGCTGTATTTGTATTTTATTTCTGTGCAGCCCTCTGAGTCTGTGTAAGGCAGTGAGTTCTGAAGCCAGAAGTTAATACTGGCAATGGCAGTGGCACGCTGAACAGTGTATATAGACCAAGCAAGTGGGGAGCTGTAACAGTGAAAACGATCTGCATCTCCCTGTACCTGAGTCAATGAAAGTAATATTGCAGGAGCAGAAAGCAGGTAGGCAGATAAATGGTGTATTCACCATCATTTCAGGGGGATTTAAATACAGGAGTAAGGGTCATTTACTGCATCTATACAGGGCCTTCCTGAGTCCCCATCTCGGACATTGTGCAGTATTGTGTGCAGTTTTGGTCTCTTTGCCTCGTAAAGGAGAAACCTCACATTGAGGGCGAGCAGTGGAGGATGACCAGACTGATCTCTGGGATGACAGGCCTGTTGTGGGACCAGAGTATTGGGGTGACTGGGCCTGTATTTCATCAGGATTAGGAAAATGAGTGGAGATATCATTGAAATATATCAAAGTCTGACAGTGTGAGGCAGATTGGAAGCAGAATGATAGTTCACTTTATAGAAAACAGTCAAATCGTATTTAATACAGAAGCGTTATCAAAGAACCAAGTGTATATTGAATAGAGGAGAAAACTTGATGGGCCGAAAGCACCACATTTGTTCTCGGTTTATATTTCACAATCTTTAAAGATATTATGGGATATGAACATTGTATGGGAAAAACTGCATTGAGGAGATGTTCCGCCATGAACTACCATGGGGAAAGCTCACTGTATCGAATGACCACCTCCTTTCCCAATGGTTTTTGTGCAGTCTGTAGGAAAGCTCTGTAAATGTTGTCGCATGCTCTCAGATGTTAGGAAGGATGTCTATGCAGGGTCGACAGAACTGTGTTTCCGATTCCCTTTTCTGATAACGAGGCTGGTGCCAGGTGTTCTGTCTGGTTTTATCCTTTAAGACCTCAGAGCAGTTTGATACAATTGAGTGACTTATCGGCCAATTCAGACACCGTGCCTGTGCGTCTGGAGTCATTTTTAGGCCAGAACAGGAAACACGGGAGATTCACTTCCTGAAAGTAGTAGATCGATTGGTATAGGAGATCGATGTTTACAATCAACATTGGACACATGATCACGACTAGATACACCAGATTTTTGGTCTCGATATTTTATTAATTATTTTTTAACTTCCACCAACTGCCTGAGCATTATTCTGGTCTGGATTAATAATCCAATGGTATTTCCACAACAGCACCATCTCCACATGGGGACCTATCGGAAACCACACTGATCTGATTATTTCAGTGCTACTTAACAGCTCTGTCAAAAAGAACTCCCACCAGTTTGACTATCGTGATGGTACTGAGGGGGTGGTAATTGATCAGATTGTAATTATTCTTCTCTTTTGGGACTGGACAAAGCTGAGTAATTTTGCACATTGCCAGGGAGATGTCAGAATTGGAGCTGGAATGAAACAGCTTCCCCAGCGACACGGCTTGCAGTGCAGCACAAGTCTTCAGTCGCATTGCAGGAATGGTGTCAGGGCCCACTGCTATTGTCGTATCGACTGTGTTCAGCTGTTTCTTCATGTCACGTGCAGCGGATCGAATTGCTGGAAGTCTAGCATCTGTGAGTCTGTGGGCATCATGATGAGTGTGACTTGGATCATCCACTCAACACTTCTGGCTGAGGATAGTGCAGACACCACACCCTTGACTTTTTTTCACTGATATACAGAGTTGTTCCGATATTTAGGATGAGGGTATTTGTAGAGACCTCTCCTCCAGTAAATTGATAAATAGTCCATCGACATTTATACTTGGATTTAGCAGGACGACAGAGCTTAGATCTGATCTATTAGTCTTGTGACCATTTCCCCTCTCCATCAGAAGTTAATTCTGCTATTTGGAATGCAACAAATCAAGTATGGGTTGTCAACAAGTTCAGGTGCATGTGATTCCGATCTTGGCATCAGCCCTGTATTCAGTGACCTAACCTGGTTTCTGATGCGGTAACACTTCCATTTTCATATTCTCATTCTGCTGAGGGCATCTCCCTGGTGTCACACCTCCAATTTGTTACTTTAACTCTACCAATTTAAGGTAATAATCTAAATCGTTTCTTTTCCACAATGTCAACATCTGTATTTGAAGTGAAGTGTTTCCCTCTGTTTTTCTCCCTGACCATGACTAAAAGCTCTGTAGTGTCAGTGATGTCAGTCTTATGCAGTTTCAGACTTAAGGAACTTGTGCACCATGCATTGTTGTTCAGTTCCCAGTTTACGGCATCCTATGTTGGACAGGATTTTGAGCATCTTTGACATCCTTCTTTGAAAATTGTCCAAAAACAGAAATTGCTGAACAAATTACTGAAAATGTTGCAGCATCCTCTGGAGTGAATACAGAGTTAAGCCTTCAAGTCCAGTGACCCTCTACAAAGCTCCCACCTTCTCCAGCAATTTTTGTATTTTTACTTCAGTATCCAGTTATTTGTTTTAGTGAAAATGTATTCTGTGCCTATTCATTTCTGGAGAAACTCAGCAGGTCTGTCAGCATCTACAGATACAGAGAAATAACGTTCGCATTTCAAGCCCAGTGTGACATTTCTTCAGAACTGAAAAGGATTGGAAACTGGGATTTTTAATCCCTTGACAGAGGTGGGGGATGGGTGACAGGCAAAAGAGGGTGTGGCAAAGATAAACTGGAGTTTCGTATTGGTGAACGAATGGATGAAGTAAAATGGGTTTAAATTAAGCTGTGAATGGGGGAAAGGGGTGCTCTCTATTGAATTCAAGATAAAGAAGTCACAATCAAACAAGGTCGTAGGGAGACCAGGAGGGAGAATGTTGACTATGTGGCATTATATAGATATGGCCATAGATACGTTTTCACTGTCAGATCATCACCCCCTTTAGACAAAGGAATTCAGGTGTTTGACTTCTTATTGGCACTAGTAAGCGTTTCATGCTGCCTTTTATTATAATATGGAGAAAAACAAATCAGCATTTGAAGTTTGGGCTGAGTATTGTATACCTGTCATGTTTAATATTGTTTAATTTTGCAGTATTTGTCTTTGAATGCTTTATCTTGAAGTTAGTATCAGATGGAATGTGGGAGGTTGGGTGGCGACATTGTAAAAGTTTCTAAAATCATGAGAGATATGGATAGGTTGAATAGCCAAGATCTTTCCAACGGCATGGGGCAGTTAAGCCATAGAAGGCACAGGTTTAAGGTGAAAGAGGAAAGATTTAAAAGGAACGAAGGGGCAACTTTTTTACACAGAGGGTGGTTGGGTATGGAATGAGCTGTCAGAGGAAGTGTGCTAGATTCCAGTACAGGTACAACATTTAAAACTCATTTGGACAAACATATGAATGGGAAACATTTAGAGGCATATGGGCCAAATGAAAGCAGATGGGACGAGCTTAATTTGGAAAACCTGGCAAGCATGGACATTTAGGAAAGCTTCACGCAGAGTCAGTGTGGGTTTGTGAAATGGAAATTATACTTTGCCCTGTAAAATCATGCAAAGTATTTCTGGAGATGCCTGAGAATGTAACAAGCGGACTTGATAAAGAGGATCTGGTAGACACCAGGCTTTCCAGAGATTTTCCACAAGGTATTTCAAAATATAAGTTCTTACACAAGACAGAAGCTCGTAGGATGATGGATAATGTATTAACATGGAATGATGATTGGTTATCTCATAGCAATCGGAGAGTCAGGATTAATAAATCTTCAAAATAAAGGTGTATCTGCTGGAGTGCCACAGCTCTGAGTCCGATGGCATCAGTTATTTACAATCTACATCCGGGTTGGTGGATGACACTGAGAACCAAAAGGTAGGCTGTTATTTAATGGAAAGGACTTCCAGAAAAGGAACAGGACAAAAGGATTGGTGTCTTCCTGTGTATGAAACATAAAGTCAGCATACTGATGCACCAAATAACTAGGTTGGTTCATTAGGCGGGTTCCTGGGACGAAAGGGTTGTGTTATTGAGAATCACTAAAATGGTGAGGCAATTATTCAATGGGGTTTAAATCAATGATGAGCGGTACTGCTGAAAACTACAAGACACAGAAAGGGCTTGAGAAGGTAGATATTGAGAAGTTGTTTCCATTCTTGGCCAAAGTGTCGAACTCGAGGATATAGATACCGAATAAGGAACATCGATTTCAATCTGAGATGCAAACCGATGTCTTCTCTCAGAAGGTAGTGAATGTCTGGAATTCTCTGACCCAGAGAGGTGTGGAGGGATGCAAGGGGATGGCAAGAAAGTGGAGTTGAGCCCTGGAGTAGATCAGCCATGTTCTTATTAAATGACAGGGCTAGCTCGATGGGCAGAATGACATACTTCTGTTCCTATTTATTCATTTCACATTATGCTTTTGGAAAGTAACGGATTATTTTCATAGAAATCATGCTCTAAAATGTTGCATTCAGGGAGAGCAGAGGATTTGTTGATTTAACCCTGGTTGGGGTATGGGGGCTGTATTCCCAATGTATCTGGGGCTGCAACATGACCCACATTTGGAGCAGAAGTTACAGAGAGGGGAAGCCTGGAAACAGGGATTGGGGTGGGAGTTCACTTCCTGACCCAGCCTGGATTTTCCAAGTACATTTCCCAAACTACACCAAACCATCGGAGTGGCCACGATCTGCACCACGTAGCAGGTTGGAATGGCTGAATAGAACATCAGAGCGTAGGGCTGAGGGACACGAGAGGGCCATTTGGCCCTTTGACACTACTCCACCAGTAAATGATGTCATGGCTCATCTCATTGTGGTCCCAGCTACACTTTATTCTCCATGCACTATTATCCCTGATTCACCTGTCCATCGAAAATTAGACAAAGACAGCCTCGTTATAATATAAATGTCTGGCCATCCCAAACTTTTGGGAAAGAGAATTCCCACTTTGTGAATTTCTCCTACATTCATGAGGTTGAAGGGTGTCACTGTTTCCTTTTCTAGTGCCACTCCTCCACTGCTCACAACAAATTTTAAATGTATGACCGATGATAAAGGTCTCAGACTGGGTCAGGTTCAGTGACAGGAACAAGTCAGACAGATTTTTTTAATCAGCCACAAATAACTAATAGAACTAAGGGATGCATGTGGTGGATCTGTGGTCAGCACTCCCATCACCAATGGGCCGCGTTCAATTCCAACCTCGGGCCACCCTTGATCTTGATTTTGAACATTCTCTCCATGTCTGTGTGGGTTTCCTTTAAGATTCCTCCCATAGTCCAAAGGTATGCAGTTTAGAGTGGATTAGCCATGCTAAATTGCCCGAAGTGCCCAGGGATGTGTAGGTTAGATAGGTTAGTCATGGAAACTGCAGGGTTACATGGATAGAGTGGGGGGGGGGGGGGGGGGGGGGGGGGGGGGGCAGATCTGAGGTGGCGATACTGTTCTGAAGGTCAATGTGGACATGATGGATGGAATATCTATTTCCACACTCTAGAGGTAAAAGTGACAAGAAGTTTGGAATATACAAACACACATTGGGTATATATCTGATCCACTCTCCTCTTGGCTTTGTATATTTCAATAAGATCACCTCTCATTCCAAGAGTAATCTATTAAAACCTTCATAATATAAGACCCTCATCCCTGGAATGCATGAAGTGAAACATCTCCGAACTGCTTCCAATTTAATTGTTTCCTTTCTCAGGTAAGGAGTCAAAAATAATCTCACACACAGATGAGGTTAATTTTTGTTTTCACAATGGTGAGAGTATTTGGAACTCTCTTCCCTGCATAGCATTGGAGGCAGAGATATTGAATATTTTTGAGGCACAGACAGAAGGTTCATAAATAATAACGGAGTCAAGGATTATCGAGGAATGGCAGGAATGTGCAGTGTTGGGGAAAGGCTGACAGTCGTACAAAATCACACTGCTCCAGAACATCCAGGAATGTAATGCAAACCGAAATGATAATATTGATAAAATGTTAAGGGGGAATCCAAGATAACGGTGATTCGGAAAGTCTGCTTTGTTGGGCTCTGCATCACAGCACGGGCAAAGTGGTTCCCTCACCCACTCCATCCCAGCCATTTACTTAAAATTCAACCCTAAAAGAGTGATAGAATCTTTACTAATCCCGTTTTGTCAAGTGGAAATGACAAAACACGGGAAAGGATCGAGTCAGTCCCAACACACGGTGCACCCGTCAGAAGCATCGAGCATGCCTGAGGCTGTAGCTGCAACCCACTCTGCTCGTTCCATAGACCAAATTATCTCACTAGGCCTTGGTCACTGAGTTCACCAAGTTACGTGAAATGATTGAATGCATGATTAAAGAAAAGTTAAACCGTGGCTAGAGCCACTGCCACTCTCAGACACGCTCCAAAAACAGGAGTAGCAACTTGTCAGTCTTGGAAACAAAATGGATGATGTCAAGCTCCGAACAGCAGTGGCAGAGACCGTGATCGATTCCTCTCAGGAGAGGATCCAAGCCCTTGAAAAACAAGCCCGTACCTTAACTGAGCATGATGACGACCTCGAGAACAGGGACAGGATGAAGAATGTTCACATGGTCGGACTGCTGGACCAGACAGCAGGTGGTCAGCCAGTGAGTATTTTTAGAGATCTGGCTGCAGCGACTCCTTCACTTCGAAACTGAAGAGGGACGGGCGAAGACTGATACAGTTCATTGGTTATGGTGCACAGGTCAGGCTCAGACCAGCACTCTCGCCCTGTCTGCGTGCGGTTACATAGTTATGGGATAAACAAAGAATTTTGGAAGCTTCCAGAACTCATGGGAAAGATCCGATGGCTTTACTTCAAAGGTTCCAGGATATAATATAAGACCCTCATTCCTGGAATGCATGAAGTGAAACATCTCCGAACTGCTTCCAATTAAATTGTATCCTTTCTCAGGTAAGGAGGCAAAAATAATCTCACACACAGATGAGGTTAGTTTTTGTTTTCACAATGGTGAGAGTATTTGGAACTCTCTCCTTTCGGGAATTTTCAGCAGCGGTGATTCAGAAGAAAAAAAATGTTTGATGATATAGAATACAAAACATTACAATGCAGTACAGGCCCTTCGGACCTCGATGTTGCACAGACCTGCCATACCAATCTGAAGCCCATCCGACATACACTATTCCATGTATGCCCATTTGCCTGTCCAATGACGACTTTAATGCATTTAAAGTTGGCGAATCTACTACCGTTACAGGCAAAGCATTCCATACACCTACTACTCTCTGCGTAAAGAAACTCCCTCTGATATCTGTCTTATATCTATCACCTCTCAACTCAAAGCTATGCCCCCTCCCTGTCACCATTCTTGGAAAAAAGGTCTCCCTGTCCACCCAACCTAACCCTGTGATTATCTTATTAGTCTCTATTAAGTCACCTTTCAACGCTCTTCTCTCTAACGAAAACAGCCTCAAGTCCTTTAGCCTTTCACCGTAAGACCTTTCCTCCATACTAGGCAACATCCTAGCAAATCTCCTCTACACCCTTTCCAAAGCTTCCACATCATTCTTATAATGCAGTGACCAGAACTGTACACAATACTCCAAGTGCGGCGCACTAGAGTTTTGTACAGCTGTAGCATAACCTCATGGTTCCAGAACCGATCCCTCTGTTAACAAAAGCTAAAACACTGTATACATTCTTAACACCCCTGTCAACCTGGATGGTAACTTTCAAGGATCGGTGGACCTGGACACCGAGATCTCTCTGCTCATCGACACGACCAGGAATCTTACCATTAGCCCAGTACTTTGCATTCCGGTTATTACAACCAAAGTGAATCAACTCACACTTGTCTGCATTAAACTCCAATTGCCACCTCAACCCAGCTCTGCAGCTTACCTATGTCTCTCTGTAACCTACAAAACCGTTCGTCACTATCCACAACTGCACCAACATAGTGTTGTCCGCAAATTGACTAACCCACCCTTCTCCACCCTCATCCAGGTCGTTTATAAAAATGACAAACAGCAGTGGACCCAATACCGACCCTTGTGGTACACCACTGGTAACTGGACTCCAGGATGAACATTTCCCATCAACCATCACCCTCTGTCTTCTTTCAGCAAGCTAATTACTGATCCAAATTGCTATATCTCCCACAATCCCATTCCTCCGCATTTTGTACAATAGCCGACTTCAGGGAACCTTTTTGATTGCCGTGCTGAAATCCATATACACCACATCAACCGGTTTAATCACTTCTACCCGTTTGGTCACCTTCTCAAATAACTCAATAAGGTTTGTGAAGCACGACCTACGCTTCACAAAACCGTGCTGACTATCCCTAATCAAATTAGTTTTTTTCTAGATGATTATAAATCCGATCTCTTCTAACCTTTTCTAACATTTTACCAACAACCGAAGTAAGGCTCACTGGTCAATAATTACCAGGATTGTCTCTACTCCCGTTCTTGAACAGAAGAACCACATTTGCTCTCCTTCAGTCTTCTGGCACTATTCCTGGAGACAATGACAATTCAAAAATCAATGCCAAAGTCTCGGCGGTCTCCTCCCTGGCTTCCCAGATGATCCTAGGATAAATCCCATGCGGCCCAGGGGACTTATCTATTTGAACACTCTGCAGGATTTCTAATACCTCCTCCTTGTGAACCTCAGTCACACCTTGTCTTGTAGCCTATTGTCTCAGTAATCTCCTCGACAACATTGTCGTTTTCTAGAGTGAATACTGTTGAAAAATATTCATTTAGTGCTTCCCCTATCTCCTCTGATTGCACACACAACTTCCCACTACTATCCTTGGTTGGCTCTAATCTTACTCTCGTCATTCTTTTATTCCTTAAATACCTACTGAAATCCTTAGGGTTTACTCTGATTACATCCGCCAACAAATTCTCATGGCTCTTCTGAGCTCTCTCATTATGTCTTTCCTGGCTACCTTGTAACCCTCAAGCGCCCTAACTGAGCCTTCACATCTTATCCTAACATAAGCCTTCTTCTTGACCAGAGATTCAACTTGCTTCATAAACCACATCTCCCGTACCCTACAGCTTCCTCCCTGTCTGACAGGTACATACTTATCTAGGACACAGTAACTTTTTCTTTAATAAGCTCCACATTTCTAATGTGCCTTTCCCCTGCAGTTTCCTTCTCCATCCTATATTTTCTAAATCTTGCCCAATCGCACTATAATTGCCTTTCACCTCAGCTGTAGCTCTTGCCCAGTGGTGTATACCTATCCCATTCTATCAGTAAAGTAAACATAACAGAATTGTGATCGCTATCACCAAAGTGCTCACCTACTTCCAAGTCTAACACTTATCAAGAGAAGAGTAAGGGGACGCGGGAATCAGTATTCCCTCTGGTAACCAGCGGTTCTCTGTATTGCATTGAATGGCTCCATGAACTCGTCTGATTCTGCAGAGAAAGCGAAAATTTTTTGCACATTTTAAATTCCCCAATCGATTTTGTTTGTTTATTGGTTTTTTGTATGTTTAGTTTTGGAAAGTTTTGAGAGCTTGTCCGTTGTAGTAGTTTTAGTTTGTGGAGTTTTTAAAGCTCTATGAGACTTTGTTTATTAATGATCAGTAATTCGAGTTCCTCCTCTCTCAAATGTTGCTACAGTGTGTTCTGGATAATGATATGCTTGTATGGTGTACCTGGAACATTAAGGGGAGTCATTGCCCAGTCACGAGGAAAACTTTACTTTCTAGTCTTACAAAAGAGAGGGTGGATGTTGTCCTGTTGCAGGAGATGACAAGGAACATTTGACGTTACAGCAGGGCGGGTTTGATCGGGTTTATTTCTCGTCTTTTAATACCAGGAGTAGGGGAGACGCCATACTGGATAAGGATAATCTTCCATTTCAATTACTAGATTGTATTTGAAACTCACGGGAGGTTCATAATCCCCAAAGCCTTGAATTATTGTAAATAATCCAATATCTTGAATAGTAATTGCGACCCCACCCCCCACCACTGCACCCGGCGTACCCTCTTAAAATCCTCGTGGATGCATTATCCAAATTCACTTATCATGCATCATGGCACATTATCGGATAAAGAGATTTCAACAGCTTATGGACCCCACTGTTGACAGAATACCCAAAGGTCCCCCAATACTCTCGTTGTAAAGCAAGCAATTGGTGGATTTATGTGCAGAACTAGAGCTGGTGGATGTCTGGAGGAAGGTCTACCTCACAACCCACAGAAATGCTACGCGAGGATTGAACTCTTCCCCAACCCTGCAATAATCTTAGATTTGGTGGCATCCTGCACAATTGGGAATATTACTATTTCTGACAATACATATTGATTAACATTAAGGGCAATATGACAGATTCGAGACACCGGCGAATGTATCCCTTTATTCTTAAGGCTAGTTAGATCATTGAGTATTTCTGTAATGAATTCAGATCTTTCTTAGCCATTAATTCAGATTTCACCAGTAAGCCATCCATCCTATGGGAAATTGTTAAGGCTTATGCCAAGGCAATAATTATTCCTTAGGATGCAGCAGAAGGGGGAGCAGGAACGCTGGTTTGACGCACAGCTGAGGGCAGCCGAGACTGCATACTGTAATTGACCCTCAGTGGCTAAGCTGTAGAGGATCACAACGCTTCGGTCTACTGTGAATTCCACGCTCACACAGACAGCCAAGAAGGTACTTACTTTTGCAAATCAAAGGCTGTTTGAACATGGTGATAAGCCAGGCAAGTCTTTAGTCTATCTTGGCAGGAAAACAAGCGCCCCTCTCAAGCCATTACCTCAATTAGGGAAGGTACTGGGATCCTTACCTTCGATTCCAAAAAGATTAATGCAGCCTATCCGAGATTTTTCTCCGAATTATTTCAGACTGAACATTTTGAGGATAGATGTACTAAGATAGAGTCATTTTTCAAGAACCTAGGTCTTCCAGGAGTAACCGCTTAAGAAGTGTTGTGCCTTAATGTACCATTGTCAGCGCAGGAGGGTGTCCAGTAGCTTCAGAATATAAAGTCTCACGATCCTAACGGATTTCCTAGTGAATTTTATAAATAATTTATAAACCTATTGTCAGGGCTGATGTTTAACATGTTCCATCACTCATACAGTTACTAACCCCTCCCTCCATCCTTTAGAGAGGCTCATCACTCTCTGATGCTGAAGAAAGGAAGACCTTGGAGGATTGTGCTTCATACATGCCAATCTCACTTTTAAATGTTTGTTTCAAAATCCTGTCTGAGACCCGTACAATCAGGCTGGAAACTTTGCTGCCTTCCATTACCAAAGAGGCTTTATAAAGGGCCTCAGATCTTCCTACAATGTGAAGAGGTTACTCAATATGTTCCAAGAGTGTCAACAACAATCTGTCCAGGGATTATTGATCTATTTAGATGAGAGAAGGCATTTGATTAGGTTGAGTGGCCGGATCTCTTCTGTACATTAGAATGGTTTGGTCTATGCAAAGTTTATATCAAGTTGGTGATGGTCCTTTGCTGTGATCCTCTGGCTGAGGTTCTCACTAATGGTGTGGCCAAACAGTAATATTAATATTTCTCCAGGCAGCCGACAAGGTTGACACCTTTCACCATTGATGTTTACGTAGGTGATTGAGCCACTGGAGGAGGCCATCCGTCGGGATGCCAATACATCTGACCCAGAAGTGGGATAGAAGTCACGTAAGATTACATTGTATGCAGATGAGGGTCTTATGTATTTTGTCAAATCCCGTAATTTCAGTAGTTCATGTGATGCAATGCACTAATTCGCTTGTTTCCTTTCTGGGCGATAAGATTAATTTTACAAAGTTGGAAACCATGCCTATGGGAGGTCTTAGGGAAATACCTATTACAGAGGGCAAATCCTGGTTTCCTTTTTTTATTCCAATTCTTTGTTTTTCCTTTTTTTCAACCCCCACACTACCGCCCAACTGCGGTAATGCTTATTTTTCCCCAGCACCCATGGTGTGTGTGTGCAGGTGTGAGACACAGTGAAGGACACAAAGTGCATGAATCTTTAATCAATTTCCATCACCAGGGAGATAGGAAAACATCCGGGTGGCCAGTGACAAGGAGTGCCCTTCTCATCAAAGGGTAATGCTGTGTGATCAAAACATTGAATGGGATGACAGGGACTAAATCAAAATCGAGTTGGAGGGGGAGATAATGCACTCCACTCCCTGCAGTGCCCACCTCTCCCTGAACAACTCCAGGGTGTTGGTGGACACCGCCTGCTCCTTCTCCAAGGACACCCGGGCCCTAATGTAACCGCAAAAGAGGGGCAGGCAGTCGGCCCTAATGACCCTCTCCACGGCCCGCTGCCTCGACCTGTTGAGGGCCAGTTTGGCCAGGCCCAGGAGCAGACCCACGAGGAGGTCTTCGGACCTGCCATCCCTCCTCCGTATCGGGTGCCCGAAGAACAGGAGCATGGAACTGAAGTGCAACCAAAAGCAGAGGAGGAGGTTTTTCAAAAAATCAAAAAGGGAGTTCAAATGCCCACACCCAATATACACGTGGTCCACGGACTCCACAGCACCACAGAACAAGCAATTGGGCCGGGAGTCAGTGAACCACCGCAACTTGCGGGTTGCAGGGGACTGCTACGTGGAGCACCCTCCACCCCAGATCCCCGAGAGAAAGGGGGAGGACTCCCGCGTAGAGAGCCCTCCACTGGGGATCCCCACCACCTGGTGGCAAATGGGCACGCCAAGACGTTTCCGGATGGTAGATGAGGGAGTAGAGGTGGACGGTGTGCAGCAGCAGTCTATACAGGGCCCTCCTTTTGACATCCCTGAAAGAAACAAAATTAAAATTCCGGAGGTGGCTCAGGTTGTGGGGCACAGGTTCCCATGGGACCTGGTTTCCTTTTAAATGGTCACGGGGTTGGTTTCCCTATTTCAGTATATTCATTACATTTGTCTTTAATCATTTATTTAACGTGAACTGTGACCATTAGTTTGACAAAATTAAACAAGACCTTCAAAAATGGGAGGCATTTCCAATATCCTGGTTAGATCGGACAGCTGTTATTGAAATGAATGTCCTTCCTCATTTCCTAGAACCCGTGCGAATGCTTTATTTGATGTTTCCTAGACAGATATTTAGAAAACATAATGGCGGGTTTAGCTCTTTTATTTGGTACCATAAGCGATTCTTTATCAAGCTAACAAAATTGCGGCTGCCCCACAGATTGTGGGGAGTAAATCTCCCCGATTAAAAGCTATCAATAAAGCTAATTTATCATCCTATGTTAATGCCTGGTCTGCTGAGGACTTGGCATCAATACGGCTAGACATTGAGCCCTCTCAGACAAAGTGAACCCTTATTAATCTGTTATTCTTAGATAAAATGACAACATTTATGGAGCATTGTCAAAAAATAACGATTATCAATACTGTTAAAACTTGAATGACAATGCGTCAGATTGAGGGCAATACAGCAAAAACTATGTTTCTTACCCGTTTAATTGGTATACCAAGGTTGTCAACCTGGGATAATGGATTCGAGGTTTAAACTGTGGGCAGCCAGGGCTGTACCTTGCTTGGGTGATTTAGTAATAGTAGAATCCCTTAAGTGTGGATACAGGTCCTTGGGCCCAGCAAGTCCTCTTCGATCCTCTGAAGAGTAACCCACACAGACCCATTCCCCTACCATCCTATATTTACCCTGACTAATGCACCAACTTACAGATCTTGGGACACTACGAACGATTTAGCAATGGCCAAGTCATCTAACCTGCACATCGTTGTGACTGTACGAGGAAACCTACGCAGACACAGTTGAGAGTATACTAACTCCAAACCCGTGACCCTGGTGCGCTGAGTGAGCAGTGCAAACCACTGAGCCACCACATGTTACTTGAGGGAGAAACAATGATATCATTTGATCAAATAACTCTTAAGTATGGGCTACCTAGTAGAGACTTCTTCATTTTTTTTCCAGATTAGAGATTTGATTTAAAAAAAAACTTTTACCAGACACTTACAGATCCGATAGAGAGAAGCGGTTGCTTATTGTTAAGAATACACTCTCTGTCAGCACCCTTTATCATTAGTTCGATAGTGGCCCCTCAGAAAAGACTGTGCAGCTTCGTGACGTCTGTGCGAGAGAGTTGGGGGTTTAGATCTTTTCGGAGACATGCGAGGATATTTATGAAAATGCTCGAAGGATTTTGCTCTGTAATAGGACACATTCCATGCAGTTGAAAATTCTTCATAGGGTTTATCTGACACCAGATTTTCTCTCAAAATTCAAAGTGGGATTATTTCAGCATGTCCAAAATGCAGAATGACTACAGGCACTCTGACTCATTGTATGCGGTCCTGCTGCAGGCTTTGTATATATTGGAGAACAGTGTTAGGTGTGGTAGAGTGGGTCTTGGGGACCGAATTGGAGATGGACCCAATTTCTCTTTCCTGGGCATGCCCCGAGCATCTTACGCAGTTGCATATGCAAAAGAAAATCCTTACGTTCTGGGCTAGGAAAAATATTCTGTTGTGTTGGATGCCTGAAAACTCCCCGGGTCTGTTAGGTCTTTGTTCGCTCCTCCTGGGGAATATCCCTTTGGTCTTTCTCACCAGTATGGGGCACCAATAGCAGAGATCAATATAACTCATAGAATCATAGAGATGTACAACATGGAAACAGACCTTTCGTTCCAACCATTCCATGCCGACCAGATATCCCAAACCAAGCTAGTGCCAGCTGCCAGCACCTGGCCCATAACCCTACAAACCCTTCTTATTCATTTACCCATCCAAATGCCTCTTAAATGTTGCACTTCTATCAGCCTCCCCGACATGACCTGCCAGTTCATTCCATACACGTACCACTCTCTGTGTGAAATAGTTGCCCCGTAGTTCTCTATTATATCTTTCCCCTCTCACCCTAAACCTATACCCTCTCGTCCTGGACTCCCCGACTCCAGGGAAAAGACTTTACCTACTTACCCTATCCATGCCCCTCATAATTTTGTAAACCTCTATAATGTCAGCACTCAGCCTCCGACGATCTAGGAAAACAACCCCAGTCTGTTCAGCATCTCTCTACAGCTCAAATCCTCTAACCCTGGCAACATCCTTGAAATCTTTTCTGAACCCTTTCAAGTTTCACAACATCTTTCCGATAAGAAGGAGACCAGAATTGCACGCAATATTCCAACACTGGCCTAACTAGTGTCCTGTACAGCCGCAACATGATCTTACAACTCCTGCACTCAATACTCTAACCAATAAAGGAAACACCTTCTTCACTATCCTAACTACCTGTGACTCCCCTTTCAAGGAGCTATGAACCTGCACTGCAAGGTCTCTTTGTTCATCAATACTCCCTGTGACCTTACCATTAACTGCGTAAGCCCTGCTAAGATTTTCTTTCCCAAAATGCACCACCTCGCATTTATCTGATTTAAACTCCATCTGTCACTTCTCAGCCCATTGGCTATTTGGTCAATCTGAGGTGACCCTCTTCGCTCTCCACTACACCTCCAATTTTGGTGTCAGCTGCAAACTTACTAATTGTACCTCTTATGCTCGCATCCAAATAATTTTTGTCAATGACAAAAAAGTAGTGGATCCAGCACCGATCCTTTTGGCACTGCACTTGTCACAGGCCTCCAGTCTGAAAAACAACCCTCCACCAACACCCTCTGTCTTCTACGTTTGAGCCAGTCTGTATACAAATGGTTCGTTCTCCTGTATTCCATGAGATCTAAGCATGCCATTCAGTCTTCCATGGGGAACCTCATCAAAACCCTTACTGAAATCCATATAGATCGCATCTACGCCTCTGCCCTCATCAATACTTCCGCAAAAAACTCAATCAAGTTTGTGAGGCATGATTTCTCACACACAAAGCCATGTTGATATCCCTAATCAGTCCTTGCCTTTCCAAATGCATACACATCCTGTCCCTCACGATTCCCTCCAACAGCTTGCCCATCACCAACGTCAGGCTCACTGGTCTATAGTTCCCTGGCTTGTCCTTAACACCCTTCTTATCCAATGCCACAACTTTATCCAACCTCCAGTCTTCCGACACCTCAACTGTGACTATCCATACTATGCATATCTCAGCAATCACTTCTCTAGCTTCCCACAGAGTTCGAGGGTACACCTGATCAGTCCTGGGGATTTATCCACCTTTACCCGTTTTAAGGCATCTAGCACTTCCTCCTCTGTAATATCGACATTTTGCAAGGTCTCACCATCCATTTCCTTACATTTTATATGTTCCATATCCTTTTCCACAGTGAATACTGATGCACAATACTCCTTTAGTATCTCCCCCATACTTCCTGTGCTACGAAAAATATTCTGTTGTGTTGGATGTCTGAAAACCCCCCTGATCTGTTGGGTGTTTGTAAGATCGTCATGGAGAATACCCCTTTGGACTTTCTCACCAGAATGGTGCACCGAAAAGCAGAGATTTGTACAAGATATGGGATCCGTTTTTGGATTACCGCGATACAGGCTTATCTGCCACTCTATAAAGGGCTTTTATATAGCCATGACGATATTGTCTAATGAATCACATATTAAGAATTAAGAACGTATGCATGTGTATCAGTTAATGCTCTCAAAGAACGAGAGCTATTATTTTGTTATGCTGAACCGTATTATTTATTTATTATTTATTGTTTATTTTTGTTTTTCTTCTGTCCATTTAGAGACTTTAACTTATTTTGTATATACATGCACATGGGTGTAATTTTATTCTGTTATTAGAGTTGTTTTGTTATTGGTTTAATGTAATAATAAAAATATCTTTTTCAATAAAAACTTTGCTAAAAAATTAAAATGCTAACATTGATAGATTAGAGTCATTTCTTCAGACCCCAGTAAGGGGTCTTATTGATGCTTGTCATGTTTTGCTGGACATTTCTTCTGACCGCAGATACTGCTCTGAGCTGGGTGGTGGGAGCAGCCCATGCTCGGTGGGTCTGGTAGTGTGGCCCCCTCTGGGAAGAGAATGGTCCCCTTTGTACTAGCCCATCCACCAGGACCTCCGTGCTGCTTTCAACAAACCGTGGTGTAATTTCCCCTTCGCTGCCATGCTCGGTGAAAATGTGCATGGGAGCTCCAAACTGAGAAAGCGCAACCGTGTGCCCATTGGCCTTTTAAAGATGACCCCAGTGTCAGGGATCACGGAATATCCAGGGGCATCCGGGCGACTGTGAGTCCTTCCAGCCATGATGGGTGGCAGAATCGGGCTGGCATTGTATGAGAGGGACACTATGGAGTGGGGTGGGTAGTTAATGAGATGAATTTGGTAAGATCGCACCAGGAAAGTAGCTCGGCCTCGTGCAGACAACCCCTCAGTCACCCTCAATGAAAATGTCACTAAGACAGTTTTTTGTTAGATTCAGCCCAGTGAGGCGAAGACTCTGCTGTCCTCATTCCCAGTTACAAAGCTGCAGAACAAATGCCCTTCCAAAACTCTCCATCGCCTGAACTCACAGCAATATCCCTTTCACTCATAATTCTTCAAAATACTGACCCGTGTTACCTTGTCCTATCGGAATGAATTCATTTCATCATTCTGAAACTGTGAACATATCCTTCTATGACATTTTATCTCAGTCTCCCCCCCCCCCCCCCCACGCTGTCTCCACCCCAAAACACACTGATTTAGAGTCATATTGCACGAGACTGCTAGTATGACTGGCCATTTGGCCCAGCTGGTCCATGGCAACAAAAATGTCTATCCAGACTCCCTGCCCTTGTTCTGTATCCCTCTAATCCTTTCTTATTTGTGTATTTGTCCATATGCATTTTCAATGTTGTTATTGTACCCACCTCAATCACTTCCACTGACAGCTCAGTCCATATGCGTACTACACTCTGTGTAAAAACGTTGCCCCTCAGTTTCCTTTTTACATTTTTACCCTTTCCAAACATTAATGGATGTCCTCCAATACTCGATTCACCAACCTTGGGGAAAAAAGTTTGAAGAATTCACCCCATGCACGCCTCTCATGATTTTATAAGGGCGACACTTCTATAAGAACCCCCTCAGTTTCTACGCTGTAAAGAAATAAGTTCTAACCTGTCCAACTTCTGCCTATAACTTAGAGCCTTTAGCCCAGGAAACATCTTTGGAAATTTGTTCTACATTCTTTCTTGTTCAATAATATCCTTTCTAGAGCAAGGTGAACAAAACTGAACACAATACTCCAACTGCAGCCTTACCAACATCCTGTACAATTGCAACATAACGTCCCAACCTCTATACTCAATGTGCTGATGTAGGCCAGTGTGCCAACAGCCTTCTTCACTGTCCTGTGTATCTGTGACTCAAATTTCAGACAACCGTGCACCTGATCTCCAACATCCTTTTGTTCCACTACACACCTGAAGGCACTATCATTCATCATTAAACTCCTACCTGGATTTGACTTTCCTAAATGCAAGACACTTATCTATATTAAATTCCATTTGCTATTTCTCAGCCCAATTCCCCAGCTGATCAAGGTACTGCTGCAATTTCTGCTAATGTTCCTCACTGTAAATGATGTCTCCTAATTTAGTGTCATCTGCAAACTTCCTAACCTTGCGTTGTGCACTCTGGTCCAAATCATTGATATAGATAACAAACAGCAATGGGCCCAGGACCGACCACTGAGGCACTCCACTAGTCACAGGCCTCCAGTTCGACAAGCATACCTCCACCATAGTCAACTGCTTCATAACCAACGGTGTCGCCAATTTGCCAGTTTACATTGGAGTCCATTCGATCTAACCTTCCAGAGCGCCCTACCATGTGGAACCTTATCAAAGGCCTTACTGAAATCCATATAGACTGTGTCCACCACCCTGCCATCGTCAACCTTCCTGGTCACTTCCTCAAAAAACTCTATCAAACTTTGTCAGGCATGATCAGCCTGGTACAAAGCTATGCTGACTGCTCCAAGTCAAACTCTGTCTTTCCAAATGCATACATATCTTATACCTCCGAACCTTCTTAAGTGGTTTCCGAAACAGATGTGAAGCTTTCTGGTCTATAGTTCCCAGGCTTTTCTTTGCAGCCCTTCTGAATAAGGGCACAACATTTGCTACTGCCCAGTCTTCCGAGACCTTGCCGCTGAACTATCTTCTCTCACGTCGTGCAGTGCTCTTAGATATATCTTGTCAGGACCAAGAGATTTATCTGACTTTGTGCACTCTAATATGTCCAACAGCACCTCCACTGTGATATGGACTGTACCAAGATATCGCAACTAACCTCCCAAAGGTCACAGGTCTTCATGTCTTTCTTCATGATAAACACAGAGGGGAAATTGAGGACCTCACCCATCTCTTGAGGTTTTACGCATGCATGCCCATTTTGGATTGTAAGGCGTCCTATCTCTCTCTAGTTGTTCTTTTTCTTTACTACTGCAAGCGGGCATCAGAGCCGCCCCGCATTTGCCACGGCGCTATGCCTACATCGGTAAAACTATAGGAATTCATTTTGTGTTTTAAACGGCAGCCGCAGCTTAAACCCACTGAACTCAGCAGTTGCCGGTCCACCCACGTGACCAGGAGATGGGAGCCAGAGGACAGATCAAATCCACACTAGGCCAGACACTAACCATGACTCATAGACAGAAACTCCGGAGCTAATTAATATGGAGACTCATCTTCTAATCAAATCAAGAGACTGACTGAAACACACCCATATTCATCAATACAGAACCATCCTGACACAAAGGATAGGCATCCACCAGAAAGGAACGAACAGACTAATACACACCAGCACCCCAAGGGAACAAAGAGGGGTTGCTAGCCTCCAGCCCTCACAGAGAGAGACAAGCAGATAGTACCCGGACCCGGTTACATAATCCATTGTGTGTACACTGCAACTCTCCTGGGACGGCAGGAAACCCACCATTTGCACCTACTCCAGCGATGATGGGGAACTATCATCCCATTCATACTCAATATCCTCACATCCTGACAAAGAAAGGTATATAATGTGTAGCAGCGCGCGGGAACAGCAGAACAGCCGAGATTCGGACCTCGGTTGGTCTCCACCGGTGTTACTGTATCAATAAACGTTACCGATTGTTGAACCGCACTCTGGGCTCGGACTGATATTATTTCATCCGCGCTAACACTACACTGAATTTGGATTCACCCTAATCTGCTCAGGCAAGGCTATTTCATACCCAACTTTAGCCCTGCTGATTTCCTTCTTCCGTAAACTCCTGTATCCCCTGTGTACCTCCAGAGATTCCCTTGGTCCCAGCTGCCTGTACCTGAGCGACACCTCCTTTTTTTCTGGTCAGAGCCTCAATATCTCTTGTCATCCAGGGTTCTCTCTTCCAGCCTCACTTTCCCTTCACACGCACAGGAACATATAGACCTTGGACTCGAGCTATCTCACTTTTGAAGCCCTCCCACTTTCCCAGGATCCTTTTACCTGGAAACACATGACTCCAATAAAGCCCTGCAATCCCCTGTCTAATTCCAACAAAATTCGCTTTGCCCCAATTTAGAACTTGACTCCGTGGACCAATTTTGTCCCTACCATACCTATTATAACATTAATACAGCTCTGGTCACATTTCCCAAAATACTCCCCCACTTTACCTCCATCACCTATCCTACCCTATTTCCCAACAGTAGGTTTGTCGCTTCCCGGGTAGGACCCTCTACATGCTGCTTGTGGAAGCTTTCCTGAACACACTTAACAAATTACGTTCCATCTAAGTTCTTAACCCTCTGGAAGCCCCAGTCTATGTTAGGATAATTAAAATCACTTATTATGACAACTCTATTGCTCCTGCAAATCTCGCCAGTCTCCCTGTATATTTGTTCCTCTAATTCCCTTTGGTTATTTGAAGGCTTATAGTGCAACCACTATAACATTACCACCCCCTCTTACTTGTTTGCTTCATTTACAAAATCTCATTGATTATTATCTGTTATTTCTTCTTTAAATACTAGAGTGATACGCGCCTTAATCAGAACTATTGGTACTTAAATTGTTTCCATTGACATCTCTTCCTCGCAGTGACTTTCACATTTGCAGCATCCCTTGTCAAGGCACAGTGGAGATATGGAGCTGTAAATGGATGGGAGCTGCACATCCTGTCAGTTCCAACATTGGCTGCAAGTTTCCCCACACTGGGCTGCGATCTAACACAGTGTTACCGAACAATGCAACAGCCTTGTTTATATATGAATGAACCAGTGCGGACTGCACAGCTCCCCACACTGAACATTTAGTACAGGATTATAGATCCAGCATTGGTGTGGGCTGCACAGAGTTTTACTCTGGACAAAGCTGGTTTGCGTACAGCTGTACACTAGCTGGACCTACACTGTGCTCCATCCTGAATATGTAATAGATGGGCTGGTTATGTGAGTTGGATTGCGAATGTGAGAGAACTAAACATCTAGCAATGCCTTTATTTTGTATTTTAATTCTTTTGATTGGACTCATCAAATCCGGATTCATCCGATTAGACCCTTCCCTCTGGATGAGTCATGGTGACTGTTGTTACAGCATCTCTGTCAGCAACATGACCAACAAATGGAGCTGAGGCTGCAGAGAGGACAGTCTCCGTAAAATGGAATGAGGGAATCACAATCAGATCAGCCGTGGTCTAAGTGAATGTTGGGGCAGGATTGAATGGACCACTAATGCAATTTATTCATATATTTCTGTTTGTTCCAAACAAACTCCCCTTATCTCCCAGTGTCCCATACTGGTGGGGAATGAGTCTCCTCCTCCTGTTCCTGCGTAACAGGATTCTATGGCCTCACTAGCCTACAGACTTCCCTGTGCCCCAGTTTTGAGCAGTTGAATGACTGACTCGTGTTCCTGTATCCCAGTCTCGAACAGTTGAGTGACTGTCTCCTGTTCTTGTGCCCCAGTTTCAAGCAGTTGAATGAATGCTTCCTGATCCCAAGTATATAAAAAAAATGTCCTCCTCCTGCTCCTGAGTAACAGGCTCCAATAGCTCTGTGCTCACTTGCTGCTCCTGTGGAATGGAGGTGAGGGACTGAATGGCCTCTTCACATTCTTTACAGCTTTTCTTGACGAAAGGACATTCTTCTGTTTCTGAAAATACCATCAAATCTGAATGATGTATTTTTGTATTTGAGTCTCAGTAATGGAGCAAACAAGCTGACTAACAGAATTCAGATGCTGAATAGCCTCCACCTGTTCCAGTGTTATACACTGAAGAGTCAATAGATTCTCAGAGATGTACAGCACGGAAACAGATCGTTCGGTCTGGTCATCCTTACCGCCAAATATCCTAAATTAATCTCGTCCCCCTTGCCAGCAGGTGGCCCATCTCCCTCTACACACTTCCCATGGAACTATCTATCCAAATGCTTTTTAAATGGTGTAACTGTACCTGCCTCCACCGCCTCTTTTGTCTGTTCAATCCATACACACAGCAGTCTCTGTGTAAAAATGTTGTCCCTCATGTCCCTTTTTAAAATCTTTCTCCTCTCACCTTAAACCTTTGTCTTCTAATTTTGGACTCCTCTACCTGGGAAAAGACATTGACTGTTTCCCTTATCTATGCTCCTCATGATTTTATAAATCCCTTTAATGTCCCCCCTCAGCCTCAACACTTGAAGATGGCCCCAGCCTATTCAAACTCTCCCTGTCACTCTGACCCTCCAAAACCTGCAACATTCTTTTAAATCTCTTCTGCATCCTTTGAAGTTTGACAACGCCTTTCCGACAGCAGGGAGACCAGAATTAAAGGGAATATTACAAAAGTGGCCAAACCAATGTCCTGTACAGATTTAACATGTCATGCAAATGCTTCGATTCAAAGCACGCACCAATAAAGGGAAGATCACTAAGTGCCTTCATCACTGCGCTGTCTGCCTGTGACGGCACTTTCAAGGAATGGAGAACCTGCACCACCAGGCAGTGACCTCGGAGTAATTCCATCCTTGGCCGTGTGGAGTTTGTACATTCTCCCCGTGTCTGCGTGAGTTTCCTCCGGGTGCTATGTTTTACTCCAACTGTATAAAGATATACAGATAAGGGTAGATTGGCCATGCAAAATTGTGCACAGTACACAGGGATGTGTCGGGGAGGTGGATTAGCCATGGGAAATGCAGGCTCAGAGGGATAGGGCAGGTGTTTGTCCAGTGGGATGCTGTTTAGAGTTTCGGTGTGGCCTCGATTAGCCAAAAAGCCTGTTTCCTAACTGAAGAGATTCGATCATTTCTATGGAGTTCTCCTTCATTGGCAGCTTGCGACAGGACCGTACCTACATGTCTTGCCTTGATTTGTCTTGCCAAAATGCAACACCTTACATGTAACTAAAATATACTCTATCTGCCACTCCTTGGTTCACCTAAACAACGTCCCATTATAGTCTGAGAGATCATGCTTCACGGTAGACTACACCACCAAATTTGTTATTATCTACAACCTTACTGACCATACTTCATATACGCAAATGTAAATGATTTGTATAAGTGACAAAAGGCAGTGGACCCACTATTGATCTTTGCGAGCAGCGCCACTGGTCATAGGTCTCCAAGTTTAATGAACAAATGTCCACTGTCACGGCCTGTCTCCAATATTCAAGAAAATTTTGGATCTAAATGGTGAGCTCTCCCTGGATCCCAGGCAGTCTAACCTTGTTAACCAGTCTACCATGTAGAACATTTTGGTTTTCTTACTGAATTCCATCAAAACAATATCCACTGGCCTGTCTTCATCAATCACCTTCATCACTTCCTCAAAAGATTACACCGAGTCAGTGAGACGTGATCTCCAATGTACAAAGCCCTCTTCAGTCCTTGTCTTTTCAAATGCATGTACTTCCTTTCCAACAAAATCCCCTCCAACAATTTAGTCACCATTGACGTCAGGCTCACTGATCGATAGTTACCTTTTTTTTCCCTTACTTTCTTAAATAATGACACTATGTTAGCAGCCCTCCAGTCTTTTGACACCTCACCTGTGGAAATCAATGATACAAATATATCAGCAAAATGCTGACCAATCTCCTTCCTGGCTTCCCACAAACATCTGGGATACAACTGATCAGGTCCCAGGGATTGGTACACCTTTATGTGTTTTAAAATGTCAAACACCTCCTTGTAATATAGACACCTTTCAATGTTTCACGATATATTTATTCATTCTCTCGCTCTTGTAACCTCCTCCTCATTAAAAACTGAGGAGAATTTTTTGTTTCGTATCCCTCCAATCTCGTGTGGTTCCACACATAGGTAGCCTTACTGATCTTTAAGGGGCCCTGTTGTCCCCCTAGTTAATCTTTTGCCATTAAAGGATTTGTAGAATTTCTTCAATGCCTCGTTAACCCTATTCCTAAAGCCATCTCATGTCCACATTTTTCTGGCCAGATTTCCGCATTCACTATGCACTTTCTGCCCTTATACACCTCTCGGATTTACATGATCTCAGCTCTGTTTACCTGACATATGCCTCCTTCCTTACCTTGACCAGAGCATCAATATGTCTACCCATGCAGCACTTCCTACACCCACCAGCCTTGCCCATCTCACTAATGGGAACACGTGGGCTCTGGACTCTCTGAAACCACGTTTTGATGGCCTTGCATTTTCCAACCATCCCTTTACCTGTGAATAGGGTATTCCAACCAGCGTTTCACAGGGCTCACCTAACACTTTCAAAATTGGTCTTTTAAAAGTTAGAACTTTTATGTTTACACCAGCTCTTTCCTATTCCACAACTAATTTAAAACTAATATTTATGCGTAACAGAAAGTTAAAGAAACACATCCTGCCCCTCTGTAACAGGCTCAAGAGGCTGAATAGGCTCCTCGTGGCCGTCTGTAATAGACTGGAAAAGCTGAATGGCCTCCTCCTGTTCCTGTGTAACAGACCCGAGACATTAAATGAGACAACAACCAGTGGATTACGAGCTGCCGTTAAACTGTATCTGATGGAGGTCCATCCCTTCTCAGTTACAGAATCACAACCAACGCACTATACTCCAGGTGCCCTCTCAGTAACACTTCATACAGCTGCAGCGACACATTTCTTTGTTTTGAATGATTCTGTTGGCAAAATGTGCTGAAAAATGTATTGCTACAAAAGCACAAAACGTCGATTCTCCTGCTCCTTGGATGCTGCCTGATCTGCTGCGCTTTTCCAGCAACACATTTTTCAGCTGTGATCTCCAGCATCTGCAGTCCTCACTTTCTCCTTTTTGGCAAAATGTGCCAATATTCTAGATTTCCACATTTTCAAGTAGAAACAAGCTAATATGGGCTGAATGGCCTTCTATTATCCCTCTGTAAGAGGCCTATAGGGTGAGAATTGCTTCGGCCTGTTCCTGAGCAGCAGTCTCAATGCTCTGTCTCAAGGTTATGAAAGGATTTGGTAGCAGGGCACTTAAAACCAGGAGTAGCCTCACACTGGTCAATAAGGAATCTAGAAACTTGCCCACCCGACCTTTCTTTATGCAACCGATCTGATATTTTATACCTGTCTCTTTCTAAAACAGAGTGGAACATATATAGACCCCTGCAGTGTTCTGTTAATATTCTCATATCCAAGTTTAAAAAAAAAACAGTCATGATTTGGAGATGCCGGTGTTGGACTGGGGATGTACAAAGTTAAAAATCACACAACACCAGGTTATACTCCAACAGGTTTAATTGGAAGCACACTAGCTTTCGGAGCGCCGCTCCTTCATCAGGTGATAGTGCAGGACACACTTCGAAGGCACAGAATTTATAGCAAAAATTTACAATGTGATGTAACTGAAATTATACATTGAAAAATACCTTGATTGTCTGTTGGGTCTTTCATCTGTTCGAATACTATGATAGTTTCATTTCTTTCATGTGTAAATCACAAAACCTTATTTTTTAAAAAAAGATGTTGCATTCTCAGGTTAACTATAACAGTGAGTTTTAGCTTGACAATACGTTGAAGATGTTAGCCCCCTGTGTTCTCTGTCTATGCCATGATGTTTAGATTTATACTAATCTGAAAAGTGAGATAACAGAGTTTTACATGAATTCATGCAGTTTTTGAGCAAACTACAATGTAACTCTGCAAGTACAAATTCATCCCACAACATATATGTGTGCATGTGGGTCTTTGTCGGTTTGTATGTGTGTGTGTCTGTGTCTGTCTAGATTGGCGGGTTTGTGAGTGTGAGAGAGAATGTACATGTGTGTGTAGTGATGTGGAGTGTCTTAAGTCTGTGACGGGGTGCATGTGTGAGTGTGGGAGTGTTTGTGCGTGTTTTGACTAGCAGTGAGAGAGAGTGCATATGTGTGTGCATGAGTGTAGAGTGGTCTAAGTCTCTGAGAGGATGTCGTGTGAGTGTGGGAGTGTGTGTGTCTGTAAGGGTGTGGGTGAGTGTCTGTGCGCGTGTCTGCGTACATGTGTGTCCGTATGTATTTGTGTGTATAAGAGTGTCTGTGTGTGTGTGGTCACCCGTAATGTGACATGAACCCAAGGTCCCGGTTGAGGCCCTCCCTATGTGTATCGAAATTAGCTATCAGCCTCTGCTCGGCCACTCTTCGCAGCTGCCTGTCCTGAAGTCCGCCTTGGAGGATGGTCACCTGAAGGTCCGAGGTTGAATATCCTGGACCACTGAAGTGTTCCCCAACTGGGAGGGAATACTCCTGTCTGTTGATTGTTGTGTGGTGCTGATTCATCCGTTGTGGTAGCCTTTGCTCGGTTACCGAGTGTTTGTTTAGTGACTGTGATTAATGCCAATCTCCATGGATTCTACGTAATTCTAGTTGAGGGTTTCCATCTTTAAATGATAAATAGACGCCGTTCAATGTGTTATCCTATAAATGGGTGGGAACATCAGCGACAGCACTGACAGAGATCAGCAGATTTGGAGAAAGGGGGAGGAGAGATCAGAATCTGAGAACATTAGACTGGAATGTTCCAAAAATGTATCATAACCTGGGAATATTAGAGTGGCATTTTCCAACAATAGACAGGAGTTTATCCAATTATGTTTGGTATCTTTCTGCATTTAATTGGTGGTCATTATCATTATGGATCTATTACGCACTTCTCATGATTCAACATTTTTATTATCCTTTCCTGGCTATCGTTGGTGTTCCTGGTAAGTGTAACTGTCCATATTTTTCTTTCTATAAACCAGTTATGTCTGTATTACTGTTCTTTTATATAATCTACACTTCTTGTCCCTATTATCTTCCTGTTGAAACTCTCAATCCATAGATTCACTCTACAGACCACTCCTAACTACATCAATTAATGTGTTCAATTCCTGTCTCCCTCTCTGAGCTGGCATTGTTGCTCATGGGTCTCTATGTGGACCTACTCAGTTTCAGCGGAGAACTACAATTTATTGTATCATTGCCCTTGTTATTGAAGTATTAACAGCATGGAGATCATTCTCTACTGTTCTGGTTACAAACTCCACTTCCTGCCACTGTTTCCATCCCGTCCCTGGCCGATATCTGTGGCTCAAACATACAAGTCACAGCTGTGGGTGATCCCTTTGAACATGAGCTGATTCCTGACACTATGCCCTGACCATTTCAAACTTGAAATACTCACCACCCCAGAATATATCTCACTGTTTTTTTCCATCTGCTGTTTGAACCTTGAGCTATGAAATACAGTCTTAATGAAGTTAATGATCTGCTGCTGACGGTCCCGGCTTCAAACCTGCCGAAGCAAATCTGAACTCACACCAAACTCCCATCCATCTGGGGTGTGTTTAGGTGATGTTAGTACATTGGAGCAGTTCATCTGTAGAAGGTACTGTATCCATTATTCGGTTAAGGTTTCCAATAGTTAGATTATTCAAAATTCCTCGTCATTTTGAATGGATTTTCATTAGAGTGTTTAAATATATTGTGTTTTGCTTAATGATGAGTAGTATGACTAGTCGCATCACATCTGGAACACTTACTTCACATCTACCTTTAAAATAAGAAAGGTTTGGCATCCAAGCTACCTTCTTAAAATAGTTTGAGGCATTTAGTTGGTCTATAGTAAACTGGTGTCTCTTGTCTGGTTCTAAATCCATAATACTAAATTGGGTTTAGAATTCCAATCCCTACAGTGTGCAAACAGGCCATTCGACCCAACAAGTCCACACCGACCCTCCGAGGAGTAACCTACCCAGACCCATTCCTCTACCCTATTATTACACACTTATCCCGACAAGGGATTCTAACCCACACATCCCTGAAAACTATGAGCAATTGAGCATGGCCAATTCACCTGACATGCACATCCTTGGATTGTGGGAGGAAACCAGCGAATCCAGAATAAGCTCATGCAGACACTGGAGATTATGCACCGGGAGACAATTGTGTCAAAGGTCCCGTATGGTAGTTGTTAGTGTCTTTGGTTCCGGATGTTGAATTCGGTTGGTTTAAACAGTGTTTGTGTATAAAGATTCTTTCAGTCATTAAGAGTTCTCTGGGTGTGGAAGAAGTGAAGTTGGGGTTTTACAAAAAGGTAATGAAGGCAAAGCTGTAGGTATTGACACACAAGCTGGAGTTGGGGTTGTGTTTGTCTGTGAGAAAATGAGAGATAATTACAGCTATAGCTCGGCAATTACATTTGGTGGAACTGCCATCAGAGTCTTTGGAATTGGCGAGAATTCAATTTCAAATGAGGCACCGTGAACATGAGAGGAATTGAAAAAGTTTGAATTATGATTAAAAGTAGAAATAAAAGAAAAGGAAATGAAGAAGAAAGAGAGAAAAGGACATAAGAAAAGCAGAGAGTTTCAACTTAAGAAGTTCGCAATTAGAGAGGAAAGTTGATTTAGAAGGCAGAGATGAAGGTAGACGGCCGGCTGTATGAGGAGGATAGTGAGGTTGAACAACCCTATTGTAACCAATGGACTAATGGGGTTCTGTTTAAATGCATCCAGGCATTATCTAAATTTGATGAGACAGATGTGGAAGCCTTTTGAATTTCATTTGAGAAAGTGGCTAAACAAATGCAGTGACCAGTGACCATGTGGATTTAGTTTATCCAAACAAAGCCGATCAGCATTTGAATCCCTGTTGGAAGAGGTATCTGGCCAGTATGAGGTGGTGAAGAAAGCCATCTGAAGTATATATGAGCTTGTGCCAGAAGCCAACAGACAACATTTCAGGAATCTAAAAAAGGGGCCCTGGTTAAACGCACATTGAGTTTGAAAGGATCAAACAAAGTAATTTTGAAAGGTGGGTAAGGGTATTGAAAACAGAGCAAACCTATGAGACTGTTAGAGAGATTCTTATTTTGGAGAAGTTCAATAATTCACTTCCTGGAGTCGTGAGAACTCGTGTGGAAGAGCAGATCGTTAAGATGGCAAGCTTAGAAGCTGAAATGGCTGATCGTGATGATTGGGTTCAGAAATCAAAGTTTGGTTTCTTTGAGAGGTTGAGAAGAATGTGTGACATCTTCTTAAAACATATCCCTGTGAGAGTAAGGTTTACTGGCATAGGCCAGGAGTAGCAGGTAAAAGGGTTACAGCATTAAGAGGTACAGAAGGATGTAACTCTTTTATGCTGAGGCATGAGGAGCTATGTCATTCAGAAGGACTAGTGGAGAGGTGAGAAGTGATCCATTATGTAACGTGTGGTTGGAATATCCAGTAGAAACATCAACAGATTTATTTCACAATGGGGAAGGAGGCCTTGAGCTTAGTGTTGGGGTTACAACATTTCAGCTATAAATTGCGAATAACATACCTGAGACAAACCTTTATCACTGATCGTGACCCGGTAAAGTTTTTGCAGAAGTCTAGGGAGAAAAATACCAGGCTGTTTCGATTGAGCTTATTATTGCTGCCATTCAGTTTGAAATGATACAGGTGACAGGGCGAGAAACCCTACGTTTTGACACGTTGTGGAGACTTGACAGGAATAAAATGCCTGAAATCGAAACTAGTTGTGAACATTTGTATGCTCACAGTCAATGTAATGTATATGCATTTCAGACGACTAACAGAGGAAGACTAGGAGGTCTAAAATGAATCCACCGTTGTATATTGATGGATGATTCTATTAAAGATGGAGTTGTGAGGATACTATCACTTTATAAAGGTTATTTTCTCTTGGGTTTTTTTTAAAGAGAGGTTTTAAAGGCAGAGATTCAGAACTTCTGTCTGAAAAAATTTAAGTAAATAACTGAGATTTTAGGTTTCATTAAAACGATGGTAACGATGGTAACGATGGAAGGGCAGTGGCCAGCTCTCCCAGACCAGGGTTTCTCATTTTGTTTTTTGCTGCAGCATTCAGAAGCTGCTGGGGATCCCAGAAGGGTTGGAAGTTTCAATGCATGATCCCCAGCTATTTTTCTCTCTGAGATCTCTGTTCATGTTGTTTCCCCTGGAATGGAAAACTGTTTTAAGGATCTGTATTTGAATATATCTTTCTGCCAAGCGGTGTAAACCAAGAAGGTACGGTATCTATTGTTTGTGTAAGTGTTCCAACATATAAGCTGTCCCAAAATGTTCTTTTCTTTAATTGTATTTTAACTAAAGCATTTGAATAGATTATATATTGCTTCATGTCGAGTGGTTTGACCAGTCACAACATATCTGGAATGCACACTTCCCATCTATATTCAAAATAAGGAAAGGTTTGGGTCTAAACGGCCTTCTGGAGATATTTTGTGGGGATCTGGGCTGGTTCACAACACTTGTACCGAGGGGTTTCTGACTGGCTCCTGTAAGTGAAAATTTAGTGGAAGGGCATGGGATGTTTTGCTAGAGGTTGTGCTGTGAGCTGCCTCAGACATTCAGGGAGACCTGAGGATTTGGCAATGCAACTCTGTATGGAGCATGGGGACTGTTGTTACAGCATCTGGGTCTGTAGCATGAACAACCAATGGAGCAGAGGCTGCAGAGAAAGGAAACTCTGAAACCACGCAGTGAGTGTGTGTAGGGAAAGGGATCTGCTGTATCCACCCTGGGTTTTTCAGGACCAGCTTCCCAAGCTCCACTTAACCCAGGAACAGATAGTGAGGGGACCCTGACTGAACAAGGGGCTGATCATAGAATGGTACTGCCTCCTTCAACACGACCTGCAGCTTCACGCCAGGGGGAGGGTGGTGCTGTCAGTGGCTGTTAGGGTCACTGTTTCATTCAGCTTCCATGATCCAGAACTTTCCAGGCAGGACTAGGTGACATATCCATCATCTCCCAGCATCTCAACATCAATGTTAACCATTCGGTGATAGAGGATATATATGATGGATGAGAAGCATTGTTTCTCCCTCAGCAGGGAGCTCCCGGGTGTATTCAGTAAAGTGGGATTCCCGATGATGTACATAGCATCTGCAGGGTATCCATGTCAATGGAGATAGGTAGAGGAACTGAAGGAGCTCTCTCTCTCTCTCTCTATTAATGTTACAGTGTGCCCATACACAGTACATCATGTTGGTGAATACCCCCTGCCCTTGTAGCAGTCACGGCCTCTTCATTCAGAAGCAGTCAGCCATTCCCATCGTCATCGGGTCTTCATGTAGAAAGAATTGAATATATCTTGGATAAAGGACGTCCCCTTGATATACGTTTCAAAACACCATCCCCACCACCAATCAACCACATTAAAGTATTCCATGTGTACGGAGAGCAAAAGGGTCACTTGGAGTGTCTGGGAGCTGACGATCAGGGATGGAGCAAAATCTCCCATGTCTGAACGGGTCTCAGTGAACCCCCCAGGACACAGTATCATTAAGTCCTGTAATCCCTCTCCATTTCAGTAACATATTGCTTTCTATTATTCCTGTAAATGAAATTACAGGTTATTTCATCTTAAATTCCACCTTCCAAACTATTATCTATTGCCTTTACCTCTCTGAATCTATTTGCAGACTCTCCACCTTCTCTAGATAATTTAATCTCTTGCTTACCACAGCAACATCACCAAACTCAGTATCTGTATATCTGTTCCATCCTCTTGATCATTAATATAGACTGTAAATTGTTGAGAATCCAGCGCTGGTCACTGTGTGACCTTACTGGTTATGTTCTCTCTAAATGATTTGTCCTGAGTGCCTGCTTCCTGTATGATACCCAGGCCTCCCCCATTCCCGAGCAACACAGTCGAAGAGTTGCAGAAGAACAAGGAGCATCTGTGAGGTATCCAACCCCTCGATGAGGCTGATGTCAACACGGCCGCTGTTCCACTTTCCTGCCATCTCTCCACCCTAAAACTCTAGTCTCTTGTTGTAGATTGTGCCACATGAAAAAAATCCACTCCACATCTACACTTTCAATTACTTTTAGTATTTTACAGACCTCAATGAGATCTCCTTTCATTCTTATAAACTCGAGGGTTTAGGCCTAAACTGCTGAATTTCTCTTCATAAGACGAGCACTTCAAATATGGAATCAATGTAATGAAGCTCTTCTGAATTACCTCCAATGGAAATATCTCATTCTGCAGGACACCCAAACTGTACTCCAGTTGCAGCCTCAGTAATGCCTTACATAGCTACACCAACACTCCCTACCTTTCTACTCTATCCTTTTATAAATAAACACCTAAATTATGCTTGTATTTCTCATTACTTGCAGTACCCGCAGGCAGGTTTTCTGTGATATGCAAGCAGACACCCAGATCCCTCTGAACCTGAGCACTTTGAACTTTCTCTCCATTTAGATAATAATTTGTCTTTCTATTACACTGGCCAACTTGAATAGCCCCATATTTATTCACTTTAATTTTCCTTACAAAATATTGGCCCATTCACCCAACCTATCCATATAGTTTTAAAATCTCTTGCATCATCATTCCGAAGTAATTTCCCACCAATGTGAGAGTCATCATAAAATGTGGAATCTTATTTTCTTTCCCATCAACCGAGTACAGTAATACCATCGATCGCAAATGGTTGAGGCATGAGTACTGAAATCAATGGCACCCCACAAATTGCATTTGCCAATATAAAATGACACATTTATTCCATCTGACTACATTTTGTTGGTTAACCAATCCTCCATCCAAGCGAATAAATTACTCCTGAACCCATGTTGTCTGCTCTTACCACTTACTCTTTGGAGAAGCGACACATCCAATGCCTTCAGGAAGACCAGATATGTTTCATCTCCCATGATCCACCTTTTTTGTGACATCTTCAAATAACTCAAGCAAACACTTCAAACTTGATTGTCCTTTGTAAAACCATGTTGACTTTGACGGATTGTTGTTTAGCTTTGCAAATGTCCTGAACAATGGACTCTGACAATTAGCCTTAAATTACAATGGTTTATTGTTACACTTTAGTCCCGAATGTATACCATTATTATAAGTTCTTCCCTTTCGTAAGCCTTTACGTTTTCTTTGAATTCCTATTTAATAGGCAAACATTTTTAAGAGATCTGCTCCAGTGCGGTGTAAGAGTTATGTATGGCTGAATGGACTCATCATCCTGCTGGTGTACAAACTCGATGGGCTGACGTCTTTCTGGTATTCCCATGTTGTCGTCTCCAAGGCCAGAATCCTATTGATGCTTTCGAGGATTGGGAGATTATGGAATCTTCCTGTTGCTGGGTAACATTTTGAGGGGCTGATGGGTCTTCTCGTACTTCTCCATGGAAATATTGAACGGTCTCCTCATGTATTCAGAGATGGGACCGTGAGATTGATTGATCTTCTCTTGTTCCCATATAACAGACACGTGTCTAAATTACCTCTTCCTTTCTCATGAAAGAAGTCTCAGATAGTTTTTATCCTTATCCAATTCCTTTGCAATAGGCTCGGTGGGTCTGAATGGCCTCCTAATATCCCAGTGTAACAATCTCCAGTCACTGTGTGACCTCTTCCAGTTCCTATGTTACAGACTTGAGGAGGGTGAATGGACTGATCCTGTTGCTGTTGAACAGGATACTGGTGCAGCATGGCCGACTGTTATAGGCTCGAGTGGTTGATTGGCCTCCTTCTGTAAATGTATATCAGGCTCCGGGGCTGAATAGCCTCGTCCTATTCTGGTGTAACAGTGTTCAAGGCCTGAATATCCTCCTGTTGTTCCTGTATAACAGGATGGAGAACGGAATGGTTCCTCCACTATCTGTGTAATTCACTTCACTTGTTGACTCCTTCTGTCATCTATGTTGAAATATGATCATCCTTCATTTTTGTAAACTCCAATGGCTACTGGGTCAACCTGCATCATCCTTTCGTTATAAGCTAGCACCTTCATTGCAGGAATCAGTTGAGGGAACCATCTCTGAGCTGCATCCAATATAACAACATACTGTCTTTATTGAAGAGATTAAATCTGTAAACACTACTCCAGATGTGATCTCACTAAGATCCTGTACAGCAGCAGCAACACTTTCCCAGCCTTTTGTAAGGTTCCCACCCAGCATAGAGCTGTCTCAGCTCTCTGGGGGAATACAGAACATTGTTGGAAGATCATTGTCTTTCCCTACGCCACAGCATAACGGGAGAACTGGAGAAATTAAAGTTTGTGAAGATCATAAATGATGTGGCGAAATGATCTCTAACATAAATCTCTCCAGAGATCACATCGCTCAGACTCCACAGAATCTAGTAAGGGGAGCAAGCATTGATGGGAGTTATATATCAAAGATAAAGCTGCAATACAAATGCTGGACATGTTATAAAACAGGAAATGAGATATACACATTTGTGGGTACTGAGGTAATAATATATGTTTAAATTATATCTAAACTGTGTTCACCCAATTGAATGCTAATGCTGGGGAAAATGGATCTCATGACCACGTGTGAGATGGTTTACATGAACATTATGTTGAGTACTGAGCTGGAGATCAGGTTATTTAGGAATTGGTGTTGAGTGATCAGAAGAGCTAATTGAAAATTTTGCCGGAAAGGACATTTTGGGAACAGTGACCACAATGTATTGGTTTTGTTTTATGCTGTTTGAGTACACAACAGTATTTGTTGTATTTGAAGTAACCATTTGAAATCTGAGTCATGCAGACCATGAAGGTGTGAGGAGAAAGTGGGGACTACAGATGCTGGAGATCAGAGTCGAAGAATGTGGTGTTGGGAAAAGCACAATCAGGCAGCATACTAAGAGCAGTTAAACGATGTTTGGGCATATGCCTTTCATCAGGAATGAAGCTTATAGGCCTAGGGGGCTGAGAGATAAATGAGGAGAGGGTGCGGCAGCGGGGGAGGTAGCTGGGATTGCGGTAGGTAGATGAAAGTGGGGTTGTAAATGATAGGTGATGAAGGGAGACAGAATTTCTTTTCTACTGCATCCATTAAACCCAATGTGGTCTTCTCTTCATTGGCGAGGCAGGAGGTCAAATTGTAGATAATTTCTGGGAACATCTCTGGGACAGCCACATTGAACGACACCATCGCCTAGTGGCTGAGCACTTTAACTTCCCTTCCCACTCTGCCAAGGACATGAGAGTCCTGGGCCTGCTCCATCGCCAAACCCGAGCCACCAGAAGCCTGGAGTGAGAAAGCCTCCTCTTCTGCCTTGGGATCCTCCAACCACAGGGGATCATAGTGGAGTTCCCCATTTCCCCATTTCCCCTAATCCCATTTTATCCTACTCCAAACTTACAAGTCAGCACCATCCTTTTGAATGTTCCTACGTGTCCACCTTCCTCCCTATCAGTCTGTTCCACCCTCCTTCCTCTCCGACTATCACTTTCAACCCCACCTTCATCTACCTATTAGATGAAAGGAGGCGGCTTAGAAAAATGCCAAGTGTTGCAGTAAGCCGGAGGATTCAGAGAGATGTAGGACCCAGCAAAGGATGACCAAGAAACAGAAGAGAAAAAGCGTGAAAATGAAAGAAAAACATGAAGACAGCTAAAAAGCGTCTATCAATGTATGAAAAAAATAAAAACAAGGTCAAATGTGGAACAGTCGGTGCGCGTTCAGGATAATTGATTGCAGAGAACAGATAATCGCAGGGAAAAGAAACAGTTTCTTTGTGTCTATCTTCATGGAAGAATGTCCAGAAATTCTCCCAGAAATACCAATTGACCATGGGACTTGTGTAAGTAACGTCTAAGACCATTCTTATCAGTGATGGGGTCATCTTTGAAAAGAAAGCCGGATTGAGTATTTATAAATCTGACAGACTAGAGGTACTGCATACAAGAATTTTCGAGGAAGCAGCAATAGACATGTTGATTGCATCGCGGATTTTCACTTTATTTTCCGACACATTTCCGAAAGGCATTTAGCCAATCTGGATAATGCATAGGTTATAAATATTATCCAACAGTTTAAGAAAGGAAGAATTTGGAGAGTGGTGAATGACAGACCACTTATCTTGTCATCCGCAGTTAGGTGTCTGGTGGACTCGATTACAAAGAACATGCTACTAGATATTTAGAAGGTAATAACATAACTGGGGTGTGTGAGAATGTACCGATGAAAGGAAAACCAGAAGTGGCAAACATATTTTTTTTGGAATGGTTTGAAGATGATTCTTGTGGACACGGGGAATGAAGAACCAATGTATAACTTATAGTTGGATATTCATGAGATCTTTTTAAAAACTCACGCAGTAAGCTCATAAGAAAAGTTAAAACGAGAGGTATTGGGAAGAACATACGCAAATGGAAAAGTAAAAATTAGGTTTACATTCATGTGAATGTAATTGGAATATAGAGGATATCGTGCACCAGTTTCATCGAGTGTTCATGAGACTACACTTAGAGCATTGTGTACCGTTTGGAGTCTCAATCTAAGAAAGAACATATTGACTACAGAGGAACTGCAAAAGGTATTATCCAGAGTAATCCCTAAGATGGCAAGATTGTCTGATGGGGAAACTCAGCCTGTGATCTCGAGTTTCAAAACATGAGGGGTGATTGCAGTGAAACTTAGAAACATAGTGGGGACTGAATAACAGAGGGACATGGAGAAGTACAAGTAGGCGAGATAAGGGAGAATCCCACGATATTCTACACGGACAATTAGAAGAGACTAATCAGCAAACAGCTAGTGTCCATTAGAAACCAAAGGAGCAATCTGTGTGTCAAGCTGGAGAACATTGATGGATTGTTACATGAGACCTTCACATCTATTTTACTTGGGAGAAGGAGGACGCACGTAGAGAATTCAAGAAGATGGACTAGGAAGCTTTTGAACAGATTGATGTAAAAGACGAGATTTTATTTGAGGCTTTGTTCTGTATAAATTTGTACCAATCTCCATGTCTGAATGAGTTGTATCACAGGTGGCTATTGGGGTCAATGGAGGAAAGAACCTGACTGAATATTTTAATTAGAATCTGACGATAGGGGAGGTGCCAGAGAACTGGAGAACTGTTAATACGATTACACTTCACAGTTAGGGTGGGAGAGATAGACCAGGGAACTATAGACGAGTGAGTATTAGATCACTGTTAAGGAAACTACTGGAGAAAATAGGGAAGGAGAATATCGAACTCCAATCAGAGTCACAAGGTTTGATCAGGGATAATCATCATGACATTATCAGAGGGAAGTCACATCCAATGGATTTGATTGAATTAGTTTGAGGAGATCGATTGTTTAGTTTGGTAGGAAGGCCTTTGACAAATTTCCACCTGGGAAACTGAAAAATAATGTAAAATCTCACAATATGAAGGATTGACAAGTTACAATGAAAACTGTCTTAGTAGCAGAAGACAGAGGGTGTAGGGAGAAGGCTGTTTGCGTGTCTGGAGACCAGTGTCCCCTGGTGTACCACAGGGATCAGTGTTGTGTCCCTTATTGTTTGTGTTATTCATAAAAATATATAGATATGAATATGGAGGGGGCGAGGTGGAGAGTGGGGGAGGTGTGATAATTAAGTGTGTGTTTGACATAAAGATTGGCTGGGTGGTTCGCAGTGAGGAGAAAGGCCTTAAGTTACAGGAAGATGCAGATGGAATGGTCAGAGGGGCAGATCAATAGCAGATAGAATGTAACCCTGATAAATATGAGTTGATGCACTTTGGGAGAAGGAACTAGGCAGGGGAGGACTCATTGAATGGCAGCACACTGGGAAGCTCAGATTGTGCTTCTCCACACATCCCTGAATGTGACTGGACAGGTTAATGGACTAGTTACGAATTGGACCTTGGGTGTTGTGTTTCCTAATCAGAGCGTAGATTATAAGAGCAATACAGTGCTTTGGTTAGTCCAAAATGGAATACTGTATGTAGCTCTGGGAGCCACATTCCAGGAAGGATGGATTGTACTGGAGAGGGTGCAGAGGTGATTCATCAGGATGTTCTCTGGGATGGAGCATATCAGCTATGGAGAGAGGCTGGATAAGCTCAGGTTGTTTACTTTGGAGCAGAGAAAGTTGAGGGGTGCGTGATTCAGAAGGATAAGATTATGAGGGACATGGACAGGGTGGATAGACAGCAGCTGTTCCTTTTAGTTAGAGGGTCAAGAACAAAGTAGCACACTTTCAAAGTGAAGGGTTTGAGGTTCAGAGAGGATTTAAATATTTTTTTCAACTGGAGGGTATTGGGTTCTGGGATTACTTCCTGAGAGGGAAAGTATCACGGGTATCCTCGCAATCATTAAAACGTACTTGGACGAGCACTTGGAAGTGTCATAACATTCAAGGCTATGGGCCTGCTGTAGGAAAGTGGGACTAATATAGATCGTGCTGTACTTCTCTTGGCACAGAGTCTATGCTCTTGTGAGTATATGGTGTGGAAGATCAATTATTGGGCAGTTTAAGGCAGGAATTGATGAGTTTCTGAAGAATATATTCACAAGGGTTATAAGAGTGAACTGTAATAATTTGATAAATCATGTCAATGAGAAAAATATGAGAAAACAAGTGCAGTTTCCTTACAGTTTGAAACCAGAGAATGGAGAATGGGGAACTGGGAAATGGCAGAACTATGAAGCCACTACTTCAGTTCTGTCTTCACAAAACATTCAAACAATACTAGGAAAACCAAGTCTGGTGTGGGAAAATGGTCGAGTACGTGCAACATAGAACATAATAGGTAAATGGTTTAGGAGAAATTATTGGGGCTGAAAGTAATGGTCATAGACAACACTAATGTAATTTTTGAAATGGGTATGTTTGAGAAACAGAATGGGAGACAAAGGAAAGAGAAGCAATATATGTTGAACATTTTGATTTTGAGAAAAAGTTTGGTACAGCTCCAAACCCAGTTTGCATAATCAAATCTTACTGGACGGGGCTAATGTATGGCCATGTTTCTAGAATGGGACAGCTGGCAGGAAATAATGAATAGAAATAAACAGACTCGTCAAGCAACAGCCTGACATTGTCTGTAAGGTATGATTCTGTAAGGTATAAGTCCTTCCACATCTAGTCAAGAAACGTTTGGGTCAATTAAAGAATTCACTGGAGAAAGAGATTCCACAAATAAATCCTTCCTCCATGATGGAAGAGCCCAGCAATTTAGTGTATAAGATAAGGCTGATTTATTTGCAACAATCTTCAGTCAGAAGTACTAAGTGGATGATCCATTTCAGACTATGTCCCAGACTCCCCATCACCTTCCCCGGATATCTCCTGTCTCATCAGCAGGATGGATACAGCAGACGTGGTGGCACATTGGGATACAGTTGGAAGGGAATTGCACTTGGAGTCCTCAACAGTGACCCCATATCCCATGAAGTCTCATGGCATTAGTTTACACATGGGAAAGGAAACCATCTGCTGATTACCATGTACCAGCCTCTTTCAACTGATGAATCAGTACTCCTCCATGTTGAAAAACACTTGGAGGAAGCGCTGAGGCTCGCACGGAAGCAAGATGTACACTGGGTGGAGGATTTCAATGTCCACCTCCAAGATTATCTCAGCTACAGCATTACTGATCAAGCTGGCCGGGTCCTAAAGGATATAACTGCTAGACTGGCAAGTGGTGAAGGAACGAACAAGAGGAAAATACATACTTGACCACAGCCTTACTAATCTGCCAGTTGCAGAAGTATCTGTCCATGACAGTATCGGTCAGAGTGGCCACCGCATAGTCATTGTAGAGACAAAATCACACCTTCACATTGAGAATAGCCTCCACCATTTTGGGTGGTACTATCACGGTGCTAAATAGGACAGACTTCGAACAGACCTAGCAACTCAAGTCTGGGTGTCCATGAGGTCCTGTGGTTCATCTATAGGAGCAGAATTGTACATTCACACAACCTCATGACCTGGCATACCCCCCTAACAACAATTACCATCACTCCAGAGGATCAGCATTGGTTCAGTGGAGTGTGCAGGATGGCAGGAGCAGCACCAGGCATACCTGAAAATGAGGTATCAGCCAGTTGAAGCCACAAATCAGGACTACTTGTGCACCAAACAGCAGAAGCAGTAAGTGATAGACAGAGCTAAGTGATCCCACAAGCAAAGGATCAGATCTAAGCTCTGCAGTCCTTCCACACCTTGCCGAGAAACATTGGGGCCAATTAAACAACTCACTGGGGGGAGAGGTTCCACAAATAACCCAGTCCTCTATGATGGAAGAACCCAGCACTTCAGTGCATAAGATAAGGCTGATGCATTCGCAACAATCTTCAGTCAGAAATGCTGAGTGGATGATCCATTTCAGCCTCCTCCAGTGGTCTGCAGCAATTCAGTTACCAGTCATCAACCAATTCGATTCAGTCCATGCGATATCCAGAAACGATTGGAGATACTGGAAACTCCAAAGGTTCCATACTCTGACAACATTCTGGCAATAGTACTGTAAACTTGTGCTCTATAACCTGTCACTCCGCTAGCCAAACTGTTTCAATACAGTTACAATGGCTTTCCCCGATTACGTGAAAATTAACCCAAGTATCTCCTGTATATAAAAAGCAGAACAAATCCAATCCGGCCAATTACCACCCCATCAGTCTACTCTCGATCATCAGTAAAGTGGTGGAAGGTCTCAGTGCTTTTAACCAGCACCTGCTCAGCAATACCCTGGTCAATGATGTCCAGTTTGGGCTCCACCAGGGCCACTAAACTCATGACCTCATTACCGTGGTTCAAACATGAACAAAAGAGCTGAATTCCAGAGGTGGGGTGAGAGCCCTTTAAATCAAGGCTGTCTTCGACCAAGTGTGGTATCAAGGGGATTTAGCAACACTGGAATCAATGGGTATCAGAGGGAAACTCCCCGCTGGTTAGAATCATACCTGACGCGTAGGAAGGTGGTCATGGTTGATAAAGATCAGTCAACTCAGCTCCACGTCTGTAGGAGTCCCTCGGGCAGTGGCCGAAAACATCTTCAGGGCTGCATTATCAATGACCTTCCCTCCATTTTAAGGTCAGAAGTGGGGATGTTCGCCAATGATTGTACAATATTTTGCAACATTTGTGGCTCCTCAGATACTGAAACAGTCCATGTTCAAATGTGACAAGATCTGGACAGTATCCAGGCTGGCAAGTGGCAAGTAATATTCAGGCCACACGAATGCCAGACCGTGACCATCACCAATTAAATACAATCTAACCTGATCATTGGCATTCAATGGTGTTACTATCACCGAATCCCCCAGTATCAAATTCCTGGTGTGTAATCATTGCTCAGAAACTCACTGGTCTCGCCACATAAACACAGTAACTACAAGAGCAGGTCAGAAGCCAGGAATACTGCGGCGTGTAATTCACATCCTGACTTCCAAACGTCTGTCCATGGTCTAAAATGCATAAGTCAGAAGTGTAATAGGAGACTCCCAATTTGCCTGGATGAGTGCAGCCCCAACAACACTCAAGAAGCTTTATACCATCCAGAACAAAGCAGCCAGTCTGACTGTCCCTTCATCCACAATCCTCCACCATCAACGCTCAGCAGCAGCAGCAGTGTTTTACTATCTACATGCTGCAATGAAATGATTCACCCAAGATCCTCAGAGACCATCTTCCCAACTCACGACAATGTCTATCTAGAAGGACAAGGGCTACAGATGTATGGGAATACCATCATCTTTAGGTTTCCCTCCAAGCCAGTCACCATCCTGACTTGGAAATGTATCACCGCTCCTTCACAGTCATTGGGTCAGAATCCTGGAATTGCCTCCCTAATGGCATTGGAGGTCAACCACAACAGCAGCAGGTGGACTGCAGCGTTCAACAAGTCAGCTGGCCACCACCTTCTCAAGGGTAACTAGGGACTGGCAATAAATGCTGGCCCAGACAGTGACACCTAGATTCACGAAATAAATAAATAGAAATTAACAGAGGAAGGTTGTTGAGGTGTCGCAGGGATCGGTGCTTGGGGCCCAGCTGTTCACAATGCCCTTTAAACATTTGGTTGCTGGAATCAGTTACAATATATCCCAGCCTGCTGACAGCACTAACGGATGTGGGATTGTGAGTGGGTGAGAAGGATGTAAAAAAGCACCGAGAAGTCTAAGACAATTGGAGTGAATGGGTAAATACGTGACAGATGGAGAACAATGTGGATAGAGGTGACGGTGTGCTCTTTGGTGGAAACGATAAATTGGCAGCCTACCATTTGGAAAGGATTGGTTGAAACATGTTGATCTACAAAGGGACGTATGTACCTTTTTGTTGTTTCCTTCTGCATAAACCTCTGAGGTCCCTGCAGCACAGTGAGTTCTGTAACCAGAGGTCAATACTAGGAATGACATTGCCACGCTGACCAGTGTACACAGACCCACCAAGTGGGGAGCTGTAACATTGAAAAGGATCTGGATCTCCTTGTACACCAGTCACTGAAAGCAATATTGCAGGAAACAAAGCAGTTAAGAAGATAAATGGTGTGTGGACCTTCATTTCAGGTGGATTTGAGTCCAGGAGAAAGGGTGACTTACTGTAGCTCTACAGGGCCTTGGTGAGACATCATCTCAAACATTGTGCTGTATTGTGTGCAGTTTTAGTCTCCTTACCTAATAAAGGACAATGCTGACATTGTGGGAGAGCAGTGAAGGATGGCCAGACTGATCTCTGGGATGACAGACTTGTGGTGGGAGCGGAGTTTGGTGTGGCTGGGCCAGTATTCCATGGGGTTTAGGAAAATGAGTGGAGATCTTAGTGAAATATACAAAACTCTGACAGGGTGAGACAAATTGGAAGCAGGGGTGATAATTTCCCTGGCTGGGACGTCTAAAACAAGGAGCCACAGTATTAGGTACAGACAGACCATTCTTCATTGAGATGAGAATAAATGACTGTACTCACTGAATGGGGAACCTGGGGAATTCTCTCGCACCCGGAAACCAAGACAATGATTATAAATAAGGATTTAGAGACAGTAACGGGATGGTGGGAGAGCAGGAGTATGGTGTGGAAATGAAGGGACAACCATCATTACATTGACGGACCAAATGTACTTCTGTACTTCCTATATTATAGTTTTCCAAGGTTATTCACATTAACGGATATGTGTATCATTTGCGGTATGTGCATTGAGGAGATTTTTTTCCATGAACTAGAATGGGGGACACTTAATGTGTTGTATGACCTGCTCCTTTCCTGCTGTTTCTGTGCAGTCTGTGGGAAAGCTCTGTAAATGTTGTCACAAGCTCTCAGATGTTAGGAAGGAGGTTTCTGCAGGGTCCACAGGACTGTGTTCCCATTCCCTTTTTGGACATTGATGCTGACGCCTGATGATCTGTCCAGTTTCATCCTTTCAGACCTCGGAGTAGTTTGATCCAAATGAGTGCCCTTGCTTGGCCGTTTCAGAGACCATTGAAATGTTTACCACATGTCAACGTCTTTGGAGTCAGTTTGAGGCCAGCCCAGGAAATCATGGGAGATTCACTTCCTACATTGGAGAAGGAAATTCTGTTTACAATCCATATTGGCTTAAAGATCACTGTTACTGACCCCAGATTTTAGATCTCGATATTTTATTAATTGTCTTTAACTTCCACCCGCGGCTAGAGCATTAGCCTGGTCTGGATTAGTAATCCAGTGACATTTCCACAACAGCACCATCTCCACATGGGGACCTGTGAAAAACCAGACTGAGCAGGTTATTTCTGTGCCACTTGACAGCTCTGCCAAAAAGAACTCCCACCAATTTGACTGTCGTGATTGGACTGAGGGGGTAGTAATTGGTCAGATTGTAATTATTCCCCTCTTTGGGAATGGGACATAACTGAGTAATTTTCCACATTGCCAGGGAGATGTCAGAGTTGCACCTGGAATGAAACAGCTTCCCCAGGGACACGGCTTGTTCTTCAGTCCCATTGCAGGAATGGGGTCAGGGCCCATTGTCTGTGTCGTATCTACTGTGTTCAGCTGTTTCTTCATGTCACGTGCAGTGAATCGAATCTGTTAAAGACTGACATCTGTGATTTTGTGGGCATCATGATGAGGGTGAGGTGTATCTTCGACTCAACACTTCTAGCAGAGGATGGTGCAGGTAAAACATCCTTCTCTATTTCACTGATGTGCAGGATTGTCCCATTATTTAGGAAGGGGATGTTTTTGGAGCCCTTTCCTTTGTCATTTGTTGAATCGTTCATTACCATTTATGACTGAATGTGGCAGAACTGCAGTGCTTCGTTCAGATCTGTTGGTCAAGTACCGTAGCTTTAATGAGTTGGCATCAGGTTAAGGTCCATGTGATTCTGACTTTGATATGTTCACCCACACTTGTCATTGAACCATAGATGACGTTGATGGTAATGGCAGAATGAGGTGTATCCTGGCAAAAATTACAGGTTGTGGTTGAATGCAGGCCTGCTTCTCCTGCTGCTGTGGTCTAAAGCACTACATGAATACGCAGTTTCGAGCTGCAATACCTGCAATGCAATTCTGCTGTCTGTTCCCCAATTCTCACTGAGACCCATTCACCCATCAGCCCTGCATTCAGTGACCTAACTTGGTTTCTGATGTGGAACTACTTCCATATTCAAACTCTCATTCTGCTGAACTATTTTGTTGTCGTGCTAGCAGGATATATGAACACCATCTGGCCACCAAAAGACATGACCCACTATCAGTAGTTTCCATACATACAGACAAAGAAGGACACCACGTTGACTGTGACAACACACACTTCCTAGGACAAAGCCACGCACTAAAGTGATTAGAAGAATGACATTTTAGCCAGAAGTACGTCAATAAACACATCAATTCAGATCCTATCTACCTTCCCTTGAACAAAAAACTGGAAATGAGATCACGCACCTGAAGAAACCAAGACCTATAAATAGAGAGAAAAAACATACCACTAGTGCATCACCAGAGACCCTCACTGATGATGTTACCTCGTCATGGTGGCAAAACAGCTGAAAACAAACCTTCAAACTCAGCGAGCTAACGTGCATACCTATAAATGGCTATTTTTCTCCTAATAGTCGAATTTGGGACTTCTCTGTCACTCATGTTTTAACAGAGTACGAGACGAGGTGAGCTTTTCTGGGTGTGTGGTTTAATTAACAGGGGAGTTTGATATCGCCATCATAACGGTTTGAGGGCTTGTCAGACAGGATTTGGACATATTTGAACAGATTTGGGGTGCAAAAGGTCCAAGCAGATTCCATCACATGGCAGTTAGTGACCGAGATCTTCAAATACAACAGGTGACAAAATTCATTTAATTTTGTTTCCTTGTGGTTGGTTAAATTAAAAGAAATGGCTTTTAACATTACTACAGAGGTTCTGAGGTTTGAAGATGATTCACAAATTTGCCGACAAAGTTTAGAAAGAAAAAGGAAGGGCATACTTTTAGAATTAACATTTAGATTAGAATTGGGTTTCACCAGGGAAAAAAGGAAAGCTGTCACCATAATGGAGTTGGTCAAGCACTTTGGTGGATCAGAGAATCAGGCAACTGCAGTCGATTTAGAAAAAACTTAAATTGCAAGTGGAACAATTGGATTTAGAAGATAAAGAGAGAGACAGAAAAAGCGAGAGAAGATAGTGAAAGAGAAAGTGAGGAAAAAGGAAGGCGGGGAGAATTTGAAATTCAGAAGTTTGGAATTAGATAAGAAAGTTAAATTGGCAGAATGAAGATGAAGGGAGAACGTAGGGATGTATACAATTGTGTTAATTCATTGCAATATTTCGGTGAGAAAAATGCCAATACCTTTTTTATTTCATTTGCAAAATTGGCTCGGCAGATGGCGTGTCCAGTGAACATGTGGGTAATGCTAGTTCAGACTAAAATGTTTGGCACTGTTTGAGAGTTATGTGCAGTGCTGTCACATGAGGGAGCAAGAGGTTATGCAGATGTCAAGCAAGCTATGTTGAGTGCTTATGAATTGGTACTAGAAGAATATAGACAGCGGTTCAGAAATATAGAGACGGAACCAGGACAGAGTTATGTTTTGAGTTTGAAAGAAATAATCACAGTCATTTTGATAAATGTGTGCAGGCCTTAAAAATGGATAAGACCTATGAGGCCCAATGAGAGATTTAACTGCTGGACGAGTTTAAAGACTCACTTCCAGAGACGGTAAGAATTCATGTGAATGAACAGGAAGTTCAAGAAGTGAGAAGCGCAGCAGAAATTGCAGTTAAATATGCATTGGTGCATGAGATGAAGTTTAGTTTCTGGGAGGATTTTCATCCTGTTGAATTATAGAAATTGGGAGAAGGGGAGATCCTACACTACAAAACATAGAGAAAAGCACATTGGCAATAGTTTACCACCAGTGAAAAAGAATCCCAAGGTGGTTGAAAGATGGTGAAAGGCCTCAGGTGTTCTCACTGTAACGGAGCGGAACACATAAAATTACAGTGCCGACGGTTTAAGAAGGGCACTGGGAGAAGTTGTTTTCACTGCAGTAAGCTGGGACACACAGTGCTTGGAGTTGAAGGACGAAACTTTGAGAAAAGATATGGTAAAAAAGTTTAAGCCAGTGGTATTTGTGAACCTGGTAAAGGAGACCCCAAGTCGAGCCGAGGAGCTGCAGGAGAGTGCACAGCCTAGGCTGGGGCTGGGTATGGAGGCAGTGCCTGATCTCTATAAAGAATTTGCCTCCGTAGACACTAAGAAAAAAGGGGTGTGGGGGGAGGACAAGAAGTTATAATTTTGCAAGATACAGGATCTGTTCAGTATCTAATAGTTGAGAAGCAAGGAGCCGGAAAGGCACAACAGATCAGGCAGCATCCGACGAGCAGGACAATCAACCCATCGTCAGGAATGTGGCGGGGGGACAAGTGGGCTGAAAGATAAATAAGAGGGTAGGAGCTGGGCTGGCTGCAGGGTCACTGGTAGGGCGATAGGAAAATGTAGGTGGGAGTGACAGTGATATGTCGGAGGGGAGGGTGGAGTGGATAGATGGGAAGGAAGATGGTCAGTTAGAACAGTTCAAAAGGGCAGCGCTAAGTTGAATGGATGGATCTGGGATGAGGTTGGGGAGGCGAGATTTGGAAATTAGTAATGCTGTATAGTTTGAGTGGTCCAAATGTCCTACCACCTATCCACTTCACCCTCGTCTCTGACCTGTCACCATCACCCCCTACCTGCATCTACCTATTGCCTTCCAAGCTCCCTCCCACCCAGCTCCATCCCCACCCTCCTATTTATTTCTCAACTCCCTTCCCCCTACCTTAACTCCCACTTTCCTGATGAAGGACTTATGCCTGAAACATCAACTCTCCTGCCCCTCAGATGCTGCCGACCTGCTGTGCTTTTCCAGCCCCACACTTTTCAAATCGGATCTCCAGCATCTGCAGTCCTCACTTTCTCTTAGCCTCCAACAGTAAGAGATGGAAGTATTTTCACTCTTTCTGACATGTTACTCAACTGCGTGATAATTTGTGGAATGGGGACTGAAATTAAGCATTCCCTATTTAACGTTATGTTGGAGTGCCAAGTCAAGGTTGGGGCAGTAAGAGTGAGATTGAGTGACAGGGTGTCAGTTCCAGGAATGCAGTTTGTTCTTGGGAATGATTTAGCAGGATCCAAGGTAGGAGAGGCACCCCTTGTGGTGGTGAAGGTAAAGCAAGACCAGGAAACTGGGGAATTTAAAAGAAAAATACCCAGGCATTTTTTCCAGACAGTGTAGTAACAAGATCCCACTGTCATAAGTTACAATAGGAAGGAAAACCGAAAGAAAAAAACAAAGGAGTTGATGCACAGAAGACTCAAGCTAAAGCATTTCTAGTGGCCTGGAATGCACAAGGACGTGGTTAATTTTTGTTGTACATGTCATACATTCCAAATGGTAGGTACGTCACAGGCAGTCATAAATCCAGCACCTTTGTTACCAATTCTTGTATTCGAAGAACCTTTCTCATGGGTTATGATTAGGTTTGTAGCTCCTCTTTCCAAATTAAAGTGGAAACCAATATCTGCTGATCATAATGGATGTATCCACCAGATTTCCAGAGGCAATTCCATTACGGAGTGTTAAGGCAAAAGGGGAGGTGGAGGAGTTGGTAGCTTTCTTTAATCACTGTGGGCTATGCAGTGTGATTCAGTCAGACCAACGGTCTCATTTTACCGATTAGCTGTTTAAGGACATCTTGGATAACTTCGGCAAAAAGCAGTTTAAATCAAGTGCATCACATCCCGAATCGCAGGGAGTCTTGAAAAGTTGGCATCAGATGCTGAAGACAATATTAACGGCGTACTGTCAGAATTACCCGAATGATTGGAATAAAGGTGTCTCATTATATTGTTTGCCATTAGAGATGCCCCAAATAAATCTACTCACTTGACTTCCTTTGAGTTAATATTCGTACATGAAGTGAGAGGTCCTTTGCAATTAATTAACTATAAACTGACTGGACCGAAATCGGAGAAATCACACTTTGATTATGTGTCTGAGGTGAGGGAGAAATTAGACGGAGTAGGTGAGTTAGCTAAACAGCACCTGAAGAGGACACAGCATGGAATGAAGCAGGTGGCAGATAAAAACTCTGAAAATTTGAAGATTTCCTGTGGGCATGACATGTTTGTATTGCCAGCAGTGGTAGGAAATCCCTTCAAAGCCAGGTTTAGTGGCCCCTTTCAAATTGAAAAAAAAGTGCTGAGTCAGTTCAAATATCTGGTAAAGATACCGGAGATGACAAAAAACGTTAGTGTACGTCATGTGAATGAATAATGCTCCAGACACATTTAAGACTCAGGAACAGAGTTGTGGCCAGATGAACAAATTGTGCAGCTTATCTGTATGATGCAGTGACCTTTAGCAAGTGGTTGAAAGCTCACATGTTACAGTTGGCAGAGCATGTTGAACATGCTCCCACAGTCCAAAAATGTGCAGGTTATGTGAATTGGCGAAGTTAAATTGCCCGTAGTGGTAGGTGAAGGGGTAAATGTAGGGTAATGGGTCTGTGTGGGTTGCGCTTCAGCGGGTTGGTGTGGAGTTGTTGCGCCGAAGGACCTGTTTCCATACTGTAAGTAATCTAATCTAATCGGCGTGTGAACCCGTACTGAACGTTATGTTGTTCACAATCCCCAACAGCAGCCACAATACCTTCTATCTGAAACAGGTAGCTATTCCCACCAGCTTCCGCCTGACATAGAGAACACCAGGCTGGCTTCTCGGAGATGGAACATGCCTTCTTGAGACTTCACAAAAGACACATGACTTCCCTCCTCACCGCGAGAAAACCACGTTAAAGTCCCACGTGTGTATCATGAGCGATGGTGCCACGAGGTACAACGTGGAGCAGTCTGTCTGTGCAGCCTCTGCTCAAATTATTCATCATGTTAGAGCATCAATTAGGAGACAGTGAGGACTGCTCATGCTGGAGATCAGAGTAGACAGTGGTTTGCTGGAAAAGCACAGTAGGTGAGCCAACGTTTTGGGCATAAGCCATTCATCCGGATCAGCATCAATTACCCTATTCTGCCCCTGTGTAAGTGCATTGAGGTGGGAATGGCCTCCTCCTGTTCCTATATAAGTGGTTCAACAGGCTGAATGGCGTCATTCTGTTTCTGTGTAATTGACTCAAAGGACTTCTTCCTTGTCCGATTGGACATGGCCAAGGGCCTGACTGGGTTATCCCTGGTTCCTGTTTGACAGCTCGATGTGCTGACAAGTGTGATGATGCTGCAACTTTAAGAGCTTATTTTGTCCTGGTTTCTTTTAAGAGAGAGATTGAAAGAGTTGGCTAGTTAAGACCACTGGGTAAACAGCGAGGGAGGCCATGTGTTTATTTAAATGCAGCCTGAATGTGTGTGGCCAACTCTCACAGATTAGGATCTCTGGGTTTTGGTTTCTCAGCAACATCAGAAACTATTGGGGTCTCCCCAGAGTTGGAAGCTTCAGTGAATGTCTCCTGGCTGCTACTCTCTCTGAATTTTCTCTTGCTGCTGTTTTTAATTCCTGGATTGGAGAAATGTTTGTGACGATCTGTGTCTGAATATTCCTTTTTGCCAAGGGCTGTGTTTATGGGATTTCCCTATATTGGAACAGTTCGTTAGTAATCGCTCCACGATCTATTATTTTTTAACCTGTCCAATAGAATTACGTTATTCTAAATTCCTTTTTCTTTGGTTTCATTTTATCTTCCGTGTTTATCCCCACTTCTAATCTTATGTTGCGGAGGGTGAGGGTGGGAAGAAATTGATGAAGCAGCTGAAGCTGTTTGTGAAGAGGAAGCTACCCTGAGGATCTCCCACAGAGCTGACCCAGGACTGAGATGGTGAACATCTTACTTTGTGCAATGTTTGACTCCAAACACTGGAGAGTTTACTCTGATTCCCATTAGTTCTAGTTTTGTTAAGCTCCTTGATGTCAACAAAAGCCAACCAGTGCCTTGATATCAGGGCCAGTCATTTTTACCTGAACCCTTGAGCCAACCTCTTTTGTTCATATCAATAGGCCAATGTATAGGAACAACTCATGTTTTTTTTTCAAACAAATGGTATTGAATGTCAGGGTTTCTCTTCTCAAGAATGTTAGGGAATAAGATGACTGAAAGTATTTGAAGAGGAGGTAGATGGATATTGACCTGACAGAGAGTTGAGGGCAATGAAGAATTGGTTATGAAAGAGGATTTGAGACCAAGAGCAGATCAGCCTTCATCTTAGTGAAGGGCAAGGCAGGCTTGGGGAGTGAACAACCTGCCCCTGTTTCTGATGTTCTCACATTCTGTTATTGGAGAGTTAGTGGGTGTTATTGTCATAAATGTGCAATTACTGAATATTGCAGTCAGCAAGACCAGATGATTTTGTGAGGCATCTCTGGTGAGTTTCTGGACTGTATTCAGAATCAATCTGCGTCTCCAGCATGACCAACAAATGAAGCACAAGTTGCAGAGATGGGAAGCTCGGTGAAGAGAGATGAGGTGCCTCTTTCGTACCTGTGCCTGGATTTTCCAATTACATTTCCGAAATCACTTCAAAGCGTGTGTGACAGTCTTGAGGGACTGAATGGTCTCCTCTGTTTCTGTGCACCAGGTTATAAGAGTAAGTGTCCTCCAACTTTCCCTGTCTAGCAGGTATGAGGGGCTGAATGGAACACAGAAACATGGGACTGAGGAGCAGGAGTGGGTCATTAGATACTTTGAGCCTTCTCCACCGGGAAACACGATTGTGGCTGATCAGGTTGTGGACTCAGCCCCACTTTCCTGTCTGTATCCCAATATCCGTGACTTACTTCCCTGTCAAATATTTAGCAATGCAGCTTTCAATCAATGTGAAAAACTATAAACTTCCAGTGAAGAGAATTCCCACTTGAAAGGTAATTTTAGAGTTTTTCATCATCCTTCTTATAGAATCAGAGAGTCATGCAGACCAGAAGCAGACCCGTTAGTCCAACCTGTTCACTCCGACCAAATATCAAATCTGATCTGGTCCCAATTGCCAGCATTTGGCCAATATCCCTCCTCTTTCAGATACTTTTTAAATGTGCGATTGTAACCGCCTTCAGTACTTCCTCTGACAGCACGTTCTTTACACACACCCCTCTCTGTGTGAAACATTTATCTTTAGGTCCGTTTTAAATCATTCGCCCTCTCACCTTCAATCTATGCCTCTGAATCTGGTCTCCCCTACCCTGAAGAGCAGAACGTGGCTGTTCAGAATATCCATTCCCCTGATGATGTTATAAATCTCTATAATGTCACCCTTCAGCCTCTGACACTCCAGGTGAAAAACCTCAACCGAATCAACCACTCCCTGGGACATCTGTGTAAATCTTTTCTGCAGACAACTGCGTTTTATGCAGTTTTCTTAAAAAGGCCTTCCCAACACGATGTACAGATGCAACATGCCACCACAACCTTTCTACTCAATGCTCTGACTGATTAAGGCAAATGTGCCAAATATGTTCAGCACTACTCTGTCTACCTGCGACTCCACTTTCAAGGAACAATGTACCTGCAGCCCTAGGACCCTTTGCTCCATAACACTCCCCAGGACCTTGCCATTAAGTGTATAATTTCTTCCTAAAATGCAAAACCTTATATTTATCTAAATAAACTTCATCTGTCCATCCTTGCCCCTTTGTCCCATCTAATTGTGGTCTCGTTGTATTCTGAGATAATCTACTATACCACCTTTCTGATGTCATCTGTAAACTTACTAACTATAGCCCCGATATCCACATCTAAGTTCTTTACGTAAATGATGAAATCCAGTGAACTGAGCACTGATTCTTGCAGCACACTGCTGCTAACAAGCCTCCAGTCTGAAAAATATCCCTCTTCCTTCAAGACAATTGTGACGAGCTTCTTCTGTGACCCATGTGACCGAGCCTTTAATCTGTCTACCAATTGGAATGTTATGAACACCTTGCTGAAGTCCATATACACAATGTCTACCAAATTGCCTTCATTAATCTTCTTTTTTACCTCTTCATAAAACTCAACCAAATTAATGAGACATGATTTCCCATGCAGAAGGACACGTTGTCTACCCCGATCAGACCTTGCCTTCCCAAATCTATGCAAATACTATCCCTCAGAATCCCCTCCAACAACTTACCCACTGACATCAGGCTCGCCGGTCTATAGTTCCCCGACTTTTTGGGTCACAGTTTCTTTTTCTCGTCCTCCTCCTCCACTGCTCACAACAAATGTTAAATGTAACCAGGTCGGTGATATGGCCGATGATATCGGTCTCAGACTGGGTCAGGGTCAGTTTTAGGAACAAGTCAGGCTAGTTTCTTTAATCTGCTCAAATAGCACATTTATGATCCAGAGCAATGTTACTCAAACTATGATGGAAAGATGAATGGCAAACTATTTGGGTATTGCAAATATATAATCAATATTTCCCTGTTTAAAATGCTGAGACACACACACACACACACACAATCTCTGCAATTTGAAGTTGAAAGAACTTTGTCCAAATATTTGTGTAACTTATGACAAAAGGAAAAATTGAGAGACTGTCCAAAATGTGATTCGGCTTCTGAAGATATTCCACTCACACAAGCTGCTAGCAATGGGGTTTCATCCTGGGACAGTTGGATTTGGCTGAATTCCCTTTGCATTAGGCAGTGAGAAGATTCCAGTGAACTTTGGTCAGTAGTCACCCAAAGGGTAGCACAGTGGCTCAGTGGTTAGCACTGCTACCTCACAGCACTAGGAATAGGGGTTCTATTCCAGCCTCGGGTGACTATCTGTGTGGGCTTTGTACATTCTCCCTTTGAGTCACCTTCTAATAGGTGCTCCAGTTCCCTCCCACAGCTCAAACTGTGTACATTAGGTGGATTGGTCATGCTAAGTTGTCTGTCGTATTCAGGGATTTCTTGGTTAGGTGCATTAGTCAGAAGTAAATCTCAGGGAACTGTTTGGAAGTTTGGTTTGGACTTGTTGGGCCGAAGGGCCTGTTCCCACACTGCATCGATTCTTTAAAAATGACAATGGTAATGATGACCGTATAGGCGTATTTTTTTTTAGCTCACACACATTGCTGTGATGAGGAATAATGAGGGAGAGAGAGAGTGAAATAGGCCATTCCTTCTCAGGAAGATTACATTGTCTCCCTGTCTGAGTTGAATCACACAATAATGTCATCCTCTCCCAAACTGGATCATGTGAGGTCTTCTTGTACATTGTCCAAACTACGTCTCCATCACATTCCCAGTTCCATGTCGATGCATCGTTGTTGCCATCTCGCACAGAGTCATACCCATAGCAGAAAATGGTCTTGGTCAATTTGAAAATATGTTTATATGCCCCTGCATCATTAAAAAATAAAATATTTAATGTATTTGGAATTCCTGTGTTAAAATGAATGCATTTTAAAAAGAAATACAGAAATTGCTGGTAAAGATCGGCAGGCCTGTCAGTACCCAGATGCCTTTTACATGCTGCAGTTGTACCAGCCTCCACCACTTCCTCTGGCAGCTCATTCCATAGGCACACCACCCTCTGCGTGAAAAGGTTCCTCTTAGGCCTCTTCAAAACCTTTCCCCTCTCACTTTCATCCAATGCCCTCTAGTTTTGAACGCCCCTAACCTGGGGGAAAACCCTAACTACTCACCCTATCCATGGCCATTCCGATGTTATAAACCTCTACTGCTGCAAGATGTGACTCCAATCAACACGAATAGCTGTGCTTTCAGTCATTCTGCGCTTAAATTCTGAAATTCAATTCTGGCACTTCTTTCTCCATCAGGTCACAATTCTATAACCAGTTTAATCAGTTTGTTCAGATGTATCATGAGACACTTCTGTGGGATTTACACCGAGACCATTGTGCCCGGGACACTAGCATCACTCAGCAATACCCATAACGCTGTAACAGTACTCTCCTGTGTCTTTGTTCATCAGCCAGTTCTGACTTGCTGTGACATACCTCTGCAACAGACAGGATTTGAATCCAGTCCAACTAGTCCAGAGCTAGGAACACTACCACACAAGTTCAGGAATTAAAATCAAATCCAGAGTTCTGGTTCAGAGCCAGGGACACTACCCTCTACACTACCATACCCAGACATGGGTCATATTTTCAGTGCCAGCTTTCAGCTCAGTGTGGATTTATTATAATTTATCATTACTGAACTACACAGAACACTTTGTATTGTTAAATAAATGCAAGATATTTGTCTCAACTGTAGGATATTGAGTGCACGTGCTGTGCTATCGAAGTTAACTATGAACGTCTTCAAGCGCTGTTATCTGTACTCTACAATATTAAGGAAAGAAATCCTGCAGTCACAGTCTGCCCAATGAAGGGTCTCAAATAGATTTTTATCACTGAAAACCACAGACAACGAAAAAGCATAATTTCTGGTCCCAAAACACCGATCACTATTATCCACCTCTAATGTGCGACTGCCCTCTTCCTAAAACAATGAAATGACACTCGGCCGCTGATTACTGTCCAGCCTCTCCTCCCCATTGACAGTGTCTGTAATCTGTCCCTCCTCCCCCTAACCACACAAGGCAACCCAGGCTCAGGGTCTTTGTGAAACTTAAGGCCGGAATGTGCAGGCATCCTGGAGCCGGGGAGGATATTTTAAAGGGGGAGAGTGAGGAGGTGGTAATATCACACACTGGGCTGAGGGGTGGCAGATGGAGTTTAGTTTGGATTAATGCGAGGTATTGGATTTGGTAAATCAAACAACAGCAGGACCTATCCAATTAAAACAGGGCCTTTGGCAGTGTTGGAGAACAGAGACCTAGGCCGTCGGTACAATTCTTTAAAATTTGCATCTCTGATAGATAGTGTGGTTAAGGAGGTTTGTAACACACTTGTCTTCATTGGTCAGACCTTTGTGTATTAAAATTGGTACGTTATGTTGAGGTTGTACGGGACATTGGTGAGGCCTCTTCTGGAATACTGTGTCCAGTCTGGACATCCTGCCCGCTTATTCCATAGGCACACCACCCTCTGGGTGAAAAAGCTGCCCCTTAGATCACTTTTAAGTGTTCCCCTTTCACCTTAACCCTGTACCGTCTAGTTTTGGTCTCCCCATCCATAGGAAATACCTTGATTATTCACTTTGATATTACTGACCTTGATATTATTAAGCTGGAGAGGATTGAGCAGACATTAACCTGGATGTTGTTGGGAATGGAGGGAGTGAGCTATAAGGAGAGGCTGGATAGGCTGGGACTCTTTTCAATGGAGAGTATGAGATTAAGGGGCAACTTTACAAAGGTTTATAAAATAATGAGGGGTACAGATAAGCTGAAGGGCTGATGGCTTTTCCCTACATTTGGGGATTCAAAACTGAGGGATACTTTAAGGTGTGAGGAAAAAGATTTACAGAAGTCATGAGAGATAATTATTTTAGTCAGAATCTGGCTTATGTGTGTAATGAACTCCCAGAGCAAGTGGTGAAAGCAGCGACAGTTCCAATGTTTGAAGGACATTTAGATCAGTACATGGATAAGACATCAGTTTTGATGGTGCGGTGAGCAGCTGCCCTCTCCCTCCCCCTCTCTGAATGAATCCCTGTTGGTTTTCACCCTCTGCCAATGCCGGTGCAGTGCCGTGGGGAGGGCAGCAGAGGGTGGCATTAAATTACTTTTAGCACCACAGAGACTGCCAGACCTGCCCCACACAGAGACACACAGATACACACACGGGAATTATTAGGGCGCGGCGTGAAGCTCATCTGGTAACTTAAACTAAACATAAAGAAATGCGCAATTTGCCTCGTAAACTGTTAAAATATGAGTGACAGAGATCTACCAAATTCCACTGTTTATATAAAACATCAATTTACTTTTTAACTCTGACAGTGAACATTTTACACCAAGCATTCTGAATTCTGAAACCCACTTTCTCTTAACTTCTTATTACCCCACTCCAACTCTTTAATGATATACTGTTTCAATAAGACACTTATTAAAATTGCACTCATTTAATTTCAAAATCATACAGCAGCTGTTGTTTGTGTGTCTTCTTGTGGCCATAAATCTCACTGGGTCATCTTTCTTTTTACGGCGAATATGTTCCATATGAAAAGATAGAGAGTGTTTCCTAATCTCTTGGATCTGTGTTGATGGCATTTACTCTGTCTGCAATTTTCTAAATGCCTGCATTTTTAATATGCACAACGTCGGATCATCTCATTGGTTCAACTTCCGAAAACTAATACATTAAAACTTGATTTGGTTTTAATATCCTGTGGCATACTTTAAACTGATTGGTAAAATTCGAGTTGTTGTCCAAGGAGCAACCATCTCAGGGATCCATTTCACAGCCAAATGTGACATATTTTCAGTTGTCCTTCACACTCTGGGTCTGCCAACCTCTCATGTCACAGGTGCTTGGAAGCTCGCAGTTCAGAACAGCTTTCCCTCTCTCTTAAATGTGCAAACACACTTTCGACTTCATGACATTAATACCCTGATGTCAATACAGAAAATTGGAGCCAATCTGGAATCTCTTCTCTATGGTTTGTCAATATTTCATTCACTCCGTCTGGTTTGTATCAGGATTTTTGTTGCTCCATTGACAGAATGTCATTATTCGACTCTGTCCGTGGGAATATATCAGTATTTCACTTGCTCACACGAGTGAGTGTCGCAGAATTTCAGTTGCTGCATGGGGACTGTGACGCTACAACAATCTCAATGCTTGTAGATGGCACCAAACCTGGAAGAATTGTAAAGTTTATGGAGGGCAGTGTGGAACATCTAACAGTACAATCACACGTTGGTGTAGTGTTCAGGTGTATGGCAGCTGGGGATCAGTACAGAGCAGTGTGAGGTGATACACTTTGGTAGGAAAGACAATGAAAGACAATATAAAACAGGCCATACCGTTAAATTGGGGGTGCAGGAGCAGAGAGTCCTGGGTGTATATGAGCACAGATTGTTGAAGATGTCAGGACAAGTGGGGAGAGCAGTAAATCTCACAGATTAGATTCAGTATCTGAGCTGTTTACAGGAGGAGGTATAGGAGGGACTCTCCATGCTCCTTTCCTGGGATGTGATGGATACGATGTGTTGTGGGCCCACCTTACTGCCCACCGAGACTGTGGGGATTCCATTTGTACCAGCTCGGCACAAAAGGGAGATGGCATCAGGGCCACGGCTTCTAAGTTGTGCCGGGGGGAAACGGAGCTGCCTGTGGGTTTAAAGTGAGAATTGTCCTTCACTGAACATTGCTCCTTACTCGGTCGGTGGGACATGGATGTTTCAGAATCTCCACACGAGGTGTCCCGGTCCTCTCCGGCTCCTACCAGGGTGTTCCCCACATGGCGGGGGTAGGGGGGTGAGGGAACGGATATCGGGCACTCCACCACCCGGCTTGGCCCTTTCTGTCCTATTCCAGGCTGTTTCTCCTGGAATGGGAGAAAGGGAGGGCTGGAGTGAGGGTTGGGGTGGGTGGCCTGACTCTAAGTGCTGGTGTAGGCGGGGGACGGTGTCATGGTGAGGTGTCTAGAGGGAGTCAGTCGACAGTGTTGTATGCATGCAGCATTATGAGTGTCGGGGAGTGGGGTAAAATGTAGGGAAGGGGGGGGCGAAGGTGCAGGATGCAGCAGTGAGACTGGTGGACCATGAGCCTTGTTCGAGTGTCGGTGCTATAACAGATATACAGTGAGTGTGAGGGAGCAAAGAGAACACGGTGACCCTTATCCTGACAGAGTGAGGAAGGTTATTGAAGCTTTTCATGTATTGCTGGGCAATTCTTCAGACCGCAGATACTGCACTGAGGTAGGTGGTGAGCTCAGACCATGCTTGGTGGGTCTGGTGGTGTGGCCTCTTCTGGAAAGTGAATGGTCTCATTCTGTACTAGCTCATCCACCAGCACCTCCGTGCCCCTGTTGACAAACCGCAGTGTAATTGCCCATGATCTGCCATGCTCGAGGTAAACTTTGCAGGGCAGCTCCGAACTGAGAAAGCTCAACCGTGTGCCCATTGGCCTTTTAAAGGTGGCACTAGTGCCAGGGATCATGGAATATCCAGGGGCATCCGGACGATGGTGAGCACTACCCGCCATGATGGGTGGGAGAATCAGGCTGATATTGAATGCAAGGGACAGGATGGGGTGGGGTGGGTAGTTAATAAGGTGAGTCCAAGACGATAGCACCAGGAAACTATCTCAGCCTCGTGCGGACGATCCCTCTGTAACACTCAAGGAAAATTAAGCAAAGATAAATTATTGTTAGAATCTGCTCAATAAGTCATAGATGCGGTTCAAAGCAATTCCAGTTACAAAGATGCAGAACAAATGCTCATCTGGCATCACACCAATATCCTTTTCCCCATCTTTCCTGGGAAGATTGGCGCATGTCACAGGATGTTATCGAAGTGTCGACATTTCAGCATTCTGAAACCTGGGAACACATCCATCCATGACACTGTCTCTCAGTCTCCCACTCTCTGTCTATACCCCAAACCCCTCCCATGTGTTGATATTTAAACTGATTCCGCCGCTATCTCTCTCTGGCAGTGATGTTCACACCCACCGCACCCCCTTGTCATGGCGCAAGGGAGATATGGAGCTGTAAATGGGTGGTAGCGGAACATCCTGTCACTCCCAGCACGGGCTGCAAGTTTCCCCATACTGCGCAGAGATCTAACATAGTGTGACTGAGCAATGCAGTGGGGTGATGTACAGAGCTCTACCTGCTGGGAGGGTAACTGCTCCTGCGTTACAGATCAATGTACTGGGGTGGGGTACACAGTCCTACATGCTGGGAGGGTAACTGCTCCTGGGTTACAGATCAATGTACTGGGGTGGTGTTCACAGTCCAACATGCTGGGAGGGTAACTGCTCCTGGGTTACAGATCAATGCACTGGGGTGGTGTACACAGTCCTACATGCTGGGAGGGTAACTGTTCCTGGGTTACAGATCAATGCACTGGGGTGGGGTACACAGTCCTACATGCTAGGTGGGTAGGGGGTAACTACTCCTGGTTTACAGATTATTTCACGGGTGATCTCTGCACAGCTCGCTGTGCTGGTCAGACTATGTGGTTGAGGTTTATAGATAATGCAATGAAATGTTTTGTGTAGCCCCTTATGCTGGATCGATATTTGTTTCAGGTTCACACATTAGTGCTCTGCTGTGGTCTCCACAGCTCCCAGTGCTGGACAGATACGTAGCCTGTGCACAGTACATCATTTTGGTGGGATGGATGGGGGGATGGGGGGGGGGGTGGGGGGGGATGGTGATGGACAGTTGACGGAGATCCTGGAACGTTCTGCCGCCGACATTCTATAACTGTCATTCCCTGGAACGTTCTGTCCCCGACATTCTATAACTGACATTCCCCAGAACGTTCTGTCCCCGACATTCTATAACTGGCATTCCCCGGAGCGTTCTGTCCCCTACATTCCAAAACTGTCAGTAATTCAGACCTTCCCATTTGTAATTCCAGCTCCAATTATTTTAATAAATCCCTGAATACAGGGACACATTTGAAAATCTCACTGGGTCCCCAATCAAACGGGTCCCTTTGCCTCCAGGCTGATGGATAATGGGTTTGTTTTCCTTCCTCACAGGTAACGTAGTGACCATCTACGTCCTGCTTTATAAAGATTGTGGATTGTCTCCATGTGTCAGACGTTACCTGGGGGCCATGGCAGCGGCGGATCTCCTGGTCATTATCCTCGACCTGATCCTGAGACAGATTCCCATTGTTTTTCGGGAACAGTTTTATTTCCTGTGTACTCCGTCCCCGTGTGTAATATCCACGCCGTCCTGCTTTATGCAGCCACTGACTGCTCTGTCTGGTTCACCGTCACTTTCACCTTTGATCGGTTTGTGGCCATTTGTTGCCAGAAGCTGAAAAGTAAATATTGCAGTGACAAATGGCGGCTGTGGTTCTGGGAGCAGTGACTGTGCTGAGCTGTTTAAAGAACATTTCCTGGTATTTTATCCTCACGGCTCGGTATTGGCTGTGGAACTCCCCCTGGTTTTGTGATGGAACAGAAGCTACTCTATTCTCCAGTGTCTGGGCCACAATCGAGTTCCTCCACCACATTCTAACCCCGTGTGTCCCATTTCTCCTGATTCTGCTGCTCAATGTTCTCACCGTCAGACACATTTTAGTGACCAGCAGAGCCCGCAGGAGACTCCGTGCTCACACCAATGGGGACGCTCAGTCTGACACTGAAATGAGAAACCGAAAAAAATCCATCATTTTACTGTTTGTGATCTCGGCCAATTTCATCCTCTTATGGTCAATGTTCATGCTGTATTCTGTATGGTACCGGATGTGGTTGATTGGGTATCAGTCTGTGTATATCGGTCCCTTTGTGCAGGAATTGGGCTTCATGGTGCAGCTCCTCAGTTGCTGCACAAACACCGCGATTTATGCCGTGACCCAGACTAATTTCAGGCAGCAGCTGAAGAATGTGTTGAAATATTCCTTCACCCAAATCCATCCATCCATCAAATTCCCTCATTAATCAATCCATCCGGGACTTTCTCATTTCAATTCAGTGTTTCAGCGATGGAGCAGCCTGTCGCTATGGTAACATACTGAGGGTAGCGCTGGTTTGTCCATCCTTATCCCACGGGGGGGTAACAGGGAAACATTTCAATGTTTCTCACAACTCAGGGGCCAGTGAGAAAAGGCACCATCCCACTGACTGTATCCATCACTTCCATTTGTAACCAATAAAAATGTTGATTAAAGCGTGCCGAGCAGCAGAGTGACCGATGTTGTTGTGTGTCTTTGTGTTGGAGAAGCTGAGCTGGAGAGAGACAGACTCAGCCCCAGTCCTGGGCCTCAGGGAAGGGGAGGGCACCGCACCCTGAACTCAGGAGCTAGGTTAACTCCCTCTGATCCCCCCACTCTAACCTGACCTCCCCATTTCCTGTCGTGAGTGGGACAGGATTTCAGTTGTTTCATGGGGACTACCTACCTCCCCAATCTCTCGATCAGAGGGAGAGGGACGCGTCAGGGAGACAGATTGCATCAGAGAGGGAGGGGGAGGCAGGAGGGAAAGAGATTTAGTCAAAGAGAAACAGAGGGAGGTGGGGAGAAAGAGAGACTGAGGTAGGGGGATCGAGAGTGAGAGACGTGGAGAGAGAGTGAAGGAGCAGGGAGAGACAGAGAGAGCAAGAGGCAAGGGAGAGCTAAGGTGAGGAAGAGAGAGAGAAATAGGGGAGGACATAATGATAGAGGGGTCAGAGAGTGGGGTACAGAGAGAGGGGGACAGAGAGAGAGGGGGAACAGGGAGAGTTGGACAAAGAGAGGGGGAACAGAGAGAGGGGGACTGAGAGTGGGGGACAGAGAGAGGGGGACAGAGACTGGGGGACGGAGAGAGTGGGGGACAGTGAGTGGGGATGGAAAGACTGGGGGACAGAGGGTGGTCAGAGAGTGGGGGATGGAGAGAGTGGGGACGGGGGACGGACGGGTGGACAGAGATGGAGGTGACAAAGAGAGGAGGGAGGGAGTGGGGGACACAGAGAGAGGGAGAAAGAGAGATGAGGACAGAGAGAGGGGGACAGAGAGAGGGGGACAGAGAGGGGGGACAGAGAGCAGGGGGATAGAGAGAGGGAGACAGAGAGTGGGGAACAGAGAGAGGGGGACAGAGAGTGGGGGACAGAGAGAGAGGCACAGAGAGTGCGGGATGGAGAGAGTGGGGGATAGAGAGAGTGGGCTACGGGGGGGGGGGCGGGGGGACAGAGAGGGGGAAAGAGAGAGAGGGATAGAGATGGGGGGACAGAGAGAGTGGGGAGACAGAAAGAGGGGGGTGCATAGAGAGGGCTGGGAACGAGAAGGCGGGACGGGGGTGGGGAAGAGAGAGGGAGGTCAGAGAGAGGGGGGACAGAGAGGGGAGCGGCGGAGATGGGAGGGACGGAGCTGGGAGGGAAAGAGATGGGGGCAGAGAGAGGGGGGACAGAGAGAGTGGGGACAGGAAGAAGGGGGACAGAGAGTGAAGGGGACAGAGAAACTGGGGGACAGAGAGAGTGGGGCAGATAGAGGGGGGCAGAGAGAGGGGTAAAGAGAGACGGGGACAGAGGGGGCGAACTGAGAGCGGGGGCACAGAGAGAAGGGGGACAGAGAGAGAGGGGGACTGAGAGAGGGGGACAGAGCGCGGAAGATACAGAGAGGGGGGAGGACAGAGATAGAGAGGGGGACTGAGAGTGGGACGGAGAGGTGGGGACAGAGAGAGGGCTGGGACAAAGAAGGGGGGGACAGAAAGAAGGGGGGATAGAGAGAGGGGGACAGAGACAGAAGAGAACAGAGAGAGATGGAGGAGAGAGAGAGGTGGTACAGAGAGAGGGGGGACAGAGAGAGGGGGAACAGAGGGGGGTACAGGGAGATGGGGAGACAGAGAGAGGGAGCAGAGAGAGTGGGGACAGTAAGCGAGGGGAGACAGAGAGACGGGAGCGCAGTAGAGGGGGGACAGGGGAATGGAGAGAGGTGGGACAGAGAGAGGGGCAAAGAGAGAAGGGGACAGAGGGTGCGGACTGGGAGCGGAGGGACAGAGAGAAGGAGGGGCAGAGAGAGAGGGGACCGAGAGAGGGAGACAGAGAGAGGGGGACAGAGAGCGGGGTGACTGGGGGGAAGAGAAAGGGGGACAGAGAGAGGAGGGAACAAAGGGAGAGGGGGTCAGAGAGAAAGGGGCAGAGGGGGAAGAGAGAGGGGTGACAGAAAGAGAGTGGGGACAGAGAGAGAGTGGGGACAGAGAGAGGGGGTGCCAGAGAGAGGGGATAAAGAGAGAGAGGGCGGACGGAGAGAGAGAGGGGGGGACAGAGAGAGGGAGGGCCAAAGAAAGAGAGGACAGAGAGAGGGGGGACAGAGAGAAGGAGGACAGAGAGGGGGCAGTCAGAGAGAGAGAGGGGGTCAGAGAGAGAAGGGGACAGAGAGAGAGGGGGGGACTAGAGAGTGGGGACAAGAGAGTGGGGGAGAGAGAGGGTTGAGTGATAGGGGAGAGAGAGGGGTAGTGAGAGGGGGAAGAGAGAGATGGGGACAGAGGGAGAGGGAGGGATAGAGTGAGAGGGTGACAGAGAGATTGGGGACAGAGTGAAGGGTGACAGAGCGGGGGGAACAGAGAGAGGGGGACAGAGAGAGAGAGTGGGGACAGAGAGAGGGAGGATATTGAGAGAGGGGGACAGGGAGATGGGGGCGAAGAGAGAGGGGGACAGAAAGAAGGGGGCAGAGAGAGCGGGGGAAAGAAAGAGAAGGAAAGAGAGACGGGGAGAGAGGGGACGGACAGAGAGAGTGGGGAAAGAGAGGGTGCGACAGAGAGAGTGGGGACAGAGAGGGAGGGAGCAGAGAGAGAGGGGGACAAGAGAGTGGAGGGAGCGTGGTAGGGGACAGATGGGGAGAGAGAGGGGTGTATAGAGAGGGGTGAGAGACTGGGGTACAGTGAGAGGGTGACAGAGAGAGGGGGGACAGAGAGAGGGGGACAAAGAGAGGGGGAACAGAGAAAGGGGGACAAAGAGTGGAGGAGAGAGAGTGGGGTACAGAGAGAGGGAGACAGAGGGAGGGGGTCAAAGAGAGGGGGAACAGAGAGAGGGGGACAGAGACTGGGGGACAGAGCGAGGGGGACAGAGAGAGAGGGTCAGAGAGAGGGCGATGGAGAGAGGGGGGACAGAGAGTGGGGGATGGAGAGAGTGGGGGAGAGAGGGGGGACGGGGGAGAGAGTGGCCGACAGAGGGGGGGACGGGAAAACAGAGAGGGAGGTGAGAGAGAGAGGAGGGAGTGAGAGGGGGACACAGAGACAGGGGGGGCAGAATGGGGGACAGAGAGAGAGAGGGGGACAGAGAGAGAGGGACAGAGAGATGAGGACAGAGAGAATGGGAGAGAGACAGGGGGGACAGAGAGAGGGGGACAGAGATAGAGGGGGACAGAGAGAACGTGAGAGAGAGGAGGACAGAGAGCAGGGGGAAAGAGAGTGGGGGATGGAGAGAGTGGGGGACAGCGGGCGGGACGGGGGGACAGAGAGGGAGGTAATAGAGAGAGGACGGAGTGAGATGGGGACACAGAGAGAGGGGGGACAGAGAGAGCATGGGGACAGAGAGCGGGACAGAGAGAGTGAGGGGACAGAGACAGGGTGTACATAGAGATGACTGGGACCGAGAAGGCGGAAAGGGGAGTGACAGAGAGCGGGGTCAGAGAGAGGGAGGACAGAGAGAGGGTGACAGAAGGGGAGGGACGGAGATGGGGGACAGAGATGGGGGCAGAGAAGGGGGGAACAGAGAGAGTGGGGAGAGAGTGAAGGGTGACAGAGAGTGAAGGGGACAGAGAGATGTGGAACAGAGAGGGGGGCGACAGATAGAGGGGGGCAGAGAAAGGGGTAAAGAGAGGGGGGACAGAGAGAGGGCGTGACAGAGAGGGGGTACAGAGAGAGGGTGGACAGAGAGTGGGGACAGAGAGAGCGGGGGGACAGAGAGAGGGTGGTCAGAGTCAGGGGGACAGAGTGAGAGGGACCAAGAGAGGAACAGCGAGAGGGGGACAGAGAGAGGGCTGGGACTGAGAAGCGGGGGACAGAGAGGGGGAATGAGATAGGGGGTCAGAGAGAGGGGGGGGAAGAGAGAGGAGGACAGAGAGAGAGGGAGACAGAGAGAAAGGGAGGACAGAGAGAGGTGGTACAGAGAGAGGGCGACAGAGAGTGGGGGAAAGAGGGGGTGTACTGTGTGTAGGGGGGACAGAGAGAGGGGGCAGAGAGACTGTGGACAGTAAGAGATGGGAGACAGAGAGACGGCGATGCAGTAGAGGGACGGACAGGCGGACAGAGAGGGAGGGACAGAGAGAGGGGGAAGAGAGAAGGGGACAGAGGGGGCAGACTAAGAGTGGGGGGACAGAGAGAAGGAGGGGCAGAGAGAAAGGGAACCGAGAGAGGGGGACAGAGAGCGGGATAGACAGAGAGAGGTGGGGGGACAGAGAGAGTGGGGGTCACATTGAGAGGGCGGCAGAGGGGGCAGACAAAGTTGTATAGAGAGAGGGGAACAGGGGGGTACAGAGAGAGGGGGGAACAGATAGGGAGGGGGACAGAGAGAGAGGGGGGACAAAGAGAGAAGGGGACAGAGAGAGTGGGGACAGAGAGAGGGAAACAAAGAGAGGGGGACAGAGAGAGAGGGACAGAGAGCGGGGGGACAGAGAGAGGGAGGGGCAAAGAAAGAGGGGACAGAGAGGGGGGGACAGATAGAAGGGGGACAGAGGGAATGGGGACAGAGTGGGGGCGGTCAGAGAGAGATGGGGGATCAGAGAGAGGGGGGAGAGAGAGAAAAGGGGACAAGAGAGTGGGGGAGAGAGAGGGTGGAGTGACGGGGAGAGAGAGAGGTAGAGAGAGGGGGAAGAGACGGGGACAGAGAGAGGGGTGCAGAGAGTGGGGGAACAGAGAGAGGGGAACAGAGAGAGGGGAACAGAGAGAGAGGGGTGGACAGAGAAATGGGGACAGAGGGAGAGGGAGGGACAGAGTGAGAGGGTGACAGAGAGAGTGGGGACAGAGAGGAGGGTGACAGAGCAGGGGGTAGAGAGAGGGGGGACAGAGAGAGTGGGACAGAGAGAGAGTGGGGACAGAGAGGAGGGTGACAGAGCGGTGAGTACAGAGAAATGGGAAAGAGAGAGGGGGACACAGAGAGAGTGGGGACAGAGAGAGGGGGGCAGTTGAGAGAGGGGGACAGAGAGATGGGGGCGAAGAGAGAGGGGGACAAAAAGAGGGGGGCAGAGAGAGCGGGGAAAGAAAGAGGAGGAAAGAGAGAGGGGGACAGAGGGGACGGACAGAGAGAGGGTGGGACAGAGAGAGGGTGAGACAGAGAGAGGGGGGACAGAGAGGGAGGGGACAGAGAGAGAGTGACAGAGAGAGGGGGACAGAGAGAGAGGGATGGACAGAGAGATGGGGACAGAGAGGAGGATGACAGAGAGAGGGGGGGACAGAGAGGGGGGACAGAGAAGGGAGGAATGGAGAGGGGAACAGAGAGAGGGCGAACAGAGAAAGGGGGGAGAGAGAGAGAGGGGGGCAGAGAGAGAGGGGACGGAGGTGGGAGCAGAGAAGGGGGACAGAGAGGGGGGGATAGAGAGAGGGGGGACAGAGAGAGGGGGACAGAAAGAGGAGGGACAGAGAGAGGGGACAGAGAGGGGAGAGAGAGAGGTGGGAGTGAGAGAGGGGGGATAGAGAGGGGAGAGACGCAGAGGGGGACAGAGCGAGGTTGGACAGAGAGAGAGGGGACAGAGAGAGGGGGACAGAGAGAGGTGGGACAGAGAGGGGAGGGACGGAGAGGGGGACAGAGAGAGAGGGTGAACAGAGAGAGAGGGGGGACAGAGAGAGGCGGACAGAAGGGGGCTATTGAGAGAGGGGGACAGAGAGAGAGGGGACAGAGAGAGAGGGGGCAGAGCGGGGAAGAGAGAGACGGGGACAGAGAGAGGGGGATAGAGAGAGTGTGGAAAGGGAGAGGTGGACAGATGGGGCGGACTGAGAACGAGGGGACAGAAAGAAGGAGGGGCAGAGAGAGAGGGGACCGAGAGAGGGAGACAGACAGCGGGAGAGACAGAGAGAGGTGGGGACAGAGCGAGGGGGGGTCACAGAGAGAGGGCGGCAGAGGGGGACAGAGAGAGAGGACAGAGAGGTGGGGGGGACAGAGGAGAGGGACAGAGAGAGAGTGGGACAGAGAGGGAGAGAGGACAGAGAGTGAGGGGGACAGAGAGGTGGGGAGAGAGTGTGGGACAGAGAGAGAGGGGGACAAGAGAGTGGGGGGAGAGAGAGGGTGGAGTGATAGGGGATAGAGAGGGGGGTAGAGATAGGGGGAAGAGAGAGAGGGGGACAGAGAGAAGGGTGCAGAGAGATGGGGACAGAGAGATGGGGGACAGAGAGAGGGGAACGAAGAGAGACGGGGGGCAGAGAGGGGGGGTCAGACAGAGAGGGGATAGAGAGAGGGGGAACAGAGAGAGGGGAACGGAGAGAGAGGGGTGACAGGAGCGGAAAGGGTGTTGACAGAGGGAGGACAGAGAGAGAAGAACCGAGAGAGAGGGGGGACAGAGATAGGGGGACAGAGAGAGGGGAATGGAGAGATAGGGGGGACAGAGAGGGAGGACAGAGAGAGGGTGACAGAGAGGATGGGGACAGAGAGGGGGACAGAGAGAGAGGGGACAGAACGTGGGGAATGGTGAGAGAGAGGGGACAGAGAGGGGGGACAGAGAGAGAGGGGACAGAGAGGGGGGACAGAGAGAGGGGGGACAGAGAGGGGTGGACAGAGAGAGTGGAACGGAGAGGGGGGACAGAGAGAGGGGGATAGACAAAGGGGACAGAGAGAGGGCAACGGAGAGAGAGGGGAGACAGAGAGAGGGAGGACGGAGAGACGGTGACAGAGAAGAGGGGGACAGAGAGAGGGGGACTGAGAGAGCGGGCCAGAGCGAGGGCAACGGAGAGAGAGGGGACATTGAGAGAAGGGGACAGAGAGATGGAGGGACTGAGAGAGGAGAGAGAGAGAGATTGGGTGACCGAGAGAGGGGCGGTCAGAGAGAGAAGGGACAGAGAGAGAGGGCAAGAGTGTGGGGGGAGAGAGGGAGGGGATAGATGGGGAGAGGAGGGGGGTAAAAAGAGGGGGAAGAGAGAAGGTGGACATAGACGGGGACAGTGAGTGTGGGGACAGAGAGGGGTGGACAGAGAGATGGGGACAGAGGGAGAGGAGGGTTCAGAGAGAGGGGGAAAAGAGAGGAGGGGGCAGAGAGAGGGGGGATAGAGAGAGGGGAATAGAGAGAGAGGGGGTCAAAGAGGAGTGGGGACAGAGAGGAGGGAGACAAGAGGAGGGATGTTAGAGAGGAGGGGGACAGAGAGAGGGGGGACAGAGAGAGGGGTTACAGAGAGACAGGAGGGACAGAGAGCGCGGGGACAGTGCGAGGGGGACAGAGATAGGGGACAGTGTGAGTGGGGCACAGAGAGAGAGAGGGGGACACAGAGAGGGGGGCAAGAGAGAGGAGAGAGACGGGGAGACAGTGGAGGAGAGAGGGGGGAGACAGATGGTGGGGGGGTAGCGACGAGGGGAGAGAGAGGAGGGGAGAGAGGGTGGAGAGAGTGAGCGGGGAAGACAGAGGGGGGAGAGGGGGAGAGAGGGCCGAGAGAGAGAGGAGGGTAGAGAGAGGAGGGTAGAGTGAGGAGGGGAGAGAGGAGGGGAGAGTGGGGGAGAGAGGGGGGAGAGAGAGGAGGGGAGAGAGTGGGGTGAGAGCGGGGGAGATGAGAGGGGGAGACGGGGGAGGGAGAGATGGGGAGAGTGTGAGGGTGAGTAAGGGAGGGATTGAGAGAGGGAAGGGGTGAGAGAGGGAGAGAGAGGGGAGAGAGTTCTGTGACAGAGTTGGGGGAGAGAGTTAGTGAAGAGAGAGTTAGGGGAGAGAGTGAGGGGTCGAGAGAGTGAGTAAGGGGGAAAGGGAGGGGGAGGAGGAGAGATTAGATAGAGAGCGAGGCAAGGAGAGAGAAGGCGGAGAGAGAAGGGGAAGTGAGAGAGGGGGTAGAGAGCTATTGGGAGAGCGGGGGAAAAGGAGGGGGCGAGGGAGCGAGGGGGGAGATGGGGAGAGAGATGGAGAGAGAGTGAGCTGTACAGAGTGAGGGGGAGAGAGAGCGGCAGGGAGAGGGGGCTGGGAGAGGGGAGCAGAGAGAGGCGGCAGAGAGAGGTGGCAGAGGGAGGGATCGAGGAAGGTCGGCGAGAGAGGGGGGCAAGAGAGGAGTCGAGAGAGGGGAGGGAGGGAGTGGAGAGAAGGGGAGGGGGAGGGGGAGAGAGAGGGGTGAGAGAGAGGGGAGAGAGCGCGGGGACAGAGAGAGTGGGGAGAAAGTGGGGGAGAAGGGGGTGACAGGGGAGGGGGAGAAGGGAAGAGAGTGGAGATTGGGAGAGGGGAGATGGAGAGGGGAGTTGGAGAGGTGAGAGGGATCGGAAGAGAGGGTAGAGAGAGAGGGGAAAGAGACAGAGGGAGGTAAAGAGAGGGGGAAGAGAGAGCAGAGTAGAGAGACAGGGGAGAGAGAGGTGAAGAAATGGGTGAGAGAGAAGGGGAGAGGGCTGGAGAGAGGGGGATAGAGAGGGGTAGAGAGAGGGGAGAGAGAAGGGGAGAGAGAGGGGGGAGTGAAAGGGGCAAGAGCGGAGAAAATGGGGGGGCGAGAGTGGGGCAAGCGTGGGGGTTGAGAGGGTGGGCAAGAGTGGGGGGCGAGAGGGGGCAAGGGTGGGGGCGAAAGAGGGGGAGAGAGAGGAGGGGCGAGACAGGAGGTTGAGACAGGGAACGAGAGACGGGCGAGAGAGAAGGTGCGAGATGGGAACGAGAGAGTGGGATGAGGGAGGGGAGAGAGGGGGAGGGGGAGGGAGGGGATAGAGAGAGTGTTGGGAAGAGAGGGGGGAGAGAGAGAGGGGAGAGAGGGGGGAGAGAGAGGTGGGAGATAGAAGGGGAGGGGGAGAGAGAGGACAAGAGAGAGGGGGAGAGAGTGGGGGAGAGAGAGTGGGGGACAATGTGGGGAGAGAGAGAGGGGAGTGTGGGAGGAGAGAGAGGGGGTGAGAGAGTGAGATGATAAAGAGGGGCAAAGGAGGTGGGAAGTGAGAGGTAGAGAGAGGGGAGAGAGGGTGAAAGAAAGAGGTGGAGAGAGGGAGGGGGAGAGTGGGGGTAGAGAGTGGGGGCAGAGAGGGGTGGGAGAGGGTGTACAGAGATGGGGAAGAGAGAGGCGGAGAGAGAGGGGTCGAGAGAGAGGAGGGAGAGTGAGAGGAGAGAGAGGGAGAGAGAGGGGGCAGAGAGTGAGGGGAAGAGAGTGAGTGGAGAGAGTGGGGGTAGATAGACTGGGGGGAGAGAGTGGTGTGGAAAGAGTGTGGGGTAATAGTGGGGGAGGGACAGTGGATGGGTAGAGTGGGGGTGGAGAGTGGATGGGGAGAGTGGGGGTGAGAGTGTGTTGGGAGAGAAGGGAGAGAGACTGGGGTAAGAGAGCAGGGTAAGAGACCGGGGAGAGAGAGAGGGGAGGGAGACAGTGGAGGGAGAAAGAGAGGGGAAGGAGAGAGACGAGAGAGAGTGGGGTGAAAAAGAGGGGAGATGGAGAGAGGGGAGGTGGAGAGAGGGGAGAAAGAGAGGGGTGGAAAGAGAGGGGAGAGAGAGAAAGGGTAGAGAAACAGGGGTATAGAGCGAGGGAGATAGAGACAGGGGGGTAGAGAGAGTGGAAGAGAGAGAGAGGGGAGAGAGAGGGGAGAGAGGGAGAGATGGGGTGATTGAGGTCGGAGAGTGGGAGGGGGAGGGGGGTGAGAGAGGGGGGAGAGAGATGGTGTGAGAGAGTGGGTGAGAGAGGGAATGAGAGAGGGGTGAGAGAGGGGGTGAGAGAGGGGAGAGAGAGGGAGTGAAAGAGAGGGGAGAGAGTGGAGACGAGTGGGGGGCGAGAGTGGGGGCGAGAGAGGGGGTGAGAAGGGGGCGAGGGAGGGGGCGAGAGTGGAGGCAAGAGTGGGGGGCAAGAGAGGGGGCGAGATTGGGGGCGAGAGAGGGTGCGAGAGGGGGGCGAGAGAGAGGGGGAGAGAGGGGGTAGAGAGAGAGTTGGGGAAAGAGGCGGAGAGGGGGGAGAGAGAAGGGAGAGAGAGGCTGGAGAGAGAGGGGGAGAGAGTGTGGAGGAGAGAGTGGGAGAGAGCGTGGAGGAGAGAGAGGGGGTGAGAGAGAGAGGCGAGAGAGAGGGGCAAGAGAGGTGGGGAGAGAGAGGAGAGAGAGTGGGAGGAGAGAGAAAGGGTGATAGAGAGAGGTGAGAAGGAGAGTCGAAAGAGGAGGAGAGGGAGGAGAGTGTGAAGGGGAGAGAGAGGGTGTGAGAGAGAGGGTGTGAGAGAGAGGGTGTGAGAGAGAGGTTGTGAGAGAGCGGGGAGAGAGAGAGGGGGAGATTGGGGGTTGAGAAAAGGGGAAAGACAGGGGGGTTTGGAGAAAGAAGGGGGCAGAGAAAGGGGGAGAGAAAGAGGGGGAGTGAGATTGGGGGAGACAGTGGAAAAAGAGTGGGAAAGAGAGAGGGAAAGAGTGAGATGGTGACAGAGGGAGGGGGAGAGGGGTGGAGAGAGAGGGGAGAGAGAGAGGGGGGAGACAGAGAAGGGAGAGAGATGGTGTGAGAGTGGGTGAAGAGAGTGGGGGAGAGAGTGGGGAAAGAGAGTGGGGAAAGAGAGTGGGGGAGAGAGAGGAGAGAGTGAGAACATGAGAGGCAGGGATTGAGAGAGGGAGAGAGAGGGAGAGATTTAGGCGACAGAGTGGGAGAGAGAGTTAGTGAAGAGACAAATGGAGAGAGAGATTGGGGGTCGAGAGAGGGGGTGAGCAGGGTAGAGAGAGAGGGGAGAGGGAGGGAGAGAGAAACGGAGGCGGGGAGAGGGGGAGAGTGGGGGAGAGAGGGAGGGGTAGACAGAGAATGGGGACAGAGTGGGGGAGAGAGTGGGGAGAGAGAGTGGGGAGAGAGAGTGCAGAGAGTGAGAGTGAGGGAGAGAGTAGGGGAGGGAGAGTGTTAGGGAGGGAGGGAGTGAGAGAGGGGGAGAGATTTAGGTGACAGAGTAGGGGGAGAGTTAGTGAAGAGAGGGGTGAGAGAGAGAGTGAGGTGTAGAGAGAGAGGGGGTGAGAGAGACGGTAGAGAGAAGACGAGTGAGGAGGGGAGGGGGGAGAGAGGGGTTAGAGGGGTGAGAGGTGTGATGAGAGAGGGGGAAGAGAGAGAGGCGGCAGAGAGAGAGAGAGATAGGGAGGGGGAAGAGAGATGGGGAGGGCAAGAGAGAGGGGGAGATAGTGGGGGAAGAGAGAGGGGAGAGAGAGGGGGAGAGAGGGGGGAGGGGGGAGAGGGGGAGAGAGGGGGGAGAGAGGGGGAGAGGGAAGGGGAGAGAGAGGGGGCGAGAGACGGGGAGAGCGACAGGGAGAGGGGGAGAGATGGGGAGAGAGAGGGGGAGGAAGAGGAAGGTGCGAGGGAGGGTGAGAGAGGGGGGACAGAAAGAGGTTCAGAGTGGGGGAAGACAGGGGAGAAAGAGGGGGAGAGAGTGGGGGAAGAGAGAGTGGGAAGAAAGAGGGGAGAGAGAGAGGGGGGAGATGCATGGAGAGAGAGGGGGGAGAGAGACGGGGAGAGCGATGATGAGAGAGGGGATAGAGACGGGGCAAGAGAGGGGGAGGGAGAGGAAGGTGCGAGGAAGGGGGAGGAGGGGACAGAAAGGGGGTGGGAGCGAGGGGAGAGACAGGGGAGAGAGTTGGGGGAAGAGAGTGGGGGAGACGGGGGGAGACAGAGGGGGAGAGAGAGGGCGAGAGTGACGGGGAGAGCAACGGGGAGAGCGACGGGGATGGGGAGAGACGGGGAGAGAGGGTGGGTGGAGAGGAAGGGGGCGAGGGAGGTGGAGCGAGGGGGACAGAAAGGGGGTGAGAGAGGGGAAGAGAGCGCAGGGAGAGAGAGGGGAGAGTGAGAGGGAGGGAGTGAGAGAGCGAGAGAGAAGGGAGAGTTTTAGGCGACAGAGTTAGTGAAGAGCGAGAGGGGGAGAGAGTTTGAGGGGTAGAGAAACAGGGTGAGCGGGGTAGAGAGAGATGGGATAGAGAGAGGAGGTGAGAGAGTGGTGTAGAGATAGGGGAGAGGGAGGGGAGAGGGAAAGAGGGTGAGAGTGGGGGAGAGAGAGGAGAGAGAGGCGGACAGAGAGAGGGGAAGAGGGAGGGGGACAGAGAGTGGAGGGAGAGAGAGGGGGAGAGAGAGAGGGGAGAGAAGGAGGGGATACAGAGTGTGGGGAGAGAGTGAGGGAGAGAGTGGGGAGAGAGAGTGGGGAGAAACAGTGTGGGGAGTGAGTGGGGGTGAGAGTGGCGGAGGGAGAGAGGAGGAGAGGGAGGGTGGAGTGAGAGGGACGGGAGAGAGGTGTTAGAGGGGGAGAGTGGGGGAGAGAGAGGGGAGAGTCGGTGGGAGAGAAAAGGAGAGAGCGAGGGGAACAGAGGGAGGTGGCCAGAGAGAGGGGGACAGAGTGAGGGGGACAGAGAATCGAGAGAGAGGGGGGAGATAGAGAGGGGAGAGAGAGGGTGAGCGGGGTAGAGAGAGACGGGATAGAGAGAGGAGGTGAGAGAGTGGGGTAGAGAGAGGGGAGAGGGAGGGGCAGAGGGAGAGTGGGGGAGAGTGGGGAGAGAGAGGGAAAAGTGGGGGAGAGAGAGGAGAGAGAGGCGGACAAAGGGAGGGGGAAGAGGGAGGGGGACAGAGAGTGGAGGGAGAGAGAGGGAGAGAGTGGGGAGAGAGAGTGGGGAGAGACAGTGGGGGAGAGTGTGGTGGAGAGAGTGGTGGAGGGAGAGGGTTAGGGAGGGAGGGAGTGAGAGACAGGGGAGAGAGTTAGGTGACAGAGTGGGGGAAAGAGTTAGTGGAGAGAGAGGGGAGAGAGAGAGAGTGAGCGGTAGAGAGAGAGGGGTGCGAGAGAGAGGTGCCGAGAGAGGGGCTGAGAGAGACCGTAGAGAGAAGGGGAGAGAGGAGGGGAGTGGGAGAGAGTGGGGGAAAAGAGAGAGACGGTAGAGAGAGACAGAGAGGGGGAAGAGAGACAGAGAGAGAAGAGAGACAGGGAGCGGGAGAGAGGGGGGAGGAGGGGGGAGTGAGAGTGGGCAGGAGAGAGGGGGCAGAGAGCGGGGGGAGAAAGTGGCGGAAGAGAGATGGGGAGAGTGTGGGGGTGAGTGAGGGGGGAGAGAGGGAGAGAGAGTGGGGACGGAGTGTGTGGGAGAGAGGGAGAGAGAGGGAGGGGGGAGAGAGGGGGGAGGGGGCGGGAGAGAGGGGGCAGAGAGCGGGGGGAGAAAGTGGCGGAAGAGAGATGGTGAGAGTGTGGGGGTGTTTGAGGGGGGTGAGAGGGAGGGAGAGAGAGAGGGGAGAGAGTGGGTGGGAGAGAGAGAAGGGGAGAGAGAAGGGGAGAGAGATGGGGAGAGGGGGAGAGACGGGGAGAGTGACGGGGAGAGACAGGGAGGTGGGGGAGAAAGTTGGGGAAGAGAGATGGGGAGAGTGTGGGGGTGAGTGTGGGGAGAGAGGGCGGGAGAGAGGGGGCAGTGAGCGGGGGGAGAAAGTGGGGGAAGAGAGATAGAACATAGAACATAGAAGAATACAGCGCAGTACAGGCCCTTCGGCCCTCGATGTTGCGCCGATCAAAGCCCATCTAACCTACACTAACCCACTATCCTCCATATACCTATCCAATGCCCGCTTAAATACCCATAAAGAGGGAGAGTCCACTACTGCTACTGGCAGGGCATTCCATGAACTTACGACTCGCTGAGTGAAGAACCTACCCCTAACATCAGTCCTATATCTACCCCCCCCCCTTAATTTAAAGCTATGCCCCCTTGTAATAGCTGACTCCATACGTGGAAAAAGGTTCTCACTGTAAACCCTATCTAACCCCCTAGTCATCTTGTACACCTCTATCAAGTCACCCCTAAACCTTCTTTTCTCCAATGAAAACAACCCCAAGTGCCTCAGCCTTTCCACATAGGATCTTCCTACCATACCAGGCAACATCCTGGTAAACTTCCTCTGCACCCGTTCCAGTGCCTCCACATCCTTCCTATAGTATGGCGACCATAACTGCACACAATATTCCAGATGCGGCCGCACCAGAGTCTTGTACAACTGCAGCATGACCTCACGACTCCTGAACTCAATTCCTCTACCAATAAAAGCCAGTACGCCATATGCCTTCTTCACTGCACTATTTACCTGGGTGGCAACTTTCAGAGATCTGTGTACATGGACACCAAGATCCCTCTGCTCTTCCACACTACCAAGTAGTCTACCATTAGCCCAGTAATCCATCTTTTTACTACTCTTACCAAAGTGAATCACCTCACACTTACCTACATTGAACTCCATTTGCCACCTTTCTGCCCAGTTCTGCAGCTTCTCTATATCCCGCTGTAACCTGCCACATCCTTCCTCACTGTCTACAACTCCTCCGACTTTCGTATCATCAGCAAACTTGCTCACCCAACCTTCTAACCCTTCCTCCAGTTCATTTATAAAAATGACAAACAGCAATGGTCCCAAAACAGATCCTTGCGGAACACCGCTAGTGACGGCACTCCAAGATGAACCTTTGCCATCAACTACTACCCTCTGTCTTCTTCCAGAGAGCCAATTCCTAATCCAAACCTCAAACTCACCCTCAATGCCATATCTCTGTATTTTCTGCAGTAGCCTACCATGGGGGACCTTATCAAACGCCTTACTAAAATCCATATATACCACATCTACCGCTTTCCCCTCATCTACCTCCTTAGTCACCTTCACAAATAATTCAATAAGGTTTGTGAGGCACGACCTGCCCTTCACAAAACCATGCTGACTATCCTTGATCACATCATTCTTATCCAGATGTGCATAAATCCTATCCCTTACAATTCTCTCTTCGACTTTGCCCACAACAGAAGTGAGACTCACTTTAGTTACTAGGATTATCCCTACTCCCCTTCTTGAACAAGGGAACCACGTTTGCTAGCCTCCAGTCCTCTGGCACTACTCCTGTAGACAAAGAGGACACAAAAATCAAGGCCAATGGCTCTGCAATCTCCTCCCTTGCTTCCCGGAGAATCCTAGGATAAATGCCATCAGGCCCAGGGGACTTATCTATTTTCACCCTTGCCAGGATTTCCAACACCTCTTCTCTACATATCTCAAAGCCATCTATTCTACTGATTCGTGCCTCAGTATTCATATCGAACAACAATGTCCTGTTCCTGAGTGAATACTGACGAAAAGTGGGCGGCACGGTGGCACAGTGGTTAGCACTGCTGCCTCACAGCGCCAGAGACCCGGCTTCAATTCCCGCCTCAGGCGACTCTCTGTGTGGAGTTTGCACGTTCTCCCCGTGTCTGCGTGGGTTTCCTCCGGGTGCTCCGGTTTCCTCCCACACTCCAAAGATGTGCAGGCCAGGTGAATTGGCCATGCTAAATTGCCCGTCGTGTTAGGTAAGGGGTAGATGTAGGGGTATGGGTGGGTTGTGCTTCGGCGGGTGCAGTGTGGACTTGTTGGGCTGACGGGCCTGTTTCCACACTGTAAAGTAATCTAATCTAATCTAATCTAAAAGTATTCATTCAGTGCCTCCCCAATCTCTTCAGCCTCCACACGCAACTTCCCATTACTATCCTTGATTGGACCTATTCCTACCCTAGTCATCCTTTTATTCCTAACATACCTATAGAAAGCCTTAGGGTTTTCCCTAATCCTATCAACTAAGGACCTTTCATGTCCCCTCCTTGCTGCTCTCAGCTCTCTTCAGGTCCTTCCGGGCTACCTTATAACTCTCAATCGCCCCTATTGAACCTTCACGCCTCATCTTTACAAAGGTCGCCCTCTTCCATTTAACAAGGGATTCCAACTCCTGATTAAACCACGGCTCCCTCACACGACCCTTTCCTCCCTGCCTGATAGGTACGTACTTATCAAGGACACTCAATAGTTGCTCCTTGAACAAGTTCCACATATCAATTACGCTCTTGCCTTGGAATCTACTTTTCCAATCCACACATCCTAAGTCATGCCTCAACGCATCATAATTTCCCTGCCCCCAGCTATAACTCTTGCCCTGTCGTACACACTTATCCCTCTCCATCACTAGAGTAAAAATCACCGAATTGTGGTCACTGTCCCCAAAGTGCTCACCTACCGAATTGTGGTCACTGTCCCCAAAGTGCTCCCCAAAGATGGGGAGAGTGTGAGGGTGTGTGAGGGGTGTGAGAGAGAGAGGGAGAGAGAGAAGGGGAGAGAGAGGGGGAGAGGGGGAGAGACGGGGAGAGTGACGGGGAGAGACGGGAGAGAGAGGGGGAGGAAGAGGAAGGTGCGAGGGAGGTGGAGAGAGGGGGATAGAAAGGGGGTGAGAGGGGGGACAGAGCGCGCGGAGAGAGGGGAGAAAGATGGGGAGAGAGATGGGGAAAGAGATGGGGAGAGTGAGAGGGAGAGAGAGGGGAGAAAGGGCGCACGAGAGGGGCGTGAAAAGCGGGCAAGGGGGCGAGATGGGGTGAGAGAGAGGGGAGAAAGAGCGGGAGAGAGAGAGGGAGAGAGTGAGGGTGCGAGAGAGAGGATTAGAAAGAGGGGGAGAGGGAGGGGATAGAGAGAGGGCGGGATTTGGGGAGAGAGACGGGCAGAGATTGCGGAGAGACAGGGGGAGAGCGAGAGGGGTCGAGAGATGGGACAAGAGAGAGGGCGAGAGTGGGTGGCGATAGAGTGGGGCAAGACAAGGGGTGAGACAGGGGAATGAGAAAGGGGGGCGGGAGAGTGAGAGGGAGAGAGGGCAGAGATAAAGGGGGAGAGAGAGGGTAAGAGTGAGACAGGGGAGAGGGGGCGAGAGAGCGGGTTTGAGCGAGCGGGGGTGAGAGCGCGGGGAATGAGAGAGGGGGGCAGAGAGTGGGGGAGAGAGAGGGGGAGAGAGAGGGGGGAGAGGGGGCAAGAGAGTGGGGGTGAGAGAGCGGAGGTGAGAGAGCGGGGAATGAGAGAGAGGGGGCAGAGAGGGGGAGAGGGGGAGAGAGAGGTGGAGAGAGAGAGGGAAAGAGAGGGGAGAGAGAGGGGGAGAGACAGGGGGAGAGGGACAGGGGGAGGGAGACGAAGGGAGCGAGGGAGATGGAGGGGGGACAGAAAGGGGTGAGAGAGTGGCAAGAGAGTGTGGGGAGAGAGGGGGGAGAGAGATGGGGAGAGTGATGGGGAAAGAGATGGCGAGAGTGAGAGGGAGAGAAAGGGGAGAGAGGGGGCACGAGAGGGCGTGAGAGAGGCGGGCGAGGGGGGATGAGAGGGGGTGAGAGAGAGGGGAGAGAGAGGGGAGAGAGAGGGGAGAGAGAGGGGGAGTGAGAGGATGCAAGAGAGAGGGGTTGAGAGAGGGGAGAGAGAGGGGGCGAGAGAGGGTGGCGAGAGAGGGTGGCCAGAGAGGGGGCGAGACAGAGGGTGAGAGGGGCAGAGAGAGGGGGCAGTGAGAGAGTGTGGAGAAAAAGTGGGGAAGAGAGAGCAGGGAGAGAGAGGGGAGAGAGACAGGAGAGATAGGGGGCAGAGAGATAGAGTGCGTGGAGAGAAAGGAGGAAGAGAGTTCGGGAGAGTGAGAGGGAGAGAGGGGGGAGCGATAGTGTGGGAGAGACAGGGCGAGAGAGAGAGAGAGAGGGTGAGAGAGGGGAGAGAGGGAGGTGAGAGAGAGGGACTGAGGGAGCGGTGGTAAGAGAGCGGGGTGTTAAAGAGAGGGGGCAGAGAGTGGGGGGCAACAGAGGGGCAGAGAGAGGGGGGAAAGAGAGGGGGAGAGGGGGAGAGAGATGGGTAGAGCGACGGGGAGAGGCGGGAGAGACGGAAGGAGAGAGGGGGAGAGAGGGGGCGAGAGAGGGAGCGAGAGTGGGCGGTGAGAGAGGGAGGTGAGAGCGGGGAGAGAGGGGGAGACAGAGGGGGCAGAGGGAGAGAGGGAGAAAAAGGGACGAGAGGGAGAGAGAGGGGGAGAGCTGGAGAGGGAGAGAGAGAGGAAGAGAGATGGGAGAGAGAGAGGGAGAGAGATGGGAGGGAGGGTGATGAAAGAACGGGGGTGAGAGAGCCGGGGGTGAGAGAGAGGGGGCAGACAGTGGGGGAAAGAGCGGAGGAGAGAGTGGGGTGAGAGAGATGGGGAGAGAGAGGGAGAAAGAGAGAGAGAGGGGAGAGGGTGAGGGAGAGACAGGGAGAGAGGGGGAAGGGAGAGGAACGTGCGAGGGAGGGTGAGAGAGGGGGGACGGAAAGGGGATGAGAGTGGGGGGACAGAGAGGGGAGAGAGATGCGGAGAGAGTGGGGGAGGGAGAGGAAGGTGCGAGGGAGGGGGAGAGAGGCCGATAGAGAGGGGGTGAGAGTGGGGGGAGAGAGAGGGGAGAAAGATGGGGGTGAGCGTGGGGGAAGAGAGTGAGGAAAGAGAGTGGGGGAGTGAGAGGCGGAGAGAGAGAGGGGAGAGGGAGGGGGAGAGAGAAGGGATGAGATGACGGGGAGAGCGACGGGGAGAGGGGGGAGAGACGGGGAGAGAGAGTTGGAAGGAGATGAAGGGGGAGAGGGAGGTGGAGAGAGGGGGTTGGAAAGAGGGTGAGAGCGTGGGAGAGAGAGGGGAGAGTGAAAGGGTGAGAGAGGTAGGGAGTGAGAGACGGAGAGAGAGAGGTGAGAGATTTACGCGACAGAGTTAGTGAAGAGCGAGGAGGGGAGAGAGAGTTTGACGGGTAGAGAGAGAGGGTGAGCGGGTAGAGAGAGATCTGATAGAGACAGGGGATGAGAGAGTGGGGTAGAGAGAGGGGAGAGGAAGGGGAGAGATGGGGAGAGGAGAGAGGGGTTAGAGGGGCGAGAGTAGATGATAGAGAGGGGAGAGTCGGGGGGAGAAAGGGGGAGAGAGAGGGGAGAGCGATGGGGAGGGGGGAGAGACGGAGGGAGATAGAGGGGAGGGAGATGAAGGGAGCGAGGGACCGGGTTAGAGAGGGGCAGAAAGGGGGAAAGAGTGCGGGAGAGAGAGGGGAGAGAGATGGGGAGAGAGATGGGGAGAGAGATGGGGAGAGTGAGAGGGAGAGGGAGAGAGAGGGGAGAGTGGGAGTGCAAAAGGAGGCGAGAGAGGCGGGCAAGAGGGGGGCAAGAGGGGGTGAGAGAGGGGGAGAGAGAGAGGGGCGAGGGGGGAGAGAGACAATGCGAGAGAGAGGGGTAGAGAGCGCGGAGAGAGAGAGAAGGGTAGAGAGGGTGCCGAGTGAGGGGGGCGAGATGGGGATGAGAAAGCGGGCGAGAGAGGGGGAGAGAGAGGGGGATAAAGAGGGGGAGAGAGTGGGGAGAGAGGGGGGAGAGGGGCAGAAAGAGAGAGAGTGTGGAGAGAAAGGGAAATATAGAGCGGGAGAGTGAGCGGGGAGACAGAGGGGGAGAGATAGAGAGAAAGAGAGAAAGAGAGAGAGAGTTGCGGGGGGAGAGAGAGGGGGAGAATGAAACCGGACGAGAGAGTGGGGGTGAGTGCGTGGGGGCTAGATTGGTGGGTGAGAGAGGGTGGCGCGACTGAGTGGGGGAGAGAGAAGGGGCGAGAGAGAGAGGGGAGAGAGAGGGGGAGAGATGGTGGAGAGAGTGTGCGAGAGACTGGAGGAGAGAATGGGGGAGAGAGTGGAGGGAGAGAGTGTGGGGAGAGAGTGTGGGAGAAGGGGTAGAGGGTGAGGGAGAGAGTGGGGGATAGAGTGGGGCAGAGTGAGAGGGTGAGAGAAGGAGGGAGTGAGAGAGGGAGAAAGAGGGGAGAAGGCACGGTGGCAGAGTGGGGAGAGAGTTAGTGAAGAGAGAGGGGGAGAGAGTGAGGGGGTATAGAGATGGGGGTAGAGAGAGAGGGTGAAGCGCGGGGAGAGCGAGGGAGTGAGAGGGAATGAGAGGGGGAGGGAGAGTGAGGTGACAGAGTGAGGGGAGAGAGGGAAGGGCAGAAAGAGAGGGGCTCGAGAGACGGGTGTGAGAGATGGAGAGAGGGAGGGGAGAGAAGGGAGGGGAGAGAACGAGGGGAAGTGAGGGAGAAAGAGAGAGAGGAGAAAGAGAGGAAGAGAAAGGGAGTGGGGAGGGAGAGGGAGTGAGAGAGAGAGGGGGAGAGAGAGAGAGACGGGAGACAGAGGGGAGAGAGAGAGGGGACAGAGAGGGGGGAGAGAAAGAGGGGGAGAGAGAGTGGTTGGAGAGCGAGAGGGGGAGAGAGTGGGGCGAGAGATTGGGGCGAGAGAGGGGGAAAGAGAGAGGGGGAGAAGGAGGGGAAAGAGTGAGGGGGAGAGAGTGGGGAGAGAGAGGGGGAGAGATTGGGGCGAGAGGGGAGAGAGGGGGAAGAGGTGGCTAGAGAGGGATGAGAGAGGTTGGAGAGAGGGGAAAGTCAGAGAGCGTGGGAGAGAGTGGGGAGAGAGAGGGGGAGATGGAGAGAGGGGGGACAAAGAATGGGAGAGAGAAGATGGAGAGGGGAGAGATAGAGGGGAGAGAGACAGGGGTAGAGAAGTGGCGTAGTGAAAAGGATAAAAAGAGAGGGGGAGAGAAGTGGGGTGAGAGAGAGGGCGAGAGAGGGGGACAGAGGGAGTGGGAGAGAGAGAGAAGGGGAGAGAGGGAGAGGGAGAGAGGAGGGCGGAGAGAGTGGGGGAGAGCGAGTAAGGGAGAGTGAGTGGGTAGAGAGAGAGAGAAAGGGGAGAGAGAGAGGAGGAGCGGGGAGTGAGGTGAGAGAAAGGTGAGAGAGAGGGGAGAGAGAGGGGACGAGGGAGGGGGGCGAGAGCGGGGAGAGAGAGAGGTGGGAGAGAGAGAGAAGCGGCGGGAGAGACAATGGTGGGGGAGAGAGAGATGTAGGCGAGAGAGAGAGCGGTGGGGGAGAGAGAGAGGTGAGTAAGAGAGAGGTGTGGGTGAGAGAGGTTGGGGAAAGAGAGAGAGGGGAATAAAGAGGAGGAAAGAGATAGAGGGGAAGAGAGGGAAAGGCAGAGAGAAGGAGGGCGAAAGAGGGGAGTAGGGCCAATGGAGAGGGGTCAAGGGAGAGGGCGGAGAGAGGAGGGGGAGAGGGGGGAGAGAGAGGGGTAGAGGGGGAGAGAGAGATGGGGAGACAGAGAGGGGGAGAGAGCGCGGGGAGAGAGAGATGGGGAGACAGAGAGGGGGAGAGCGCGGGGAGAGAGAGAGAGGAGAGAGAGGAGGCAAGGTATAGGGAGAGAGAGAGATGAGTGAAACGGGCAGAGAGAGACGGAGAAAGAGAGGGGAAGGGAGAGGGGGAGAGCGATCGAGAAAGCGAGGGGCGAGAGAGGGTGACGAGGGAGAGGGGAGACAGAGAGGGTGTGACAGAGAGAGGGGAGGGAGAGGGTGAGAAAGAGAGGTGAGAGAGGGGGAGAGAGGGGGGATTGAATGGGGGGATTGAGTTGGGGGAGAGAGGGTGTAGAGATTGTGGGGAGAGGGGGAGAGAGGGGGTAAAGAGTGGGGGAGAGAGAGAGGGAGGGAGTGAGAGGGGGAGGGGGAGGGGGATGAGGTGACAGAGTGAGGGGGTCAAAAGAGGGGGCGAGAGAGAGGGAGACAGGAAGGGGAGAGAGGGAGGGGGAGAGACAAGGAGTGGGGAGAGAGTGAAGGAGAGAGAGGGGGGAGAGAGAGGGAGAGAAAGAGAAAGGTGAGAGTGAGGCAAGTGAGGAGGCAAGAGATGGGAAAAGAGAGAGGGGGAGAGAGAGAGGGAGAGAGCGAGGGGGAGCTAGAGACAGAGCGTGGGGAGAGAGGGGTGGCAGAAAGGGGGGGAAGACAGAGGGGGAAGACAGAGAGCGGGGGAGAGAGTGGGGAAGAGAAGGGGGAGATGGAGATAGAAGAGACGGAGAGAGGTGAGAGGGAAGCTGGAGAGGGGAGAGAGAGGGGAGAGAGAGTGGAGAGAGAGACAAGGGGGTAGAGAGACAGGGGTAGAGAGAGGGGAGTATTGAGAAGGATAAAGAGAGAGGGTGGAGAGAGAAGGGGGCGAGAGAGGGGGGCCGAGAGAGGGGGACAGGTGGAGTGGGAGAGAGTGACGGAGAGAGTGTGAGGGGGAAAGAGGGAGTGGGAGAGAGAGGGCAGAGAGAGGGGAGAGAGAGGTGGTGAGAGAGAGAGGTGAGGGAGATAGAGAGGTAAGTGAGAGAGAGGTGGGGGAGAGAGAGGTGGGGGAAAGAAAGAGAGGGGGAAGAAAGAGCGAGGGAAGAGAGAGGGGCAGAGAGAGAGGGAAAGATAAGGGACGAGATAAGGGGGAGAGATTGGGGAGAGATTGGGGAGAGATAGGGGAGAGAGAAGGGGGAAGAGAAGGGGGAAAGAAGGGGAAAGAGAAGGGGAATGATAGGGGAGAGAGAGGGGTTAGAGAGAGATGAATTAGAGAGAGAGAACGGGACAGAAAGGGGTCGAGTGCAGGGGTCGAGAGAGGGGGTCGAGAGGGGGTAGTCGAATGAGGGCTTTCGAAGGGAGTGGTTGTGAGAGGTGTGTCGAGAGAAGGGGTACAGTGAGGGGGTCGAGAGAAGAGGGCTGAGAGAGGGGGGTCGAGAGAGTGGGTCGATAGGGGGAGAGTGAGGGGAGGGGGAGAAAGAGGGGTGAGAGCGTGGGGGAGAGTGAGCGGGGAGAGAGAGTGGGCGGGGAGAAAGGGGCAGAGAGAGGGTAGAGATGGGGGAGAAAATGAGAGAGAGTGGAGAGAGAGAGTGAAGGGTGAGAGATGGGGAGAGCGTGGTGCGAGCAAGAGAGACGGGCGAGAGAGTGGGTGAGCGAGAGACAGACAGAGAGAGGTGCAAGTGTGAGTGAGTGAGTGAGGGGACGGAAATGAGAGAGAGTCTGAGAGATCGAGAGAGAGTGTGCGATAAGGGGACAAGAGAGAGAAAGAGAGAGAGAGAGAAATATAGAAAGAGGGGGAGAGCGAGATAGGGAAAGATACAAGGTGAGCTAGAGAGAGAGGGACATGAGTGAAAGGCACGCGAGGGGGGAGAGAGAGAGTCAGATGAGAGAGAGGGATGAGGTGGAGAGTGAGTGAGTGGGTGAGAGAGAGAGTGTGTGAGGGGAAGAGAGATAGAAAGAGAAGGTGAGAGAGGGGCTGAGGGAGAGAATGAGAGTGAGAGTGTGAGAGATAGATAGTTAGGGGGTGAGAGATAAATAGTAAGGGAGTGAGAGAGGGGATCGAGAAAAAGAGACAGAGAGTCTGAGAGAGAGAGAGAGAGAGAGAAAGAAAGATGTCTCAGGGAGGACCATTCCAGCAGAGGTGAGAACAGGACCCTTACAAGATGGTGGGAATGAAACCTAGAATGTAGCTGTTCCTTACCCAGCTCTGTGTCCATGTCCTGTCTTCCGGGTCTGAATACAGAAGGCCACTAAGCCCCTCTGTGCTGTTTACACTGAGTGATCTTACCGGCTGCAGGATTTACTGAAGGCTCCAGACCTCCCTCTCCATCTCTCTCTGGCTGACCAAGCGTCTTTGATGCGGTAAAGGACGAGACAGGAGTTAGGAATTCGGCTGAGACAGGAACATCCTGATTACCTGCAGGTGACAGATAAATAGACGGAATGGGAAATTAGACTGATGCAGTGAGGTTTACACATGGAGGATCTGGAAAATCCCTGTCTCCATCCTTGGCCTGTGCTGCTGTGTCTCTCTGGAATGGGGAATTCCATTGGCTCAGGATCTGGAGTAGCTGCAAGAGTGAGAGACGCTGACAGAGGCAGCAATTAGACTCAGACAGTGAGGGATACCACATGGAGAGACACTGAGTGATATCACCAGAGTGCTGAAAGGTATCAGGATCACACAATGGACATGATGAAAGGGTTGTGATTCATGTTGTACTGGGATGAGTACTCACTGACGGTTGAACTACGAGTGGGACAGGTGATGGCCTCGTGCTATTCTCACCCGACTGTTCATCCTGATGTTAATGCCAGTGTCCAGTATAACCCATCTAACTGCTTAATATCCTTGCAGGAAGAAAATCTGTTATAGGCAGCGGGTCTGGCCTACACATGATCTAGACCCAGAGCGATGGGGTTGACTTTAAACTGATCTCTGTAATGATCCAGCAAGGCACTCAGCTCAAGGGCAGCTCGGGGTGGGCATGCGATGCTGGCCATCCAGAGACAGCAACATCACATGAGTGAATTAAACATAACACTGCTGGGAGTTGTCCCTTAGGTTCCTTTTATATCTTTCCCCTCTCATCCTGAACCTAGGCCCTTCAGTTCTGGACTACCCCACCCCTGGGAGTAGTGTCCTGGCCAATCATGTCGGTAGGCTGATGGGCAGGACTTTAAACTGACAGAGAGGATGCAGAGGATTCAGGTGAAAGGAGCTTTCCAAATCCAAAGAGAAATGGCAATGTAACTGAAGACAAGCAGAAAGGAACAGGAAGAGACAGAGTTTAACTGAAACTGTACATCAGTGAATTGGACTGTGACAAGAAATTGTGGAAAGAGTCAATTGTAATGTTCTTTTTTGGACTGGATAAAGTCTCTGCAATAAGGTGGATGGACTGTGGCACAGAGATAAATGAGATTTAGTGGTGACACAGTGAACAAAAGGTGGAACATGAATATTCTTTTGTACACCTCCTTGAGGGGTGTCAGGGAGTGCAGGATGGGTAACCCTGACAGTAATGGGTAACAAAGGCATTACAGAGAAAGCATTTGGCCTCAGATGATGAAGCTGAATCAGTCTGAATGCAGATTCTGGGTAAAACGTGTCAAAAACACAAGCAGGAGAACAGTTTAGAGGCTGCCAAACAGCATTTCATTGCTCAACCCTGTTACACATTCCAATGTATTCCTGTGCAATGCAAAGGCACTGTGATAATTCTGGGAGACTTCAGTCTTTGTATAATCTGGGACAGTCACATCGGCAAAAGTGATGTTCTCCGAACTCCTCTTTGAATGTTTGTGTCAGTGTTTCTTTGAATAACACATTGTGCAAACTGCCAGGGAGGTGACTATCTCAGATCGCCCGTTGGATGATGAAGCTGAGTGAAGGAGTAATATCACACTGAGATATCCTCTGGGAAATTGTAGTGTAGTGGAATTCAGCGAGATGATGGATTGTTAAAGTGACCATAAAGCACACCCTGCAATCACAACCAATGCCATTAACATGTGTTTGAGAGGAGAACTGACCAAGGTAAACAGGGGAAACAGTGAAGTGTATGGCTGGAAATGGACAGTGCAAAACATTTACAGACATAGAGATGGACAGCACAGAAACAGGGCCTTCGGTCCAACTCATCCACGCCACCCACACATCCTAACATAATCTCATCACATTTGCCAGCACTTGACCCAAATCCCTCTCAACCTTCCTGTTCGTATACCCATCCAGGTGCCTTTTAAATGCAGTAATTGTACCAGTTTCCACCACTTCATCTGGCAGGTCATTCCATACACGCAACACCCCCCACATCAAAACGTTGTCCCTTAGGTTCCTTTAATATTTTTCCCCACTAACCTGAACCTAGGCCCTTCAGTTCTGGACTACCCCACCCCAGGGAAAACACCTTGTCTGTTAATCATATCCATGCCTCTCATGGTTTTGTAAACTTCCATATGGGTTACCCCTCAGCCTCAGACATTGCAGGCAAAGTAGGCCCAGTCCATTTAACCTCTCCTTGTAGCTCAAATCCTTCAACCCTGGCAGCATCTTTGCAAATCTTTTCTGAGCCCTTTCAATTTACACAATATCCTTCCGAGAGGGAGGAGACAAGAATTTCACACAATATTCCAAAACTGGCTTATCCAATATCTTGTATAGCCACAACCGGACCTCCCAACTCCTCTACTCAATGCACTGATCAGTAAACACAAGCATACCAAACACCTTCTTCACTATCCTATCGACACACAATTCTCCTTTCAAGGAACAATGAACCTGCACTCCGAGGTCTCTTTGTTCAGAAACACTCCCTGGGACATTAACATTCGGTGTATCAGTCCTGCGAAGAGTTGCTTTCCCAAAATGCAGCGCTTCTTATTTATCTGAATTAAGCTCCATCTCCCACTCCTCAGCCCATTGGTCCATCAGTTCACCATCCCATGATAATGTGATGTAACATTCTTCACTGTCCACTACACCTCTAATTTTGGTGTCATCTGCAAACTTACTAACTATACCTGCTGTGTTCACGTCCAAATAATTTATATAATTAATGGAAAGTAGTGGACGCAGCACCGATCCTTGTGGCACTCCACTGGTCACAGGTCTCCAGGCTGAAAAAAAAACACTCTCCACAACCACCCTCTGTCTTCTACCTTTGAGCCAGTTCTGTATCCAAATGGCTGGTGTTCCCTGTATTCAGTGAGATCTATCCTTGCTCTTCAATCTCCCATGTGGAAACATTTGAATACCTTACTGAAGTCCATATCACTCACATCCACCGCGCTGCCCTCATCAATCCTTTTGTTACGTCTTCAAAAAACTCTATATCTTGAGACATGATTTCCCACGCACAAAGCAATGCTGACTATCCCCAATTAGACATTGCCTTTCTAAACACATGTAGTTCCTGTCCCTCATGTATCCGTCTCTCAATGTGCTCACGACTGACGTCAGGCGAACCAGTCTGTAGTTCCCTGGCTTGTCCTTACCAGCCTTCTGAAGAGGTGGCACCACGTTTGCCAACGTCCATTCTTCTTGCACCTCACCTGTGTATATTTGTGACACAAATATCTCAGTAAGAGGCCCAGCAATCACTTCTCTATCTGCCCATAGAGTTCTCGGATACAGCTGATCAGGTCTTGGGATTTATCCATCTTTCACCGTTTCAGGACATCCAGCACCTCCTCTTTTGTAATACAGACGTTTGAGAAGATGACATCATCTATTTCCCAATGCTATTTCCCAAACCATCATCCTATTCTATATCTTCCATGTCCTTCTCTACAGGAAATACTTGTTCAGTATCTCCCCCATCTCCTGCAGCTCCACGTGCAGGCAGTCTTGATCATTGAGGGGCCCTACTCTCTCCCTAGTGACCCTTTTGTCCGTTATGCATTTGTAAAAACACTTTGGATTCTACTTAACCCTATTTGCCAAAGCAATCTCATGTCCCCTCTTTGCCCTCCTGATTTCCCTCTATCCCTACACAACACTGCAATCACCCCCTCCCTGACTAATCCCTACACAACACTGCACTCACCTCCTCCCTGACTGATCCCTACCCAACACTGCAATCACACCCACCCTGACTGATTCCCACCCAACACTGCAATCTCCCCTTCCCTGACTTATCCCAAATCAACACTGCACTCACTTCCTCCCTGACTGATCCCTGCCCAACACTGCAATCTCCGCCTCCCTGACGGATCAGTAACTAACACTGCAATCTCCCCTCCCTGACTGATGCCTACCCAAGACTGTAATCACCCCCTCACTGACTGATCCCTACTCAACACTGCAATCTCCCCTCCCTGACTGATGCCTACCCAACACTGCAATCTTCCACCCGACTGATGTCAACCCAACACTGCAATCTCCCCTCCCTGACTGATCCCTACACAATATTGTAACCTCCCCCTTCCTGACTGATCCTTATCCAACATTGCAATCACGCCCTACCTGAATGATCTCTACCCAACACAGCAATCTCCACTCCCTGACTGATGCCTACCCAACATTGTAACCTCTCCCTTCCTGACTGATCCCTACCAAACATTGCAATCACCCCCTCCCTGAATTATCCCTACCCAATACTGCAATCTCCTCGTCCCTGCCTGATCCCTACCCAACACTGCAATCTCCTCGTCCCTGCCTGATCCCTACCTAACAATGCAATCTCCTCGTACCTGCCTGATCCCTACCCAACACTGCAATCTCCCCCTCCCTGACTGATCCCTACCCAACCCTGCAATCTCCCCCCCGACTGATCCCAACCCAACCCTGCAATCCCCCCGACACTGACTGATCCCTACCCTTCACTACAATCTCCCCCTCCCTGACTGATCCCTACCCAACACAGCAATCTCACCCTCCCTGAATGATCCCTACCCTTCACTGCAATCTCCCCTCCTTGACTGATCCCTACCCTTCACTCCAATCTCCCCCTCCCTGTCTGAAACCTACCCAACACTGCAATCACCCCCTCCCTGACTGATCCCTACCCAAAACTGCAATCACCCCCTCCCTGACTGATCCATACCCAACACTGCAATCTCCCGCTCCATGACTGCTCCCTATGCAACACTGAAATCTACCCCTCCCTGAATGATCCCTACCCAACAGGAAGTCACCCCATCCCTGACTAATGTCCTCCCAACTCTTCAATCTGCCTCTCCTTAACTATTTCCGACCCAACACAGTAATCATCCCATCCTTGGATCACCTCTTTCCAACACTCCCCCTCACTGATTGATCCACACCTACCAAAGCAATCTCCCCCTCCCTGACCCATCTGTCCCAGATCAGGTCAGTGAGATGGAAGTATTAATATTTAAGGCTGTCATTTGTGTATTTGACTGTGACAGCATTGAGAGAACACTATGTGCCGTCAATCTCTAGAGGATTAGATGGACGCACTTCGAGGTAGCTTTCCTCCAGATCTAAGTCCATTCTCAAACTAATCTGGGATATTTACATGAGAACCGTTTCAGTGATGATTCACTTTGAATCCTTTCTGTGCCTTGCTGTAGTTAGCTGGGAACACTGATAACCTGAGCAGCACTGTTCCTGGGAATTTTGATGGGAGCCAGATTAAAAGGGGATTTCTGGGACTAATTCCTTCTCTTCGAAGTGATAAAGTCTCACAAGTGCACATTGAGATGCTGATGGTGATGTCCAGTTATTTCTAAAAACAAGGTAAACAACCCAACCAGAATGTTCGGAGTGAGGTGACAGTGGGGGAGCACTTGGAACCAGTGACCACAGTTCTATTAATATTGTAATCATTGAGGAGTGAGACAGAATGTTCCCCAGGTGCTAATTCGACATTGGGGCAAATCACATTTTGAAGGAATTAGCCAGCAGCTTGCAGGGGTTGGTTTGAGAAGTTTGTATGCAGGCAACTGGACCTCTGGTAGGTGGAAGTTCTTTAAATGTGGGACAGCTACAGTTCAAGATCTATCCGTTCCTGTGAGTGTGAAGAGCAAGGTTGGCAGGAATAAGGAACCCTGGATGACAAGAGACATTGAGGCTTTAACCAGAAAAAAAGCAGGCATGGCTCAGGTACAGGCAGCTGGGGTCAAGGGAATCCCTGGGGATACATAGGGGATACAAGAATTTACTGAAGTAGGGAATCAGGAGGGCAGATTACCTTGGCTGAGAAAATTTGGGTGAATCCAAAGAGATTCTTGAAGTATATTAAAGGACAAAGAAGAACTAGAGAGAGACTAGGACCCTTCAAGGACCAAAGTGGACATGTTTGTGCAGAATCGCAGGAGTTATTTCTCCTCTGTTTTGAGCGTGGAGAAGGACATGAAGGCTTGGGAATTTGGGGAAGTTAGTGATGATCTCCTGATCCGGACCAAACATATTCAACAACACTGCAAGAGGCGAGAGAACAAATTGTGGGCTCCCTGTCTGATCTTTTTGCATCATCATTAGCCACGGGTGAGGTCCCAAAGATTGGAGGTCAGCAAATGCTGTGCCCTTATTCGAGAAGGGCTGCAAAGAAAAAGCTGGAACATGAAATCAGACAGCCGAACGTTTGAGGTCAGTAAGTTACTTGAGAAGATTCTGAGAGATTAGATGTACATGCATTTGGAAATACAGATTTTGATTGGGAGTAGTCAGCATAGCCTTGTGCGTGGGAGACCATGCCTCACAAATTTGTTAGCGTTCTTTGATGAAGTGATCAAGAAGTTTGACGAGCAGACTCTACAGATATGTAGACATGTAGACTCTACAGATTTCAGTAAGGTGTTTGATAAGGTTCCACATGGTACCTTGCTCTGGAAGGTTAGATCGCATGAAATCCAGGGGGCGTTGGTAAACTGGGTACACAACTGGCTTGATAGCAGGAAGCAGAGGGTAACAGTCAGACTGGATGCCTGAAACGAGTGGTGTGCCTCAGCGGTCATAGAATCATAGAATCCCTCCTCTGTGGAAACAGGCCCTTCAGCCCAACAAGTCTACTGGCCCTCTGAAGATTATTCCACACAAACCCATTCCCCTACCCTGTTAATCTACGTTTACCCCTGACTAATGCAACTTACTTACACATCCATGAACACTGTAGGCAACTGAGCATTGCCAGTTTACCTGACCTGCACATCTTTGGGTTGTGGGAGGAAACCGGAGCACCCAGAGGAAACCCACGCAGCCACGGGGAGAATGTACAAACTCAGTTGGTGTTGCATGACGTCTCAGTTATTGTCACTGCTGCCGCAAAGTGCCAAGGACCCGGGTTGGACCCCAGCCTCGGGTGATTGTGTGGAGTTTACACATTCTCCCTGTGTCTGCGTGGGTTTCCTTTGGGTGCTCCGATTTCCTCCTACAATCGAAAAATGCGCAGGTCAGATGAATTGGCCAGGCTAAATTGTCCATAGTGCTAGGTGCATTCGTCCAGGGTAAATATTGGGTAAGGAGAATGGCTCTAGGTGGGTTACTCTTCAGCAGGTCAGTGTGGACTTGTTGGGCCAAATGGCCTGTTTCCATACTGTAGGAAATCTAACCCGAACAGGATCTAACCCTCACAGACCATCATGTGAGGTTGGAATTGTACCCAGACCCACAGTGTTGTGAGGCAGCAGTGCGAACCAGTGAACCACTGAGCTGGTAAGTGCTAGGCCCATTACTGTTTGTTATCTATATCAATGATTTGGTTTGAGGATGTTTAAGGCATGATTAGAAAGTTTTCAGATTACACTAAATTAAGTGAGGAAGGTTCTCAGCAATTGCAACAGGGCCTTGATCAGCTAGGGAACTGGGCTGAGAAATGGCAAATGGAGTTTCATACAGACAAGGGCGAGATCTTGTATTTTGGAAAGACAAATCAAGAAAGGGGTTTCATGGTGAATGGTAGGGCTTGAAGGAGTGTAGTGGAGCAGAGAGACCTTGGATTCCAGGAGCACGGCTCTCTGAACTCAGGGAGACAGGGCAGTGAAGAAGGCTTTTGGCACACTGGGCCCTTCACGAGTCAGGGCATGGAATATCTAAGTTGGGCGGTTCTGTTGTAGTTGTGCAGGATGTTGGTGAGGCCGCACTTGGAGTATTGTGTTCAGTTTTACCCACCTTGCTATAGGAAGGTTGTTATTAAACTGGAAAGAGGACAGAAGAAATTTACAAGGATGTTGCCAGAACTCAACTAGACAGTTATAGAGAGACAAGTTAGGACATTTTCTTTAGTGTGTAAGAGACTGACGGTGGGGGTGGGGAGGGGAGGAATGTCCTTATAGAGGTGTATAACATCATGGGAGGCATGGATAAGGTGAATGCACTCAGTCTTTATCCAAAGTTTGGGAATCGAGGATGAAAGGGCATCAGTTTAAGGTGAAAGGGGAAAGATTAAAAGGGAACCTGAGGGTTTTACCCAGACAGTGGTACTCATACCGAATGAACTACCAGTGGAAGTATTCGAGGAGGATACATTTAATAACATTTAAAATGCACTTGGACAAATACATGGAGAGGAGCGTATTGGAAGGATATGGGTCAAGTGCAGGGAAACGGGAGTAGTGTGGATGGGCCAGTTTGAGCCAAAGAGCCTGTCTCCATGCTGTAGAACTCTTTGACTCTATGAACATACCCAGGTGACCCATAATACAGAAGCGACCAAAGCAACACAAACATGAGCCGGTACAAATGTGAAACAGTCCTGCAGAATTTGGCAGGATGCCAGCCTGTCCTCGCAGTGAAGGATTCCTGGTACAGGAGCTGTGGTGAGAAGCCCATAGAGAACTGGGGAAGGAAGCTGGATAGCTCACTCCACTGTCGATAGCCTGGAGGACCCCAGGCTGGGATAAGGCAGCTGGGATCCGGTCACCCCAGGGAAACCTACAGACTGTGACTGAGCTAGGTCTCCTACACAATGAGCAGAACAGAACGTTGCAGGAAAATCTCACCCACATGGGACTACTCCAGTTACAATTGGGAAGAGCCCAATCCAGTGAAAGGAGGGTCTCTGGGGATGGGGAGGCAGCCTCAGGTTACATTGACAATCTGGAAGGACAGTGTAGGGAGCTCCAAGCAGCTGCATGGGTCCTGTACACCTGCAACACGGAGCAACACACATCAGGCCCTAGTAGGAGGTACCAGGAGCAAATACAATTCCTAGGGAACTAGGACTCCTCCCAGAATGGGATAATGTGTGCCTTTGGGGTTCTACCTCCCCAAGGAGATCATGACAGGCCCCACACTGACACATACACACCCGCTCACAGATGAGGACTCTCACTGCCGTGCTCCCAAGTAACCGCACCTTTTCCCCCCAGCCCTGAGACACAGCCGAACTCAGATTCCATGAAACCTGTGGTTACCCAGAGTCAAACAGCTGATGATCTTACTCCATATACAACCATTCCAGGTAACCAGCTGGTGGGCAGCACCAAAACGATCCCGTCTCCGTCCCAGATACATGTATGGATGAGATTGACCGACAGTCTGTCATACACAGAGTGGATGCTGAGGAGCAAACTAAATTAATCGACATGTGCCTAAGTCCAACAGGACATTCAGCTCTCACTGAGGGCCAACAGCTCGGGAGGGGCATCCGTGATGTGATGAAATCAGCCGTCCTCACTGCTCGAGGGCAGGATAAGGCAGATTCTGTAGAGGCGCTACATAGCTGCAGAACAACAACCAGCGGAATGTCCCTCCCCTCCCCCCGTCAGCTTCCCCCGGAGACTCTGGGTCCTTTTTCTGGGCTTTCAGGGATATGACCTGCACCTCTCTTCGCAATGAGAAACTGGGCCCGAGCCTTTTTCTCCCATGTCTCAGAAAGAAGGAGGGACACCTGGGATTCGACCCCTCAGATTCCCTCTGTAATGAGATTCTAGATTAGAGTGGTGCTGGAAAAGCACAGCAGTTCAGGCAGCATCCGAGGAGCAGTAAAATCGACGTTTCGGGCAAAAGCACTTCATCAGGAAAGCAGGCAGAGAGCCTGAAGGTTGGAGAGATAAATGAGAGGAGAGTCGTGGTGGGGAGAAAGTAGCATAGAATACAATAGATGAGTGGGGATGGGGATGAAGGTGATAGGACGGGGGGAGGGTGGAGTGAATAGGTGGAAAAGAAGATAGGCAGGTGGGACAGGTCATGGGACAGTGCTGAGCTGGAAGTTTGGAACTGGGGTAAGGTGGGGGAAGGGGAAGTCGACATTGATGCCCTGGGGCTGAAGTGTTCCAAGGAGGAAGATGAGGCGTTCTTCCTCCAGGCGTCTGGTGGTGAGGGTGCAGCGGTGAAAGAGGCCCAGGACCTTCATGTCCTCGGCAGAGTGGGAGGGGGATTTGAAACGTTGGGCCACGGGGTGATGAGGTTGATTGATGCGGGTGTCCCAGAGATGTCCCCTAAAGTGCTCAGCTAGGAGGCGTCCAGTCTCCCCAATGTAGAGGAGACCGCATCGGGAGCAACGGATACAATAAATGAGATTGGTTGGTGTGCAGGTAAAACTTTGATGGATGTGAAAGGCTCCTTTAGGAACTTGGATGGAGGTGAGGTAGGAGGTGTGGTTGCAGGAGGCTTGGGCCCTCTGCTAATTAATCGCTGAATACGAAATAAACTTTAAGGATTTCCACATTGTGTTACAGGAGCTCAGGGATCACAGGCGATTAGTCGGGTTTCCCCGAGAACGGGTGTATGGTCGTGAGATACTGAGCACACAGCCCGGACAAGGGGTCAGAGTTCAGACAGTGATACCTCAGGAAGCCCATCAGGAAAAATTCTCAGAAACAAAATTAAAAACGGGCTGAGACCAGGAGGGAAGGCTCCTCCCACAGCTTCTCCCATACACATCAGGCTCTTGTAATGGGCTAGTCATTAAACTCACAGGGAATTCCTTGTTCACTAACATTTACCACAAACTGACACTCATCATAATAAATGCATTAGGGGTACAGTAACCAGAATGGAATCCTTCCTCATTAAAATTATTATGTTCCCAACTGGCCCACAGGATAATGGGATGAAGGGCAGGGAAATATGAGGGAAAACCCAGAACAGTAATTAATAGATGAATGAAAAGAGAACTCCTTAATAATGTAGCCACGGTATACAGGGCAGGAGTGTTACCGGTCTGTACGTTGACTTTGCTAATTTGGATCCTGACCCAACAACTCTCTAATGAGCCTGAGAAAGACTGAATAAAGAAAACCCAGGGGAGAATGAAGTAAGTGGAGTTGAAATGCCCATCAGCCATGATTGAATGGCGGAGTGGAATCGATGGCCCGAATGGCCTTACTTCCACTCCTATGTCTTATGGTCTTATCTTCAGACCATGGTACAACTAGTGGAACATCAGGTTAACCATCACTTAGAGACCAAACTGGAGGGTCACACCAAAACGATTAACCAGATCATCCAGGACCCAAGCAGAGGTGACGGTGAGCAGTAAAACCACACGCTGTGCAGTATCTATGGTAACAGAATGATGGAACAGCTGAAGGAGGAACTCAGGCGGGCCAGCCAAGGGAATATCCCATCCTGGATTCGTGACAGAGAGCGTAAATATTTGTTCCAGGAGAACACCTACACGAACATCTCTCACTGTGAATGACCAATGGCTGGGTTAATAACAGCTGTCAGGACACTATCGTTGGGACACCTGGGCTTGGTATGAGGGATTCCAATTAACCCAAGTGACAAAGTTAGGATGAAGTCCAAATTATCAGAGTTGTATAAAAAAAGGTATTTGGATGGGCTACCATGATTTCATCCCACTTACTGTGGAGATAGAGGGAACATTGATAGGGACCATACTTACGTAATGTGAAGGACCAGGTCATACCATGACATTCCTATAGCCTGTTATCCAAGAATTCGGCTCCTCTCACATCGGCTGTAGCCCTAACCGCACTCACCTTGATATAGAACATAGAACATAGAACAATACAGCACAGAACAGGCCCTTCGGCCCACGATGTTGTGCCAAACTTCTATCCTAGATTAAGCACCCATCCATGTACCTATCCAAATGCCGCTTAAAGGTCGCCAATGAATCTGACTCTACCACTCCCTCGGGCAGCGCATTCCATGCCCCCACCACTCTCTGGGTAAAGAACCTACCCCTGACATCTCCCCTATACCTTCCACCCTTCACCTTAAATTTATGTCCCCTTGTAACACTCTGTTGTACCCGGGGAAAAAGTTTCTGACTGTCTACTCTATCTATTCCTCTGATCATCTTATAAACCTCGATCAAGTCCCCCCTCATCCTTCGCCGTTCCAACGAGAAAAGGCCGAGAACTCTCAACCTATCCTCGGACGACCTACTCTCCATTCCAGGCAACATCCTGCTAAATCTTCTCTGCACCCTCACCGGGATACCGGTGGTTAGGATTGCAGGTTGTAACAGATGGGTACGATCATGGTGAATAATGCCTGGATACACCCCCAGGGGCTGGAAGGTAGATGGAACTCCCCGGGTGATCACTTTAGTTTCATTCATTTGCAGTGTTTGAGTGTTCCTGGCTGGGCCCAGTATTGATTGCCTGCCCATCGTTGCCATGACAACAGATTGGCCATGTTAAATTGCCCATTTTGTCAAGGGATTTTCGGGCTAGCTGGAATAGCCATAGGAAATGCGGGGTTTCAGGGATATCATTGGGGGAGTGGGTCTGAGTTGGATTCTCTTCAGAGGGTCATTGTGGACTCAGTGGGACGAACGGCCTGGTTCTGTTTTGTCAAGATTTTTTGATATCACTTATCAGCCATAAGACCATCAGTTTGACCAATGTACACAATAGCTATTGCACAGACAGCTGGTTACTCTGACAACAAGCATAACCAGCGAATAAAATTAGGTTTGTAATTTATTGCATCAGCTTCTTTTCTTTCCATTCAAGTGGATGAGTTGGGGGAAATGTCACAACCTCCTGGCTAAAACACAGATAGACAGCCAAGGTTTATTGGCCAAGGAAATCTCGCAAATCACAAAACCCGCTCACCAGGCACAGCGCAAACACAGCATAATGAAAAAGGCAACAGTTATTCTGGACAGACGTATCCAACAAACAAATGAGGGCCCAGACAGGAAGGCACCGGGTCCTGCTACACAAAGAAACTAACAGCAACAAGCCATCCAAATGATTTGCAATGCTTCAAACTATTAACGGATTCTCCTAATTGGCCAGAATGATAGAAAGTTCCTGAAAACCATCCAGAAATGAACAAAAACAGGGTTCATCTGCAGATTGATTGCCTGAATCTCTGGAAGCCTTCTGAGGAGACCAGCATGGCAAGAGACAGAGACCATCTGACTATCCAGAGAGAGAGGAAGAGAGAAAAGAGTTTGGCAGACCCAGAGGCAAAACCGGGGAGAGAGAGAGAGAGAGAGAGAGAGAGAGAGAGAGAGAGAGAGAGGCTGAAGCAAAACCCAGGAGAATGGGAGAGAGGGAATGTGAAAAACCATCGAGAGAGAGTGGAAACCAACTGGAATAACGAGTGTCACCCCTTCAGTCTGTCCATGTTTTAACTCCTGTTTGTCTCAGTCTGACTTCCCCTTCTCTCCCTCTCTCTGTCCTCTCTCCCTCTGCCCTTCTGTCTCTCTCTCTGTCTGTCTTTCTCTCACTCTCTCCCTTTCCCTGTCTCTCTCTGCCCATCTTTCTCCTACCCCCGTTCTCCATCCCCACTCTCTCGATCTCTCTCTCCCTTTTTCTCACCCTCCCTTTCTGTCATTCACTATTTCAAACCTGAAAGATCTCACCTAATTTTGAACCTCCTCAAAAATACAATGCCCCCCATTTTCACTCTCCTCCCAAATATCCCCTTCCCCCCCAAGTAATTGCCCCACCAAATATTTCACTGCCCCCAACATTGCTGTGAGCCCCCCTCCCTGGGGCAGAGGGAGTTGAGTGGAAAAGTGTGGAGTTGGAAAAGCCCAGCAGGTCAGGCCTGAACCATCGACTCTCCTGGCTGACCTGCTGTGCTTCCCCAGCTCCACACTTTGTAACTCTGACTCTCCAGCATCTGCAGTCCTCACTTTCTCACACAGGTAAATGAGTCTGGGTTGACTGACTGGCCTGTGGCTGTTTTCATGCACAGCAATTTCCCAGTGCCAGAATTACAGGTTTGCATCACATATAGAGTCTTTTCTGCCCATTATCCCCCCTCACCCATTAAATGATCCTGGTCCTGTTCAGGATCCTCAGGATTGGCCCCTGAATGGCCTCACTGGCTATCATTTCTGTGGAGACCTCTTCTCTGTCCTGTCTCAGACTTTGCATCTCATGCTATCCCTCCCTCAATTTCTCTCTCTCTCTCTGACAACAGACCCTCCTTTCTCCACCAACCCCAAAACCCCATCAAACACTCCTCCTGTCTCTAGCTGTCCCACTCCCTCCTTGTCTCCCACTCTCCCCCTTCCCATGTAGACCCACAGCTCCTGGGCTGGAGGACATGGTGCAGAGACTAACACAGCAACATCCCACTCTGCAACCATTCTCTAGCCACGCACACTTTCCTTCTCCTTCCATATGTGTCCTTCTTCTTATCCCTGTCTGTCTCACTCTGTCCTTCTCTCACTCTCTCCGTCTCCCTGTCTCTCATTGCCCATCTCTCTCTCTCCTCACTTTCTCCATCCCCACTCTCTTCATGTCTCTTTCTCTCTTTTTGTAACCCTCCCCTTCTCTTTTGCTTGATTTCAGACTCAATGAGAAAAGTAATTTATGTCCCTTACTCTAACCCCCTCCCCACAGTCGGGGTAAAACCCGGAAGAGACCAGGGAAAGGTTGATCCCTTGCATTTACTGTACTGCATCCAGCGACAAAGAGACAAACTCTTCTCAATGTACCTTCCCCAGTCACTAGGACAGAGCAGAGAGGTCCAGGGAGAAAGAGGAAGAGAAACTACAAGAGATAAAGAGAGATGAACAGACAGACAGTGAAAGGGAAGGAGAGAACAAGAGTAGGACAGGCAGACAGAAGAAGGGAGAGAAAGTGAGAAGAACTGAAAGAGAGCAGGAGAGAGGCAGAGAGAGAAAGGGGGGAAAGAGAGAGAGAGAGAGAGTAAAACCCCAGGAAGAGAAATACAATGTCAGACAGATTCAAGGTGAAAAAGGGAAGGTGAAGACGTGGAGAGAATGTCAGATAGACAGCAAGAGAGATAACCCAGGGAGTGATATAGGACAGAGTGAGAGAGAGGAGTTGCAGCAGCAGAGTGATAGAGTTGAGAGAGTTGGGTGGTGGTGGTGGTGGGGGGGGGGGGGTCTGCTGCGATGCAGCGAGAATGATGTACAGACAAGAATAGCAAGATCCCACAGAGCTGAGAGAAAGTTGCAGAGAGAGATGAGCAAGATGTTGGTTTTGTAAAAGATTGAATGATTAAGCATTCCTGAAAAACATGGTGCGGTGACAAAGTGGCAGAGTGTTGAAGGAAGGGAATCTTCAGGGAAATGTCAACAGGGCAGAGATGTGAAAAATGTTGAGAGATAGGAATTGAAGGAAAGATGTGGGAGAGAGAACTGGGAACACAGAAATAGACATGAGAGGTCTCATGGGAGTGGGAAGCAGTGAGATCGGTGGGGTCAGACTGTGGAGCTGCCCCCTCTCTAGCATTTTGCGCCTTTGTCTCTCCTTAGTATAGAGCTCGCCCCATGTGGTTAAAATTCCCAGAAACAGCCTGAATTCGTGTGTGCGTGTGCATGTGCGTGTCTGTGTCTGTATGTGCGTGTGCGCCTGTGTGCATGTGTGTTCACTCTCTCTGGTTCCAGCTCCTGTCTGATGATTCCGTATAGCAGAATAATTTGATTCTCTCTCTCTTCTTCCGTGAGTCTCGGAGGGAACCAGCCTGATTTCGATTGGAGTTGCAGCCACTCAGTGAGAAGTGAAATCTCCTTGAGGTTCCCCTCAGTCTCTCACTGTAAGGTTGAGCAGGCCAGTCCCGGGGAAGCAAACAGCAGGCCAGGTCTGCCATGTCCTCCAGCTCCATTTCAGAAGGCCACATGGGAGGGGCTTGATTCCTTCATCAGCTTCCCGTGCTCTCCCTTCTGGGTTAGGATTGGGGCCGAATGGCCTTGCTCCTAGATCCTATTGAGGTGGAGTCTGGATATGATTGGGTTATACACGGCATGCCCCTGGAGTGAGGTCAGTTAGCTCAGTTGGCTCGTCAGTTAGCTCTCCACACAAGCTGAAGTTACTCTGAAGGACTCTCCTTCCCAACCTCTCCCCTCAGCTGGGCCATGGTGACCCTCTGATTAAAACACCACCAGACACCGCTCTGAAATGAGCAGCTGTCCCATGCTCTGGTAAGACTATGGTGACATTTCTTTTGTTTGTACCTGGGGCACTGTGTGCAGGACTATTCACTGCATTGCCAGAGGGATGTTAGTGTGTGGAGAAGGTTAACTGGATGAATCCCCACCGGAATGAAGAGCACTCTCTTTCCTCCAGTTAAGCAGCTTTTGTGTCTTTGGAGACACAAGGACAAATTCACCTGGAACAGCAGCTGGATTTTATATTGATGGGCACCTGATAAGATTGGCTAGTTTACACATGCTCTCTCTCTCACACACACATATGCACACAGACACACACTGCCTCAAACACACACAGACACACTCTCAGACACACATACACATAGGCACAACTCTCTCTCTCACACACACACAGGCACACTCTCAGACACACATACACACAGACACACACTCACTCAAACACACACAGACACACTCTTAGACACACATACACATAGGCACAACTCTCTCTCACACACACACACAGGCACACTCTCAGACACACATACACACAGACACACACTCACTCAAACACACACAGACACACTCTTAGACACACATACACATAGGCACAACTCTCTCTCACACACACACACAGGCACACTCTCACACACACATACACACAGACAGACACTCGCTCGAACACACACAGACACACTCTCAGACACACATACACACAGACACACACTCCCTCAAACATACACAGACACACTCTCAGACACACATACACATAGGCACAACTCTCTCTCACACACACACAGGCACACTCTCACACACACATACACACAGACACACACTCCCTCAAACACACACAGCCACACTCTCAGACACACATACATATAGGCACAACTCTCTCTCACACACACACAGGCACACTCTCAGACACACATACACACAGACTCACGCTCCCTCAAACACACACAGACACACTCTCAGACATACATACACATAGGCACAACTCTCTCACACACACATATACACACACAGGCACACTCTCTCTCACACACATATACAGATGCACTCTCTCGCACAAACAAACACAGGCACACTCACACACACAGACACAATCTCTCTCTCACACATACATTCACACACTCTCTCACATACACACATGTGGACACACACTCTCTCTTACACACACTCACAGATACACTCTCTCTCACACACACTCTCACTCACACTGTCACACACCGTCTCTTACACACTCAGACATGCACACTCTCTCTCTTACGCATTCTCTCAGACACACACTCTCTCACACAGTCTCTTACACACAGACACACTCATTCTCTCATACACAGGCGCATAGACACACTCTCACACACACACAGACACACTCTCTCTTTCAGACATACACAGGCACACTATCTCTCTCTCACAAACACAAATAGACACACACTCACACACACAGACACACTCTCTCTCACACACACACTCTCTTTCAGACACACACAGGCACACTATCTCTCTCTCACAAACACACATAGACAAACACACACACACAGGCATACTCTCTTACACACATACACACTCTCTCTCACACACACTCTAACACGCACACACTCTCACTCTCTCACATACACAGACATTCTCTCTCTCACACAGGCACACACACTTTCTCTCACTCACACACACACAAAGACACTATCTCACACACATGCACTCACAGGCACACACTCTCTCACACACATACATACACACAGACACACGCTCCCTCACACACACACAGATACACTCTCTCACACATACATTCACACACTCTCTCACATACACACATGTGCTCAATCAATACCTCAGATAGTTCTCCCTCAATACCTCAGAAAGTGCTCCCTCAATGCCTCAGAAAGTGCTTTCTCAATAGCTCAGATAGTTCTCCCTCAGTACCTCAGATAATGCTCCCTCAATTCCTCAGATAGTGCTCCCTCAACACCTCAGAAAGTGCTTACTCAATACCTCATATAGTTCTCCCTAAATACCTCAGAAAGTCTCCCTCAATACCTCATATAGTTCTCCCTCAATACCTCAGAAAGTCTCCCTCAATACCTCATATAGTTCTCCCTCAATATCTCAGAATGCCTCCCTCAATACCTCAGAAAGTGCTCAATCAATACCTCAGATAGTTCTCCCTCAATACCTCAGAAAGTGCTCCCTCAATGCCTCAGAAAGTGCTCTCTCAATAGCTAAGATAGTTCTCCCTCAGTACCTCAGATAATGCTCCCTCAATTCTTCAGATAGTGCTCCCTCAATACCTCAGAAAGTGCTCGCTCAATACCTCAGAAAGTGCCCCCTCAATACTGAAAAAAGCGTCACTTTGTTGTGATTAACACCCAAAGATTCTTAGACAGTAGCTCCACAAAACATTCACATCCTCAACACTTCAGATCTCAGCCCAGCTCCCCCCTCAGATTGCGTTCAAACCCCTTCAGACTGTAAGGAGCCATATCCACCCCTGTCCAAGATTGGAGCCCAGGTCCCAAGAACATTACTTGTCTCTGGATTAAGTGTAGAATTCCTACAGTGTAGAAGCAAGCCATTCCGTCCATTGGCTCCACACTGACTGTCTGAACAGCATCCCACCCAGACTCACATCCTCTACTCTATCCCCGTAATGTTGCATTTCCCATGGCATCGCACAGATACGGAGGGAATGTGTAAACTCCACACAGACAGTCACCAGGAGTTAGAATCAAACCACTGAGGCAGCGTGCTGTCCTCTCTTCCTGGAGGCCATCTCATCTAACCTTTTACTAAGCAGTCTCCCATGTGGAACCTTCACATCTGTCTCCTTGGTCATCCCTTCAAAAGCTCTATCAAGTTGGACACACCATTTCCACAAACAAAGCCATGCTGACCATCCCTAATCAATCCTTGCTTTTCCAAATGCATATAAATTGTCTCTCAGAATGCCCTCCAACAGCTTACCCACCACTGCCATCAGGCTCACAGCTCCATAATTCAATGGTTGTTCCTTGTAGCCTTACTTCAATAATGGCACATCATTAATCACCCTCCAGTCTTCAGGCACCTCACCCGTTGCCACTGATCGGTCCATCTGACATATTCCCAAAAATCCAGACAAATTGGACCCAGAGTCTCCGGGTGAAGCTGACGGGGGGAGGGGAGGGGCATTCCCCTGGTTGTTGTTCTGCAGTTATGTAGCGCCTCTGCAGGATACGCCTTATCCTGCCCTCGAGCAGTGAGAATCGCTGCCTTCATCTCATCATGGATGCCCCTCCCTAGATGTTGGCCCTGAGAGAGGGCTGAATGGCCTGCTGGACTAAGGCACATGGTGATACATTTGGTTTGCTCCTCAGCGTCCACTCTGTGTATGACAGACTGTCAGTCAGTATCTGGGCCAGAGACGGGATCTTTTTGGTGCTGCCCACCAGCTGGGTGCCTGGAATGACTGTTGTGTACGGAGTGAGACCATAAGCTCCTTTACACTGGGTAACCACATGATTCCTGGAATCTGGGTCCGTCTGTGGGTCAGGGCTGGGGGCAAAAGGTGCAGTTACCTGGGAGACAGGCAGTGGGAGTCCCCATCTGTGAGCGGGTGTGGATGTGTCAGTGTGGGGCCTGTCATTATCTCCTTGGGGACGTAGAACACCAAAGGCACACACTATCCCATTCTGGGAGGAATCCTAGTTCCCTAGCGATTGTTTTTGCTCCTGGCACCTCCTGCTAGGGCCTGATGTGTGTTGCTCCGTGTTGTAGGTGTACAGGACCCATGCAGCTGCTTGGAGCTCCCTACACTGTCCTTCCAGATTGTCAATGTAACCTGAGGCTGCCTCCCCATCCCCAGAAGCTCTCCTTTCACTGGATTGGGCTCTTTCCAATTGTAACTGGAGTAGGCCCATGTGGGTGAGATTTTTACTGCAACGTTCTGTCCTGCTCATTGTGTTGGAGACCTAGCTCTGTCACAGCCTGTAGGTTTCCCTGCGGTGACCGGATCCCAGCTGCCTTATCCCAGCCGGGGGTCCTCCAGGCTATCGGCAGTGGAGTGAGCTTTTCAGCTTCCTTCCCCAGTTCTCTATTGTCACCTCACCACAGCTCCTGTACCAGGAATCATTCAGTGCAAGGCCAGGCTGGCTTCCTGCCAAATTCTGCAGGACTGTTTCACTTTTGTACCGGCTCGTGTTCCTATTGCTTTGGCTGCTTCTGTATTATGGGATACATGGGTATGTTCATAGAGTCATAGAGTTCTACAGCATGGAGACAGACTCTTTGGCCCAAACTGGCCCATCCACACTAACCCCGTTTCCCTGTACTTGGCCCATATCCTTCCAATACGTTCCTCTCCATGTATTTGTCCAAGTGCATTTTAAATGTTATTAAATGTATCCTCCTCGACCACTTGCACTGGTAGTTCATTCCGTATGTGTGCCACCCTCTGGGTAAAAACATCGTCCCTCAGGTTCCCTTTTAATCTTCCCCTTTCACCTTAAACTGATGCCCTTTCATCTTTGATTCCCCAAGCCTTCGATAAAGACTGAATGCATTCACCCTATCCATGCCTCCCATGATCTTATACACTTCTATAAGGACACCCCTCAGTCTCCTACACACGAAAGAAAATGTCCTTGCTTGTCCAACCTCTCTCTATATCTGTCTAGTTGAGTTCTGGCAACATCCTTGTAAGTTTCTTCTGTACTGTTTCCAGTTTAATAACATACTTTGTATAGCAAGGTGGGCAAAACTGAACACAATATTCCAAGTGCGGCCTCACCAACAGCCTGCACAACTACAACAGAACTTCCCAACTTCGATATTCCATGCCCTGACTGGTGAAGGGCCCAGTGTTCCAAAAGCCTTCTTCACTGCCCTGTCTCCCTGAGTTCGGAGAACCTGGAATCTAAGGTCCCTCTGTTCCACTACACCCCTTCAGGTCCTACCATTCACCATGAAACCCCTGTCTTGATGTGACTTTCCAAAATGCAAGATCTCGCACTTGTCTGTATTAAACTCCATTTGCCATTTCTCAGCCCAATTCCCCAGCTGATCAAGGCCCTGTTGCAATTGCTGAGAACCTTCCTCACTTATTTTAGTGTAATCTGAAAACTTTCTAATCATGTCTTAAACACCAGCATCCAAATTATTGATATAGATTACAAACAGTAATGGGCCGAGCGCTGACAAGCTCAGCGGCACAATGGATCAGTGGTTAGCACTGTTGCCTCATCGCACCGTGGATCTGGGTTCAATTTCAACCACACAGGATGCTCTGTGGGGGTTAGATCCTGTTAGGGTTAGATTTCATACAGTATGGAAACAGGCTATTTGGCCCAACAAGTCCACACCGACCTGTTGAAAAGTAACACACCCAGATCCATTCTCCCTACCAACATTTACCCTTAACGAATGCACCTCGCAATATGGGCAATTTAGCCTGGCCAATTCATCTGGCCTGCACATTTTTGGAATGGGGAGGAAACCGGAGCACGCAAAGGAAACCCACGCAGACACAGGGAGAATGTGCAAACTCCACACAGTCACCCGAGGCTGGGGTCGAACCCGGGTCCCTGGCGCTGTGAGGCAGCAGTGCCATCCACTGAGCCACCATGCCACACCAACTGAGTTTGTACGTTCTCCCCATGTCTGCGTGGATTTCCTCTGGGTGCACCTGTTTCCTCCCACAGTCCAAAGTTCTGCAGGTCAAGTAAATTGGCAATGCTCAATTGCCGAGAATGTTCATGGATGTGTGAGTAAGTTGCGTTAGTCAGGGGTAAATGAGAGTTATAAATTAGGGAAATGGGTTTGGGTGGAACAATCTTCAGAGGGCCAGTAGACTTGTTGGGCCGAAGGGCCTGTTTCCACAGAGGAGGGATTCTATGATTCCATAATTCTGAGGCACACCACTAGTCACAGGCCTTCAGTCGGACTGTTACCCTCTGCTTCCTACCATCAAGCCAATTGTGTACCCAGCTTGCGAACGCCTCCTGGATTCCATGCGATCTAACCTTCCAAAGCAAGGTACCATGTGGAACCTTATCAATGGCCTTCCTGAAATCTGTAGAGTCTACATGTACTGGTCTGCTCTCGTCAAACTTCCTGATCACTTCAATAAAGCACGCTGACAAATTTGTGAGGCATGGTCTCCCATGCACAAGGCTTTGCTGACTACTCCCAATCAAATGTTATATTTCCAAATGCATGTCTATCTAATCTCTCAGCATCTGCTCAAGTAAATTATTTACCACGGATGTTAGATTTACTGATCTATAGTTCCCAGGTTTATCTTTGCAGCCATTCTTGAATAAGGTCGCAACATATGCTGTCCTCCAATCTTCCGGGACTTCACCCGTGGCTAACGGTGAGGCAAAAAGATCAGCAGGGACCCCAAAAGTACTTCCCTCGCCTCTTGAGGTGCTGTTGGATATATTTGGTCAGTTCCAGGAGATTTATCCACCTTCATACATTCTAACGCATTCAACACATCCTCTCCTGTGGTATGGTCTGTCCCCACGAGATCATCACTAACTTTCCCAAATTCCCAAGCCTTCACGTCCTTCTCCAAGGTCAACACAGAGGAGAAAAACCTCCTGTGATTCTGCACACACATGTCCACTTTGGTCCTTGAAGGGTCCTATTTTCTCTCTCGTTATTAGTCAGGGAGGGGGGAGATTGCAGTGTTGGGTAGGGATCAGTCAGGGAGGGTTGAGTGCAGTTTTTGGTAGGGATCAGTCATGGAGGGGGGAGATTGCAGTGTTGGGTAGGGATCAGTCAGGGATTCGGTGATTGCAGTGTTGGGTTGGGATCAATTCACCTGACCTGCACATCTTTGGACTGTGCGAGGAAACCGGAGCACCCGGAGGAAACCCACGCAGACACGGGGAGAACGTACAAACTCCACACACTCAGTCGCCTGAGATGGGAATTGAACCCGGGTCTCTGGCGCTGTGAGGCAGCAGTGCTAACCACTGTGCCATCGTGCCGCCCTAATGTTGTGTAGGGATAGAGGGAAATCAGGAGGGCAAAAAGGGGACATGAAATTGCTTTGGCAAATAGATTTAAGGACAATCCAAAATGTTTTTATAAATCCATAATGGACAAAAGGGTCACTGGGGAGAGAATAAGGCCCCTCAAAGATAATGGCAGCCTGCACGTGGAGCTGCAGGAGATGGGGGAGAAACTGAACAAACATTTCCTGTAGAGAAGGACCAGGAAGACATAGAATAGAATGATGGTTTGGGAAATAGCATTGGGAAATAGATGATGTCATCTTGCAAAATGTCCATATTACAGAGAAGGAGGTGCTGGATGTCTTGAAATGGTTAAAGGTGGATAAATCCCCAGGACCTTATAAGGTGTACTCTCGATCTGTGGGAAGCTAGAGAAGTGATTGCTGGGCCTCTTACTGAGATATTTGTATCATCAATATTCACAGGTGAGGTGCCAGAAGACTGGAGGTTGGCAAACGTGGTGCCACTGTTTAAGAAGGGTGGTAAAGACAAGCCAGGGAACTACAGACTGGTTCACCTGACGTCAGTCATGGGCACGTGGAAAGATGGATACATGAGGGACAGGAATTACATGTGTTTAGAAAGGCAATGTCTAATTGGGGATAGTCAGCATTGCTTTGTACGTGGGAAATCATGGCTCAAGATATTGAGTTTTTGAAGAAGTTACAAAAGGATTGATGAGGGCAGCGCGGTGGATATGAGTGATATGGACTTCAGTCAGGTATTCGAAATCTTTCCACATGGGAGATTGGAGAGCAAGGATAGATCTCACGTAATACAGGGAAAACCAGCCATTTGGATACAGAACTAGCACGAAGGTAGAAGACATAGGGTGGTTGTGGAGGGTGTTTTTTTTTTCAGACTGGAGACCTGTGACCAGTGGAGTGCCACAAGGATCGGTGCTGTGTCCACTACTTTCCATTAATTATATAAATGATTTGGACGTGAACATAGAAGGTTTTTTTAGTAAGTTTGCAGATGACACCAAAATTGGAGGTGCAGTGGACAGGGAAGAATGTTACTTCACATTACAACGGGATGGTGAACTGATGGGCCAATGGGTTGAGGAGTGGGCGATGGAGCTTAATTTAGATAAATGGGAGGTGCTGCATTTTGGAACAGCAACTCTTCACAGGACTGATACACTTAATGTTAAGGTCCCAGGGAGTGTTTCTGAACAAAGAGACCTTGGAGTGCAGGTTCATTGTTCCTTGAAAGGAGAATTGAGGGTCGATAGGATAGTGAAGAAGGTGTTTGGTCTGTATGTGTTTACTGATCAGTGCATTGAGTAGAGGAGTTGGGAGGTCATGTTGTGGCTGTACAGGACATTGGATAAGCCAGTTTTAACATATTGCGTGCAATTCTTGTCTCCTCCCTCTCGGAATGATGCTGTGTAAATTGAAAGGGTTCAGAAAAGATTTGCAAAGACACTGACAGGATTGGAGGATTTGAGCTAAAGGGAGAGGTTAAATGGGCTGGGCCTGTTTACCCTGGAATGTCTGAGGCTGAGGGGTAACCCATATGGAGGTTTATAAAGCTATAGAGGCATGGTTAGGTTTAACAGACAAGGTCTTATCCCTGGGGTGGGCTAGACCAGAATTGGAGGGCCTAGGTTCGGGATGAGAGGGGAAAGATATAAAAGGAACGTAAGGGACAACGTTTTGATGTGGAGGGTGTTGCGTGTATGGAATGACCTGCCAGATGAAGTGGTGGAAGCTGGTACAATTACTGCATTTAAAAGGCATCTGGATGGGGATACGAACAGGAAGGGTTGAGAGGCATTTGGGCCAAGTGTTGGCAAATGTGACGAGATTATGTTAGGATATGTGGGTGGTGTAGATGAGTTGGACCGAAGGCCCTGTTTCTGTGCTGTACATCTCTATGACTGTAAATGTTTTGCACTGTCCATTTCCAGCCATACACTTCACTGTTTCCCCTGTTTACCTTGGTCAGCTCTCCTCTCAAATACATGTCAATGGCATTGGTTGTGATTGCAGGGTGTGCTTTATGGTCACTTTAACAATCCATCATCTTGCTGAATTCCACTACACTACAATTTCCCAGAGGATATCTCAGGGCTTCATTACTCCTTCCCACAGCGTCATCACCCAATGGTCGATCTGAGATAGTCACCTCCCTGGCAGTTTGCACAATGTGTTATTCAAAGAAACACTGACACAAACATTCAAAGAGGAGTTCGGAGAACATCACTTTTGCTGATGTGACTGTCCCAGATTATACAAAGACTGAAGTCTCCCAGAATTATCACAGTGCCTTTGCATTGCACAGGAATACATTGGAATGTGTAACAGGGTTGAGCAATGAAATGCTGTTTGGCAGCCTTTAAACTGTTCTCCTGCTTGTGTTTTTGACACGTGTTACCCAGAATCTGCATTCAGACTGATTCAGCTTCATCATCTGAGGCCAAATGCTTTCTCTGTAATGCCGTTGTTACCCATTACTGTCAGGGTTACCCATCCTGCACTCCCTGACACCCCTCAAGGAGGTGTCCAATAAAATATTCATGTTCCACCTTTTGTTCACTGTGTCACCACTAAATCTCATTTATCTCTGTGCCACAGTCCATCCACCTTATTGCAGAGACTTTATCCAGTCCAAAAAAGAACATGACGACTGACTCTTTCCACAATTTCTTGTCACAGTCCAATTCACTGATGTACAGTTTCAGTTAAACTCTGTCTCTTCCTGTTCCTTTCTGCTTGTCTTCAGTTACATTGCCATTTCTCTTTGGATTTGGAAAGCTCCTTTCACCTGAATCCTCTGCATCCTCTCTGTCAGTTTAAAGTCCTGCCCATCAGCCTACCGACATGATTGACCAGGACACTGCTCCCAGCAGTGTTATGTTTAATTCACTCATGGGATGTTGCTGTCTCTGGCTGGCCAGCATCGCATGCCCACCCCGAGCTGCCCTTGAGCTGAGTGCCTTGCTGGATCATTACAGAGAGCAGTTTAGAGTCAACCCCATCGCTCTGGGTCTGGATCATGTGTAGGCCAGATCCGCTATCTATAATAGATTTCCTTCGTAAAAGGATATTAAGCAGTTAGATGGGTTATACTGGACACTGGCATTAACATCTGGATGAACAGTCGGGTGAGAATAGCACGAGGCCATCACCTGTTACTGAATACTGATCCCCGTGCACCATGAGTCACAACCCTTTCATCATGACCATTGTGTGATCCTGATACCTTCCTGCACTCTGGTGATATCACTCAGTATCCCTCCATGTGGTATCCCTCACTGTGTGGTTCTAATTGCTGCCTCTGTCAGCGTCCCTCACTCTTGCAGCTACTCCAGATCCTGAGCCAATAGAATTCTCCACTCCAGAGCGATGCAGCAGCACAGGCCAGGGATGGAAACTGGGATTTTCCAGGTCTCTGTGGAACTCAGTGCCATTCTCCATGTCTAACCCTGACTGCATCAGTCTAATTTTCCATTCTGTCTGTTTCTCTGTCTCCTGTCGGTCATCAGGATGTTCCCGTCTCAGCCAAATTCCTAACTCTTGTCTCGTCCATAACCACATCAAAGACGGTTGGTCAGTCAGAGAGACATGAAGAGGGAGGTGTGGAGCCTTCAGTAAATCCTGCAGCCGGTAAGATCACTCACAGTAAACAGCACAGGGAGAGGTTCGTGACCTTCTATATTCAGACCTGGAAGACAGGACATAGACACAGAGCTGGGTAAGGAACAGCTACATTCTAGGCTTCATTCATATCATCTTGTGAGGGACCTGCTTTCACCTCTTCTATACTGATCTTCCCTGAGACATCTCTCTCTGACTCTCTCTCTCGAACACCCCTTCTCTCTCACCCCCTCTCTCTCACATTCTCTCTCACCCCCTCTTTCTCTACCTGTCTCTCTCTCTCTCACCCCCTCTCTCTTTCTCACCCGCTCTCTCTTCCACCCCGATATCTCTCACACTCCCTCTCTCTCACACCCCGCTCTCTCTCTCACCCTTTCTCTCTCAACCATCTCTCTCATTACCCCTCTCTCTCTTTCTCATACCCTTATCTCTCTCTCACCCTCTCTCTCCCCTACCCCTCTCTCTTATCCCTCTCTCTGTCTCTCACCTCTCTCTCTCACCCTCTCTCTCACACCCTTTCTCTCTCACCCTCTCTCTCCGGCCATCTCTTTCAGCCCCCCTCTCTCTCACACACCCCCCCTCTCTCACACACCTCTCTCTCAACCCACTGTCTCTCTCACATCCCTCTCTCTCTCTCTCTCACCCTCTCTCTCACCCCTCTCTCTTACCCCTCTCTCTCACGCACCTCTCTCTCTCACCCTGTCTCTCAACCCCCTCTCTCTCTCTCACACACGCACCTTTCTCTCTCTCACCCTCTCTCTCACCCCTCTCTCTCTTACCCCTCTCTCTCACACACCTCTCTCTCTCACACCCTTAACTCTCTCTCACCCCCTCTCACTTACCCTCTCTTTCTCAGCCTGTCTCTCTCTCACCCCCTCTCTATTTCTCACCTGCTCTGTCTTCCACTCCGATCTCTCTCTCACACCCCCTAGCTCTCTCACCCCTCTCTCTCTCACCCCTCTCTCTCTCTCTCACACCCCTCTCTCTCACCCCTCTCTCTCACCCCTTCTCTCTCAAACCCTCTCTCAACACCTCTCTTTCAGCCCTCTCTCTCTCGGCCCCCCTAGTCACTCCAGTCTTTCCCACCCTGATCTCTCTCACACTCTCTCTCTCTCACCCTCTCTCTCTCTCACCTTCACTCCCTCAGCCTGTCTCTCTGCCACCCCCTGTCTCTTTCTCACCCGTTCTCTCTCCCACTACACTCTCTCCCTCACCGCCTCTCTCTCAGGCCCTCTCTCTCTCACCCCATCTCTCTGTTTCACCCCTCTCTCTCTCACCCCCTCTCTCACCCCCTCTCTATCTCAGCCTCTTTCTGTCACCCGCTGTCTCTTTCTCACCCGTTCTCTCTTCCACCCCTCTCTCCCTCACCCCCTCTCTCTCTCACCCCTCTCTCTTTCACCCCCTCTCTCTCACCCTCTCGCTCTTACCTATCTCTCGCTCTCACACACACACCTCTCTATCTCTCACCCCTTCTCCCTCACCCTCTCTTTCGCAGTCCCTCTCTCTCTCAGCTCCTCTCTCATCCCTTTCTCTATCATCCCGCTCTCTCTCTCACGCCTCTCTCTCACCCCCTCTCTCGCACCCTCTCTCTCTCAAGCATTCGTTCTCTCACCCCCCTCTCTCTTACCCCTCTCTTTCAAACACCGCTTCTCTCTCTCTCACCCGTCTCTCACTCTCACCCCTTTCTCAGTCTCTCATCCCACTCTCTCTCACCCTCTCTCTCTCACCCGTTCTCTCTCACCCCCCCTCTCTCAAGCCCTCTCTTTCAGCCCCTTGCTCTCTCACACCCCCTCTCTCTCACACACCTCTCTCTAACTCCCGTCTCTCTCACACTCCTCTCTCTCTCAACCTATCTCTCTCTAAATCCTCTCTCTCACACCCCTCTCTCTCACACCCTCTCTCTCTCATACCTCTCTCTCTCATCGTTTCTCTCTCACCCCTCTCTTTCAGCCCCTCTCACTCTCTCACCCCCCTCTCTCTCTCCCTCTCTCTCTCTCACCCATTCTCTCTCTACCTCTCTCTCAGGTCCTCACTCTCTCACACCTCTCTGTCTCACCCCCCTCTCTCTTACACCCGCTCTCTCTCTTTCACCCCCTCTCTTTCACCCCGCTCTCTCTCTCTCACCTCTCTCTCACATCTCTCTCTCATCCCTCTCTCTCTCATTCCCTCTCTCACCGCGCCCTCTCTCACTCCTCTCTCTCCCACCCACTCTCTGTCACACACCCCTCTCTTTCACCCCTCTTTCTCACCCCCTCTCTCTCACCCTCTCACTCTCACAACCCTCTCTCTCTCACCCTCTCTCTCTCACCCATTCTCTCTCTACCTCTCTCTCAGGTCCTCACTCTCTCACACCTCTCTCTCTCTCACTCCCCTCTCTCTTACACCCGCTCTCTCTCTTTCACCACCTCTCTCTCACCCCGCTCTCTCTCTCTCACCTCTCTTTCTCACATCTCTCTCTCATCCCTCTCTCTCTCTCATTCCCTCTCTCACCGCGCCCTCTCTCACTCCTCTCTCTTCCACCCACTCTCTGTCACACACCCCTCTCTTTCACCCCTCTTTCTCACCCCCTCTCTCTCACCCCCTCACTCTCACAACCCTCTCTCTCTCACCCCTCTCTCTCTCACGCCCTCTCTCTCACCCTCTCTCTCACCCCTCTGTCACTCACCCCCTCTCTCCCTCACCCTGCTCTATCTGTCATCCACTCTCTCTCTCCTCTCTCTCACTCCCTCTCTTTCTCAGCCCTCTCACTCTCTTACCCACTCTCTCTCATGCCTCTCTCTCACCTTCTCTCTCTTACCTACTCTTTCTAAATCCTGTCTCTCACTCACCCCCTCTCCTTTCTCTCCCGCTCTCTCTTCTACTCCGATCTCTCTCACAGCCCCTCTCTCTCACCCCTCTCTCTCTCTCTCTCACCCCTCTCTCTCTTACCCTCTCTCTCTCACACACACCTCTCTCTCTCTCTCACGCACCTCTCTCTCACACATTCTCTCTCTCATACCTCTCTCTCACCCTTTTTCTCTCACACATTCTCTCTCTCATACCTCTCTCTCTCACCCCTTTTCTCTCACACATTCTCTCTCTCATACCTCTCTCTCTCATCCCCCCTCGCTCAGGCCCTCTCTTCCAGCCCTCTCACATTCTCACCCCTCTCTCACCATCCCTCTCTCACCCAATCTCCATCACACCCTCTCTCTCAGGCCGTCATTCTCTCTCACCCCTCTCTCTCTCTCACCCTCTCTCTCTCACCCCCTCTCTCTCACCCCCTATCTCACTGCCCCTCTTTCTCCCCCTCTCTCTCATCCCCTTTCTGTCACCCCCCTCTCTTTCACCCCTCTTTCTCACACATCCTCTCTCTCACCCCTCACTCTCACATCCCTCTCTCTCTCACACCCTCTCTCTTACCCCCCTCTCTCTCTAACCTCTCTCTCTCTCACCCCCTCTCTCCCTCACCCCGTTCTATCTGTCATCTCCTCTCTCTCCGCTCTCTCTCACCCCCTCACTCTCTCTCACTCTCTCACACCCTCTCTTTCTTAGCCCTCTCTCTCTCTCACCCCCTCTCTCTCACCCCCTATCTCACTGCCCCTCTTTCTCCCCCTCTCTCTCATCCCCTTTCTGTCACCCCCCTCTCTTTCACCCCTCTTTCTCACACATCCTCTCTCTCACCCCTCACTCTCACATCCCTCTCTCTCTCTCACACCCTCTCTCTTACCCCCTCTCTCTCTAACCCCTCTCTCTCTCTCACCCCCTCTCTACCTCACCCCGTTCTATCTGTCATATCCTCTCTCTCTCCGCTCTCTCTCACCCCTCACTCTCTCTCACTCTGTCACACCCTCTCTTTCTTAGCCCTCTCACTCTCTTGTCCCCTCCCACTCTCACCACTCTCATTCTCTCTCACCCTTCTCTCTCTCAGCCCCCGTCCCCCATTCACCCTCACACCCTCTCTCTAACACCCCTCTCTCTAACACCCCTTCTCTCTCACTCCCCTCTGTCTCTTACCGCTCTCTCTTACCCTCTCTCTCACCCCCTCTCTCACACCCTCTCTCTCCCCCACTCTCTCCCCACTTCCTCTCCCCCACTCTCACTCACCCCCTTTCTCTTTCTCACCCCGATCTTTCTCAACCTCCCTCTCTCTCTCACCCTCTCACCCTTCTCTCTCGTTCCCCACTCTCTCTTACCCCCTCAATCTCACGCCTCACTCTCACCCTCTCTTTCTCTGCCTGTCTCTCTCTCTCACCCCCTCTCTCTTTCTCACCCGCTCTCTATTCCACCCCGATCTCTCTCACACTCCCTCTCCTTCTCACCCCCCTCTCTCTCTCTCACACCCTTTCTCTCTCAACACTCTCTCTCATTACCCCTTTGTCTCTCTCACACACAACCTTATCTCTCTCTAACACTCTCTCTCTCCTACCGCTCTCTCTTACCCCTCTCTCTATTACCCCTCTCTCTCACCACCTCGCTCACACCCTCTCTCACCCTCTGTCTCTCCTGCATCTCCATTTCTTACACCCCTCTCTCTCTCACACCTCTCTTTCTCTCACCCTCTCTCTCTCACCCCTTCTCTCTCACCCGTCTCTCAGGCCCTCTCTTTCAGCCCCTCTCTCTCTCACACACCCCTCTCTCACACACACCTCTCCCTCAACCCCGTCTCTCCCATACCCCTCTCTTTCTCATCCTCTCTCTCACTTTCCCCTCTATCACACACCTCTCCCTCTCACCCCCTCTCTCTCTTACCCCTCTCTTTCACACTGCTTCTCTCTCTCACCCTCTCTGTCTCTCAGCCCTCTCTCGTACCCCTCTCTCACTCTCACCCCCTCTCTCTCTCAGGCCCTCTCATTCATCCCCTCTCTCTCTCACACACCCCTCTCTCACACACACCTCTCTCTCAACCCCATCTCTCCCATACCCCTCTCTCTCTCATCCTCTCTCTCACTTTCCCCTCTCTCACACACCTCTCCCTCTCACCCTCTCTCTCTTACCCCTCTCTCACACTGCTTCTCTCTCTCACCCTCTCTGTCTCTCAGCCCTCTCTCGTACCCCTCTCTCACTCTCACCCCCTCTCTCTCTTGCCCGTCTCTCTCTCACCCCCCTCTCAGTCTGTCTCTCTGTCACCCCCTGTCTCTTTCTCACCAGCTCTCTCTTCCACCCTGATCTCTCTCACAGCCACTCTCTCCCTCACCCCTCTCTCTCCCTCACCACTCTCTCTCCCTCTCCCCTCGCGCTCTCTTACCCGTCTCTCTCTCTCTCATCCTCTCTCTCTCACACCCTCTCTCTCACCCTTCTCTCTCACCCCTCTCTTTCACCCTCTCTCTCTCAGCCTGTCACTCTCTCTCTTTCACCCCCTGTCTCTTTCACACCCGCTCTCTTCCACCCCGATCTCTCTCACACCCGCTCTCTAACTCACCCCTCTCTCTCTCACCCCTCTCTCTCACCCCTCTCTTTCTGACCCGTCTCTCTCTCTCACACCCTTCTCTCTCAACCTCTCCCTTTCACCCTTTCTCTCTCAGCTTCTCTTTCGCAGCCCCTCTCTCTCTCACACCCCCTCCCTCACCCCAGTCTCTCCCACCCTGATCTCTCTCAGAGCCCCTCTCTCTCTCCCCTCCCTCACTCTTTCATCCCTCTCTCTCATCCATCTCTCTCTCACACGTCTCTCTCACGCTCTCTCTCTCAGGCCGTTTCTCTTTCACTTCTCTCTCTGTCCTACCCCTCTCTCTCTCTTACACCGCTTCTCTCTCTCACCCCTCTCTCACTCTCACCCCCCTCTCTCTCTCTCTCACCCTCTCTCTCACCTCTCTTTCTCTCATCCTCTCTCTCTCACCCGTTCTCTCTCACCCCCTCTCTCACCCCCTCTCTCTCAGGCCCTCTCTTTCAGCCCCTCTCTCTCTCACACACCCCTGTCTCTCAACCACGTCTCTCACACCCCCCTCTCTCTCATCCTCTCTCTCACTTTCCCCTCTCTCACACACCTCTCCCTCTCACCCTCTCTCTCTCTTACCCCTCTCTTTCACACTGCTTCTCTCTCTCACCCTCTCTGTCTCTCAGCCCTCTCTCGTACCCCTCTCTCACTCTCACCCCCTTTCTCTCTTGCCCGTCTCTCTCTCACCCCCCCCTCTCAGTCTGTCTCTCTGTCACCCCCTGTCTCTTTCTCACCAGCTCTCTCTTCCACCCTGATCTCTCTCACAGCCACTCTCTCCCTCACCCCTCTCTCTCCCTCACCACTCTCTCTCCCTCACCCCTCGCGCTCTCTTACCCGTCTCTCTCTCTCTCATCCTCTCTCTCTCACACCCTCTCTCTCACCCTTCTCTCTCACCCCTCTCTTTCACCCTCTCTCTCTCAGCCTGTCACTCTCTCTCTTTCACCCCCTGTCTCTCACACCCGCTCTCTTCCACCCCGATCTCTCTCACACCCGCTCTCTAACTCACCCCTCTCTCTCTCACCCCTCTCTCTCACCCCTCTCTTTCTGACCCGTCTCTCTCTCACACACCCTTCTCTCTCAACCTCTCCCTTTCACCCTTTCTCTCTCAGCTTCTCTTTCGCAGCCCCTCTCTCTCTCACATCCCCTCCCTCACCCCAGTCTCTCCCACCCTGATCTCTCTCAGAGCCCCTCTCTCTCTCCCCTCCCTCACTCTTTCATCCCTCTCTCTCATCCATCTCTCTCTCATACGTCTCTCTCACGCTCTCTCTCTCAGGCCGTTTCTCTTTCACTTCTCTCTCTGTCTTACCCCTCTCTCTCTCTTACACCGCTTCTCTCTCTCACCCCTCTCTCACTCTCACCCCACTCTCTCTCTCTCTCACCCTCTCTCTCACCTCTCTTTCTCTCATCCTCCCTCTCTCACCCGTTCTCTCTCACCCCCTCTCTCACCCCCTCTCTCTCAGGCCCTCTCTTTCAGCCCCTCTCTCTCTCACACACCCCTGTCTCTCAACCACGTCTCTCACACCCCCCTCTCTCTCATCCCCACTCTCTCACACGTCTCTCTCTTCCCCCTCTCTCTCACACACCTCTCTATGTCACCCTTTCTCTCACCCCCTGTCTGTCTCACCCCACCCTCTCTTACCCCTCTCTATCACACCGCTACTCTCTCTCAACCTCTCTCTCTCTCACCCCTCTCTCTTACTCGTCTCTCGCTCACACGCACACCTCTCTCTTACCCACCTCTCTCTCAACCTCTCTCTCACATCCTCCTCTCTCTCTCACACCCTCTCTCTCTCAGCCTGTCTCTCTGTCTCCTGTTGTCTCTTTCTCACCAGCTCTCTCTTCCACCCCGATCTTTCTCACACCGCCTCTATCCCTCACCCCTCTCTCTCCCTCACCCCTCGCTCTCTCTTACCTGTTTCTCTCTCTCATCCTCTCTCTCCTACCCCTCTCTCTCATCCCCTCTCTTTCACACCCTCTCTCAGGCTGTCTCTCTCACCCCCTGTCTCTTTCACACCCGCTCTCTCTTCCACCCCTCTCGCTCTCTCACCCCCTCTCTCACCCCGCTCCCACCCTCACCCTTCTCTCTCTTAGCCGACTCTCTCTCTCTCACCCTTCTCTCTTAACCTCTCTCTCTCGCCCCTTCTCTCTCACCTTCTCTTTCGCAGCCCCCCTCCCTCTCTCTCATCCCCTCTCTCACCCCAGTCTCTCCCCGATCTCTCTCAGAGCCACTCTCTCTCTCTCATCCCTCCCTCACTCTCTCATCCCTCTCTCTCATCCTCTCTCTCTCACCCTTCTCTCTCTTCCCCCTCTCTCTCACACACCTCTCTCTTCCCCCTCTCTCTCTCACACACCTCTCTCTCGCACACTTCCTCTCACCCCCCTCTCTCTCGCACCCCTCTCTCTCTCACCGCTTCTCTCTCTCACCTCTGTCTCTCACCTCTCTCTCTTACCCCTCTTTCTCTCACACACACCTCTCTCTCACCCCTTCTCTCTCTCACACCCTCTCTCTCTCAGCCTGTCTCTCTGTCTCCTGCTGTCTCTTTCTCACCAGCTCTCTCTTCCACCCCGATCTCTCTCTCTCACCGCCTCTCTCCCTCACCCCTCTCTCTCCCTCACCCCTCGCTCTCTCTTACCCGTCTCTCTCTCTCTCATCCTCTCTCTCTTACCCCTCTCTCTCACCCCCTCTCTTTCACACCCTCTCTCAGCCTGTCTCTCTCACTCCCTGTCTCTTTCACACCCGCTCACTCTTCCACCCCTCTCGATCTCTCACCCCTCTCTCTCACCCCGCTCCCACCCTCACCTTTCTCTTTCTTCGCCGACTCTCTCTCTCACACCTTTCTCCCTTAACCTCTCTCTCTCACCCCTTCTCTCTCACCCTCTCTTTCGCAGCCCCCCTCCCTCTCTCTCATCCCCTTTCTCACCCCAGTCTCTCCCCCGATCTCTCTCAGAGCTACTCTCTATCTCACCCCTCCCTCACTCTCTCATCCCTCACTCGCTCATCCCTCTCTCTCATCCTCTCTCTCACCCTTCTCTCTCTTCCCCCTCTCTCTCTCTCACTCTCTCTCTCTCACCCTCTCCCTCTCACTCCCTCTCTCATTCTCTCATCCCTCTCTCTCATCCCTCTCTCTCACACCTCTCGCTCACCTTCTCTCTCAGGCCCTCTCTCACTCCTCTCTCTCTTACCCCTCTCTCTCTCTTACACCGCTTCTGTCTCTCTCACCACTCTCTCACTCGCAACCTCTCTCTCTCTCTCATTCTCACTCTCTCGCCTCTCTTTCTCTCACCTCTCTCTCACCCCTTCTCTCTCACCCCCTCTCTCACCCCCTATCTCTCATGCCGTCTCTTTCAGCCCCTCTCTCTCTCACACACCCCTCTCACACACCTCTCTCTCAACCCCTTCTCTCTCACACCCCTCTCTCTCTCATCACCATTCTCTCTCTCACACACCTCTCTCTCTCATCCCTATCTCTCTTACCCCTCTCTCTCACGCACACACCTCACTCTCACCAACCTCTCTCTCACTCTCTCTATTTCACCCACCTCTCTCACACCCTCTCCCTCTCACAGCTCTGTCTCTCACCCCTTCTCTCTCACGGCCTCTCCCACCCCCACCCCCTCAGGCCCTCTCTTTCCACCCCTCGCACTCTCTCCCCCTCTCTCTCTCACCCCTCTCTCTCACCCCCTCTCTCTCACACCTCGCTCTCTCTCTCACCCTCTCTCTCTTACCCCTCTCTCTCACCCTCTCTCTTACCCGTCTCTCTCTCATCCTCTCTCTCTTACCCCTCTCTCACACCCACTCTCTTTCATCCTCTCTCTCAGCCTGTCTCTCTCACCCTTTGTGTCTTTCACACCCGCGCTCTCTTCCACCCCTCTCTCTCTCACCCCTCTCCCACTCTCATCCTTCTCTCTCTACCCATCTCTCTCTGTCACACCCTTCTCTCGCACCATCTCTTTCGCAGCCCCCTATGTCTCTCTCATTCCCTCTCTCACCCCAGTCTCTCCCACCCTGATCTCTCTCAGAGCCCCTCTTTCTCACCCCTCGCTCACTCTCTCATCCCTCTCTCTCTCATCCTCTCTCTCTCACACCTCTCTCATACTTGCTCTCACACCCCTCTCCCTCTCAACCCTCTCTCTCTTACACCTCTCTCACACCACTTCTCTCTCTAACCCTCTCTCTCTCACCTCTCTCTCACACACACCTCCCTCTCACCCACATCTCTCTCACCCTCTCTCTCTCTCATTCCCCCTCTCTCTCTCACCCTTCTCTCTCTCAAACCTCTCTCTCTCACCCCCTCGCTCAGGCCCTCTCTCTCTCTCTCACCCCTCTCTCACTGCTCCCTATCTGTCACACCCCCCTCTGTTTCACCCCCATCTCTCACACCCGTCTCTCTCTCACCCCTCTCTCTCATGCTCTCTCTCTTACCCCCCTCTCTCTAACCCCTCTCTCTCGAACGCCTCTCTCTCTCACCCCTCTCTCTCACCCCTCTCTCTCTCACCCTCTCTCTCTTACCCCTCTCCCTCACCCTCCCTCTCACCCCTCTTTCTCACTTACCCATCTCTCTCTCATCCTCTCTCTCTTACCCTTCTCTCTCACCCTCTCTCTCACCCCTCTCTCTCTCTTACCTGTCTCTCACTCTCATCGTCTCTCTTACCCCTCTCTCACACCCACTCTCTTTCATCCTCTCTCTCAGCCTGTCTCTCTCACCCCCTATCTCTTTCACACCCCTTTCTCTCACCCCTCTCCCACTCTCACCCATCTCTCTTTCTCTCACACCCTTCTCTCTCACCCTCTATTTCGCAGCCGCTCTCTCTTCCTCATCCCCTCTCTCACCCCAGTCTCTCCCACCCTGATCTCTCTCAGAGCCCCTCTTTCTCACCCTTCGCTCACTCTCTCATCCCTCTCTCTCTCATCCTCTCTCCCTTACCCCTCTCTCTCTCTTCCCCCCTCTCTCTCACACCTCTCTCACACTTGCTCTCACCCCCTCTCCCTCTCAACCCTCTCTCTCTTACCCCTCTCTCACACCACTTCTCTCTCTCACCCTCTCTCTCTCACCTCTGTCTCTTATCTCTCTCTCACACACACACCTCCCTCCCACCCACGTCTCTCTCACCCTCTCTCTCTTATTCCCCCCCTCTCTCTCTCTCACCCCTCTCTCTCTCACACCCTCGCTCAGGCCCTCTCTCTCTCTCCCTCTCTCACCCCTCTCTCACCCCTCTCTCACTGCTCCCTATCTGTCACACCCCCCCTCTCTTTCACCCCCATCTCTCACACCCGTCTCTCTCTCACCCCTCTCTCTCTCTCATGCTCTCTCTAACCCCCCTCTCTCTAACCCCTCTCTCTCTCTGACGCCTCTCTCTCTCACCCCTCTCTCTCACCCCTCTCTCTCCTTCACCCCGCTCTATCTGTAACCCTCTCTCTCTCCCCTCTCTCTCACCCCCTCACTCTCTCTCACTCTCACACCCTCTCTTTCTTAGGCCTCTCACTCTCTTACCCCCTCCCACTCTCACCACTGTCATTCTCTCTCTGTCCCTCTCTCTCTCACCCCCTCTCTCTCCCCCACACTCTCCCCATCTCTCTTCCCCACTCTCACTCACCCTATCTCTTTCTCCCCCACACCGATCTTTCTCATCCTCCCTCTCTCACCCTCTCACACTTCTCTCTCTTTCCTCTCTCTCTCACCCCTCCAGCTCACCTTCTCTCTCACCCTCTCTTTCTCTGCCTGTCTCTCTCTCTCTCACCACCTCTCTCTTTCTCACCTGCTCTCTGTTCCACTCCGATCTCTCTCACACCCCTTTTCTCTCTCACACCTCTCTCTCACACCCCTTCTCTCTCATCCCCTCTCTCTCAACCTCTCTCTCTCAGGCCCTCTCTCACCCCTCTCTCTCTCATACACCACTTCTCTCTCTCTCTCTCACCCCTCTCTCTCTCACCCTTCTCTAACTCTCACCCCTGTCTCTCATCCTCTCTCTCACCCTCTCTAATCTGACACCCCTAACTCACATCCCCCTCTTTCTCTCGCCCTCTCTCTCTCCTACTCTTCTCTCTCTTAACCCTGTCCCTCTCTCTCTCACCTCTCTCTCTCACCCCTCTCTCACTCTCACCCCCTCTCTCATCCTCTCTCACCCTCTCTAATCTGACACCCCTCTCTCACATCCCCCTCTTTCTCTCGCCCTCTCTCTCTCTCCTACTCCTCTCTATCTTACCCCTGTCCCTCTCTCTCACCTCTCTCTCTCACCGTCTCTCTCACACCCCTTCTCTCTAACCCCCTCTATCACCCCCTCTCTCTCAGGCCCTCACTTTCAGTCCCTCGCTCTCTCACACCCGTCTCTCTCTCACACACCTCTCCCTCAACCCCCTGTCTCTCTAAACCCCTGTCTCTCTCTCAGCCTCTCGCTCTCCACCCTCTCATTCTGAACCCTCTCTCTCTCAACACTCTCTCTTACCCCTCTCTCACACACGTCTCTCTCACCCTCTCTCTCAACCCCCTCACACACACCCTATCTCACCCTCCCTATCTCCTACCCCTCCATTTCTTACCCCTCTCTCTCTCACACACACCTCTCTTTTCTCACCCCTCTCTCTGCCCTCTCTCTCAGGCCCTCTCTTTCAGCCCCTCTTTCTCACATCTCTCTCTCAACCCCATCTCTCTCACACCCCTCTCACTGTCATCCTCTCTCTCTCATCCTTTCTCTCTCACTCCTCTCTCTGTTCCCCCCATCTCTCATACACCTCACTCTCTCACCCTCTCTCACCCTCTCTCTCTCTCACCCCTCTCTCTCACACTGCTTCTCTCTCTCACCCTCTCTCTCACCCCTCTCTCTCCCACCCCTCTCTATCTTACCCCTGTCTCTCTCACACACCTCTCTCTCTCACCCCTCTCTATCTTACCATTCTCTCTCTCACACACCTCTCTATCACACCCCTCTCTCTGCCCTCTCTCTCTCTCAGTCCCCCTCTCTCTCTCTCCCCAGTCAGTCCCACCATGATCTCTCTCACACCCCTCTCTCTCTTTCTCCTCTCTCTATCTAAACCCCTCCCTCTGACATCCGTCTCTCTCTCACCCCCTCTCTCTCTTTCAACCCCCTCTCTCTCTTACGCCCTCTCACCCCCTCTCTCACCCCTGTCTCTCTAACTCAGCCTGTCTCTCTCTCTCTCACCCCCGGCTCTATCTCACCCGCTCTCTCTGCCACCCCGATCTCTCTCACACCCGCTCTCTAACTCACCCCCCTCCCTCTCACCCTTCTCTCTCTAACCCATCTGTCTCTCACACACCCTTTTCTCTCACCCTCTCTTTCGCATCCTCTCTCTCTCTCTCTCATCCCCTCTCTCACCCCAGTCTCTCCCACCCTGATCTCTCTCAGACCACTCACTCTCTCACCCCTCCCTCACTCGCTCATCCCTCTCTCTCTCACACCTCTCTCTCTCACCCTCTCTCTCTCAGGCCCTCTCTCACCCGCTCCCTCTCAGGCCCTCTCTTTCAGCCCCTTGCTCTCTCACACATCGCTCTCAACCCCATCTCTCTCACCCCCCTCTCTCTCACCTTCCTCTCTCTCTCACCCGTCTCTCTGTCTTACCCCTCTCTCTCACACCGCTTCTCTCGTTCACCCTCTCTCTCTCTCACCCCCCTCTCTCTCCCCTCTCTCTTTCTCCCCTCTCCCGTTTTCTCAGCCTTCTCTCCCCTTCTCACCCATTTCTCTCTCACCCCTTTCTCTCTCACCCCCTCTCTCAATCCCTATCTCACCCCCTCATCCTCCACTCTCTCTCACCCGCTCTCTCACCCCCTCAACCGCTCTCTCTCACTCCTCTCTCTCTCTTTCCCAAACTCTCTCTCTTACATTCTCACCCGCACTCTCGCTCACACCCCCTGTCTCTCTTACCACTCTCTCTCGCCCCTCCCTCTCTCTCACCCTCTCTCTGTCTCTTTCTCATCACCTCTCTCTCCTTCTCACTCCCTCTCTCTCTCACCCCATCTCACTCTCACCCCATTTCCCTCAACCCCTCTCTCTTCCATGCCCTTTTTTCCCAGCCCCTCTCTGTTTCACCTCCAGTCTTTCTCTGACCCACTCTCCCCGCCTTTGTCTCTCCCCCTTTCTCTCTCACCCCCTCACATCGCCCTCTCTCACTTGCCCCACTCACTCACCCACCCATCTCTCTCCCATCCCTTCTCTCTCACCCTCTCTCTCTAACCCCTCTCTTTCATCCTCCCCCCTCTCTCAACCTCTCTCTCTACCCCCTTATCTCTCAACCCCACTCTCAATCTCCCCCACTCTCTCTGAACCCCTTTCTCTCACCCCATCTCTCTCTCAACCGCTCTCTCTCTCCCCTCTCCCCCAATCCCCTCTCTGTCTCACGTCCAATCTTTCTCTGACCCACTCTCACTCCCCCTTTGTCCCTCCCCCTTTGTCTCTTCCCTTCCTCTCACCCCCTCATATATCCCTCTCTCACTCACCCGCTCCCTCTCTGTCACCTCCTCTCTCTCAAACCCCTCTCTCTCTCACCCCCATCACTATCTCACCCCTCACTCTCTCAATCCCTCTCTCTCAACCCCTCTCTCACACTCCCCCACTCTCTCAACCCCTCTCTCTCTCCGCGCTCTCTCACCCCTTCTCTCCCTCAACCCTCTCTCTCAACCCCTCTCTCTCTCTCTCAATCCCTCTCTCTCTCACTCCCTCCCTCTCAACCACCCTCACTCTCTCATCCACTCACTCTCTCACACCCTCACTCTTTCACCCCCCTCTCTCTCAACCCTTTCCCTCTTGTCCCTATCTCTCTCTCTCTCTCACCCCATCCCCTCTCTCTCTCATCCCCTCTCTCTCTCACCCCCTCTATCTCTCACTCCTCTCTCTCTCACCCCCACTATCTCTGCACCCCCTCTCTCAACCCAGCACACTCTCTCATCCCCTCACTCGCTCCAACCCTTACTCTCTAACTCCTCTCTCTCTCAACCCCTCTTTCTCAGCCATTCTCTCTCACCCCTCTCTAACTCACCCCCTCACCCTCTCTCCCCCTCTCACACCCGTTTCTCTTACCCCTCGCTCTCTCTCTCTAACCCCTCCCCCTCTCACCCCTCTCGCTCACCCCCTCTCTCTCGCCCATTCTCTCTCACACCCTCTCCTTCTCACTCTACTCTTTCTCTTATCCCCTCCCCACTTTCTTTCTCTCAATCGCCCCTTCACTCTCACTCCCCTCTCACCCCAACCCCTCTCTCTAACCCCCCTCTCTCTTACCTGCGCTCTCTTTCTCACTCACTTTCTCTTTCTCACTTACACTCTCTCACTTTTTTACTCACTCTCTCGCTTTCTCACCCCCTCTCTCTCACCCCCTCTCTCAAACCCCCTCTCTCTACCCCCTCTTTCTCCCCTTCTCTCTCCCCGTCTCTGTGACCAATTTTTTTCATCCCCTCTCTCACCGCCCTCTCTCTCCTCCTCTCTCCCCTCTCTCTCTCCCCCCTCTCTAGCCCTCCAATCTCTACCCCCTCTCTCCCCCTGTCTCTCACATCCCCTCTCTCTCACTCCCGTCTCACTCTCTCAGCCCATTCTAACTCTCTTATCCCAATCTTTCTCTCAACCCACGTCTCTCTCGCTTCCACCCCCTCTGTCTCACACCCCTTCTCTCACTCACCCTCTCTCTCAACACCTATCTCTCACCCCCTCTCACCCCCTCTTTCTCACCCTCGCTCTCTTTCTCACTCCCACTCTCTTTCTCACTTACACTCTCTCACTTTTTTACTCACTCTCTCTCTTTCTCACCCCCTCTCTCTCACCCCCTCTCTCAAACCGCCTCTCTCTCCCCCCTTCTCTCTCCCCCTCTCTCTGCCCAATTTTTTTCATCCCTCGCTCACCCCCCTCTCTCTCTCCATCTTTCTCCCCCGTCTCTCTACTCTCTCTCCCTCTTCCCTCTCCCCTCTCTCTCCTCTTCTCTCTCACCCTTCCCTCCCCCTCTCTCTGCCCCCTCTTTCACCCCCTCTCTCTCCCCTCTCCTCCTCACAATCCCCTCTCCCCATCTCTCTCCCCCCTCCCCTTCTTTCTCTCCCTTCTCTCCCCATCCCCTCTCACTCCCTCCTCTCTCTCCCCTCTCTCCCCTTCTCTCTCACCCTTCTCTCCCCCTCCCTCGCCCCCTCTTTCCCCTCCTCTCTCCCCTTCTCTCTCGACCCCCTCTCTCGCAACCCCCTCTCACCGCCCTCTCTCTCTCTTGCATCCTCTCTCTCTCTCACTCTTCCGTTCGCTCTCTTCCTCTTGCTCTCTCTCTCTCTCACTCTCTCACCCTCTTCTCACGCTCTCTCTCTCCCCCTGCCTCTTTCCCTCTCTCTTGCCTCCCTCTCTCTTATCTCACGGTCTCTCTCGCTCTCTCTCTCTCTCTCGCTCATGGTCTCTCTGTCTGTGTGTCTCTCTCCCTCTCTCAGTCCACCCTACCTCTCTCACCTCTTCTCTCTCACTCTTCCTCTATCGTTCTCTCTGTCTGTCGCGCTCTCTTTCTGTCTCTCTCACTCAATCCTCCCCCTTACCTCCTCTCTCTGTCAACCCATCTTGCACAACCCCTCTCTCTCCCCTCTCTCTAACCCTTACTCTCTCTCACTCCCTCTTTCCCCCGTCTCTCTCAACCCCTCTCTCTCAACCCCTCTCTCTCAACCGCTCTCTCACTCCTCTCTCTCTCACCCCCTCTCTCTCCTCCCCTCTCTGTCTCACCCCCTTCTCTCTCCCTCACCCCCATCTATCTCTCAACCCCTCACTCTCTCAACCCCTCTCTCTCAACCCCTCTCTCACCCCTCGCTCTCTTACCGCTCGGCTCTCACACCCCCTCTCTCTCACTCCCATCTCACTCTCTCACCACTCTCTCTCACCACAGTCTCTCTCTCTGTCCCACCCCCTCTGTCTCACACCCCCTATCTCTCACCCCCCTCTCTCCCCACCCCCTCTCTCACCCCTTCTCTCTCACTTGCTCTCTCTTTCTCACTCACACTCTCTCTTTCTCACTTACACTCTCTCTTTTTCACTCACTCTCTATCTTTCTCACCCCCTCTCTCTCACCCCTCTCTCTCTCCCCTCTCTTGTCCCCCACTCTCTACCCCCTCTCTCCCCGTCTCTCACACACCCTTTCCCTCATTTTCATCTCACTCTCTCACCCCACTCTCATTCTCTTCCCCCACTCTCTCTCTCTTAGCTCACGTCTGTCTCTCTCTCCCACCCCCTCTGTCGCCCAGCCTTTTTCTCTCACACCCATTCTCTCTCTCACACCCCTGTTTCTCACTCCCCCCTCTCTTCCCCTCTCGCTCACCCCCTCTCTCCCCCCTCTCCTCCACTCTCTCCCCCTCTCTTCGACATCTCTCCCCCCCATTCCCCTCTCTCTCACCCTTCTCTCCCCCTCTCTCTGCCCCCTCTCTCTCTCCCCCCTCTCTGCGCCCTCTCTGCCCCAATCCCGCCCCCTCCCTTCCCTCTCCCTCCCTCTCCCTCGCCCTCTCTCTCTCCTCCTCTCTCCCCTCCTCTCTCGCCCCCCTCTCTCGCACCCCTCTCTCACCCCCCTCTCTTTCTCTCTCGCATCCTCTCTCTCTCTCACTCTTCCACTCGCTCTCTTCATCTTGCTCTCTCTCTCTCTCTCTCTCTCTCTCTCTCTCTCACCCTCTTCTCACGCTTCTCTCCCTGCCTCTCTCTCTTATCTCACGGTCTCTCTCGTTCGCTCTCTCTCGCTCTAACTCTCTCTCTCTCTCTGTCGCTCATTCTCACTCTGTCTGTCACTCTCACTCTTGCTGTATCGTTCTCTCTGTCTGTCGCTCTCTCTCTCTGTCTCTCTCTCAGTCCTCCCCCTGACCTCCTCTCTCTCGCAACCCATCTTTCTCAACCCCTCTCTCTCGTCTCTCTCTAACCCTCTCTCTCACCCCCGTTCCCCCCGTCTCTGTCTCATCCTCTTTCTCTCAACCCCTCTCTCTCTCAACCTCTCTCTCCCCCCTCTCAACCCCTCTCTCTCTACTGGTCTCTCTCACCCCCTCTCTTTCACTCCCCTCTCTCACCCACCTTCGTTCTCTCACCCCCGTCTCTCACTCCCTCCCTCTCTCCCACCCTCTCTCTATCTCATTATCATCCCTTCTCTCTCCTTCTCACTTTCACCCCGCTCTCCCTCTCTCACCCCCCTCTCCCTCTCTCAAACCCTCTCCCTCTCTCACCCACCCTCCCCTCTCTCACACCCTGAAACCCCCTCTCACCCCCTCTCCCCTTCCCTCACTGCAACTCCCTCTCTTTCACCCCCACTCTCTCTCTCAGCCCCTCTCCCTCACTCACCCTTCTCTCTCTCTCTAAGCAGCTCTCTCTCACCACCCTCTCTCTCTCAAACCCCCCTCTCTCTCACCCCTCTCTCTCACGCACACAAACCCCTCTCTCTATCACCCGTGTCTCTCACTCTCTCTCTCTTTCTCTCACCCCCTCGCTCTCTCACCCTTTGTCTCTCAACCCCCCTCCCTCTCTCTCACCCTCTCTCTATCTTACCCTCTCTCTCCCCCACCTCTCTCTCCCTGTCTCTCACCCCCTCTCATTTTTTTCTCTCTCTGAAACCACCTCTCTCATCTCTCTCTGCCTATGACCCGTCTCTCTCTGACCCCTCTCTATCATCCCCCTCTCTCTCTCACCCCACTCTCTCGCACACACTCTCTCTCTATCTAACCCTCTGTCTCACCCCCTATCTCTCTCATCATCTCTCTCCCATCTCTCTCTCTGTCTGTCAGCCCCTCTCTCTTTTTTTTCTCTCTCAAACCGTCTGTCTCTCACTGCCCCTCTCACCACCCTCCTCTCTCTCACCTCTCTCTCTCTCACCCCCCCATCTCTTACCCCCTCTATCTCTCACCCCTCTCTCTCTCTCACCCCTCGCCCTCTCTCGCACCCATCTCTCTCCCTCACCCCTCTCTCTCTCTCTCACCACTCTCTCTCTCGCAGCCCCTCTCTGGCAGCCCTGCTCTCTCTCACCTACTCTTTCTCACACCCTCATTCTCTCTCACCCCTCTCTCTCTCTCACCCCCCCTCTCTCACCCACTCCCTATCTCTCACCCTCTCTCTATCTCTTTCTCATCCCTTCTCTCTCCTTCTCACTCCCTCTCTCTCTCACCCCCCTCATTCTCACCCTCTCTCTCTCTCACACCCGTCGCTCTCTCTCAACCCCCCTCTCTCTCTCACCCTCCCCTCTCTCTCATTCCCCATCTCTCACCAACCTCTCATTCGCTCTCACTCTCTCTCTCACCCACTTCTCTCTATCTGCCCTCTCACCCCGTCTCATCCAGCTCCCTCCCACACACCTCTCTCTCCCACACCCCTCACACCCCCTCTATCTCCCACCAATTCCCTCACCCCCCACCCCCTCTCCCACCCCCATCTCCCACACACCACCTCACCTACCTACCCCTCACACCCCCTCTCTTACCCCCCTCTTACAGCACCTCTCTCTCTCAAACTCCTCTCTCTGTCACCCCTCTCTTTCTCTCCCCACTCTAACTCTCATATCCTCTCTGCCCCCTCTCTCCACCTCTCTCTCCCCCTCTCTCCCCCCTCTCTCACTCCTCTCTCTGACCCTCTCTATCTCACCGCTCTCTATCTCACACCCCTCTCTCACGCCCTCCGGCTCTCATCCGTCCCTCTTTCACACCCTCCCACTCCCACTCCCTCCCTCCCTCACCCCTCTCTCTCCCTCTCTCCTCCACTCTCTCCCACTCTCTCCCCCTCTCTTCCCCTCTCCCCCCTCTCTCACTCTTCTCTCTCATCCCTCTCTCTCATCCCTTCCCTGATTCCCCCTCCCACTCTCATCCCTCCTCTCTCACACTCTCCCTATCTCACCCCCTCTCTCTCAGCCCATCTCTCTCTCAGCCCCTCCCAATCTCACCCTCCCTCTCTTGACACCCATCTCTCTCAGCCCCTCTCTCTCACCCACTCTCTCATTCCACTGTCTCTCCCCTTTCTATTACACCCTCTCTCACACCCTACTAACTCTCTCTCCTCCCTCTCACCCCCTTCTCTCTCTCAACCACTCTCTATCTCAACCCCGCTCTCCCACCCCTCTCTCTCACACGCCCTCTCTATCTCACACCCCCCTCACCAACCCCTCGCTGAACACCCCCTCACCCTCTCACCCCTTCACTGATCCCTCTCTCTCTTCCTCTCTCCCTCTCACCCCTTTCTTTCTCTCTCTTCCCCTCTCTCTCTCACCCCTGTCTTTCTTTCTCAACCCGTCTCTCTCTCACCCCTCTCTCACACATACCCTCTCTCTCACCCTCTCTCTCTCTCTGTCAACCCATCTCTCTCAACCCTCTCTCTCACTCCCTCTCTCTCTCACCGTGCCCCTCTCACCACTCCCTCTCTCAACACCGTTCAATCACTCATCCCCTCACTCTCACCCCCTCAGTCTCTCACCCCCCTATATCTCAACCCCCCTTTCTCTCTCTGTCTCTGTCACATCCATCTCCCTCTCACACCCCTCTCTCTCCCCTCTCTCTCCGTCACCCCTCTCTCTCCCCCCAATCTCTTTAACATCCCCCCCTCTCTCACACACACACTCTCACACACCCTCGCTCTCTCACACCCTTCCTCTCTCCCAATATCTCTCTGCTTCTTTCTCATCCCCTTTCTCTCCTTCTCACTCCATCTCTCTCACCCCCGCTCTCTCCCTCCCCATCTCTCCCACCCCTTCTCTGTCACTCATTCCCACCTCTCCCTCTCATGCCCTCTCACCCAGCTCTCTCTGTCTCACCCCCTCTCTCTCACCTCCTCTCTCTCACCCACTCTCTCACACCCTCTCCTTCTCACTCCATTCTCTCTTAACACCTCTCCACTTTCTCTCTCTCAATCACCCCTTGTCTCTCGCCCCCTTCTCCCTCACCACCCTCTCTCTCAACCCCTCACTCTTTCATCCGTTCACTCTCTAACCCGCTCATTCTCTCACACCCCTCTCTCTCACCCCTCTCTCTCACACTTCCATCTCTCTCTCACCCCCCTCTCAATCTCCCCTCTCTCTCTGTCACCCCTCTCTCTCACACCCCAATCTCTTTCACAACCCCCTCTCTCTCACACACACTCCTTCACACCCTCGCACTCTCACCCCCTCCATCTCTCCCACCATGTCTCTGCCTCTATCTCATCTCCTTTCTCTCCTTCTCACTCCCTCTATCTCACCCCTGCTCTCTCTCACCCCTCTTTCTTCCACCCCTTCTCTGTCACTCACTCCCACCTCTCCCTCTCACCATCCTCTCACCCAGCTCTCACTCTCTCACCCCTCTCTCTCACCCCCCTCTCTCCCACACCCCTCTCTCAACCCTCTCTCTCTCACCCTTCTCTCTCTCACCCTCCGCCCCTCTCTCTCTCAACACACCTCTCTCTCTCACTCCCTCTCTCTCTCAGCCCCTCTCTCTCACCCCTCTTTCTTCCACCCCTTCTCTGTCACTCACTCCCACCTCTCCCTCTCACCATCCTCTCACCCAGCTCTCACTCTCTCACCCCACTCTCTCACGCCCCTCTCTCCCACACCCCTCTCTCAACCCTCTCTCTCTCACCCTTCTCTCTCTCACCCTCCGCCCCTCTCTCTCTCAACACACCTCTCTCTCTCTCACTCGCTCTCTCTCTCAGCCCCTCTCTCTCACACATCGCTCTCTCACCCCCCTCTCTCTCACCACCCCCTCTCTCAACCCCCCCACTCTCTCATCCCCTCACTCCATAACCCCCTCAGTCTCTCACTCCCCTCTCTCTCAACCCCTCTCTCTCACACTTTCATCTCCCTGTCATCCCTCTCTCTCCCCTCTCTCTCCGTCACCCCTCTCTCTCCCACCCCAATGTCTTTCACATCCCCCTCTCTCGCACACACACTCACACACCCTCGCTCTCTCACCCCCTCCCTCTCTCCCATCATCTCTCTGCCTCTTTCTTATCCCCTCTCTCCTTCTCGTCCCTGTCTCTAAACCTCCCTCTCTCACCCCTCTCTCTCCCACTCCCTCTCTCTCCCACTCCCTCTCTGTCACTCACTCCTACCTCTCCCTCTCACCGCCCTCTCACTCATCTCTCTCTCTCTCACCCCCTCTCTCTCCCACCCTCTCTCTTCTACCCTCTCTCTCTCACCCCTCTCTCTCTCACACCCTCCTCTCTCTCAATCCTCTCTCTCCCACCTCAATCTCTCACAACCCCTCTCTCTCTCACCACTCTCTCACACCCTCTCTCTCACCCCTCTCTTACTCTGTCAACTCCTCTCTCTCACCCCTCTCTCCCACTCCCTCTGTGTCACTCACTCCCACCTCTCCCTCTCACCGCCCTCTCTCCCAGCTCTCTCTCTCACCCCCTCTCTCTCCCATTACCCCTCTCTTCCACCCTCTCACTCTCTCACCCCTGTCTCTCACTCACCCCCCCACCCCTCTCACTCTCAACCCCTCTCTCTCTCACCTCCCCTCTCTCTCAACCCCTATTTCTCTCCCCTCGGTCTCTCACCCCTCTCTCGCACACCTCTCTCTCACTCCCTGGGTCTCTCACCACCCCTCTCTCACCTCCACCTCTCTCAACCCCCCTCTCTCTCTTCCCCTCACTCTAACCCCTCTCTTTGTCACCCCTTCAACCCCTCCTCCCTCTCTCTCCCTTCTTGTTCACATTCTCTGTCTCTTCCCCTCTCTCTCTCACCCCTCTCTCTCTCTCTCAACCCCTCTCTCTCACCACTCTCTCTCACACCCTCTCTCTCACCCCTCTCTCTCTGTCGCACCTCTCTTTCTCTGTCAACCCCTCTCTCACCACACTCTCTCTCTCTTACTCCCCATCTCTCTCACTCCCCCCCCTCTCTCACCACCCCCTCTCTCAACCCCCCTCACTCTCTCACCCCGTCAGTCTCTCACCCTCCCTCTCTCAACCCCTCGCTCTCTCTCACATCCACCGCTTTCACCACCCTTTCTCTCTCCCCCTCTCTCCGTCACCCCTCTATCTCCCACCCCAATCACTTTCACATCCCCCACACACACTCTCATACACACTCTCTCTCTCCCCGCCCTCTCTCCCACCATCTCTCTGCCTTTTTCTCATCCCTCTCTCTCTCCTTCTCACTCCATCTCTCACTCCCTCTCTCTCTTATTGCCTCTCTCTCCCATCCCATCTCTGTCACTCACTCCCACTTCTCCCTCTCACCGCCCTCTCGCCCAGCTCTCTCTCTCTCACACACACACCCCCTTCTGTCTCCCACACCCTCTCTCTCACCCCCCTCGCTCTCAACCCCTCTCTCTCACCCCTCACTCTCTCACCCCTCTCTCACCCACTCTCTCTCTCTCACACCCCCTCCTTCACACTCCACTCTCTCTCTTACCCCCTTCCCACTTTCTCTCTCAATCACCCCTTTTCTCTCCCACCTCCCTCTCTTTCACTCCCTCCCCCTCTCTCTCTCTCTCTCTCACACGCCCTCCCTCTTCAACTCCTCTCTCTCCACCTCTCTCTCTCCCTTCTCTCTCCCCCGCTCTACCCCCTCTCTCCACCCCCTCTCTTGCCCCCACTCTCTATCCCCCTCTCTTCCCCTGTCTCTCACACCACCTCTCTCTCACTGCCATCACACTCTCTCAAACAACTCTCTCTCTCTCTTAGCCCACGTCTCTCTCTCTTTCCCACCCTCTCTGTCTCACACACGTTCTCTCTCACATACCTTTTCTCTCACACCCCTGTTTCTCACCCCCTCTCTCTTATTTCCTCTCTCTCGCCCCCTCTCTCAACACCTCTCTCTCAACGCCCCTCTCTCCCGCTCTCTCTCACTTTCTCAAAACATCAGTCTCTCACCCCCTCTCTCTCTCCCACCTTCCTCTCTCCAAAATCCTCTCTCTCACCACTCTCTCTCTCACCCTCTCTCACTCCTCTCTTTCATCCCTCTCTTTCTTTGTCAACCCCTCTTTCTCACCCCTCTCTATCACTCCCTCTCTCTCACCCCCTCACCACCCCCTCTCTCAACACCCCTCAAACTTTCATCCCCTCACTCTCTCACCCCCTCAGTCTCTCACCCCACTCTCTGTCAAACCCTCTCTCTCACATCCATCTCTCTCTCACCCCCCTCTCTATCCCCTCTCTCTCTGTCACCCTTTCTCGCCCACCCCAATCTCTTTCACATCCCCTTCTCTCTCACACACCCTCTCACACACCCTCGCTATCTCACCCCCTCCCTCTCTCCCACCATCTCTCTGCCTCTTTCTCATCCCCTCTCTTTCCTGCTCGCCCCCTCTCTCTCACCCCCTCTCTCTCTCACCCCTCTCTCTCACACCCCCTCTGTGTCACTCACTCCCACCTCTCCATCTCACCGCCCTCGACCCAGCTCTCTCTCTCACCACTCTCTCTCGCCCCACCCCTCTCTCTCACCCCCCACCCATTTCACTCTCAACCCCTCTCTCTCTAACCCCCCTCTCTCTCAACCCCTCTTTCTCACCCCTCGCTCTCTCACCCCCTCTCTCGCACACCTCTCTCTCACTCTCTGTGTCTCTCACCACCACCTCTCTCAACCCCCCCTCTCTCTCATCCCCTCTCGCTCACCCCTCTCTCTGTCACCCCCCTCACCCCGCCTCCCTCTCTCACCCCCTCACCCTTCTCCCTTTCTCTCTTACCCTGCGCTCTCTCTCTCTAACCCCTCACCCTCACCTCTCTTGCTCACCCCCTCTCTCTCCCCCTCTCTCTCACCCCTCTCTTTCTCTTTCAGACCCTCTCTCTCTCACCACTCTCTCTCATCCCGTCTTTCTCTGAGACCTCTCTTTCTCTGTCAACCCCTCTCTCACACCCCTCTCTCTCTCACTCCCTCTCTCTCACCGCCCCCCTCTCACCACCCCCTCTCTCAACACACCTCAATCTCTCATCCCCTCACTCTCCTACCCCCTCAGTCTCTCACCCCACTCTCTCTCAACCCCTCTCTCTCACACATCCATCTCTCTCACTCCTCTCTGTCTCTCCATCACCCCTCTCTCTCCCACCCCAATCACTTTGACATCCCCCTCTCTCGCACACACTCTCACACACCCTCTCTCTCTCACCCCTCGCTCTCACTCCTCTCTCTCCCACCTCCATCTAACTCAACCCTCTCTCTCATCCCCTCTCTCTACCTCATCCCCCACCCCCTCTCTCTCAATCCCTCTCTCTCTCTCACCTCCTCTCTCTCTCAACCCCTCTCTCTCACCCCTTGCTCTCTCACCCCTCTCTGCCACACTCCCTCTCTCTCACTCCCTCTCTCTCTCACCACCCCTCTCTCAAACCCCTTCACTGTCTCATCCCCTCTCTCTCACACCCTCACTCTCTCACCCCCTCTATCTCACCCCTCTCTCTCACCCCTCTTTCTCACCAATCTCTCTCACCCCCTCTATCTCACCCCCTCTCTCACCTCTCTCTCACTTCCTCTCTCTTTCACCCTCCTCTCTCACCACCCTCTCTCTCAACCCCCCTCACTCTCTCATCTGCTCACTCTCTCACACCTCAATCTCTCACGCCATCTCTCTTTCTCAAACCCTCTCTCTCTCACCCCCCTCTCTCTCTCTCATCCCCTTTCTCACCCCTCTCTCTCACGCCCTCTCACAGCCTTTCGCTCTTACCTACGCTCTCTCTCTAACCCCAACCTCCCACCCCTCTCTCTCACACAATCTCTCCATCACACCCTCTCCTTCTCACTCCACACTCTCTCTTGCTCCCTCCCACTTTCCCTCTCTCAATTACCCATTGTCTCTCACCCCCTCTCTCTCACCCCTCTCTCTCACTCCCTGTTTCTCTCAACCCCCATCACCTCCTCCTCTCTCAAACCCCCTCACTCTCTCATCCCTCTCTCTCACCCCTCTCTCTCACCCCTCTCACCCCTCCTCCCTTTCTCACACCTCACCCACTCCCTCTCTCACACCCTTTCTCTCTTACTAAGCACTCTCTCTCTAACCCCTCCCCCACTCACCCCTCTTGCTCACCCCCTCTCTCTCACTCACTCTCTCTCTCACACCCTGTCCTTATCACTCCACTCTCTCTCTTACTCCCCATTTTCTCTATCTCCATCACCCCTTCTCTCCCAACCCATTCTTACCCCACCCCCCACTCTGTCCCCTCTTTCTGCCCCCGTCTCTCTCCCTCTCCATCTCCCTCTGTCTCTCACCCCCTCTCTCTCCATCCCATCTCACTCTCTCAGCCCACTCTCTCTCTCCCACCCCACGTCTTTCTCTCTCTCCACCCCTATTTCTCACACCCCTTCTCACTCTCACACCCCTTCTCTCTCTCACACCCACTCTCTCTCACACACCCCCTCTCTCTCAGCCCCACTCCCTCACCCCCTCTGTCTCACCCTCTCTGTCCCCACTCCCGCTCTCTCCCCTCTCTCACTCTCCCCTCTCTCTCCCTGCCCTCTCTCGCCCTCCCCTTTCTCACTATCCCCTCTCACTCGCCCTCCCCTCACTCGCTCTCCCCTCTCTCGGCCTCCCCTCTCTCTCGCCCTCCCACTCTCTGGCCCTCCCGTCTCTCTCCCTCCCCTTACTCTCCTTCGCCTCTCTCACCCTCCCCTACCTCTCTCTCCCTTCCCTCTTTCTTGCCCTCCCCGTCTCTCTCTCTCACCCTCCCCTCGCTTTCGCCGTCACCTCTCACTCTCCCTTCCCTCTCACTCACCCTCCCCTCTCTCTCCCACTCCCCTCTCTCTCCAAGCACTCTCTCGCCCTCCCCTCTCACTCTCCCTCCCTTCTCTCTCGCCTTCCACTCGCTCAGCCTCCCCTCTCTCTCCCACCCTCTCTCTCCCTCGTTCCTCTACCCCTTCCCCCTCTCACTCTCTCACGCCATCCTCTCCCCCTCCTCTCTCTCCTCCCTCCTCTCCCTTCCTCTCTGAACCCCCCCTCTTTCCCCTCCTCTCTCTTTCGTCCTCTCTCTTCGTGCCTCTCTCTTCCCTCCTCTTTCCCCTTCTCTCTCTCCCACTCTCTCTCCCCTCTCTCTCTCTGCTCTCTCTTCCCTCTCTCCCTCTGCGCTCTCTCCCCTCTCTCTCCTTCCCCTCTTTCTCTCCCCACTTCCTCACCCCGAACTCTCTCCCTCCCGACTCTCTCTCTCTGCTCACACTCTCTCCCTCCTCTCCCCCTCTCTTCCCCCCTCACCCTCCCTCTCTCGCCCCTCTCTCTCACCCCTCTCATTATCTTCTCCCCTGTATCTCTCTCTCTCTCTCTCTCTCTCTCTCACTCTCACTCTCTCTCTCTCTTGCCCCTCTCTCTCTCGCTGCTCCTTCACTCTCTCTCCACCTTCTCTCACTCTCGATCCCCCTCCCTCGGTATCTCCCCAGCTCCCATTGTTTCTGTTCGACTAAATCTCTCGCCTGCCATCCCTCTCTCTCTGACACACTCTGTCTCCCTGGTTCTTCTCTCTTCCTCTGACCCAGAGTCTGGGGGTTTATGGTGGTGATGCTGCGTGTCGAGGGTGGGTATAGTAGGAGGGAAAATTGGGTAGAGACGGAATTGTGGGAGGGAGACAGAGACGGCGGGGCGGGAGGGGGACAGGGAGGAGTGAAGGCAGGTGGAGAGACCGGGATTGGAGGGGTGTGAGAGAAAGGGGGATGAGGGAGAGTAAAAGGGAGAGGTGGTGAGAAAGAGAGAGTGTGCAGAAGGAGAGAGAGGGAGATAATTGAGGAGAAAGATTAGGAGAGAGGAAATGGGGAGGCTAGGTTCGAGTGGGGGCGGGGTCAGAGGGAGTTAAACCCAACTCCTGAGCTCAGGGCGCGGTGCCCTCCCCTTCCCTGAGGACCAGGACTTGGGGCTGAGTCTGTCTCTCTCCAGCTCAGCTTCTCCAACACAAAGACACACAACAACATCGGTCACTCTGCTGCTCGGCACGCATTAATCAACATTTTTATTCTTTACAAATGGAAGTGATGGACACAGTCAGTGGGATGGTGCCTTTTCTCACTGCCCACCACCTCCCTGTCCCCCTCTCTCTGTGACCTCTCTTTCTGTCGACCTCTCTTTCTGTCCCGCTCTCACTCTCCCCCTCTCTCTCTGTCCCTTCTCTCTGTGACCTCTCTCTCAGTCCCCCTCTCTCTCTGTCACCCTCTCTCTCTTCCCTCTTTCTCTGTCCCCCCTATCTCTGTCCCGCTCTCTCTTTGTCCCCCTCTCTGTCACTCCTCTTTGTCCCTTCCAACTCTGCCCCACCCCTCTGTCCCCCTCTGTCCCGCCTCTCTCCGTTCCTCATCTCTTTCTGTCCCCTCTCTCTGTGCCTCCTCTCTCTGTCCTCTCCCTCCCAACCCCCTCCCCACCTCTGTCCCCCACTCCCTGCATCCCCCCATTCTCTGTCCCCCCCTCTCTCTGACCCCTTCTCTCTCCCCCTCTCTGTAACCCTCTATCTGTCCCCCACAATGTGTCCTCCTCTATCCCCCCACTCTCTGTGCCCCTCTCTCTGTAGCCCTCTCACTGTCCCCCTTTCTCTCTGTCCCCCCTCTCTCTGCCCCCTCTCTCTCTGTCCAGCTCTCTCTGTCCACCTCTCTCTCCCCCGCTCTCTGCCTCCTCTCTCTGTCGCCCTCTCTCTGCCCCCTCTCTGTTCCCCCTCTCTCTGACTCCCTCTCTCTGTTATCCTCGTCCCCCTCTCTCTCTGCTCCCCTTATTCTCTGTCCCCTCAACTCTCTGTCCCCCTCACTCTCTGTCCCCCTCTCTCTGTCGCCCTCTCTCTGTCCCCCCTCTGTCTGCCCCTGTCTCTCCCACCCTCCTCGCTCTGTCCCTCCCTCTCTCTGTCGCCCTTTCCCTGCCCACTCTCTGTCACCTCTATCTGTGTCCCCGTCTGTCTGACCCACTCTCTCTGTTCCCTCTCTCTCTCTCTGTCCGTGTGCTCTCTCTGTCCCGATCCCTTTCTGTCCCCCGCTCTATCCCTCCTCTCTCTCTGTCCTCTCCTTCTCCGTCCCCTGAACCCCCTCTGTCCCCCACTCACTCATTCCCTCTCTCTGTCCCCCTCTCTCTGACACACTCTCTCTGACCCCCTCTCTCTCCCCCACTCTGTACCCCTCTTTCTGTCTCCCCCTCAATCCCTGTCTCTCTGTCGCCGTGGTTTCTCTGTCCCCATCTCTTACTGTCCCCCTCTGTCCCTCCTCTCTCTGTCCTCTTCCTCTCCGTCCCCCACGCCCAGCCTCTGTCCCCCACTCTCTCCATTCCTCCACTCTCTCTCCCCTTCTATCTGTTCGCCCCTCTCTGACCCCCTCTATCTCCCCCTCTCTCTGTCCCGCTTCTCTCTATGGCCCTCCCTCTGTCCCCACTCTCTCTGCCCCCGCTCTCTCTGTTCCCCCTCTCTGTCCCTCCACTCTCTGTCCCCTCGCTCTGTCCCTCTCTCTGTTCCCCCCCTCTGCCCCGCCCTCTCTCGGTCCCCGTCTCTCTGTCCCTCCTCTCTGTCCCCCCTCTCTCTGTTTCCCCCTCCCTCTGTCGCCCTCTGTCCCGTCTCTCTGTCCTCACCTCTCTCAGTCCATCCTCTCTCTGTCCTCCCTCTCTGTCCCCTCTCTCTGTCCCCCCTCTCTGTCCCCACTCTGTTCCCCCTCCCGTCCCCGTCTCTCTGTCCCCGTCTCTGTGTCCCCGTCTCTCTGTCTCTCCCCTGTCTGTCCCGCCTCTCTCTGTTCCCCCTCTCTCGCCCTCTGTTTCTGTCCCACTCTCTCCTCCCTCCTCTCTCCCCCTCTCTCTGTCCTCTCTCTCTGTCCCCCCTCTCTCTGTTCCCCCTCTCTCTCCCTCTGTCTCTGTCCCACTCTCTCCTCCCCACTCTCTCCCCCTCTCTCTGTCCTCTCTCTCTGTCCCCCTCTCTCTCTGTGCCCTCTGTCTGTCCCCCCTCTCTTTGGCCCCCTCTCTCTCTGTTCCCCCTCTCTCTGTCCCCCTCTCTCTCCCACCCGCCTCTCTCTGCCCCTCTCTCTCCTCCACCCGACTCTCTTTATCCCTCCCTCTCCCTGTCTCCCTCTCTCTGTCGCGCTCTCTCTGCTCCCTCTTTGTCACCTCTCTCTGTGTCCCCGTCTCTCTGTCGAACTCTCTCTGTTCACTCTCTGTCTCTGTCCCCATCCTCTCTATGTCCCCATCTCTTTCTGTTTCCCCTCTCTATCCCTCCTCTCTCTGCCCACTCCTTCTCCGTCCATCCCTGCTCCTCCCGTCCCCCACTCAGTCCATCCCCCTCTCACTGTCCCCTCTCTCTGTCCCTCTCTCTCTGACCCACTCTCTCTACCCCACTCTGTACACCTCTCTCTGTCCTCCACACTCTGTCCCTCTCCCTCTGTCCCCCTCGCTCTGTCACCCTCTTTCGGCCTCCTCACTGTCTCCACTCTCTCTGTTCCCCCCTCTCTCTGTCCCCCCCCCCTGACTCCCCGCTGTAGCCCTCTCTCTCCCTCTCTCTCTTCCCCGCTTTGTATGCCCCTCTCTGTCCCCCACTCTCTGACCCCATCCCTCTGACCCCTTCTCTGTCCCGCCTCTCTGTCCCCCCACTCGGTCCCCCTCTCTGTCCCGCCCTCTGTTCCCCCTTCTCTGTCCCACTCTCCTTGACCCCTCTCTCTGTCCCCCTCTCTCTGTAGCCCGCTCTCTCTCCCCCTCTCTCTCTCCCTCTCTGTCCTTCACTCTCTGACCCCCTCCCTCTGACCCTCTCTCTCTGTCCCCCCTCTCTGTTCCCCCCTCTCTGTTACCCCCTCTGTCCACCTCTTTCTGTCCCTCTCTCTCTCTGTCCCCCCCTTTCTGTCCCCCCTCTCTGTCACCATATCCCTGCCCCCGCTCCCTGGCCCCCTCTCTCTGTCGCCCTCTCTCTGACCCTTTCTCTCTCCCACAATCTGTAAACCCCTCTCTGTCCCCCACTCTCTGTCCCCGTCTATGTCCCCCACTCTCTGTGCGACTCTATCTGTAGCCCTCTCTGTGTCCCCCTCACCCTTTGTCCCTCTCTCTCTGCCCCTTCTCTCTCTGTCCACCTCTCTCTGTCGCCCTCTCTCTCCCCTGCTCTCTGCCCCCTCTCTCTGTCGCCCTCTCCCTGCCACCCTCTCTGACCCCCCTCTCTCTGACCGCCTCTCTCTCTGCCCACCTCTCTCTGTCGCCCCCTCTCTCCCCTGCTCTCTGCCCCATCTCTCTGTCGCCCTCTCCCTGTCCCCCTTACTCTCTGCCCCCTCTCTCTGTCCCCCTCTCTCTCTGTCTCCCTCACTCTCTGTCCCCACCTCTCTCTTTCCCCACCTCTCTTTGTTCCCCCCGTCTCTGTCCCACCCTCTGTTCCCCCTCCCGTCCCCGTCTCTCTGTCCCCGTCTCTCTGTTCCCCGTCTCTCTCTCCCTCTATCTCTGTCCCCTCTCTCCTCCCCCCTGTCTCCCCACTCTCTCTCTGTCCGCCTCTCTCTCTGTCCCTCTCTCTGTCCCCCCCCCTCTGACCCCCGTCCCCCCTCTCTATGTGCCCCCTCTCTGTCCCCCCTCTGTCTGTCTCCCTCTCTCTGTCCATCTCTCTCTGTCTCCCGCTCTCTTTCCCCACTCTCTCTGACCCTCCTCTCTCTGTCCCCCTCTCTCTCTGTACCACTCTCTCTCTATCCCCTATCTCTCTGTCCCCCTCTCTCTCTGTCCCCGTCCCTCTCTGTCCACTCTCTCTGCGCTCCCCTCTCTATCTCCCCTCTTTGTCCCTTCCTACTCTGCCCCTCCCCTCTGTCCCCCCTTCCCGCCTCTCTCTCTTCCTCCTTTCTTTCTGCCCCCCCCCCTCTGTGCTTCCTCTCTCTGTCCTCTCCCTCCCGTCACACCTGCCCCCCTCTGTCCCCATCTCTCTGATCCGTTTTCTCCCCCCCCACTCTGTAACTCTCTCTCTGTCCCCCTCTATCTCCCCCACTCTCTGTCCCCCTCTCTCTCTGCCCCCTTCTCTCTGTCCACCTCTCTCTGTCGCCCTCTCTCTCCCTCGCTCTCTGCCCCTATCTCTGTCGCCCTCTATCTGTCCCCTCATTCTCTGCCCCCTTTCTCTGTCCACTCTCTCTCTGCCCCCTCTCTCACTGCCCCCCTCTCTCTGTCCCCCTCTCTCTGTCCCCCTCTGTCTGTCGCCCACTCTCTGTTGCCCACTCTCTGTCGCCTACTGTCTGTCCACCATTCCCTGCCCCCAATCTCTGTCCCCATCTCCCACTTCCCCTCGCTCTGTCCCCCGCTCTCTCTGTCGTCGTCTCTCTGTCGCCCTCGCTTTGTCGCCCTCTCTATGTCCCCCACTCTCTGTCCCTCACTCTCTGTCCCCCCTCTCTCTATTCCCCTCTCTCTGTCCCCCCTCTCTCTGTTCCCCTCTCTCTGTTCCCCTCTCAATGTCCCATCTCTCTCTGTTGCCCTCTCTCTCTGTCCCCTCTCTCTGTGACCTCTCTCTCTGCCCCCCTCTCTCTGTGCCCCCTCTCTCTGTGCCCCCCCCGTTCCCCCTCCCGTCCCCGTCTCTCTGTCCCCGTCTCTCTGCGCCCCCTCTCTCTCCCCCTCTCTCTCTGTCCCCCGTCCCTCCTTCCCCCTCTCTCTCCCTCTCTCTCTGTCCTCCTCTCTCTCTGTCCCCCCTCTCTCTGTCCCTCCTCTCTCTGTCCCCCTCTCTCTCTGTCCCCCTCTCTCTGTCCCCCTCTCTCTCTGTCCCCCCTCTCTCTGATTCCCCGCTGTAACCCTCTCTCTCCCCCTCACTCTTCCCCACTTTGTACGCCCCTCTATGACCGCCACTCTCTGACCCCCTCCCTCTGACCCCCTCTCAGTCCCCCCTCTCTGTCCCCCCCTCGGTCCCCCTCTTTGTCCCCCTCTCTCTGCCCCTTCTCTCTGACCCCCTCTCTCTGTAGCCCGCTCTCTCTCCCCCTCTCTCTCTCCCACTCTGTACCCCTCTCTCTGTCCCCCACTCTCTGACCCCCTCCTTCTGACCCTCTCTCTCTGTCCCCCCTCTCTGTCCCCCCCTCTCTGTTACCCCCCTCTGTCCACCTCTTTCTATCCCCTCTCTCTCTGTCCCGCCCTCTCTGTCCCCCCTCTCTGTCCCCATATCTCTGCCCCCGCTCCCTGTCCCCCTCTCTCTGTCGCCCTCTCTCTGTAGCCCTAGCTTTGTCGCCCTCTCTCTGTCCCCCACTCTATGATCCCCACTCTCTGTCCCCCCTCTCTCTGTTCCCCTCTCTCTGTGCCATCTGTCTCTCTGTCCTCCCTCTTTGTTCTTTCCTATTTTGCCCGTCCCCTCTGTCCCCCCCTCTGTCCCACCTCTCTCTGTTCCTCCTCTCTTTCTGTCCCCATCTCTGTGTCTCCTCTCTCTGTCCTCTCCCTCCCGTCCCCGCGCCCCCTCTGCCCCCACTCTCTGCATCTCGCCATTCTCTGTCCCCCTCTCTCTGACCCCTTCTCTCTTCCCCACTCTGAACCCCGTCTCTGCACCCACTCTCTGTCCCCCTCTATCTCCCCCACTCTCTGTGCCCCTCTATCTGTAGCCCTCTCTGTGTCCCCCTCACGCTCTGTCCCCCTCTCTCTCTGCCCCTTCTCTCTCTGTCCACCTCTCCCTGTCGCCCTCTCTCTCCCCACGCTCTCTGCCCCTCTCTCTGTCGCCCTCTCTCTGCCCCCCTCTCTGACCCCCCTCTCTCTGACCCCCTCTCTCTCTGCCCACCTCTCTCTGTCACCCTCTCTCTCCCCTGCTCTCTGCCCCATCTCTCTGTCGCCCTCTCCCTGTCCCCCTCACTCTCTGCCCCCTCTCTCTGTCCCCCCTCTCTCTGTCTCCCTCACTCTCTGTCCCCACCTCTCTCTTTCCCCACCTCTCTCTGTTCCCCCCCTGTACCCCCCTCTGTTCCCCCTCCCGTCCACGTCTCTCTGTCCCCGTCTCTCTGTCCCCCTCTCTCTCTCCCTCCCTCTCTGTCCACCCTCTCTCCTCCCCCTCTCCCCCCCTCTCTCTCTCCTCCTCTCTCTCTGTCCCTCTCTCTGTCCCCCCCATTCTCTGTCCCTCTCTCTGTCCCCCCCATTCTCTGTCCCCCTTCTCTCTGTCCCCCCTCTCTGTTCCCCCTCTCTCTGTCTCCCTCTCTCTGTCCCCCTCTCTCTGTCTCCCTCTCTCTGTCCCCACTCTCTCGGACCCACCTCTCTCTGTCCCCCTCTCTCTCTGTCCCCCTCTCTCTCTATCCCCTCTCTCTCTGTCCCCCTCTCTGTCCCCGTCCCTCTCTGTCCCCTCTTTCTGTGCTCCCCTCTCTATCTCCCCTCTTTGTCCCTTCCGACTCTGCCCCTCCCCTCTGTCCCCCCTCCCGCCTCTCTCTCTTCCTCCTTTCTTTCTGTCCCCCCTCTCTGTGCTTCCTCTCTCTGTCCTCTCCCTCCCGTCCCCCCTGCCCCCCTCTGTCCCCCTCTCTCTGACCCCTTTTCTACCCCCCACTCTGTAACCCTCTCTCTGTCCCCCTCTATCTCCCCCACTCTCTGTGCCCCTCTCTCTCTGTGGCCCTCCCTCTGTCCCCCTGTCCCTCTGTCCGCCTCTCTCTCTGCCCCCTCTCTCTGTCCACCTCTCTCTGTCGCCCTCTCTCTCCCCCGCTCTCTGCCCCCTCTCTCTGTCGCCCTCTCTCTGCCCCCCTCTCTGTCCCCTCATTCTCTGCCCCCTCTCTCTGTCCACTCTCTCTCTGCCCCCTCTCTCACTGCCCCCCTCTCTCTGACCCCCTCTCTCTGTCCCTCTCTGTCTGTCACCCACTCTCTGTTGCCCACTCTCTGTCGCCTACTGTCTGTCCACCACTCCCTGCCCCCAATCCCTGTCCCCATCTCCCAGTTCCCCTCTCTCTGTCCCCCACTCTCTCTGTCGTCATCTCTCTGTCGCCCTCGCTTTGTCGCCCTCTCTCTGTCCCCCACTCTCTGGCCCCACTCTCTGTCCCCGACTTTCTGTCCCCCCTCTCTCTGTTCCCCTCTCTCTGTCCCCCTCTCTCTGTTCCCCTCTCTCTGTTCCGCTCTCAATGTCCCCCTCTCTGTCTGTTGCCGTCTCTCTCTGTCCCCTCTCTCTGTAACCTCTCTCTCTGCCCCCTCTCTCTGTGCCCCCTCTCTCTGTGCCGCACCGTTCCCCCTCCCGTCCCCGTCTCTCTGTCCCCGTCTCTCTGTGCCCCCTCTCTCTCCCCCTCTCTCTGTCCCCCGTCTCTCCTTCCCCCTCTCTCTCCCTCTCTTTGTCCTCCTCTCTCTCTGTCCCCCCTCTATCTCCCCCCCCCCCACTCTCTGTCCCTCTCTCTGTCCCCCCCTCTCTCTGTCCCCCCTCTCTCTGTCCCACTCTCTCTGTCCCCCTCTCTTGGTCTCCCTCTCTCTGTCCCCCTCTCTCTCTATCCCTCCTCTCTCTTTCCCACTCTCTCTGTCCCGCTCTCTCGGTCTCCCTCTCTCTGTCCCCCTCTCTCTCTGTCCCCCTCTCTCGGTCTCCCTCTCTCTGTCCCCCTCTCTTCCCCTCTCTCTGTCCCCCTCTCTCTGTCCCCCCCTCTCTCTGTCCCCGTCTCTCTGTGCCCCCTATCTATCTCCCCTCTTTGTCCCTTCCTATTCTGCCCCTCCATTCTGTCCCCCCATCCCGCCTCTCTCTGTTCTTCCTCTCTTTCTGTCCCAACTCTCTGTGCCTCCTCTCTGTGTCCTCTCCCTCCCGTCCCCGCTGCCCCCTCTGTCCCCCACTCTCTGCATCTCACCATTCTCTGTCCCCCTCCCTCTGATCCCTTCTCTCTCCCCCACTCTGTAACCCTCTCTCTGTCCCCCAGTCTCTGCCCCTTCTCCCTCTGTCCCCATCTCTCTCTGCCCCCCTCTCTCTGTCCACCTCTTTCTGTCGCCCTCTCTCTTCCCCGCTCTCTGCCCCCTCTCTCTGTCGCCCTCTCTCTGCCCCCCTCTCTCTGTCCCCCCCGACACCCTCTCTATCTGTCCCCGTCTGTCTCTTTGCCCCCCCACTCTCTGCCCCCCTCTCTCTGTCGCCCTCTCTCTGTCCCCCTAAATCTCTGCCCCGTCTCTCTGTGAGAGGCAGAGAGTGAGGGGGACAGCTATTACAAGGGGGCATAGCTTTAAATTAAGGGGGCGGGTAGATATAGGACTGATGTTAGGGGTAGGTTCTTCACTCAGCGAGTTGTAAGTTCATGGAATGCCCTGCCAGTAGCAGTGGTGGACTCTCCCTCTTTATGGGCATTTAAGCGGGCATTGGATAGGTATATGGAGGATAGTGTGTTAGTGTAGGTTAGGTGGGCTTTGATCGGCGCAACATCGAGGTAGAAGGGCCTGTACTGCGCTGTATTCTTCTATGTTCTATGTTCTATCTCTCTGTCCACTCTCTCTCTGCCTTCTTTCCCAGTGCCCCCTCTGTCTGTCCCTATCTCTCTGTCCCCCTCTCTCTGTCCCCCTCTCTCTCTGACTCCGTCTCTCTGACACCCTCTATCTCCCACTCTCTCTGTCCCCCTCTCTCTGTCGCCCACTCTCTGTCCCCCACTCCCTGTCCCCATCTCCCTGTCCCCCTCTCCCTGTCCCTCTCTCTCTCTGTCGCCCTCTCTCTGTCGCCCTCGCTTTGTCGCCCTCTCTCTGTCCCCCACTCTCTGTCCCTCCTCACTCTGTTCCCCTCTCTCTGTCCCCCCTCTCTCTCTGCGCGCCTCTCTCTGCCTCCCTCTCTCTCTCTGCCCCCCTGTCTCTCTGCCCCCCTCTCTCACTGTCCCCCTCTCTCTCTGTTCCCTCTCTCTGTGACTTCTCTGTCTGTCCCCCCTCTCTGTCCCCCCTCTTTGTCCCTTCGTATTTTGCCCCTCCCCTCTGTCTCCCTTCTGTCCCGCCTCTCTCTGTTCCTCCTCTCTTTCTGCCCCCCTCTCTGTGACTCCTCTCTCTGTCCTCTCCCTCCCGTCCCCCGCCTCCCTCTGTCCCCCACTCTCTGCATCCCCAATCTCTGCCCCCCTCTCTCTGACTCCTTCTCTCTCCCCCACTCTGTAACCCTCTTTCTGTCCCCCACTCTCTGCCCCCTCTATCTCCCCCACTCTCTGTGTCCCTCTATCTGTAGCCCTCTCTCTGTCCCACTCACCCTCTATCCCCCCCCCTCTCTCTGCCCAATCTCTCTCTGCCCACCCCGCTCTGTCGCCCTCTCTCTTCCCCGCTCTCTGCCCCCTCGCTCTGTCGCCCTCTCTCTGCACCTCTCTCTGACCCGCCTCTCTCTGACCCCTTCTCTCTCCCCCACTCTGTAACCCTCTTTCTGTCCCCCTCACCCTCTGTCCCCCTCCCTCTCTCTCTGCCCCATTTCTCTCTGCCCACCTCTCTCTGTCGCCCTCTCTCTTCCCCGCTCTCTGCCCCCTCTGTCTGTCGCCCTCTCTCTGCCCCTCTCTCTGTCCCGCCTCTCTCTGACCCCTTCTCTCTCCCCCATTCTGTAACCCTCTCTCTTTCCCTCACTCTCTGTTCTTCTCTATCTCCCCCACTCTCTGTGCCCCTCTATCTGTAGCCCTCTCTCTGTCCCCCTCTCTCTCTGTCCCCCTCTCTCTCTGCCCCATCTCTCTCTGTCCACCTCTCTCTGTCGCCCTCTCTCTCCCCTGCTCTCTGCCCCCTCTCTCTGTCCCCTCTCTCTCTGCCGCCTCTCTCACTGCACCCTCTCTCTCTGTCCCCCCGTCCTCCTCTCTCTCTGTCTCGCCCACTCTCTCTGTCCCCACCTCTCTGTCCCCCCTCTATCTGTCCCCCCCTCTCTTCCCCCCTCTCTCCCCCTCTCTCTCTGTCCCCCCTCCCCCCTACCCCTCTCTCTCTGTCCTCCTCTCTCTCTGTTCCCCTCTCTCTCTGTACCCCCCCTCTCTGTCCCCCCTTGTCCTCCCTCTCTCTGTCCCCCCTCTCTCTGTCCCCCCTCTCTGTCCCCCTCTCTCTGTCCTCCTCTCTCTGTGCTCCCCGCTCTATCTGCCCTCTTTGTCCCTTCCTACTCTGCCACTCCCCTCTGTCCCCCCGTCCCGCCTCTTGCTGTTCCTCCTCTCTTTCTGTCCCCCCTCTCTGTGCCTCCTCTCTCTGTCCTCTCCCTCCCGTCCCCCCGCCCCCCCTCTGTCCCCCACTCTCTGCATCTCACCATTCTCTGTCCCCCTCTCTCTGACCCCTTCTCTCTCCCCCACTCTGTAACCCTCTCTCTGTCCCCCTCCATCTCCCACTCTCTCTGTGCCCCTCTCTCTTTCGCCCTCTCTCTGTTCCCTTCTCTGTCCCCCCTCTCTCTGACCTCCTCTCTCTCTGTCCCCGTCTGTCTCTGTACCCCCACCCCGCTCTCTGCCCCCTCTCTCTGTCTCCCTCTCTCTGTCCCCCTCACTCTCTTCCCCCTCTCACTCTCCACTCTCTCTCTGCCCCCTCTCTCACTGCCCTCCCTCTCTGTCCACCTCTATCTGTCCCTCTCGCTCTGTCCCGCCTCTCTCTGTCCCCCTCTCTCTGTTACCCCTCCCGCCTCTCTCTCTGTTCCCCTCTCTCTCTGGCTCCCTCACTCTCTGTCCCCACCTCTCTCTGTCCCCTTCTCTCTCTGTCCCCACCTTTCGCTGTCCCCACCTCTCTGTCCCCCCTCTCTGTGCCCCCCCGTTCCCCCTGCCGTCCCCACCTCGCTGTCCCCGTCTCTCTGCTCCCCTCTCTCTCTCTCCCACTCTTTCTGTCCCCCCTCTCTCCCCCTCTCTCTCTGTCCATCTCACTCTGTCCCCCTTCTCTCTGTCCCCCTCTCTCTCCCACCCGCCTCTCTCTGTTCCTGCCACTCTCTGTCGCCCTGTCTCTGCCCCCTCACTCTCTGCCCCCTCTATCTATGTCCACTCTCTCTCTGCCCCCTCTCTCACTGCCCCCTCTCTCTGTCCCCCTTTCTCTGTCCCCCTCTCTCTTTACCCACTCTCTCAGTTCCCCCGTCCACCACTCTCTCTGTTCCCCTCTCTCTGTGTCCCCCTCACTCTCTGTACCCCTCACTCTCTGTCCCCCTCTCTCTCTGTCCCTACTCTCCCTGTACTCCCTCTCTCTGTCCCCCTCCCTATCCCACCTGCCTCTCTCTGTCCCTCCCTCTCTATGTCTCGCTCTCTCTGACCCCTTTCTGTCACCTCTCTCTGTGTCCCGTCTCTCTGTCCCCACTCTCTCTCTGTCCCCATGCTCTCTCTGTCCCCATCTCTTTCTGTCTCTATCCCTCTTCTCTCTGTCCACTCCCGCTCCGTCCATCCCTGCCCCCTCTGTCCCCCACTCAGTCCATCGCCCTCTCTCTGTCCATCTCTCTCTGACCCACACTCTCTAACCCACACTGTACCCATCTCTCTGTCCTCCACTGTCTGTCCCCCCTCCCTCTGTCCCCGTTCTCTGTCGCCCTCTTTCGGCCCCGTCTCTGTCCCCCCTCTCTCTGTCCCTCCCTCTCTCTCTGTCTCACCTCTCTGTCCCCCCCTCTCTGTACTCCCCTCTCTGACCGCCTCTCTCTGCCCCCCTCTCTCTGTCCCCCTCTCTCTGTCCCCCTCTCTGTGTAGCCCGCGCTCTCCCCCTCTCTCTCGCCCACTCTGTACCCCTCTCTCTGTACCCCACTCTCTATCCGCCCTCACTCTGACCCCCTCACTCTGTCCCCCCCTCTCTGTACTCCCCTCTCTGACCGCCTCTCTCTGCCCCCCTCTCTCTGTCCCCCTCTCTCTGTCCCCCTCTCTGTGTAGCCCGCGCTCTCCCCCTCTCTCTCGCCCACTCTGTACCCCTCTCTCTGTACCCCACTCTCTATCCGCCCTCACTCTGACCCCCTCACTCTGTCCCCTCCTCTCTGTCCCTCTCTCTCAGTCTCCCCTCTCTATCACTCCTCTCTCTGTCAACCTCTCTCTGCCCCCTCTCTCTATCCCTCTCTCTCTGCCCCACTCTCTCTCTGACCACCTCTCTCTGACCCCCTCTATCTCCCCCGCTCTCTGTCCCCTCTGTCGCCCAATCTCTGTCGCCCACTCTCTTTCACCCACTCTCTGCCCCCCCCTCCCTGTCCCCCTCTCTGTCGCCCTCACTCTGTCCCCCACTCTCTGTCCCCCACTCTCTGTCCCCCTCTCTCTGTTCTCCATTCTCTTTCCCTCCTCTCTCTCCCCATCTCTCTCTCTCCCCCCACTGTCTACCCGACTCTCTGTCCCCCACTCTTTGTTCACCCTCTCTCTGACCCCCTCTATCTACCCCTACTCTCTGTCCCCTCTCTCTATGCCCCCCTCTCTCTGTACCCCACTCTCTGTTCTCCCTCTCTCTGCTCCGCCCCTCTCTGACCCCCTCTATCTCTCCCTCTCTCTGTCCTACCTCTCTCTGAGCCCCTATCTCTGTCCCCCTCTCTCTCTGTTCCCGTCTCTCTTCCCCCCTCTCTCGGTCCCCCACTCTCTCAGTCCCAACCTCTCTCTGTTTCCACCCACCCTCTGTACCCCTCCCTCTGTCCCGTCTCCCTGTCCCCCTCTCTCTGTCCCCCATCTCTGTCCCCCTCTCTCTGTCCCCCCTCTCTCTGTCCCCTCTCTCTCTGTCTCCCCCTCTCTCTTTCCTCCTCTCTCTCTGCCCCCTCTCTCTCTTTCCCCCTCTCTCTCTGTCCTCTCTCTCTCTGTGACCTCTCTCTGTGCCCCATTCTCTGTGCCCCCTCTTTGTCCCTTCCTATTCTGCCCCTCCCCTCTGTCCTCTCCCTCCTGTCCCCCCTGCCTCCTCTGTCCCCCACTCTCTGCATCCCCACATTCTCTCTCCCCCTCTCTCTGACCCCTTCTCTCTCCCCCACTCTGTAACACTCTCTTTGTCCCCAACTCTCTGTCCCGCTCGATCTTCCCCCCTCTCTCCGTAGCCCTCTCTCTGTCCCCCTCTCTCTGTGGCCCCTCTCTCACTGTCCCCCCTCTCTCTGTCACCCTCTCTCTATCCCCCCTCTCTCTGTCCCCTTCACTCTATCCCCCTCTCTCTGTCCCCCCTCTCTATGTCCCCCCTTTCTCTGACCCACCTCTCTCTATCCCCCTCTCTCTCTGTCCCCCTCTCTCTGCCCCCGTCTGTCTCTATACGCCCCACTCTCTGCCCCCTTTTTCTGTCGCCCTCTCTCTGCTCCCCTCACTCTCTGCCCCTCTCTCTCTGTCCACTCTCTTTCTGCCCGTTCTCTCACTGTCCACCTCTCTCTGTCCCCATCTCTCTGTCCCCCCTCTCTGTCCCCTCTCTCTGTCCCTCTCTCTCTGTACCCCTCACTCTCTGTCCCCCTCTCTCCCTGTCCCCCTCTCTCTGCCCCCCTCACTCTCTGTACCTCCTCTCTCTCCCGCTCTCTCCCACACTCTCTGCCCCCTCTCTCTGTCGCCCTCTCTATGACCCCTCACACTCTGCCCCACCTCTCTGTCCACTCTCTCTCTGCCCCGTCTCTCACTGCCCCCCCTCTCCCCCTCTCGCTGTCCCCCTCTCTCTGTCCCCCCTCTCTCTGTCCCTCCTTTCTCTGGACCCCCTCTCTCTGTCCCCCCTCTCTCTGTCCCTCCTTTCTCTGGCCCCCCTCTCTCTGTCACCCTCTCTCTGTCTCCGTCTGTCTCTATACCCCCAATCTCTGCCCCCTCTCTCTGTCGCCCTCTATCTGCTCCCCTCACTCTCTGCCCCCTCTCTCTCTGTCCACTCTCTCTCTGCCCCTTCTCTCACTACCCCCCTCTCTCTGTCCCCCCTCTCTGTCCCCCATCTCTGTTTCCCTCTCTATGCCCCCCTCTCTCTGCCCCCTCTCTCTCTGTCTCCCTCTCTCCCTGTCCCCCTCTCTCTCTGTCCCCATCCCCCTCTCTCTCTGTCCCCCCTCTCTCTCTGTCCCCCCTCTCTCTGTCCCCCTCTCTCTCTGTACCTCCTCTCTCTGTCTTCCTCTCTGTGCCCTCTCTCTGTCTCCTCTCACTGTGTCCCCGTCTCTCTGACCCACTCTCTGTTCCCTCTCTTTCTCTTTGTCCCTTTATGTCCGCTCTCCCTATCCCTTCTCTCTCTGTCCTCTCCTTCTCCTTCTCCCTGCACCCCTCTGTCCCCCACTCACTCCATCTCCCCTCTCTCTGTCCCCCCCTCTCTGTCCCCCTCTCTCTGTACCCCTCTCTCGGTCCCCCTCTCTCGGTCCCCCTCTCTCTGACCCCCTCTCTCTCCGCCTCACTGTACCCCTCTTTTGTCACCCTCTCTCTGTCCCCGGCTCTCTGTCCCCGTGCTCTCTCTGTCCCAAACTCTTACTGTCCCCCCTCTGTCCCTCCTCTCTCTGTCCTCTCCCTCTCTGTCACCCACTGCCCACCCTCTGTCCCCCACTCTCTGCATCTCTCCACTCTCTGTCCCCTTCTCTCTATCCCCCTCTCTCTGTCCCATACTCTCTGTCACCCTCTCTCTGACACCCTCTCTTTCCCCCACTCTATACCCCTCTCTCTGTCCCCACTCTCTGTCCCCACTCCCTCTGTCCCCCTCTCTCAGTCCACCGCTCTCTGTCCCCCTCTCTCTGACCCCCTTTGTCGCCCTCTCTCTGTCCCCTCTCAGTCACCATCACTCTGTCCCCCCTCCCTCTGTCTCCCTTTCTCTGCCCCCACCTGCGCCCCCTCCTTCTCTCTCTATAACCTCTCTCTCTGTCCCCCGCTCTTTGCCCCCACTCTGTCACCGTCTCTCTGCCCCCCTCCCTCTGTCCCCATCTCTCTGTACCCCTTCTCTCTCTGCCCCCTCTCCCTCTCTCTGTCCCCCATCTCTGTCACCCCTCTCTGTCCCCCTATCTCTGTCCCCCTCTCTCTGTCCCCCCTCTCTGTTTCCCCCTCGCTCTCTGTCCCCCTCTCTCTGTCCCCCTCCCTCTGTCCCCCTCCCTCTGTCCCCCTCTCTCTGTTCCCCCTCTCACTCTGTGACCCTCTCTCTCTGTCCCCCTCTCTCTGTTCCCCCTCTCTCTCTGTCCCCCTCTCTCTCTGTCCCCCTCTTTCTGCCCCCTCTCTGTCATCGTCTCTCTGTCCCCCGCTCTCTGTCCCCCCTCTAGCTGCCCCCCTCTCTGTCCCTCTCTCTCTATCGCCCTCTCTCTGACACCCTCTCGCTGTCCCCCTGCCTCTCTCTATCACCCTTCTTTGTCCCCTCTCTCTCTTTACCGCGCTCTCTGTTCCCCATCTCTCTGTTACCCCTCTCTCTCCCACCCGCCTCTCTCTGACCCCTCTCTCTCCCGCCCGCCTCTCTCTCTGTCCCCCCCTCTTTGTCCCCCTCTCTCTCTCCCCCTCACTCTGTCCCCCCTCTCTCTCTGTTCCCCTGTCTCTGTCCCCAATCTCTCTCCCCCACTCTCTGTAACCCTCTCTTTGTCCCCTCTCTCAGTCCCCTTACTCTCTGTCCCCCTCTATCTCCCCACTCACTGTGCCCCTCTCTCTTTCCCCATCTCTCTGACCCCCTCTATATCCCCCTCTTTCTGTGCCACTCTCTCTGTCCGCCTCCCTCTGACCCACTCTACCCCCCTCTTTTTGACCCCCCGTCCCCCTCTATCTCCGCAACTCTCTGTACTCCTCTCTCTGTCCCCCTCTCTCTGACCCCCTATATCTCAACCACTACTGTGCCCCTCTCTCTGTCCCCCTCCCTTTGACCACCTCTATCTTCCCCTCTTTCTGTCACCCTCTCCCTGTCCCTCTCTCTCTCCCACTCGAATCTCTTGGACACCCTCTCTATCCCACCTACCTGTCTCTCTGTCCCCCTCTCTCTCTGCCCCCTCTCTCTGTCTCCCTCCCTTTGACCACCTCTATCTCCCCCTCTCTCTGTCAACCTCTGTCTGTCACCCTCCCTCTGTCCCCCTCTCTCTCTCCCACCCGCCTCTCTATCCCCCCTCTTTGTCCTCCTCTCTCTCAGTCCCCCTTTCTCTCAGTCCGGCTCTCTCTGTTCCCCATATCTCTGTCCCGCTCTCTCTTTCCCCCCGCCTCTCTCGGACCGCCTCTCTCTCGCACCCGCCTCTTTCTCTGTCCCCTCTCTCTCTGTCCCCCTCTCTCTAGGCCCCCTCTCTCTGTCCCCCTCCCTCTGTCCCCCTCTATAACCCTCTCTCTCTGACCTCCTCAATCTCCCCCACTCTCTGTGCCCCTCTCTCTGTCGCCCTCTCTCTGCCCCCTCTCCCTTACACGCGCCTCTCCCTTTCCCCCTCTCTCTCTGTCCCATTCTCTCTGTCCCACTCTATCTGCCACCCTCTCCCTTCCTCCCGCCTCTCTCTTTCCCCCTCTCTATGTCCCCCTCTCTCTCTGTCCCTCTCTCTCTGCCCCCTCTCTCTGTCCCCCTCTTTCTCTGTCCCCCTTTTTCTCTGCCCCCTTCTCTCTCTGTCCCCCTCTCTCTCTGCCCCCTCTCTCTCTGTCGCCATCTCTCTGCCCCCCTCTCTCACTGTCCCCGTCTCTCTCTGACACCCTCTCTCGCGTCCCCCACTGTATCACCCTCTCTCTGTTCCCCTCTCATTTACCCCCTCTATCTCCCCCACTCTGTGCCCCTCTCTCGCCCTCTCTCTGTCACCCATCTCTCTGTTCCCCACTCTCTCTTTCCCCCTCTCTCTCTGTCCCACTCTCTCTCTGACCCCCTCTCTGTCCCCCTCTCTCTGTCCCCCTCTCCTCTGTTCCCCTCTCCTCTGTTCCCCTCTCCATCTGTCCCCCCTCTCTCGGTCCCCCTCTCTCTGACCCCATCTACCTCCCCCACTGTCTGTCCACCTCTCTCTGTACCCTTCTCTCTGCCCCCACTCTCTGTCCCCCTCTCTCTCTGTTCCCTCTCTCTCTGTCCACCTCTATCTCCCCCACTCTCTGTGTCCCTCTTTCTGACCCCTTCTAATTCCCTCTCTTTCTTTCCCCCTCTCTCTGACCCCCTCTATCTCCCCCACTTCTCTGTCCGCTCTCTCTCTGTCTCCTCTCTCCTTGTCCCCTCTCTCTGCCCCCCTCTCTCTGTCCCCCTCTCTCTGTCCCCCATTCTCTCTGTCGCCCCCTCTCTCTGTCCCCTCTCTCTGTCCCCCACTCTCTGACCCCCCTCTCTGACCCCTCTTTCTATCTGTCACCTCTCTCTCTCTCTCTGTCCCCCTCTATCTCCCCCATTCTCTGTTCCCCTCTCTCTGTCCCCCTTTCTCTGACCCCCTCTACCTCCCCCTCTTTCTGTCACTCTCTCTCTGACCCCCTCTATCTCCCCCACTCTCTGTTCCCCTCTCTCTGTCCCCCTCCCTCTGACCCGCTCTTACTCCCCCTCTTTTTATCCCCCTCTTTTTGTCCCCCTCTCTCTCTGCCCCCCTCTATCTCGCCCCTCTCTGTGCCTCTCTCTCTGTCCCCCTCTCTCTGTCCCTCTCTATCTGCCATCCTCTCCCTTTCTCCCGCCTTTCCCTTTCCCCCTCTCTCTCTGTTCCCCTCTCTCTCTGTTCCTCTCTCTCTGCCCCCTCTTTCTCTGTCCCCCTATTTCTCTGTCCCCCTCTCTCTGCCCCCTCTCTCTCTACGCCCTCTCTCTCTGCTCCCTCTCTCTGTCGCCATCTCTCTGCCCCCTCTCTCACTGTCCCCCTCTCTCTCTGACACCCTCTCTCGCGTCCCCCTCTGTGTCACCTTCTCTCTGTTCCCCTCTCACTTACCCTCTCTATCTCCCCCACTCTGTGCCCCTCTCTCTTTCGCCCTCTCTCTGTCCCCCATCTCTCTGTCCCCCATCTCCCTGTCCCCCCAACTCTATGTACCCCCTCTGTCCCCCACCCTCTGTCCCCCCTCTCTCTGTCCCCCAATCTCTCTGTCCCCCACTCTCTCTGTCCCCCCTCTCTCAGTCCCCCTCTCTCTCTGACCCCCTCTCTGTCCCTCTCTCTCTGTCCCCCTCTCTTCTGTTCCCCTCTCCATCTGTCCCCCCTCTCTCCGTCCCCCCCTCTCTGACCCCATCGATCTTCCCCACCGTCTGTCCGCCTCTCTCTGTACATCTCTCTCTGCCCCTACTCTCTCCCACCCGACTCTCTCTATACCCCCTCACTGCTGTCCCCCCTCTGCCGCCCCTCTCTCGGGCCCCCCCCCGTCTGTGTTCCGCCTCTCTCTAACTCCCTCTATCTCCCCCACTCTCTGTCCCCCTCTCTCAGTCCACCCCTCTCTCTGTCCCCCTCTCTCACTGCCCCCCCTCTCTCGGTCCCCCCTCTCTCTGACCCCATCTATCTCGCCCACAGTCTGTCTGCCTCACTCTGTACCCCTCTCTCTGCCCCCACTCTCTGTCCCATTTCTCTCTGTCCGCCACTATCTCCCCCACTCTCTGTGCCGCGCTCTCTGACCTCTTTTACTTCCCTCTCTTTCTGTCCCGCTCTCTCTGACCCCCTCTATCTCCCCCACTTCTCTGTCCGCTCTCTCTCTGTCCCCTCTCTCTCTGCCCCCCTCTCTCTGTCGCCCCCCTCTCTGTCCCCCTCTCTCTGTCACCCACTCTCTCTGTCGCCCACCTCTCTCTGTCCCCTCTCTCTGTCCCCCACTCTCTGACCCCCTCCCTCTGTCCCCCTCTTTCTATCTGTCCCCTCTCTCTCTGTCCCCCTCTATCTCCCACATTCTCTGTGCCCCCTCTACCTCCCCCTCTTTCTGTCACCCTCTCTCTGACCCACTCGTCCTCCCCCTCTTTTTGTCCCCCTCTTTTTGTCCCCCTCTCTATCTACCCCCCACTATCTCGCCCCTCTCTATTCCCCCCTCTCTGTTCCCTTCTCTCTGATACCCTCTATCTCCCCCACTCTCTGTGTCCTCTCTCTGTGCCTCTCTCTCTGTCCCCCTCTCTCTGTCGCCCTATTTCTCCCACCCGCCTCTTTCGGACCCCCTCTCTATCCCACCCAACTCTGTCTCTGTCCCCCTCTCTCTCTGCCCCTTCTCTCCGTCTCCCTCCGTTTGACCACCTCGATCTCCCCCTCTCTCTGTCAACCTCTCTCTGTCACCCTCCCTCTGACCCCCCTCTCTCTCCCACCCGCCTCTCTCTCTGTCCCCCTCTCTCTGTCCCCCTCTCTCTCTGCCCCCACTCTCTGGCCCCCCCTCTCTCTGTCCCCTCTATCTCTCCCCGCTCTCTGTACCCCTCTGTGTCGCCCTCTCTCTGCTGCATCTCTCTCTGCCCCCCCTCTGACCCCCTCGCTCTCTCTGCCCTCACTCTCTCCATCCCCCTACTATCTGCCACCCTTTCTCTGACCGCCTCTCTCTCCCCCAGCCTGTACCCCTCTCTCCGCACCCCACTCTCTGTCCTTCTCTCTCTGTCCCCCTCAATATGCCCCTCTCTCTGACTCTCTCAATCTCCCCCACTCTCTGTGCCTCTCTCTCTGTCGCCCTCTCTCTGCCCCCTCTCGCTTCCTCCCGCCTCTCCCTTTCCCCCTGTCTCTCTGTCCCCCTCTCTCTCTGTCCCCCCTCTCTCTGACCCCCTCTCTCTGTCCCCCTCTCTCTCTGACCCCCTCTATTTCCCCCACATTCTGTCCCCCCTCTCTCTGTCCCCCCTCTCTCTGTCCCCCCCTCTCTCTTACCCCCTCTCTCTGTCCACCTCTCTCTGCTGTCCACCTCGCTCTCTGCTGCCAACTCTCTCTCCCTCTCTCTCTGTCGCCCTCTCTGTGCCCCCTCTCTCTGACTCTCTCTCTCTCCCCCACTCTGTACCTCTCTCTCTATCCCCCACTCTCTGGCCCCCTCTCTCTGCCTCCTCTATATCCTCCTCTCTCTGTCTCCCTCTCTGACCCCCTCTCTTTGCCCCCCTCAGTCTGTCCCCCTCTCTCTCTGCCCCCTTCTCTCTATGTCCCCATCTCTCTGTCGACCTCTGTCTGTCCCCCTCTCTCTCTGTCCCTCTCTCTCTCTGTCACCCTCTCTCTCTGTCGCCATCTGTCTGGACCCCTCTCTCACTGTCCCCCTCCATATCACCATCTCTCTGTCGCCCTCTCTCTGCCCCTCTCTCATTCTCCTCTCTCTCTGCCCCCTCTCTCTATGCCTCCCTCACACGGTCCCCCTGTGTCTGCCCCCATCTCTCTCTGCCCCTCTCTCTCTGCCCCATTCTCTCTCTGTCCCGCTTTCTCTCTGTCCTGCTCTTTCTCTGTCCCCCTCTCTCTGTCCCCGTCTCTCTCTGCCCCCCACTCTCTCTCTTCCCCCCTCTCTCTGTCCCCCTCTCTCTCTGATCCCCTCTCTCTGTCTGAACTCCTCTATCTCCCCCTCTCTCTGTCCCCCTCTCTTTGTCCCCTTCTCCCTCTGTCCCACCCTCTCTCTGACCCCCTCTCTATCTCTGACCCCCTCTGTCTCCCCTTCTCTCTGTCCCCCTCTCTCTGTCACCCTCTCTCTCTGTCCCCCACTCTCTGACCTCCTCTCTCTCTAACCCCCTCTCTCTCTGTACCCCTCTCTCTGTCACCAATCTCTCTGTCCCCCCTCTCTCTGTCCCCCCCTCTCTCTGACCCCCTCTCTCTGTCCCCATCTCTCTCTGACCCCCTCGATTTCCCCCTCTCTCTGTCCCCCCTCTCTCCGTCCCCCCTCTCTCTGTCCCCCCCTCTCTGCTGTCCACCTCGCTCTCTGCTGCCAACTCTCTCTCCCTCTATCTCTGACTCCCTCTCTCTCCCCCACTCTGTACCTCTCTCTCTATCCCCCACTCTCTGGCCCCCTCTCTCTGCCTCCTCTATATCCGCCTCTCTCTGTCCCCCTCTCTGACCCCCTCTCTTTGCCCCCCTCAGTCTGTCCCCCTCACTCTTTGCCCCCTTCTCTCTCTGTCCCCCTCTCTCTGTCGACCTCTGTCTGTCCCCCTCTCTCTCTGTCCCCCTCTCTCTCTGTCACCCTCTCTCTCTGTCGCCATCTGTCTGGACCCCTCTCTCACTGTCCCCCTCCATATCACCATCTCTCTCTGTCCCCCTCTCTCTGTCCCCGTCTCTCTCTGCCCCCCACTCTCTCTCTTCCCCCCTCTCTCTGTCCCCCTCTCTCTCTGATCCCCTCTCTCTGTCTGAACTCCTCTATCTCCCCCTCTCTCTGTCCCCCTCTCTTTGTCCCCTTCTCCCTCTGTCCCACCCTCTCTCTGACCCCCTCTCTATCTCTGACCCCCTCTGTCTCCCCTTCTCTCTGTCCCCCTCTCTCTGTCACCCTCTCTCTCTGTCCCCCACTCTCTGACCTCCTCTCTCTCTAACCCCCTCTCTCTCTGTACCCCTCTCTCTGTCACCAATCTCTCTGTCCCCCCTCTCTCTGTCCCCCCCTCTCTCTGACCCCCTCTCTCTGTCCCCATCTCTCTCTGACCCCCTCGATTTCCCCCTCTCTCTGTCCCCCCTCTCTCCGTCCCCCCTCTCTCTGTCCCCCCCTCTCTGCTGTCCACCTCGCTCTCTGCTGCCAACTCTCTCTCCCTCTATCTCTGACTCCCTCTCTCTCCCCCACTCTGTACCTCTCTCTCTATCCCCCACTCTCTGGCCCCCTCTCTCTGCCTCCTCTATATCCGCCTCTCTCTGTCCCCCTCTCTGACCCCCTCTCTTTGCCCCCCTCAGTCTGTCCCCCTCACTCTTTGCCCCCTTCTCTCTCTGTCCCCCTCTCTCTGTCGACCTCTGTCTGTCCCCCTCTCTCTCTGTCCCCCTCTCTCTCTGTCACCCTCTCTCTCTGTCGCCATCTGTCTGGACCCCTCTCTCACTGTCCCCCTCCATATCACCATCTCTCTCTGTCCCCCTCTCTCTGTCCCCGTCTCTCTCTGCCCCCCACTCTCTCTCTTCCCCCCTCTCTCTGTCCCCCTCTCTCTCTGATCCCCTCTCTCTGTCTGAACTCCTCTATCTCCCCCTCTCTCTGTCCCCCTCTCTTTGTCCCCTTCTCCCTCTGTCCCACCCTCTCTCTGACCCCCTCTCTATCTCTGACCCCCTCTGTCTCCCCTTCTCTCTGTCCCCCTCTCTCTGTCACCCTCTCTCTCTGTCCCCCACTCTCTGACCTCCTCTCTCTCTAACCCCCTCTCTCTCTGTACCCCTCTCTCTGTCACCAATCTCTCTGTCCCCCCTCTCTCTGTCCCCCCCTCTCTCTGACCCCCTCTCTCTGTCCCCATCTCTCTCTGACCCCCTCGATTTCCCCCTCTCTCTGTCCCCCCTCTCTCCGTCCCCCCTCTCTCTGTCCCCCCCTCTCTGCTGTCCACCTCGCTCTCTGCTGCCAACTCTCTCTCCCTCTATCTCTGACTCCCTCTCTCTCCCCCACTCTGTACCTCTCTCTCTATCCCCCACTCTCTGGCCCCCTCTCTCTGCCTCCTCTATATCCGCCTCTCTCTGTCCCCCTCTCTGACCCCCTCTCTTTGCCCCCCTCAGTCTGTCCCCCTCACTCTTTGCCCCCTTCTCTCTCTGTCCCCCTCTCTCTGTCGACCTCTGTCTGTCCCCCTCTCTCTCTGTCCCCCTCTCTCTCTGTCACCCTCTCTCTCTGTCGCCATCTGTCTGGACCCCTCTCTCACTGTCCCCCTCCATATCACCATCTCTCTCTGTCGCCCTCTCTCTGCCCCTCTCTCATTCTCCTCTCTCTCTGCCCCCTCTCTCTATGCGTTCCTCACACTGTCCCACCTGTGTCTGCCCCCATCTCTCTCTGCCCCTCTCTCTCTGCCCCATTCTCTCTCTGTCCCGCTTTCACTCTGTCCTGCTCTTTCTCTGTCCCCCTCTCTGTATGTCCCCGTCTCTCTCTGCCCCCCACTCTCTCTCTTCTCCCCACTCTCTGTCCCCCTCTCTCTCTGATCATACTCTCTCTGTCTAAACTCCTCTATCTCCCCCTCTCTCTGTCCCCCTCTCTTTGTCCCCTTCTCTCTCTGTCCCGCCCTCTCTCTGACCCCCTCTCTATCTCTGACCCCCTCTGTCTCCCCTTCTCTCTGTCCACCTCTCTCTGTCACCCTCTCTCTCTGTCCCCCACTCTCTGACCTCCTCTCTCTCTAACCCCCTCTCTCTCTGTACGTCTCTCTCTGTCACCACTCTCTCTGTCCCCCTCCCTCTTTCCACCCTCTCTATGTGCCCCCTCTCTCTGTCCTCCCTTCTCTTTCCCCCCTCTCTCTGTCCTACCTCTCTCTGTCCCCCTCTGACTATGCCCCTCTCTTTCTTCCCCATCACTCTGTCCCCCTCTGTCTGTCCCCTCTCTCTCTGTCCCCTCTCTCTCTGTCCCTGTCTATCTCCCCCACTCTCTATCCCGCACTCTCTGTCCCCCACTCTCTGTGCCTCTCTCTCTGTCCCCCTCTTTTTGTCCCCTCTCTCTGTCCACCTCTCTCTGCTGTCCACCTCGTTCTCTGCTGCCAACTCTCTCTCCCTCTCTCTCTGTCGCCCTCTCTGTGCCCCCTCTCTCTGACTCTCTCTCTCTCCCCCACTCTGTACCTCTCTCTCTATCCCCCACTCTCTGGCCCCTTCTCTCTGCCTCCTCTATATCCTCCTCTCTCTGTCTCCCTCTCTGACCCCCTCTCTTTGCCCCCCTCAGTCTGTCCCCCTCTCTCTCTGCCCCCTTCTCTCTATGTCCCCATCTCTCTGTCGACCTCTGTCTGTCCCCCTCTCTCTCTGTCACCCTCTCTCTCTGTCACCCTCTCTCTCTGTCGCCATCTGTCTGGACCCCTCTCTCACTGTCCCCCTCCATATCACCATCTCTCTGTCGCCCTCTCTCTGCCCCTCTCTCATTCTCCTCTCTCTCTGCCCCCTCTCTCTATGCCTCCCTCACACGGTCCCCCTGTGTCTGCCCCCATCTCTCTCTGCCCCTCTCTCTCTGCCCCATTCTCTCTCTGTCCCGCTTTCTCTCTGTCCTGCTCTTTCTCTGTCCCCCTCTCTCTGTCCCCGTCTCTCTCTGCCCCCCACTCTCTCTCTTCCCCCCTCTCTCTGTCCCCCTCTCTCTCTGATCCCCTCTCTCTGTCTGAACTCCTCTATCTCCCCCTCTCTCTGTCCCCCTCTCTTTGTCCCCTTCTCCCTCTGTCCCACCCTCTCTCTGACCCCCTCTCTATCTCTGACCCCCTCTGTCTCCCCTTCTCTCTGACCTCCTCTCTCTCTAACCCCCTCTCTCTCTGTACCCCTCTCTCTGTCACCAATCTCTCTGTCCCCCCTCTCTCTGTCCCCCCCTCTCTCTGACCCCCTCTCTCTGTCCCCATCTCTCTCTGACCCCCTCTATTTCCCCCTCTCTCTGTCCCCCCTCTCTCTGTCCCCCCTCTCTCTGTCCCCCCTCTCTGCTGTCCACCTCGCTCTCTGCTGCCAACTCTCTCTCCCTCTATCTCTGACTCCCTCTCTCTTCCCCACTCTGTACCTCTCTCTCTATCCCCCACTCTCTGGCCCCCTCTCTCTGCCTCCTCTATATCCGCCTCTCTCTGTCCCCCTCTCTGACCCCCTCTCTTTGCCCCCCTCAGTCTGTCCCCCTCACTCTTTGCCCCCTTCTCTCTCTGTCCCCCTCTCTCTGTCGACCTCTGTCTGTCCCCCTCTCTCTCTGTCCCCCTCTCTCTCTGTCACCCTCTCTCTCTGTCGCCATCTGTCTGGACCCCTCTCTCACTGTCCCCCTCCATATCACCATCTCTCTGTCGCCCTCTCTCTGCCCCTCTCTCATTCTCCTCTCTCTCTGCCCCCTCTCTCTATGCGTCCCTCACACTGTCCCACCTGTGTCTGCCCCCATCTCTCTCTGCCCCTCTCTCTCTGCCCCATTCTCTCTCTGTCCCGCTTTCACTCTGTCCTGCTCTTTGTCTGTCCCCCTCTCTCTGTCCCCGTCTCTCTCTGCCCCCCACTCTCTCTCTTCTCCCCCCTCTCTGTCCCCCTCTCTCTCTGATCCCCTCTCTCTGTCTAAACTCCTCTATCTCCCCCTCTCTCTGTCCCCCTCTCTTTGTCCCCTTCTCTCTCTGTCCCGCCCTCTCTCTGACCCCCTCTCTCTCTGTCCCCCTCTCTCTCTGTCCCCCCTTCTCACTGTCCCCCCCTCTCTCTGTCTCCCCTCTCTCACTGTCCCCCTCTCTCTCTGCCCCCCTCTCCCTCTGTGACACTGTCTCTGCTCCGACTCTCTCTGCCCCTCTCTCTGATCCCCTCTCTCTCTGTCACCCATTCTCCCAATCCCCCACTCACTGTCCCCCTCTCTCTGACCCCCTCTGTCTGACTCCCTCTCATTCCCCCACTCTGTACCGCTCTCTCTGTCCCCCACTCTATTTCCCCCTCTCTCTGACCCCCTCTGTCTCCCCTTCTCTCTGTCCACCTCTCTCTGTCACCCTCTCTCTCTGTCCCCCACTCTCTGACCTCCTCTCTCTCTAACCCCCTCTCTCTCTGTACCCCTCTCTCTGTCATCACTCTCTCTGTCCCCCTCCCTCTTTCCCCCCTCTCTATGTGCCCCCTCTCTCTGTCCTCCCTTCTCTTTCCCCCCTCTCTCTGTCCTACCTCTCTCTGTCCCCGTCTGACTATGCCCCTCTCTTTCTTCCCCATCACTCTGTCCCCCTCTGTCTGTCCCCTCTCTCTCTGTCCCCTCTCTCTCTCTGTCCCTGTCTATCTCCCCCACTCTCTATCCCGCACTCTCTGTCCCCCACTCTCTGTGCCTCTCTCTCTGTCCCCCTCTTTTTGTCCCCTCTCTCTGTCCAACTCTGTCTCCCCCACTCTCTGTACCCCTGTCTTTGTCCCCTTCTCTCTGACCCCCTCTATCGCCCCCACCCTCTGTGCTTCTCTCTCTGTCCCCCTCCCTTTGAGGACCTTTATCTCCCCCTCTGTCTGTCCCCCACTCACCCTCCCCCTCTCTCTCCCACCCGCCTCTCTATTCCCCATCTTTGTCCCCCTCTCTCTCTCTGTGCCCCTCGCTCTCAGTCTGGCTCTCTCTGTTCACCCTATCTCTGTCCCCCTGTCTCTCCGACCCGCCTCTCTCGGACCCCCTCTTTCTCACACCAGCCTCTCTCTCTGTCCCTCTCTCACTGTCCCCCCTCTCTGTCGCCCTGTCTCTGCTCCGACTATCTCTGCCTCTCTCTCTGACCCCCTCTCTCTCTGTCCCCCACTCTCTCCATCCCACACTCTCTGTCTCCCCCTTTCTGACCCCCTCTCTCTACCCCAATCTGTACGCCTCTCTCCCTCCCCCACTCTCTTTTCTCCTCTCTCTGTCCCTCTCTATATCCCCCTCTCTCTGTCCCCCTTTCTCTGACCCCCGCTATCTCCCCACTCTCTGTGCCCCTCTCTCTGTCGCACTCTCTCTGACCCCCTCTACCTTCCATCTGCCCCTCTCTCTTTCCCCCCTCTCGATTCCCTCTCTCTCTGTCCCTCTCTCTGTCCCCCTCTGTCTCCCCCACACTTTGTCCCCCCTCTCTCTGTCCCTCCTCTCTCTGATCCCCGCTCACTCCCCCTCTATTTGTCCCCCTCTCTCTGTCCCCCTCTATCACGCCCACACTCTGTACCCCTCTCTCTGTCCCCTTCTCTCTGACACCCTCTATCTCCCCCTCTTTTTGTCCCCCTCTCTCTGTCCCCCTCTACCAACCCCACACTCTGTACCCCTCTCTCTGTCCCTTTCTCTCTGACCCCCTGTATCGCCCCCATTATCTGTGTTTCTCTCTCTGTTCCCCTCCCTTTGACCACCTCTATCTCCCACCCGCCTCTCTCTGTCCCCCTCTCTGTGTCCCCCTCTCTTTCTGTTCTTCTCTCTCTGTCCCCCTCTCTCTGTACCCCTCTCTCTGTCTCCCTCTCTCTGTCACTCTCTCACTGTCCACCTCTCTCTCTGTCACCCTGTCTCTGTCTCTCTCTCTCTGTCCCCCTCTCTCTCTGTCCCCCCTCTTTCTCTGTCCCCCTCTCTCTCTGTCGCCCTCTCTCTGTCCCCCTCTCTCTCTGTCCCACCTCTCTCTCTGTCCCCCTCTCTCTCAGTCCCCCCTCTCTCTGTCCCCCCCTCTCTCTGTCCCCCCCGTCTCTCTGTCCCCCTCTCTCACTGTCCACCCTCTCTCACTGTCCCCCCTCTCTCTCTGCCCCCCCTCTCTCTATGTCCCCGCTCTCTCTCTGTCCCCCCTCTCTCTCTCTGTCCCCCCTCTCTCTGTCCCCTCTCTCTCTCTGTCCCCCCTCTCTCTCTGTCCCCCCTCTCTCTCTGTCCCCCTCTCTCACTGTCCACCCTCTCTCACTGTCCCCCCTTTCTCTCTGTCCCCCCTCTCTCTCTGTCCCCCCTCTCTCTATGTCCCCCCTCTCTCTATGTCCCCGCTCTCTCTCTGTCCCCCCCTCTCTCTCTGTCCCCCCTCTCTCTCTGTCCCCTCTCTCTCTCTGTCCCCCCTCTCCCTCTGTCCCCCCTCTCTCTCTGTCCCCCCTCTCTCTCTGTCCCCCCTCTCTCACTGTCCTCCCTCTCTCACTGTCCCCCCTTTCTCTCTGTCCCCCCTCTCTCTCTGTCCCCCCTCTCTCTATGTCCCCGCTCTCTCTGTCCCCCCTCTCTCTCTGTCCCCCCCTCTCTCTGTCCCCCCCTCTCTCTGTCCCCCCTTCTCACTGTCCCCCCCTCTCTCTGTCCCCCCTCTCTCACTGTCCCCCTCTCTCTCTGCCCCCCTCTCCCTCTGTGACACTGTCTCTGCTCCGACTCTCTCTGCCCCTCTCTCTGATCCCCTCTCTCTCTGTCACCCATTCTCCCAATCCCCCACTCACTGTCCCCCTCTCTCTGACCCCCTTTGTCTGACTCCCTCTCATTCCCCCACTCTGTACCGCTCTCTCTGTCCCCCACTCTATTTCCCCCTCTCTCTGTCCCCCTCTATATACACCTCTCTCTATCCCCCTTTAACTGACCCCCGCTATCTCCCCCTCTCTCTGTGGCCCTCTCTCTGTCGCACTATCTTTGACGCTCTCCCCCTTCCACCCGCCTCTCTCTCTTTCCCCACTCTCTCTGTCCCCCTCTCTCTGTCCTCCTCTCTCTCTGTCCACTTCTCTCTGTCCCCTCTCTCTGTCCCCTTTTCTCTGTCTCCCTCTCTCTCTGTCGCCCTCTCTCTCTATCCCCATCTATCCACCCACATTCTGTCGCCTCTCTCTGTCCCCCTCTCTCTGTCTCCCTCTCTCTGTACGCTCTCTCTGTCACCCTCTCTCTCTGACACCCTCTCTCTCTGACCCCTCTCTCTCTGACCCCCTCTATCTCTGTCCCCCTCTCTCTGTTCTCCTCTCTTTGTCCCCCTCGCTCTGACTCCTTCCCTTTACCCCACTTTGTACCCCTCTCTCTGTCCCCCACTCTGTCGCCCCCGTCCTCCTCTCTCTCTATCTCCCCTCATTCTGCACCCCTGTCTCTGTCCTTCTCTCTCTGACCCCCTCTCTCTCTACACCCATCTCTCTCTGTCCCCCTCTCTCTGTTCCCCTCTCAATCCGTCCTCCTCTCTCTGTCCCCCTCTCTCTGACTCCCTCTTTCCCCCACTCTCTACCCCTCTCTCTTTGCCCCTCACTCTCTGCCCCCTCTCTCTGTCCCTCTCTATATTCCCCACTCTCCGTGCCCCTCTCTCTGTCACCCTTTCTCTGCTCCCCTCCCTGCCCGACTCACTCTGTCCCCCTCTCTCTCTGCCCCCTTCTCTCTCTGTCCCCCTCTCATTTTTCCCCCTCTCTCTCTGACTCCCTCTCTCGCTGTCCACCTCTATATCCCCTCTCTCTGTCCCATCTATCTGAACCCATCTATCTCCATCACTCTCTGTGCCCCTCACTCTGTCGCGTTCTCTCTGCACCCCTCTCTCTTTCCCCTCTTTTCCCCCTCTCTCTCTGCTCCCCTCACTCAGTCCACCTCTGTCTGCCCCCATCTCTCTCTGTCCCCCTCTATCTCTGTCCCACCCCTCTCTGTCCCACCCTCTCTCTGACCCCCCTCTCTGACCCTCCTCTCTCTGTCCCCCTTTGTCTCTGCCCTCCTTTCTCTGACCCCCTCTACCTCCCCCTCGTTCTGTCCCCCCCTCTCTGACCCTCTCTATCGGCCCCACTCTCGGTGCCCCTCTCTCTGTCCCCCTCCCTCTGACTGACTATACCTCCGCCTCTTTTTGTCCCCCTCTCTCTGTCCCCCTGTATCTCCCCCTCTCTCTTTGCCCCTCTCTCTGTCCACCTCTCTCTATCGGCCTCTTTCTCCCACCCGCCTGTCTCGGGCCACCTCTCTCTCCCACCCGCCTCTCTCTCTGTCCCTCTCTCTCTGCCCCCGTCTCTCTCTGTCCCTTCTCTCTGTCGCTCCCTCTCTGTCCCCCTCTATCTGTCCCCCCCTCTCTCTGTCCCTTCGCTCTGTCGCTCCCTCTCTGTCGCCCTCTCTCTGCCCCGTCTCTCTCTGCCCCCCTCACTGAACCCCTCTCTCTGTCTCCCACTATCTCCATCCCCTCCTCTCTGTCCCCTTTTCTCTCACCCCTTCTATCTCCTCCACTCTCTGTGGCCCTCTCTCTGTCCCCCTCCCTTTGACTACCTCTATCTCCCCCTCTCTCTGTCCCCCTCTCACTTTCCCACTCTCTCTCCCACCCGCCTCTCTATCCCTCCTTTTGTCCCCCCTCTCTCTCTGTCCCCTTCTCTCTCCGTCCCGCCTCTCTATGTTCGCCCTATCTCTGTCCCCCTCTCTCTCCCACCCGCCTCTCTCTCTGTCTGACCCTCTCTCTGACCCCCTCTCTGTCCCCCACTCTCTCTGTCCCCCTTTCTCTCTGCCCACATTTCTCTGACCCCCTCTACCTCCTCCTCTTTCTGTCTCCCCCGACCCCCTCTATCGCCCCCACACTCTGTGCATCTCTCTCTGTCCCCCTCCCTCTGACTGACTATACCTCCGCCTCTTTTTGTCCCCCTCTCTCTGTCCCCCTCTATCTCCCCCCCTCTCTGTGCCCCTCTCTCTGTCCACCTCTCTCTGTCGCCCTCTTTCTCCCACCCGCCTCTCTCGGACCTCCTCTCTCTCCCACCCGCCTCTCTCTCAGTCCCCCTCTCTCTGTCCCCTTCTCTCTCTGTCCCTTCTCTCTGTCGCTCCCTCTCTGTTGCCCTCTCTCTGCTCCGTCTCTCTCTGCCCCCTCTCTGAAGCCCTCTCTCTGTCCCCCACCCTCTCCATCCCCTCCTCTCTGTCCCCTTCTCTCTGACCCCCTCTATCTCCTCCACTCTCTGTGCCTCTCTCTCTGTCCCCCTCCCTTTGACTACCTCTATCTCCCACTCTCTCTGTCCCCCTCTCACTTTTCCACTCTCTCTCCCACCCGCCTGTCTATCCCTCCTTTTGTGCCCCTCTCTCTCTCTGTCCCCCTATCTCTCAGTCCGTCTCTCTCTGTTCTCCCTATCTCCGTCACCCTCTCTCTCCCACCCGCCTCTCTCGGACCACCTCTCTCTCCCACCCGCCTCTCTCTCTGTTCACCTCTCTCTGACCCCCACTCTCTCCATCCCTTCCTCTCTGTCCCCCTCTCTCTGACCCCCCTCTCTCCATCCCTTACTCTCTTCCCCCCTCTCTCTGTCTCCCTCTATATCCCCCACTCTCTGTGCCCCTCTCGCTGTCACCCTCTCTCTGCACCCCCCCTCTGCCCGACTCACTCTGTCCCCCTCTGTCTGCCCCTATGTCTCTCTGCCCTCTCTCTCTGTCCCCCTCTCTCTCTGCCCCCTTCTCTCCCTGTCTCCCTCTCACTAACCCCTTCTCTGTCTGACCCCCTCTCGCAGTCGGCCTCTATACCCCCCACTCTGTGTCCCCTCTCTCTGACCCCATCTATTCCACCACTCTCTGTGCCCCTCTCTCTGTCGACCTCTCTCTCTGCCCCCTCTCTCTTTCCCCTCTCTCTCTGTGCCCTATTTCTCTGCTCCCCTCACTCTGTCCCCCTTTGTCAGCCCCCATCTCTCTCTGTCCCCCTCTCTCTGTCCCCCCTCTGTCCCACCCTCTCTCTGTCCCCCTCTCTCTCTGTCCTCCTTTCTCTGACCCCCTCTGCCTCCCCTCTTTCTGTCCCACTATCTCTGACCCTCTCTATCTCCCCGCTCTCTGTCCCCCTCTTTCTGTACCCCTCCCTCTGACTGACTATAACGCCCCCTCTTTTTGTCCCCCTCTTTTTGTCCCCCTCTCTCTGACGCCCTGTATCTCCCCACTCTCTGTGCCCCTCTCTCTGTGCCCCTGTCTCTGTGCCCCTCTCTGTCCATCTCTCTCTGTCGCTCTCTCTCTGTCCCCCTGTCTCTGTCCCCTTCTCTCTCTGACCTTCTCTCTCTGTCCTCCTCTCTGTCCCCCTCTCTCTGTCCCGCTCTCTCTGTCCCCCCTCTCTCTGTCCCCCCTCTCTCTGTCCCCACTGTCCCACACTCTCTCTGTACCCCTCTCTCTCCGCGCCCCCTCTCTATCTGCCCCCCTCTCTCTCGGTCCCGCTCACTCTCTGGCACCCTCTCTCTGTCGCCATCTCTCTGTCCCCCCCATTCTCTGTCTTACCCTCTATCTGTCCCCCTTTTTCTCCGACCCCCTCTCTCTCTTACACCCTCTCTCTCCGACCCACTCTCTCTCTGACCCCCACTCTCTCTGTCCCCCTCTCTTGTCCTCCGCTCTCTTTCCCCCTCTCTCTGACTCCCTCTCTTTACCCCACTCTATATCCCTCTCTCTGTCCCCCACTCTCTATCCCCCAGTCTCTGTCCCCCACTCTCTGACCCCCTCTATATCCCCCTCGCTCTGTCCCCCTCTATCTGACAAACTCTATCTCCCCCACTCTCTGTGCCCCTCTCTCTGTCGCCCTCTTTCTGACCCCTTCTCTCTCTGCCCCCATGTCACTCTGCCCCCCTCACTCTGTCCACCTCTGTCTGCCCCCCTCTCTCTCTGCCCCGCTCTCTCTCTGTCCCGCTCACTCTCTGTCACCCTCTCTTTGTCGCCATCTCTCTGTCCCCCCCCCCTCTGTCTCCCCCTCTCTCTGACCCCCTCTCTCTGTCCCCCTCTCTCTCTGTTTCTCCTCTATCTGACCCTATCTCTCTCCCCCACCATCTGTCCCCCTCTCTCTGTAGCAATCTCTCTAATCCCCACTCTCTGTCCCCCTCTCTCTGTCCCCGTCTCTCTGGCCACCTCTCTGTTCCCCCTCTCACTGACTCCCTCTATCTCCCTACTCTCTGTCACCCCGCTCTCTGATCCACTCTCTCTGTCCCCCCTCTCTCTGTCCCCCGTGCTCTCTGTCCCCCGTGCTCTCTGTCCCCCTCGCTCTCTGCCCCCCCTCTGTGTTCCCCCATTCTCTGTCCCCCCCTCTCTATTGCCCTCTCTCTGCCCCCCCTCTCTATTGCCCTCTCTCTGCCACCTCACTGTCACCGTCTCTCTATCCCTCCGCTCTCTGATGCCCTCTGTCTGCCCCTCATTCTGTCCACCCCCCCGTCCCACTCTCTCTGTCCTGCCTCTCTCTGACCCCTCTCTGTCCAACTGTCTCTCTGTCCCACTCTTTTTGTCCCATCTCTCTGTCCCGCCTCTATCTGTCCACCCTCTCTGTCCCTTCTCTCTATCCCCCCTTTCTGTCCCGCCTCTATCGGTCCACCCTCTCTGTTGTCCTCTCTCAGTCGCCCTCTCTCTCCCCCACTCTGTACCACTCTATCTGTCCCCCACTCTCTGTCTCCCCCCCTCTGACCCCCTCAATCTCCTCCTCTCTCTGTCCCCCTCTCTCTCTGTCCCCCTCTCCTTGTCCATCTCTCTCTGCCCCCTCTCTGTCACCATCTCTCTGTCCCCCTCCCTATGTCGCACTCTCTCTGTTCTCCCTCTCTCTGTCCCCTTCTCTCTGTCTGTCCCCCTCTCTCTGTCCCCTTTCTCTGTCCCCTCTCTCTGTCCGCCTTCTCTCTGTCCCCCTTCTCTCTGCAACACTCTCTCTGTCCCCCTCTCTCTGTTCCCCTTCTCTCTCTCTGTCTCCCCCCCTCTCTCTGTCCCCCTCTCTCTGTCCCCCTCTCTCTCTGGCCCCTCTCTCTGTTCCCCTCTCTCTGTCGCCCTCTCTCTGCCCCCTCTCTGTCACCATCTCTCTGTACCCCCTCCCTCTGTCGCACTCTCTCTGTTCTCCCTCTCTCTGTCACCTTCTCTCTCTCTGTCCCCCTCTCTCTGTCCCCTCTCTCTGTCCCCTCTCTCTGTCCCCCTTCTCTCTGTCCCCCTTCTCTCTGCCACCCTCTCTCTGTCCCCCTCTCTCTGTCCCCCTTCTCTCTCTCTGTCCCATCTCTCTGTTCCCCTCTCTCTCTGTCCCCTCTCTCTGTCCCCTCGCTCCGTCCCCCCTCTCTCTCCCCCTCTCTCTGACCTCCTTCTCTCTGTCCCCCTTCTCTCTGTCACCATTGTTTCTGTCCCCCTCTCTCTGTTTCCCTCTCTCTGTCCCCCTTCTCTGTGTCCCCCTTCTCTCTGCCACCCTCTCTGTGTCCTCCTCTCTCTGTTCTCCTTCTCTCTCTCTGTCCCCAATCTCTCTGCCCCCTTCTCTCTGCCACCCTCTCTGTGTTCCCCTCTTTCTGTCCCCCTTATCTCTCTCTGTCCCCCTCTCTCTCTGTCTCCCTCTCTCTGATCCGCTCTCTCTCTGTCCCCTCTCGCTGTCCCATCTCTGTTACCCCTCTCACTGTTTCCCCTCTTTCTGTTACCCCTCTCACTGTTCCCCCTCTCTCTGTTCCCCATCTCTCTGCCCCCTCTCTCTCTGCTCCCCTCTCTGCCCTCCTCTCTCTCTGCACCCACGCTCTCTGTCCACTCTCTCTCTGTCCTTCTCTCTCTGATCCCTCTATCTCCCCCACTCGCTGTCCCCCTGTCTCTGTCGCCCTCTCTCTGACGCCCACCATCTGTCCCGCTCTGTCTGTCGCCATCTCTCTTCCCCCTCTCTCTGTTCCCCTCTCTCTGTCTCCCTCTCTGTGTCGCACTCTCTAATAACCCCACTTTCGGTACCCCTCTTTCTGTCGCCCTCTCTATGATCCCCTTTCTCTGTCCCCCTCTCTCTCCCACCCGCCTCTCTCTGACCCCCTCTCTCTTCTACCCGCCTCTCTCTCTGTCTCCCTCTCTCTCTGCCCCCTCTCTCTGTCCCGCTCTCTCTGTTTCCCCTCTCTCTGTCCCCCTGTCTCTGTCCCGTATCTCTCTCCCCCACTTTCTTCCCCCCTCTCTGTTGCCCTCTCTCTGTCCCTGCTCTCTGCCCCTCTCTCTGTCCACCTCGCTCTCTGTTCCCCTGTCTCTCTCTGTCCCCCACTCTCTCCATCCTCCACTCTCTGTCCCCCACTCGTGTCCCCCTCTCTCTGCACCCCTCTGTCTGCCCCCATCTCTCTCTTCCCCTCTCTCTCTGTCCCCCTCACTCTCTGCCCCCTTCTCTCGCTGTCCCCTCTCTCTGTCGCCCTCTCACTATACCCCCGCTCTCTATTTCCTGCTCTCTCTCTGTTCCCCTCTCGCTGACGCCTCTTTCTGCCCCCCTCTCTCCCTGTCCCTCTCTCTGTGTGTCCCTCTCACTCTGTCACCATCACTTTGCCCCACTCTCTCACTGTCCCACTCTCTCTCTGCCACCCCCTCTCTGTCCCGCTCTCTCTGTCCCCTCTCTCTGTTTCCCCTCTCTCTGACTCCCTCTATCTCCCCCACTCTCCGTCCCCTCTCTCTCTGTCACCCCCTCTCTTTCCCCCCGCTCTATGACCCCCACTCTCTGTCCCCCTCTCTCTGATCCCCGTCACTCTGCCCCTCTCAATCTCCCCCCTCACTCTGCCCCCGCTCTCTGTCCCCGTCTCTCTGCCCTGCTCTATCTGTCCCTCTCTCTCTGTCCCCCTCTCTCGCTGTCCCCCTCTCTCTTTGACCCCACTCTGTGTTCCCCCATCTCTGGCCCCCTCTGTCTCTCGCCCTCTCTCTGCTCCCTCTCTGTCCCCCACTCTCTTTCGCACTCTCTCTGTCACCTATCTGTCACCGTCTCTCTGTCCCACCCATCCCCCCTCTCACTGATGCCCTCTTTCTGCCCCCCTCTCTCCCCCACTATCAGTCCCCTTCTCTCCGTCCCTCCTATCTCTGCCCCCATATCTCTCTGCTCGCCCTATCGCTCTGTCCCCCTCTCTCTGTCCCCCCTATCTGACGGCCTCAATCTCCACCACTCTCTGTCCTCTCTCTCTGTCACCCTCTCTCTGCCCTCCTCTCTCTGTCCCCCCAATCTGTCCCGCTTCTCTGTCCTGCCTCTACCTGTCCAACCTCTCTCTCGCTCTCTCTGTCCCCGTCTCTCTCTGTCCCCTCTCTCTGTCCCCTGTCTCTGCCCCCCCTCTCTCTGTCCATCCGTGTCTCTGTCCCCCCTCTCTCAGACCCCCCGCCCGTCCCACTCTCTCTGTCCTGCCTCTCTCTGATGCCTCTCTGTCACAGTCTCTCTGTCCCCCCACCGCCTGTCGCCCTCTCTCTGTCCCCCCTCTCTCTGTCCCCCCCAACTCTGTCCCCCCTCTCGGTCTCCCCACTCTCTCTGCCCCCTCTCTGCCCCCTCTTTCTCTGTCCCACATCTATCTGTCCACCCTCTCTGTCCCCGCTCATTCTGTTCCCCCTCTCTCTCTCCTTTCTGTCCCCCCTCGCTCTGTTCCCCCCCTCTCTCACCCCTCTCTCTCACCCCTCTGTCTGTTCCCCCATTCTCTATCGCCCTCTCCCTGTCACCCTCTCTCTCTGCTCCCTCTCTGTCGCCCTGTCTCTGCACCGTCTCTGTCACCATCTCTCTGTCCTCCCACCCTCTGCCAACCTCTCTCTGTTCCCCCTCTCTCTGCTCCCCTCTCTCTGTCGCCATCTCTCTGCCCCCCCTCTCTCACCGTCTCTCAGTCACCCTATCTCTCTCTGTACCCCCTCTATCTGTTCCCCCTCTCTCTTACCACCCTGTCTCTGACCCCATCTCCTCTCTCTGTCCCCCTCTCTCTATAGCCCTCTCTCTGTACCCCTCTCTCTCTCTGTTCCCCTCTCTCTCTGTTATCGTCTCTCTGACCGCCTCTTTCTCCCCCACTCTCTCTCCCCTGTCTCTCTCTCCCCTCTCCCTCTGTCTCCTTCTCTCTGTCCCCCTTCTCTCTGTCCCCTCCTCTCTCTGTGCCCCCCTCTCTATCCCCCCGCTCTCTGTCCCCTCTCTCTCTGTTCCCCTCTCTCTCTGTCCCACTCTCTCTCTCTGCCCACCTCTCTCTGATCCCCACTATCTGATCCACTCTCTGTCCCCCCCAACTCTGTCCCCCCTCTCTGTCTCCCCACTCTCTCTGCCCCCTCTCTGCCCCCTCTTTCTCTGTCCCACATCTATCTGTCCACTCTCTCTGTCCCCACTCTCTCTGTCCCCCTCTCTCTCTGTCCACTCTCGCTGACCCCCTCTCTCTCTCCCCCTCTCTCTGACCCCTTCTCTCTCTGCCCCCCTCTCTCTGTCCCCCTCTCTCTGTCCCCCTTCTCTCGCTCTGTCCCCCTCTCTCTCTGTCCCACTCTCTCTCTCCCCCTCTCTCTGAACCCCTCTCTCTGCCCCTCTCTCTCTGTCCCGCTCACTCTCTGTCACCCTTTCTCTGTCGCCATCTCTCTGCCCCCCCTCTCTGTCCTCATCTCTATTTGACCCCCCCTCTCGCTGTCCCACTCTCTCTGTCCCCCTCTCTGTGCCCCTCTCTCTGACACCCTCTCACTCCCACTCTGTCCCCCTCTCTCTGTCCCCCTCTCTCTGACCCCCACTATCTCCCCCACTTTCTGTGCCCCACTCTCTGTTGCCCACTCTCTGCTCCCCTCTCTCTCTGTCCCGACACCCATTCCCCCTCTGTCTGCCCCAACACACTTCCCCTCTCTCTCTGTCCCGTCTCTCTGTCGCCCTCCCGCTGTACCCCCCGCTCTCTCTGTCCTCCTCTCTCTCTGTTCCCCTCGCTCTGACGCCTCTTTCTGCACCCCTCTCTCTCTCTGTCCCTCACTCTGTGTGTCCCTCCCACTCTGTCGCCATCACTCTGCCCCATTCTCTCACTGTCCCACTCTCTCTCTACCACCCCCTCTCTGTCCCTCTCTCTCTCTCTGTCCGCTCTCACTGTTTCCCCTCTCTCTAACTCCCTCTATCTTCCCAACTCTCTGTCCCCTCTCTCTCTATCACCCCTCTCTCTTTCCTCCGGTCTCTGTCCCCACTCTCTCTGCCCCCCTCTCTCTGTCACCCTCTCTCTGATCCCCGTCACTCTTCCCCTCTCACTCTTCCCCCTCACTCTGCCCTCTCTCCGTGTCCCTCTCTCTCTGTTCCTCTCTCTCTGTCCCCCTCTCTCTTTGTCCCCCCTCTCTGTATTCCCCCTTTCTCTGGCCCCCTCTGTCTCTCGCCCTCTCTCTGCCCCCTCTCTGTCCCCCACTCTCTCTGGCACTCACTCTGTCACCGTCTCTCTGTCCGACCATCCCCCATCTCCCTGACGCTTTCTCTCTGTCCTCCTCTCTCTGTCCCCCTCTCTCTGACCCCCTCTATCTGCATCACTCTCTGTCCTCTCTCTCTGTCACCCTCTCACTGCCCTCCTCTCTCTGCCTCCCTCTCTCTGCCCCCATCTCTCTCTGCCCCTCTCTCTCTGTCCCCTCTCTCTCTGCCCCCCCCTCTCTGTCCATCCCTGTCTCTGCCCCGTCTCTCCGTCCCCTCTCGCTGCCCTGCTCTCTCTGTCCTCCTCTCTCTATTCCCTTCTTTGTTTGTCCCCCCTCTCTGTGTTCCCCCTTTCTCTGTCCCCCACTCTCTCTCGCACTCTCTCTGCCACCTCTCTGTCACCGTCTCTCTGTCCCACCCATCATGCCTCTCCCTGACGCCGTATTTCTGCCCCCCTCTCTCCCTCACTCTCAATTCCTTTCTCTCCGTCCCTCCTATCTCTGCCCCGATCTCTCTATGTTCCCCCTATCTCTCTGTCCCCCTCTCTCTGTGCCCCTCTCTCTGACCCTCTGTATCTCCACCACTCTCAGTCCTCTCTCTCTGCACTCCTCTCTCTGTCCCCCCTCTCTGTCCCGCCTCATTGTCCCGCCTCTATCTGTCCACCCTCTCTGTCGCTCTCTCTCTGTCCCCCTCTCTCTCATCCCCCTCTCTCTGTCCACTGTCTCTCTTTCCACCTCTCTCTGACCCCATCTATCTCACCCACTGTCTGTCCGCTCTCTCTCTGTCCCTTCTCTCTGATCCCCTCTCTCTGTCCCCCTCTCTCTGTCCCCCTCTCACTGTCCCCCTCTATCTCCCCCTCTCTCTGTCCCTCTCTCTCTGACCCCATCTATCGCCTCCACTCTCTGTGCCCCACTATCTGTCGCACTCTCTCTGCCCCCCAATCTGCCCCACTCACTGCCCCCCTCTCTCTGTTCCCATTCTCATGTCCTATCTCTCTGTCACCCTCTCTCTGCCCTCCTCTCTCTGTCCCCCTCTCTGTCCAACCTCTATCTGTCCACCCTCTCTGTCCCCTCTTTTTTGTGCCCGCCTCTCTCTCCCCCCCTCTATCCCCCCTCGCTCTCTTCCCCCCTCACCCCTCTCTCTGTTACCCCATTCTCTGTCCCCCTCTCTCTGTCACCCTCTCTCTCTGTTCACCTCTCTCTGTCCATCCCTGTCTCTGCCCCTCTCTCTGTCCCCCTCTCACTGCCCTGCTCTCTCTGTCCCCCTCTCTCTGTCACCCTCTCTCTCTGACCACCTCTCTCTGTCCATCCCTGTCTCTGCCCCTCTCTCTGTCCCCCTCTCTCTGTCCCCCCTCTCTCTATTCCCCTCTTTCTTTGTCCCCCCTCTCTCTATTACCCCTCTCTCTATTCCCCTCTTTCTTTGTCCCCCCTCTGTGTGTTCCCCCTTTCTCTGCCCCCCCGTCTCTCGCCCTCTCTCTGTCCCCTCTCTGCCCCCACTCTCTCTCGCACTCTCTCTGCCACATCTCTGTCACTGTCTCTCTATCCCACCCATCCCGCCTCTCCCTGACGCCGTCTTTCTTCCCCCCTTTCCCCCACTGCCAGTCCCCTTCTCTCCGTCCCTCCTATCTCTGCCCCCATCTCTCTCTGTTCCCACTATCTCTCTGTTCCCACTATCTCTCTGTGCTTCTCTCTCTGACCCCCTCTATCTCCCACACTCTCTGTCCTCTCTCTCTGTCACCCTCTCTCTGCACTCCTCTCTCTGTCCCCCCTCTCTGTCCCGCCTCACTGTCCCGCCTCTATCTGTCCACCCTCTCTGTCGCTCTCTCTCTGCCCCCTCTCTCTGCCCCCTCTCTGTCACCATCTCTCTGTCCCTCTCCCTCTGTCCCACTCTCTCTGTTCTCCCTCTCTCTGTCCCTTCTCTCTCTCTGTCCCCCTTCTCTCTGCCACCCTCTCTCTGTCCCCCTCTCTCTGTCCCCCTTCTCTCTCTCTGTCCCCATCTCTCTGTTCCCCTCTCTCTCTGTCCCCTCTCTCTGTCCCCTCTCTCTGTCGCCCCTCTCTCTCCCCCTCTCTCTGACCTCCTTCTCTCTGTCCCCCTTCTCTCTGTCACCATTGTTTCTGTCCCCCTCTCTCTGTTTCCCTCTCTCTGTCCCCCTTCTCTGTGTCCCCCTTCTCTCTGCCACCCTCTCTGTGTCCTCCTCTCTCTGTTCTCCTTCTCTCTCTGTCCCCAATCTCTCTGCCCCCTTCTCTCTGCCACCCTCTCTGTGTTCCCCTCTCTCTGTCCCCCTTATCTCTCTCTGTCCCCCTCTCTCTCTGTCTCCCACTCTCTGATCCGCTCTCTCTCTGTCCCCTCTCGCTGTCCCATCTCTGTTACCCCTCTCACTGTTTCCCCTCTTTCTGTTACCCCTCTCACTGTTCCCCCTCTCTCTGTTCCCCATCTCACTGTCCCCCTCTCTCTGCCCCACTCTCTCTGCCCCCTCTCTCTCTGCTCCCCTCTCTGCCCTCCTCTCTCTCTGTCCTTCTCTCTCTGATCCCTCTATCTCCCCCACTCGCTGTCCCCCTCTCTCTGTCGCCCTCTCTCTGACCCCCACCATCTGTCCCGCTCTGTCTGTCGCCATCTCTCTTCCCCCTCTCTCTGTTCCCCTCTCTCTGTCTCCCTCTCTGTGTCGGCCTCTCTCTGAACCCCACTTTCGGTACCCCTCTTTCTGTCGCCCTCTCTATGACCCCCTTTCTCTGTCCCCCTCTCTCTCCCACCCGCCTCTCTCTGACCCCCTCTCTCTTCTACCCGCCTCTCTCTCTGTCCCCCTCTCTCTCTGCCCCCTCTCTCTGTCCCGCTCTCTCTGTTTCCCCTCTCTCTGTCCCCCTGTCTCTGTCCCGTATCTCTCTCCCCCACTTTCATCCCCCCTCTCTGTTGCCCTCTCTCTGTCCCTGCTCTCTGCCCCTCTCTCTGTCCCCCTCGCTCTCTGTTCCCCTGTCTCTCTCTGTCCCCCACTCTCTCCATCCTCCACTCTCTGTCCCCCACTCGCTGTCCCTCTCTCTCTGTCCCCCTCTGTCTGCCTCCATCTCTCTCTTCCCCTCTCTCTCTGTCCCCCTCACTCTCTGCCCCCTTCTCTCGCTGCCCCCTCTCTCTGTCGCCCTCTCACTGTACCCCCGCTCTCTATTTCCTGCTCTCTCTCGGTTCCCCTCTCGCTGACGCCTCTTTCTGCCCCCCTCTCTCCCTGTCCCTCTCTCTGTGTGTCACTCTCACTCTGTCGCCATCACTCTGCTCCCTTCTCTCTGTGCCCCCCTCTCTCTATCCCCCCTCTCTCTGTCCCCTCTCTCCCTGTCCCACTCTCTCTCTGTCCCCCTCTCTCTCTGTCCCACTCTCTCACTGTCCCACTCTCTCTGACCTCCTCTATCTAACCCACTCTTTGTCCCATTCTCTCTGTCACCCTCTCTCTTAACGCCTTTCTCTGTCCCCCTCTCTCTGTCCCCCTCTCTCTGTCCCCCATCTCTGTCCCTCTCTCTATGTCCCCACTCTCTCTGTCCCCACTCTCTCTGCCCCCCTCTCTCTTCCACCTGCCTCCCTCTATCCCCCCTCTTTGTCCCCCTCTTTGTCTGTCTCCCTCTCTATCTGTCCCGCTCTTTGTCCCACCCGCCTCTCTCTGACTCCCTCTCCCTCCCACGTACCTCTCTCTCTGTTTCCTTCTCTCTGTCCCCCTCTCTCTCTGCCCCCTCACTCTGTTCCCCTCTCTCTGACCCCCTCTATCTCACCCTCTCTCTGTCCCCCTCTCTCTGTCGCACTCTCTCTGTTGCCTTCTGTCTGCCCCCTCCCTCTCTGTCGCCATCTCTCTGACCCACTCTATCTGACCCACTCTCTGTCATCCTCTCTCTGAGCCTCTCTCTCTCCCACCTGTCTCCCTCCATTCCCCTTTTATCCCCCTCTCTCTCTATCCCCCTCTATCTCCCACCCGCCTCTCTCTCTCCGTCCTCCTCTCTCTCTGCCCCCTCACTCTGACTCTCTCTCTGTCCCCTCTCTCTCCCCCACTCTCTGCCCTCCTCTCTGTCGCCCTCTCTCTGCCCCCTCTCTCTTTGTCCCCACTCCCTCAGTCCCCCACTCCCTCTGTCCCCCTCTCTCCCTGTCCCCCACTGTCTCCATCCCCCCACTCTCTGACACCCTCTCTCACCACACTCTGTAACTCCTCTCTCTGTCCCCCAACCTCTGTCCCCCTCTCTCTGTACCCCTTTATCTCCCCCTCATTCTGTTCCCCTCTCTCTGTCCCCCTCTACCTCCCCCTCTCTCTGTCCCCATCTCTCTGTCGCCCTCTCTCTGTCCCCCTTCTCCCTGTCCCCCTTCTCTCTGCCACCCTCTCTCTGTCCCCCTCTCTCTGTCCCCCTTCTCTCTCTCTGTCCCCATCTCTCTGTTCCCCTCTCTCTCTGTCCCCTCTCTCTGTCCCCTCTCTCTGTCGCCCCTCTCTCTCCCCCTCTCTCTGACCTCCTTCTCTCTGTCCCCCTTCTCTCTGTCACCATTGTTTCTGTCCCCCTCTCTCTGTTTCCCTCTCTCTGTCCCCCTTCTCTGTGTCCCCCTTCTCTCTGCCACCCTCTCTGTGTCCTCCTCTCTCTGTTCTCCTTCTCTCTCTGTCCCCAATCTCTCTGCCCCCTTCTCTCTGCCACCCTCTCTGTGTTCCCCTCTCTCTGTCCCCCTTATCTCTCTCTGTCCCCCTCTCTCTCTCTGTCTCCCACTCTCTGATCCGCTCTCTCTCTGTCCCCTCTCGCTGTCCCATCTCTGTTACCCCTCTCACTGTTTCCCCTCTTTCTGTTACCCCTCTCACTGTTCCCCCTCTCTCTGTTCCCCATCTCACTGTCCCCCTCTCTCTGCCCCACTCTCTCTGCCCCCTCTCTCTCTGCTCCCCTCTCTGCCCTCCTCTCTCTCTGTCCTTCTCTCTCTGATCCCTCTATCTCCCCCACTCGCTGTCCCCCTCTCTCTGTCGCCCTCTCTCTGACCCCCACCATCTGTCCCGCTCTGTCTGTCGCCATCTCTCTTCCCCCTCTCTCTGTTCCCCTCTCTCTGTCTCCCTCTCTGTGTCGGCCTCTCTCTGAACCCCACTTTCGGTACCCCTCTTTCTGTCGCCCTCTCTATGACCCCCTTTCTCTGTCCCCCTTCTCTCTGCCACCCTCTCTGTGTCCTCCTCTCTCTGTTCTCCTTCTCTCTCTGTCCCCAATCTCTCTGCCCCCTTCTCTCTGCCACCCTCTCTGTGTTCCCCTCTCTCTGTCCCCCTTATCTCTCTCTGTCCCCCTCTCTCTCTGTCTCCCACTCTCTGATCCGCTCTCTCTCTGTCCCCTCTCTCTGTCCCATCTCTGTTACCCCTCTCACTGTTTCCCCTCTTTCTGTTACCCCTCTCACTGTTCCCCCTCTCTCTGTTCCCCATCTCACTGTCCCCCTCTCTCTGCCCCACTCTCTCTGCCCCCTCTCTCTCTGCTCCCCTCTCTGCCCTCCTCTCTCTCTGTCCTTCTCTCTCTGATCCCTCTATCTCCCCCACTCGCTGTCCCCCTCTCTCTGTCGCCCTCTCTCTGACCCCCACCATCTGTCCCGCTCTGTCTGTCGCCATCTCTCTTCCCCCTCTCTCTGTTCCCCTCTCTCTGTCTCCCTCTCTGTGTCGGCCTCTCTCTGAACCCCACTTTCGGTACCCCTCTTTCTGTCGCCCTCTCTATGACCCCCTTTCTCTGTCCCCCTCTCTCTCCCACCCGCCTCTCTCTGACCCCCTCTCTCTTCTACCCGCCTCTCTCTCTGTCCCCCTCTCTCTCTGCCCCCTCTCTCTGTCCCGCTCTCTCTGTTTCCCCTCTCTCTGTCCCCCTGTCTCTGTCCCGTATCTCTCTCCCCCACTTTCATCCCCCCTCTCTGTTGCCCTCTCTCTGTCCCTGCTCTCTGCCCCTCTCTCTGTCCCCCTCGCTCTCTGTTCCCCTGTCTCTCTCTGTCCCCCACTCTCTCCATCCTCCACTCTCTGTCCCCCACTCGCTGTCCCTCTCTCTCTGTCCCCCTCTGTCTGCCTCCATCTCTCTCTTCCCCTCTCTCTCTGTCCCCCTCACTCTCTGCCCCCTTCTCTCACTGCCCCCTCTCTCTGTCGCCCTCTCACTGTACCCCCGCTCTCTATTTCCTGCTCTCTCTCGGTTCCCCTCTCGCTGACGCCTCTTTCTGCCCCCCTCTCTCCCTGTCCCTCTCTCTGTGTGTCCCTCTCACTCTGTCGCCATCACTCTGCTCCCTTCTCTCTGTGCCCCCCTCTCTCTATCCCCCCTCTCTCTGTCCCCTCTCTCCCTGTCCCACTCTCTCTCTGTCCCCCTCTCTCTCTGTCCCACTCTCTCACTGTCCCACTCTCTCTGACCTCCTCTATCTAACCCACTCTCTGTCCCATTCTCTCTGTCACCCTCTCTCTTAACGCCTTTCTCTGTCCCCCTCTCTCTGTCCCCCTCTCTCTGTCCCCCATCTCTGTCCCTCTCTCTATGTCCCCACTCTCTCTGTCCCCACTCTCTCTGCCCCCCTCTCTCTTCCACCTGCCTCCCTCTATCCCCCCTCTTTGTCCCCCTCTTTGTCCCCCTCTTTGTCTGTCTCCCTCTCTATCTGTCCCGCTCTTTGTCCCACCCGCCTCTCTCTGACTCCCTCTCCCTCCCACGTACCTCTCTCTCTGTTTCCTTCTCTCTGTCCCCCTCTCTCTCTGCCCCCTCACTCTGTTCCCCTCTCTCTGTCCCCCTCTCTCTGTCGCACTCTCTCTGTTGCCTTCTGTCTGCCCCCTCCCTCTCTGTCGCCATCTCTCTGACCCACTCTATCTGACCCACTCTCTGTCATCCTCTCTCTGAGCCTCTCTCTCTCCCACCTGTCTCCCTCCATTCCCCTTTTATCCCCCTCTCTCTCTATCCCCCTCTATCTCCCACCCGCCTCTCTCTCTCCGTCCTCCTCTCTCTCTGCCCCCTCACTCTGACTCTCTCTCTGTCCCCTCTCTCTCCCCCACTCTCTGCCCTCCTCTCTGTCGCCCTCTCTCTGCCCCCTCTCTCTTTGTCCCCACTCCCTCAGTCCCCCACTCCCTCTGTCCCCCTCTCTCCCTGTCCCCCACTGTCTCCATCCCCCCACTCTCTGACACCCTCTCTCACCACACTCTGTAACTCCTCTCTCTGTCCCCCAACCTCTGTCCCCCTCTCTCTGTACCCCTTTATCTCCCCCTCATTCTGTTCCCCTCTCTCTGTCCCCCTCTACCTCCCCCTCTCTCTGTCCCCATCTCTCTGTCGCCCTCTCTCTGCCCCCTCTCTGTCGCTCTCTCTCTGCCCCCTGTCTGTCACCGTCTCTCTGTCCCTCTCTCTCTGTCCCCCTCTCTCTGCACTCCACTCACTGTCGCTCTCTCTCTGCCCTCTCTCACTCTCCCCCCCCTCTATTTGTTGCCCCTCTCTCTGTCCCCCCTCTCTTTTCTGCCTCTATCTGTCCACCCTCTCTGTCCCCCCTCTCTCTGAGCCCCCCTCCTCCTTCTGTCCCCCCTCTCTATAGCCTTCTCTCTGTCCCCCCTCTCTCTCTGTCCACCCCCTCTCTCTCTGTGCCTCTCTCTCTGTCCCCCTCTCTCTCTCTGTTCCCCTGTCTCTCTGTTCCCCTCTCTCTGACCCCCTCTTTCTCCCCCACTCTCTCTCCTCTCTCTCTCTCCCCTCTCTCTCTGTCCCCCTCTCTCTGTCCACCCTCTTTTTTCCCCGTCTCTCTGTCCGCTCTCTCTCTGTCCCCCTCTCTCTCTGTCCCCCCCGTCCCCCTCTCTCTGTCGCCATCTCTCTCTAACCCCCATCTCTCTGTCCCCTCTCTCTCTGTCCCCTCTCTCTCTGTCGCCCCCTCTCTCTGTCCCCCTCTCTCTCTGTGCACTCTCTCGCTGACCCCCCCCCTCTATCGTTCCCCTCTCCCTGTCCCCTCTCTCTCTCTGACCCCTCTCTCATTATGTCCTCCCCTATTTCTCTCTCTCTCCCTCGCTCACCTTATCTCTCCCTCCCCCCCTCCTCTCTCTCTCTCTCTCTCTCTCTCTGTCTCTCCCTGCTCCTTCGTTCTCACTGCATCTTCTCTCACTCTCAATCCCCCTACCTTGGTCTCTCTCTCCCCACCTCCCACACCCGCCCCCACCGTTTCTCTCTGACTGAATCTCACTCCCTCCCGGTCTCTCTCTGACACACTCTGTCTCCCTGGTCCTTCCCTCTCCCTGTGACCCATAGACTGGGTGTTGGTGGTTTGGCTGCATGTGGGGGCGTGGGGGTGAGATGATCGAGAGATGTGGGAAGTGGGAGGTGGGGAAAATTGGGTCGAGACGGAATTGCGGGAGGGAGACAGAGACGGCGGGGGGGTGGGGAGGGGGACAGGGAGGAGTGAAGGCAAGTGGAGAGACCGGGATTGGGGGTGTGTGAGAGAGAGGGGGATGAGGGAGAGTAAAAGGGAGAGGTGGTGAGAAAGAGAGAGCGTGCAGAAGGAGAGAGAGGGAGAAAATTGAGGAGGAAGAGTAGGAGAGAGGAAATGGGGAGGCCAGGTTGAAGTTGGGGCGACAGAGGGAGTTACACCCAGCTCCTGAGCTCAGGGCGCGGTGCCCTCCCCTTCCCTGAGGACCAGGACTTGGGGTTGAGTCTGTCTCTCTCCAGCTCAGCTTCTCCAACACAAAGACACACAACAACATCGGTCACTCTGCTGCTCGGCACGCATTAATCAACATTTTTATTGTTTACAAATGGAAGTGATGGACACAGTCAGTGGGATGGTGCCTTTTCTCACTGGCCCCTGAGTTATGAGAAACATTGAAATGTTTCCCTGTAATCCCCCTGGGAAATAAGGATGGACAAACCAGTGCTACCCTCAGTCTGTTACCACAGCGACAGGCTGCTCCACTGCTGAAACACTGAACTGAAATGAGAAAATCCCGGATGGATTGATTAATGAGGGAATTTGATGGATGGATGGATTTGGGTGAAGGGATATTTCAGCACATTCTTCAGCTGCTGCCTGAACTTAGTCTGGGTCACAGCATAAATCGCGGTGTTTGTGCAGCAACTGAGGAGCTGCAGCATGAAGCCCAATTCCCGCACAAAGGGATGGAGATACACAGACCGATACCCAATATTATACATCCGGCTCCATATAGAATACAGCATTAACGGTGACCAAAACAGGATGAAATTGGCCGAGATCACAAACAGTAAAATGATGGATTTTTTTCGGTTTCTCATTTCAGTGTCAGACTGAGCGTCCCCATTGGTGTGAGCACGGAGTCTCCTGCGGGCTCTGCTGGTCACTAAAATGTGTCTGATGGTGAGAACATTGAGCAGCAGAATCAGGAGAAATGGGACACACGGGGTTAGAATGTGGTGGAGGGACTCCATTGCGGCCCAGGCATTGGAGTCACGAACAGCCTCTGCTACAACACAAAACCAGGGGGCGTTCACCGGAAAATACCGAGCCGTGAAAATAAAATACCAGGAAATGTTCTTTAAACAGCTCAGCACAGTCACTGCTCCCAGAACCACAGCCGCCATTTGTCACTGCAATATTTACTTTTCAGCTTCTGGCAACAAATGGCCACAAACCGATCAAAGGTGAAAGTGACGGTGAACCAGACAGAGCAGTCAGTGGCTGCATAAAGCAGGACGGCGTGGATATTACACACGGGGACGGAGTACAAGAGGAAATAAAACTGTTTCCAATAAACAATGGGAATGTGTCTCAGGATCAGGTCGAGGATAATGACCAGGAGATCCGCCGCTGCCATGGCCCCCAGGTAACGTCTGACACATGGAGACAATCCACAATCTTTATAAAGCAGGACGTAGATGGTCACTACGTTAACTGTGAGGAAGGAAAACAAACCCATTATCCATCAGCCTGGAGGCAAAGGGACCCGTTTGATCGGGGACCCAGTGAGATTTTCAAATGTGTCCCTGTATTCAGGGATTTATTAAAATAATTGGAGCTGGAATAACAAATTGGGAAGGTCTGAATTCCTGTCAAAAATGTGACATAACCACAAGAAACCCTCCCTCCCCAAACACACAGAGACACATCCATAAGGACTGATGGTTTCTAGAACATTCCCACACACACGATCACTCAACAGCAGACACAGGTCACTCCTTCCCAGTTCCTAATACGGTGGGTGGAAACATTGCTGTCCTGAAGGATTCTCTCCCAGTTTCCTGAAGACAAACGGAGTTTGGGAATTTCTGTATTTTGGTCTAAATTGTGGTCAATCCTGTGCCGTGAAGAAACGTAAATGCAGGGAAAACGTATTCACCCCTTTAACTGCCTGAGGGGCCTTCGGAACAGTGTCCCCTTCTCCCTGGAACGGGATCTCTTCCCTCGGGATCTTATCGTTTGTTCAATTCGCTGACGTCCGTCCGTTCACAAACAATGTCAGGGACAGAACGTTCCGGGGAATGACAGTTATAGAATGTTGGGGACAAAACATTCCGGGGAATGGCAGTTATAGAATGTTGGGGACAGAACATTCCGGGGAATGACAGTTATAGAATGTCGGGGACAGTACGTTCCGAGGAATGGCAGTTATAGAATGTTGGGGACAAAACATTCCGTGGAATGGCAGTTATAGAATGTCAGGGTCAGAACGTTCCGGGGAATGTCAGTTATGAAATTTCGGGGACAGAATGTTCCAGGGAATATCAGTTATTGAATGTTGGGGACAGAACGTTCCGGGGAATGTCATTTATCGAATGTCAGGGACAGAACGTTCCGGAGAATGTCAGTTATAGAATGTTGGAAACAGAATATTCCGGGGAATGTCAGTTATAAAATGTCGGGGACAGAATATTCCGGGAAATGTCAGTTATTGAATGTTGGGGACAGAACGTTCCGGGGAATGTCAGTTATAGATTGTCAGGGACAGAATGTCAGTTATAGAATGTTGGGGGAGAATGTTCTGTAGAGCTCCGTGACCTCTCCATCACCGTTACCCCGTACCCACCCCACCAACATGATGTACTGTGCACAGGCTACATATCTGTCCAGTACCGGGAGTTGTGCAGACCACAGCAGAGCACTATTGTGTGAACCTGGAACAAAGTATTCATCCAGCATGGGGAGCTGCACAGACCACATCATTGCATTATCTATAAACCTCAACCAGATAGTCTGGCCAGCACAGAGACCTGTGCAGTGATCACCCGTGAATTAATCTGTAACGCAGGAGCAGTTACCCTCCCAGCATGTAGGGCTGTGTACACCACCCCAGTACATTGATCTGTAAACCAGGAGCAGTTACCCTCCCAGCATGTAGGACTGTGTACCCACCCCAGTGCATTGATCTGTAAACCAGGAGCAGTTACCCTCCCAGAATGTAATACTGTGTACACCACCCCAGTGCACTGATCTTAAACCTGGAGCAGTTACCCTCCCAGCATGTAGGACTCTGTACTCCACCCCAGTGCATTGATCTGTAACACAGGAGCAGTTAACCTCCCAGCATGTAGGCCTGTGTACACCACCCCAGTACATTGATCTTAAACCTGGAGTAGTTACCCTTCCAGCATGTAGGCCTGTGTACCCCACCCCAGTGCATTGATCTTAAACTAGGAGCAGTTACCCTCCCAGCATGTAGGACTCTGTACCCCACCCCAGTGCATTGATCTGTAAACCAGGAGCAGTTACCCTCCCAGCATGTAGGACTGTGTACCCACCCCAGTGCATTGATCTGTAAACCAGGAGCAGTTACCCTCCCAGAATGTAATACTGTGTACACCACCCCAGTGCACTGATCTTAAACCTGGAGCAGTTACCCATCCAGCATGTAGGCCTGTGTACCCCACCCCAGTGCATTGATCTGTAAACCAGGAGCAGTTACCCTCCCAGCATGTAGGACTGTGTACACCACCCCAGTGCATTGATCTTAAACCAGGAGCAGTTACCTTCCCAGCATGTAGGCCTGTGCACCCCACCGCCGTGCATTGATCTGTTAACCAGAAGTAGTTACCCTCCCAGTATGTAGTACTGTGTACCCCCACCCCAGTGCATTGATCTTAAACTAGGAGCAGTTACCCTCCCAGCATGTAGGACTGTGTACCCACCCCAGTGCATTGATCTGTAAACCAGGAGCAGTTACACTCCCAGAATGTAATACTGTGTACACCACGCCAGTGCACTGATCTTAAACCTGGAGCAGTTACCCTCCCAGCATGTAGGACTGCGTACCCCACCCCAGTGCATTTATCTTAAACCTGGAGCAGTTACCCTCCCAGCATGTAGGCCTGTGTACGTCACCCCAGTGCATTGATCTTAAACCAGGAGCAGTTACCCTCCCAGCATGTAGGACTGCGTACCCCACCCCAGTGCATTGATCTTAAACCTGGAGCAGTTACCCTCCCAGCATGTAGGCCTTTGTACACCACCCCAGTGCATTGATCTGTAAACTAGGAGCAGTTACCCTCCCAGCATGTAGGACTGTGTACACCACCCCAATGCATTGATCTGTAACCCAGGAGCAGTTACCCTCCCAGCATGTAGGACTGCGTACCCCACCCCAGTGCATTGATCTGTAACCCAGGAGCAGTTACCCTCCCAGCATGTAGGACTGTGTACCCCACCCCAGTACATTGCTCAGTCACACTGTATTAGATCCCTGCCCAGTGTGGGGGAAACCTGCAGCCCGGGCTGGAAGTGATAGGAGGTACAGCTCCCACCCATTTACCGCTCCATATCTCCATTGTACCATAACAAGGGGGTGCTGTGGGTGAGAACATCACTGCCAGAGAGGGATGGCTGGGGAATCAGTGTAAATATCACCACATGGCAGGGGTTTGGGGTATAGACAAAGATGGGGAGACTGAGAGACAGTGTCATGGAAGGATGTGTTCCCAGGTTCAGAATGCTGAAATGTAGACACTTCGATAGCATCCTGTAACATGAGCCAGTCTACTCAGGAAAGAGGGAAAAAGGGTTATTGGTGTGAGGTGAAATGATGGAGCGTTTTGGATGAGCATTTGTTCTACAACTTTGTAAATGGGAGTAGTTTCAACAGAATCTATGACTCACTGAGCTGATTCTAACAATAATTTGCCTGTGTCATTTTCATTGAGTGTGACAGAGAGATTATCTATATGAGGCCAAGCTAGATTCCTGGTGCTATCTTATCAAACTCAACTCATTGGATACCTCGCCCCCATGGTGTCCCTCTCATTCAATACCAGCCCGAATCTCCCACCCATCATGGCGGGTGGTACTCACCATTGCCCGGATGCCCCTGGATATTCAGTGATCAACTGACACTGGGGCCATCTTTGAAAGGCCAATGGGCACACAGTTGAGCTTTCTCAGTTTGGAGCTGCCCTGCACAGTTTACCCCGAGCATGGCAGATAAGGGGCGATTACATCACGGTTTGTCGACAGGGGCACGGAGGTCCTGGTGGATGGGCTAGTACAGAGGGGGACCATTCTCTTTCCAGAGGCGGCCACACCACCAGACCCCCCGAGCATGGTCTGTGCTCCCCACCCAGCTCAGTGCAGTACCTGAGGTCTGAAGAAATGTTCCGTAAAACAGGACAAACATCAATAACCTTCCCCGCTCTGTCAGGATAAGGGTCACTGTGTTCTCTCTGCTCTCTCACACTCACTGTATATCTGTTATATCACCGACCCCCGAACAAGGCTCATGGTCCACCACACTCACTGCCTCATGCTACTCCTTCTCTCTCTCTCTCTCTCTCTCTCTCTCTCTCTGTCTCTCTCTCTTTCTGTCACCCCGTCCACTTTACCCCCCATATCAATTACTCTGCATGGATACAAAATTGTCGACAGACTCCCTCTGAAAACCTCACGATTAGCCATTATCCTCACCTGCACCATCACTAACAGCAGGGACACCCCTCCCCACCTTCCCTCCCTCATTCACTTCCTCCCATTCCAGGAGACACAGCCTGGAATAGATCAGAAAGGACCTATCCGGGTGGTGGAGTGCCCGATATCCATTCCCTTACCTCCCTCCCCCCGCCATGTGGGGAGGACCCTGGTACGAGCCGGAAAGGACAGGGACACCTCGTGTGGAGATTCTGAAACATCCAAGTCCCACCGACTGAGTAAGGAGCAATGTTCAGTGAAGGGCAATTCTCACTTTAAACACACTGGCAGCTCCATTTCCCCCCGGCACAACTTAGAAGCTGTGGCCCTGATGCCATCTCCCTTTTGTGTTGAGCTGATACAAATGGAATCCCCATGGTCTCGGTGGGCAGGAGGATGGGCTCATAACACATCGTCACCACCACCTCCCAGGAAGGGAGCACGGAGACTATTCCTATAAACATCCTCCTATAAACAGCTCAGATACTGAAACTAATCTATGATAGTTACTGCTCTCCCCACTTGTCCTGACATCTTCAGCAATCTGTGCTCATATACACCCAGCGCTCTCTGTTCCTGCAGCCCATTTATAATGGCACAGCCTGTTTTAAACTGTCTTTCTTTAACTTTCATACCAAAGTGTATCACCTTATACTGCTCTGCAATGATCCCGTCTTCCAGCGTGTCACTGTCCTGTTCGAGTTCCAAACTGTCCTCCATAGACTTTACAATTCTTGCAGGTTTGGTACCATTTACAAACATTAAGATTGTCATAGTGTCACAGTCCCCATGAAGCAACTGAAATCCTGCCCCACCCACAGGAGTGTAAGCAAGTGAAATACTGATATATTCCCATGGGCAGAGTCGAATAATGACATTCTGTCAATGGAGCAACAAAAATCCTGACATTTACGAGACAGAGTAGATGAAATATTGACAAACAACAGACCAAGACAAATCCGGATAGGTTCCACTTATCGACATTCATCAGGGTATAATGGGATGAAGTTGAAAGTGTGTACTGTACCTTTAAGAGAGAGTGAATGCTGCCCCCAACTGACAGCTTACAAGCAACTGTGATATGAGAGGATGGCAGACACAGTATATTGCTGTAGAGCTGGAGTCGGTTTATGAGTAGTTAAGAGATAGAGGATCTTTCAGTTCACTTTCAGTGTTAAAAAATACATTTTTTTTATTTCAACAGTGGAATTTGGGAGTTCCCTCTCACTCATATTTTAATAGTTACAAGGCGAATTTAGCATTTATTTATGTTTAGTTTAAATTACCAGATGAGCTCTATGCCGTGTCCTAACAATTGCTGTGTGTCTATCTGTGTGTCTCTGTGTGGGGCAGGTCTGGCTGTCTCTGTGGTGCTGAAAGTGATGCAATGCCCCCCTGTGATGGCCTCCCCATGCCACTGCACCGGCATTGGCAGAGGGTGAAAACCAACAAGGATTCATTCAGAGAGGGGGAGGGAGAGGGCAGCTGCTCACAGCATCATCCCAACCGATGTCTTATCCATGGACTGGCCTAAATGTCCTTTAAACGTTGCAACTGTCCCTGCTTTCACCACTTCCTCTGCAAGTTCATTCCACACACAAGCCAGACTCTGTCTAAAATAATTACCTCTCATGACATTTGTAAATCTTTTTTCCTCGCACCTTAAAATATCACTCAGTTTTGAATCCCCACCTCTAGGGAAAAGATATCAGCCCTTCAGCTTATCTGTTCCCCTCATTATTTTATAAACCTCTGTAAAGTTACCCCTTAACCTCATACTCTCCAGTGAAAAATGTCCCAGCATACCCAGCCTCTCCTTATCGCTCAATCCCTCCATTTCCAGCAACATCCAGGTTAATCTCTTCTGAACACTCTCCAGCTGAATAATTTCAAGATCAATAATATCAAAGTGAATAGTCAATATATTTTATAAGTGTAGGGGACACCAAAACTAGAGGACATAGTTGAAAGGTAAGAGGGGAAGCATTTAAAAGTGACCTAAGGGCAGCTTTTTCACCCAGAGGGTGGTGTGCTTATGGAATGAGCGGGCAGGATGACCAGACTGGACACAGCATTACAGAAGAGGTCTCACCAATGTCCTGTACAATCACAACATGACAACCCAATTCCGATACTCAACGGTCTGACCATTGAAGACAAGTGTGCAAAACACCTTCTTAATCACATTATCTATATGATATGCAACTTTTAAAGAATTATACATGATGGCCGAGGTCTCCGTTCTACAACACTGCCAAAGGCCCTACGTTTAATTGTATAAGACCTACTTTTGTTTGATTTACCAAATCCAATACCTCGCATTAATCCAAACTAAAATCCATCTGCCACGCCTCGGCCAGTAAGTGATATTACCACCTCCTCACCTTCCTCGTTTAATTGTAAAATGCCCAGCCCTCTCCAGGAGGCCTGCAATTCTGGCCTTGATTTTCACAAAGGCTTTGAGCTTGGTTTCCCTTGTGTGGTTAGAGGGAGGAGGGACAGATTGCAGACACAGTCAGTGGGGAGGAGAGGAAGGACAGTAATCAGCGGCGTGGTCTCATTTCATGGTTTTAGGCAGAGGACAGACACATGTGCGAGATGGGTTATACTGATCGGTGTTTTGGGACCAGAAATTATGGTCTTTCTCCGTGTCTGGTATTCAGTAATTAATATCTATTTGAGACCCTTCATTGGGCAGAATATGTCAGCAGGATTTCTTTCCCTAATATTGCAGACTACAGATAATAGCGATTGAAGATGTTCATAGTTAATTTCGATCTTGCACTTGTGTAACAATACAAAATGTTTTGTGTAGTTCAGTAATGGTAACCTGATAATAATAAATCCACACCAAGCTGAACGCTGCCACTTAAAATGTGACCCAAAATCTGGATATGGTAGTGTAGTGGGTAGTCTCCCTGCCTCTAAGCCATTGCTCTGGGTTTGATTCCAATTCCTGAAATTGTTTGGTAGTGGTCCTAGCTCTGGACCAGAAGGTTTGGATTCATGTCCTGCCTGTTGCAAAGGTATGTCACAGCATGTCATAACAGGCTGATGAACAAACACACAGGAGAATAATGCTGCTGCCGTATGGGTATTGCCAAGTGATGCTCGTGTCCCTACCTCCGGGCACAAAGGTCTAGGTGGAAATCCCACAGGGGTGTCTCCGAATATATCTAAACAAACTGATTAAACTGGTTTTAGAATTGTGACTTGATGGAGAACGAACAGGTGTCGGTGTTGAATTTCAGCATTTAGGCCCAGGATGACTGAAAGTGCAGCCATTCGTGTTGATTGGAGTCACATTTCGCAGCAGTAAAGGTTTATAAAATCAGAATGGCCATAGATAGGGTGAGTAGTCAGGGTTTTTCACCCAGGTTAGGGGTGTCCAAAACTAGAGGACATTGGTGGAAAGTGAGAGGGGAAAGATTTTGAAGAGGCCTAAGGGGCACCTTTTCACACAGAGGGTGGTGTGCGTATGGAATAAGCTGCCAGAGGAAGCGTTGGTGGCTGGTACAATTACATCATGTAAAAGGCATCAGGATGCTGACAGACCTGCCGAGCATTTCCAGCAATTTCTGCATTTGTTAAAACAAAACATTCATTTTAACACAGGTATCTGTGTTAGCTGTCTGGATACAGAATTGGCTGGCCAACAGAAGATAGTGAGTGGTAGTGGAAGGAAAATATTCTGCCTGGAAGCCAGTGGTGAGTGGTGTTCCACAGGGCTCTGTTCTTGGGCCTCTACTCTTTGTAATTTTTTTTAATGACTTGGATGAGGGGATTGAAGGATGGGTTAGCAAGTTTGCAGATGACACAAAGGTTGGAGATATTGTTGACAGTATAGAAGCTGTTGTAGGCTGCAGCGGGACATTGACAGGATTCAGAGATGGGCTGAAAGGTGGCAGATGGAGTTCAACCTGGATAAATGCGAGGTGATGCATTTTGGAAGGTCAAATTTGAAAGCTGAGTACAGGATAAAGGATAGGATTCTTGGCAGTGTGAAGGAACAGAGAGATCTTGGTGTGCAGGTACATAGATCCCTTAAAACGCCCACCCAAGTTGACAGGGTTGTTAAGAAAGCATATGGTGTTTTGGCTTTCATTAACAGGGGGAATTGAGTTTAAGAGTCGTGAGATCTTGTTGCAGCTCGATAAAACTTTGATTCGAACGCACTTGGAATACTGCGTCCAGTTCTGGTCACCCAGGAAGGATGTGGATGTGGTTGCTTTGGAGAGGGTTCAGAGGAGGTTTACCAGGATGCTGCCTGGACAGGAGGGCTTATCTTATGAAGAGAGATTGACTGAGCTCGGACTTTTTTCATTGGAGAAAAGGAGGAGGAGAGGGGACCTAATTGAGGTATTCAAGATTATGAGAGGCATAGATAGAGTTGATGGCCAGAGGCTATTTCCCAGGGCAGAAATGGCTAACACGAGGGGTCATCGTTTTAAGCTGGTTGGAGGAAAGTATAGAGGGGATGTCAGAGGTGGGTTCTTTACACAGAGTTGTGAGAGCATGGAATGCGTTGCCAGCAGCAGTTGTGGAAGCAAGGTCATTGGGGATATTTAAGAGACTGCTGGATATGCACATGGTCACAGAAATTTAAGGATGCATACATGAGGATCAATGTTCGGCACAATATCGTGGGCTGAAGGGCCTGTTCTGTGCTGGACTGTTCTATGTCCTGTGTTCTATGTATTCTGAATACATTAAATATTTTATGTTTTAATGACGCAAGGACATATAAACATATCTTCAAATCGACTGAGACCATTTTCTGCTCAGGGTATGGCTCTGTAAATGACAGCAGCAATGATGCACCTACATGGAACAGGAATTGTGATGGAGGCATAGTTTGGACAATGTACAAGGAGACCTCACATGGTCCAGTTTGGGAGAGAATGACATTATTGTGTGACTCAACTCAGAGAGGGAGAAAATGTCATCTGCCCGAGAAGAAATGCACTCTCTCTCCTTCATTATTCCTCATCACAGTAATGTGTACGAGCTAAACCAAAACTCTACTGTTATTATTACCATTCTTATTTTTATAGAATCCCTGCAGTGTGGAAACAAGCCCTTCGGCCCAACAAGTCCATACCAACCTTCCAAAGAGTAACCTTCTGACTAGTGTACACTGACTACACTGACTGTACACAGTACACTGACTAGTGCACAAAAGTAGAAATCGCTGAACAGCTGTGTGAGTAGAATATCTTCAGAAGCCGAATCACATTTTGGACAATCTCTCAATTTTTCCTTTTGTCATAACTTACAATAATATTTGGAAAAGGTTCTTTCAACTTGAAATTGCAGAGATTTTGTTTATTGTTGTGTGTGTGTGTGTGTGTGTGTGTGTTTAGAAAGGGAAATTTCGGTACTTTATTTGCAATACCCAAACAGTTGGCCATTCATCTTTCCATCATAGTTTGCGTAACATTACTCTGGATCATAAACGTGCTACTTGAGCAGATTAAATAAACTAGCCTGACTTGTTCCTAAAACTGACCTTGACCTAGTCTGAGACCAATATCATCAGCCATATCACCGACCCAGTTACATTTAACATTTGTTGTGAGCAGTGGAGCAGTGGGACTAGAAAAGGAAACAGTGACCCCAAAAAGCTAGGGAACTATAGACCGGTGAGCCTGATATCAGTGGTGGGTAAGTTGTTGGAGGGGATTCTGAGGGATAGCATTTACATACATTTTCGAAGGATCAGAGTAGACAACGTGGCTTTCTGCCTGGGAAATCATGTCTCATTAATTTGGTGGAGTTTTATGAAGAGGTGACAAAGAAGATTGATGAAGGGAGTTTGGTTGACATTGTCAATATGGACCTCAGCAAGGTGTTCATAACATTCCGACTGGTAGGCTGATGAGTAAGGTTCGGTCACATGGGATACAGAAGAAGCTCGTCACAATTGATGTGAAGGTAGAGGGATATTTTTCAGACTGGAGGCTTGTGAGCAGCAGTGTGCTGTAAGAATCAGTACTGAGTTTACAGCATTTCATCATTTATGTAAAGGATTTAGATATGAATATTGGGGCCATAGTTCGTAAGGTTACAGACAACATCAGAAAGGTGGTGTAGTAGATTATCTCAGAGTACAAAGAGACCACAATTAGATTGGACAAAGGGGCAAGGAGTGACAGATGAAGTTTAATTTAGATAAATACGAGTTTACGCATTTTTGGAAGGCAAATCAGGGCAGAAATTATACACTCAATGGCAAGGTCCTGGGGAGTGTTGTGAGACAAATGGACATAGGGCTGCAGGTACATTGTTCCTTGAAAGTGGAGTCGAATGCAGATAGTGCGGTACAGAACACATTTTACAAATTTGCCTTAATCAGTCAGAACGTTGAGTATAGGAGTTGTGGTGGCATGTTGTATCTATAAAGGATGTTGGTGAGGCCACTTTAAGAATACTGCATACAATTCGGCTGTCTGCAGAAAAGATTTACACAGATGTCCCAGGACTGGAGGTTTGAGCTTTAAGGAGAGGTTGATTAGTTTGAGGTGTTTCCCCCTGGAGTGTCAGAGGCTGAAGGGTGACATTATAGACGTTTATAAAATCATCAGGGGCATGGATATTCTGAACAGCCACGTTCTGCTCCCCAGTGTAGGGGAGTCCAGAACAAGAGGGCATACGTTGAAGGGGAGAGGATGAATGATTTAGAAGGGACCTGAAGATAAATATTTCACACAGAGAGTGGTGTGTGAATATAAAGCGCTGTCAGTGGAAGTGGTGAAGGCGGTTACAATCGCACATTTAAAAAGTATCTGAAAGAGGAGGGATATTGGCCAAATGCTGGCAAATGAGGCTAAACCAGATTTGGTATCTGTTCGGAGTAAACAGATTGGACTAACGGGTCTGTTTCTATTCTGCATGACTCTGATTCTATAAGAAGGATGACGAATAATTCTGAAAGTACCTTTCAAATCAGAATCCTCTTCACTGGAAGTTTATCATGCCTCTATGTTCACATTGATTGAAAGTTGCGTTAGTGAAAAATTTGGCAGAGAACTGAGTAAATGATAATGGGACGCAGACAGGAAATTGGGACTGAGACCCCAACCTGATCAGCCACAATCTTAGTGCCTGGTGGAGAAAGGTCAACATATGTAATGACTCACTCCTGTCCCTCAATCCCATGTTCGTGTGTTCCATTCAGGCCATTAAACCTGTTAGGCAGGAGCATTTAGAGGCTAATTACTTATATAACTTGGTGCACAGAAACAGAGGAGATCATTCGGCCCTTCAAGACTGTCCCACACGCTTTGAGGTGATTTGAGTAATGTAATTGTAAAATCCAGGCTGGGTAAGAAAGAGGCCCCCCATCTCTCTTTACAGAGCTTCCCCTCTCTGAAACTTGTGCTCCATTTGTTGGTCATGTTGTAGACCCAACTTCACTATGAATACAGCCCACATACCTAACCAATCAATGGATCACAACATCCTCTTGTCTCCCTGACGGCAACATTCAATAACAGAACATTCATGAAAATAACACCCACTAACTTTCCAATAACAGAATGGGAGAACATCAGAAACAGGGACAGGTCGTTCACTCCCCAAGCCTGCCTTGCCCTTCTTTAAGATCATGACTGATCTGCTCGTGGTCTCAAATCCTCTTTCATACCCAATTCTTCATCGCCCTCAACTCTCTGACAGGTCAATATCGATCTACCTCCTCTTCAAATACTTTCAGTCATTTGGCTCCCCGAACACTCTTGAGAAGAGAAATCCTGACATTCAATGCCACCTGTTTGAAGAAAACACTTGCTGCTCTTATATCATGGTTTATTGATATGGTCAAAAGAGGTTGAGACAAGGGGTCAGGTAAAAATAACTGGCCCCGATATCAAGGCAGTGGTTAACTTCTGTTGACATCAAGGAGTTTAACAAAACTGGACTTAATGGGAATCAGAGTAAACTCTCCAGTGTTTGGAGTCAAACATGGCACAAAGGGAGATGGTCATCATGTCAGTCCTGGGTCACCTCTGTGGGAGATCCTCAGGGCAGCTTCCTCTTCACAAACAGTTCCAGCTGCTTCATCAATGTTTCCCCACCCTCACCTTCCCCACCATAAGATCAGAAGTGGGGATGGTCACTGAGGATTCCACAATGTTCAGAATAATTTGACGCCCCCATCAGCTTCTGAAGTGGACTGTGTCCATGTGCAGCAAGACATGGACTCCATTGAGGCTTGTGCTTTTAAAGAGTCCGGAATATTCATATAAAGGACTGTCTGACACTGCACATTGCCACAGTAAAATAAGAGATCATTCAGCACCTCACGCTGGTTACACAGGAATATGAGGAGGTCGTTCAGCCCATTGACACTATTGGAGAAGAACAGGGATAGCCCACTCAGTGCCTCCAGCCTATTATTCAGGAAGAGAAGGATTCTAGTGTGATGGGCCACACCAGAGCCCCTCGACAATATTTGAAGGCGGGAGCCGAGACTCTAATGTTTTCTTATTTTAAAGAAATAGTAAAGTGTCTGTTCCAGATGCAATGTGACCTGTCAACAACTCGGTGTGAGGCATAACACCATTTACTAAAACACGATAGATGAAATAAAACCAAAGAAAGAAGAATTTAGAATAACGTAATTATATTGGATGAGTTAACAGAATAATAGATCGAGGAACAAATACTAATGAACTGTTTCAATACAGGAAAATCACATGAACACAGCCCTTGGCAAAAAGGAATATTCAGACACTGAATGACACAAATATTTCTCCAATTCAGGATTTAAAAACAGCACCAAGAGAAAATTCATAGAGAGTAGCTGCCAGGAGACATTCACTGAAGTTTTCAACTCGGTGGAGACCCCAATAATTTTTGATGTCACTGAGAAACCAAAACCGAGTGATCCTAATCTGTGAGAGCTGGCCACACCCATTCAGGCCGCATTAAAATAAATCTAAGGCCTCACTAGTTGTTTACTCAAGTGGTCTTAATTGGCCAGCGTGGTAACGGTCATTCAATCTCTCTCTTAAAAGAAACCAGAACAAAATAACATCTTAAAGCTACAATATCATCACACTCGTCAGCACATCGAGCTGTCATACAGGAACCAGTCGTAACCCAATCCGGCCCTTGACCCTGTCCAATCGGACGAGGAAGAAGCCTGTCAGTTCCTTGAATCACTTATACAGGAACAGTAGGAGGCCATTCCCACCTCAATACACTTAAACAACGGTGAATGAGGTAATTGATGCTGATCCTGATGAATGGCTTATGCCCGAAACGTCGATTCTCCTGCTGTGCTTTTCCAGCAAACCACTGTCTACTCTGATCTCCAGCATCGCAGTTCTCACTGTCTCCTAACTGATGCTTTAACATGATGAACAAGTAGAGCAGAGGCTGCACAGACAGACTGCTACATGTTGTTCCTCGTAGCTCCGTCTGTCATGATGCACACGTGGGACTTTAACGTGGTTTTCTAGTGGTGAGGAGGGAAGCCATATGTCTTGTGTGCAGTCTCAAGAAGGCACCTTCCATCTCCGAGAAGCCAGCCTGGTGTTCGCTATGTAGGGTGGAAGCTGGTGTGAATGGATACCTGTTTCAGATGGAAGGTATTGTGGCTGCTGTTGGGGATTGTGAGCAACATGACGTTCAGTACCGTGACATCAAACAGGGTGTAAGTTACCTGAACATCAACTCCTTTGTCTTTTTCTTTCGCTTTTCCTTCCTGCTGTAACTTATGACAGTGGGATGTTGTTACTACACAGTCTGGAAAATTCCTGGTTATATTTCTTTTAACTCCTCAGTCCCCTAGTTTTCATTTGACTTCTCCAACATAAGAGGTCTCTGCCACCTTGGATCCTATTAAATCGTTCACAAGAACAAACTGCATTCCTGGAACTGACACTCTGTCACTCACTCTCACTGTTACTTCCCCAATACTGATTTAGCACTCCAATATGATGTTTCTGTCCCCAGCCTTAATTTCTGCCCCAATTCCACAAATTATCACGCTCTTGAGTAACATGTCAGAAAGAGTGAAAATCATTCCATATCTTGCTATGAGGGGCTGAGAGAAAGTGAGGACTGTAAATGGAGGAGATCAGAGTTGAAAAGTGTGGGGCTGCAAAAGCACAGCAGATCAGGCAGTATCTGGGAGGCAGGAGAGTTGACGTTTCAGGCACAAGTCCTTCATCAGATAACTGGGGGGTAAGGGAGGGGGAAGGGGGCTGAGAGATAAATAGGAGGGTGAGGGTGGGGCTGGGTGGGAGGTAGCATGCAAGGCGATAAGTAGATGCAGGTGGGGTGTGATGGTGATAGGTCGGAGAGGAGAGTGAAGTGGATAAGTGGTAGGAGAGCTGGACCCCTCAAACTATACAGCATTAACATCGACTTCGCCAATTTCCAAATCTCCCCTCCCACAGCCTTATGCCAGATTCAAACATTCAAATTAGCACCGGCCTCTTGAACTGTCTTAATTGTCTATCGTCCTTCCCACCTATTCACTCGATGCTCTCCTCCAACATATCACTGTCACTCCCACCTACATCTTCCTATCGCCCTCCCAGTGACCGACCCGCGAGTCCTGCTCCTATCCTCCTATTTATCTTTCCGCCCCCTTGTACCACCGCCACATTCCTGACGATGGGTTTATACCTGATATGTAGATTGTCCTGCTCTTCAGATGCTGCCTGATCTATTGTGCTTTTCTGGCACCTCACTTCTCAACTTTTCGCGACAGAGCAGATTCCGTATCTCAGAAAATTATATTTTATCGTCCTCCCCTCCCCCCACCTTCTGAATTATCTTTATCCACAGAGGCGAATTCTATATAGGACCAGGCACTGACACTGTACCTAGGCTGTGCACTCTCCTACAGCTCCTTGGAAACTTGGGGTCTTCTTTAACAGTTTCACTAATGCCACTGGCTTAGCCTCTTCTACCACATCTTTTCCCAAATTGTCTTCCTTCAACCCACAGCATGGTGTGTCCCAGCTTACTGCAATGAAATTTCCTTTTCCCAGTGCCTTTCTTAAACCATTGACACTGTATTTTTTTGTGTTTCACACCCTAATAGTGAGAACACCTGAGGCCTTTCACTTCCTTTCAACTCCCTTGGGCTTCTTTTTTCACCTATAGTAAACTATTGTGCCTACTGTTCGCTTTGTAATGTGTGACCTCCCCTTCTCCCAGTTTCTATCCCTCACAGGATGAAAATCCTCCCAGGAGCTACACCATCTCATGCACCAATGCAAATTTACCTGCCATTTCTGCAGCGCTTCTCACTTCTTGAAATTTCTAATCATTCACATTAATTTTTACCATCTCGAGAAGTGAGTCTTTAAACTCCTCCAGCAGTATTATCTCACTACGAGCCTCACAGGTCTTATCCATTTTTAAGGCCAGGACCCATCTACCAAAATGACTGTGTTTAATTCTTTCAAATTCAACATAAGCCTGACCTGGATTTGTCTCTATATTTCTGAACCTCTGCCTATATTCTTCTAGTACCAATTCATAACCAACCAAATATAGCCAGTTTGACATCGGCATAATCTCTTGACCCCTCATCTGACAGCGTTGCAAAAACCTCACTCCTGTGCCCACCAGCATAGTCTGAACGAGCATTACCCACAAGTTCACTGGACACACCATCTGCCGAGCCATTTTGTTTTTCAAATGAAATAAAAACAGACATTGACATTTTTCTCATTGAAATATGACAATGTATTATCATAGCTGTATACATCCCGTAATCTCTATCCTCTGTCGAAGACTGAGAGGGATCTGATTAAGACGTATAAGATTATGAAAGGATTGGACACTCTGGCAGCAGGGAACATGTTTCCGCTGATGGGTGAGTGCCGAACCAGTGGACACAGCTTAAAAATACGGGGTAGACCATTTAGGACAGAGATGAGGAGAAACGTCTTCACCCAGAGAGTGCTGGCTGTGTGGAATGCTCTGCCCCAGAGGGCAGTGGAGGCCCAGTCTCTGGATTCATTTAAGAAAGAGTTGGATAGAGCGCTCAAGGATAGTGGAATCAAGGGTTATGGAGATAAGGCAGGAACAGGATACTGATTAGAAATGATCAGCCATGATCATGTTAGATAGCGGTACAGGCTCGAAGGGCTGAATGGCCTATTCTTGCATCTATTGATTAGTCTATTCTGTTAAGTTAACTTCCTTGTCTAATTCCCAACTTCCGAATTTCAAATTCTCTCTCTCTTTTCCTCTCTTTCCCTTTCCCTTTGTTCTCTCTCTGTTTCCGTTCCTATTTTCACCTTCTAACTCCAGTTGCCATATTTGCAATTTAATGTTTTTCTAACTCTACTGCGGTTGCCTGTTTCTCTGACACACCAAAGTGCTTGACCAACTCCATTACAATTTCAGCTTTCCTTTTGTCCCTGTTTAAACTCAATTCCAACCTATTTGCTAATTCTAAAAATATTCCTTCTTCTGACTTTGTAAACTTCCTTGCCAAATTTAGGAACCTCTTTAGTAATGTTAAAAAGCAATTCTTTCATTTTTACTTTAACCAACCACAAGTTAACAAAATTAAATGAATTTTCCCAACGGTTTTATTTGAAGAACCAGGTCACTAATTGCAATGTGTTGAAATCTGCTGGGACCTTTTGTACCACAAATTTGTTCACGTCTGTCCAAGTCCCCAGCAAGGCCCCAAACTGTTATGACATCAATGTCGAACCTCTCTGTTAATTAAAACAACGCACCCAGAAAAGCTCACCACGCATCATAATCTGTTAAAACGTGGGTGACAGAGAACTCCTAAATTCCACTAATTAACGAAAAATAACAATTTATATATATGCAAGTTAGCTCACTAAGCATGAATATTTGTTTTCAGATGTTTCATCACCATGACTAGGTGACATCATCAGTGAGAGTCTCCGCTGAAGTGCTGGTGGTATGTCCCGTCTCTCTATTTATGGGTTTTTCTTTCTTAAGGTGGGTGATGTCATTCCCGGTTTTTTTATTACAGGAGAAGGTAGATAGGATCCAAATTGATGCATGTATTGATGGACTTCTGGTTAGAATACTATTCCTCTAAGAACGTCTTTGCGTGTCTTAATATGTACGTGTGTTGTTCCAGTCAAAGTGATGCCCTTGTCTGCTTGTATTATGGAATATAGTGATAATGGGTCATGTATTTTGGTGGCCAGTTGGTGTTCATGTATCCTGGTAACATGACGACAGAACTATTTCAATGGCAGAAAAATGATTTTGTATACATTGTTTAATCAATGTGTGTGTGCAGATATTTTTCATATGTGCACAACATATTCTAAATGAACAACGGAGGCACAGTTATTGAAAAATGACGCACATGATGTATAAAATTTATAAACCATTATTTGATGCTCATCTATTGTGACATGTTCCCCTTCTCGCAGTGTTCCCTCCTTTTCTGGAATTCTCTACTCTAACTTCTCATTCTCATCAGGTTGTGTGTTATACATTCTTTCTTCTGGTGTCCCAACTTATTTCAATTAATCCCCTTTCTACTGGGACTTCAATATATTGGCCTGCTGGGTGCTTTCCAAAGCTAGTGTCTGTCATATTATTGCAGATAAAAGTTCTGGCATCAGACCCAACATTCGAACACATAACTCTGTTGTAAATGCACTGTTTAAAGGACCACAGCACTCAGGAATTGCCAAAACATTGAAGGATGTGCATCTACTTCTTTCAATAATCTAGTTTACTCATTTTCCACATATCCCCATCAATATCTTCTATCTCGCTCTCTCTTTGTATCTAGTCAAAAGAATTTGCCAATTATTCTTTATATCCCATCTATCAAAACACGTTATTTCGATTTATATCTCTGGCTCTCTTCTTGATGTAATGTGATTATAATTGAGCAATATCACTACAAAGACATGAGGGAGAAGCTGGCTAAAGTTAATTGGAAGGGGAGCCGAGCAGGGAAGACCACGGAGCTACAATGGCAGGAATTTATGTTGGATAATTTGGAGGATATCAGAAATTCTCCCAAAAAAGATTAAACATACTCATGGGAGGACAAGGCAGCCATGAGTGATGAGGCATCGAACCAAAAGAGGAAACATACAATGTGGTGAAGATGATTGGGAATCTAGAGAATTCATTGGCTCTGAAACTACATAAGGCTGGCATCACTGACACTGCAGAACTCTTAATCATGGCCACGGAGAGAAACAGAGGGAAACACATTCACTTTAAACACAGAAGATGGTATTACTCAAGGAAAAAGATTCAGATGAATTAAACCATTGAATTAAAATCCGTTAAATGTTTTAATGGAATGTGTCAGATTGGAAGCATGACCTCAGCAGAATGAGAATATGAAAATGAAAGTGTTACCACATCAGAAACCAGAGTAGGTCACTGAGTACAGGGCTGATGGGTGAATGGGTCTCAGTGAGAATTGGGGGACAGACAGAAGAATTGCATTTCAGATATTGGAGTTCAAAACTGTATATTCATGTCGTGCTGTAGAACACAGCAGCAGAAGAAGCAGAACACCATTCAACCACCACCTGTAATATCTTACCCAGGGATAATCTCCTCAGTCTGCCATTACAATCAACACGATCTATGTATCAGTAATGACTGTGGGTGAACATGTCACGGTCAGAACCACGTGAAAGTAATCCTGCTTTTCGCATCAGAGAGCCTCGGGAGCTGGGCGGAAGTGAAGTCGGAACACAAAGTCTGTCGGGAAGGTAAGTGATTGTTATTTGAGTGGAAGTGTTGAAGAGGGGAGCCGTGGTCTTCCCTGCTCGGCTCCCCTTCCTACACCCTCCACAGTTGAAGAGGGTGAAGGCATGACTGCCAAGCTGGTTTAGTGTGCTACGTGCTTGATGTGGGAGGTCAACGACTCTGGTGTATCTGGTTTGTATAAGTGTGGAAAGTGTGTGCACTTTCAGGTACTGACAGAGCATATTGCAGCACTGATGAAAGAACTCGAGGACTTCAGGCTCACCCGAGGGAAGGAGATCTTTCTGGCCAAGACCTTCAGCAAGGTTATTACACCGATCATACCAGAAGAGAGCAGAAGAGAGCTGGCAATAAGGAAGGCAGCGAGGAGACAGGTGCAAGAGACACTTGGGGAAGTACCTGTCAGGAACAAGTTGAATCTTTTAGAAACAGTCGAGACAGTTGACAGTGCCAGTCCGCGAGGCGGCCAGGTCTGTCAATCAAAAGTTGGCGCAGAGGCAGAGCGGAAGAGTCTGACATCGCACAGAGCCGTGGTAATAGGGGACTCCATCGTGAGAGGAACTGCTCGAGGTTTTTGTGGCAGCAGACGGGCCTTAAGGATGGTATGTTGCTTTCCTGGTGCCAGGGTAAAAGACATCACAGAGTGCAGGAAATCCTCAAAGACGAAGGTGAAGAGCCAGAGGTGGTGGTACATGTCGGCGCAAATGATGTTGGGAAGAAGAGGAGGAAAATACTACAGCGGGACTTCGGAGAACTAGGAAGATGGCTGAAAAGCAGGATGTCCAGGGTGGTTATCTCCGGTTTGCTTCCAGTTCCTCGGGCAGGTGAGGCCAGAAACAGGGAGATAATGGACTTGAACGTGTGGCTGGGGAACTGCTGCCGGAAGCAAGGATTTAAATTCTTGGATCACTGGGGTATATTTTGTGGGAAGCATAAATTCTACACGAGAGGCACGGTTTGCACCTTAATAGGTTATGGACCAGCATTCAGGCAGGCAGGTTTTCTACTGCAACACCGCTACATTTAAACCAAGTAGCGGGGGGGGGGGGGGGGGAGGGGACAAACTGGATGTATAAGAAAGAAATTGGAGGGAAAGTTAGAACAAGGGAAGTCAAGAAAGACAACTGTATCAATGAGGCAGAAAACTCAGAAAGGGAACATGCTGTAAGGTTGAGTGAAATAAGAGTTGATGGGAAGGGTGAGGGCAGTAACAAATTTAAAATACTATACATGAATGCACGAAGTATTAGAAATAATATGGATGAGCTTGAGGCTCTTTTGGAAATTGGCAGATACGATATTGTGGGGATAACTGAGACTTGGCTTCAAGTGGACAGGGCCTGGTAAAATGAATATTCAAGGCTACACGTGCTATCGTAAGGACGGACTGACGGGCAGAGGGGGTGGGGTGGCCATGTTGTTAAGGGATGATATTCAGTCCCTCGCGCGGGGGGACCTAGATTCAGGGGATTTAGAGTCAGCGTGGATAGAGCTGCGAAATACTAAGGGTAAAAAGACCCTCTTGGGAGTTATCTACAGGCCCCCAAACAATAGTCTGGATGTCGGGTGTAAGTTAGATTCGGAGCTGAAATTGACCTGTTGCAAAGACGTTACTACAGTTGTTATGAGGGATTTCAACATGCAGGTAGACTGGGAGAATCAGGATGGTATTGGACCTCAAGAAAGAGACTTTGTGGAGTGCCTCAGAAATGGATTCTTAGAACAGCTGGTGCTGGAGCCGACCAGGAGAATGCAATTCTGGATCTGGTATTGAGCAATGAACCAGATTTGGTCAGGGACCTCAAAGTGAAGGAGCCATTGGGAAGTAGTGACCATAATACAATAAGCTTCAATCTTCAATTTGAGATGGAGAGGGTACAATCGGAAGTGACAATTTTTCAGTTGAGTAAATGGAACTATGGAGCTGTGAGGGAGGAGCTGGCCAAAGTTCAATGGTGCAATACCTTAGCAGGGATGACAGTGGAGGAACAATCGCGGATATTTCTGTATATAATGCAGAAGTTGCCGGATCATTCCAAAAAGAAGAAAGATCCTAGGAGGAGGCATGGGTGGCCGTGGTTGACGAGGGATGTTAAGCATCATATAAAGTTAAAAGAGAAAAAGTATAACATAGCAAAGATAAGTGGGAAAACGGAGGACTGGGAAGCTTGTAAAGAACAACAGAGGATTACTAAGAAGGAAATATGCAGAGAAAAAATGAGGCACGAAGGTAAACTGGCCAATAATATAAAGGAGGATAGTAAACGTTTTTTTCGGTATGTGAAAGGCAAAAAAATGGTTAAGACTAACATTGGGCCCTTAAAGACAGAAAGAGGGGAATATATTAAGGGGAACAAAGAAATGGCAGAAAATTGAATTGGTACTTCAGATCTGTGTTCACTGGGGAAGACACAAGCAATCTCCCTGTGGTAACAGTGGCTGAAGGACCTGAAATGAAGGTAATTTATATTTGCCAGGATTTGGTGTTGGAGAGACTGTTAGGTCTGAAGGTTGATAAGTCCCCAGGGCCTGATGGTCTATATCCCAGGGTACAGAAGGAGGTGGCTCGAGAAATCGTGGATGCATTAGTGATTATTTTCCAGTGTTCGATAGATTCGGGATCAGTTCCTGCGGATTCGAGGGTGGCTAATGTTGTACCACATTTTAAGAAAGGTGGGAGAGAGAAAGCAGGAAATTATAGACCAGTTAGTCTTACCTCAGTGGTGGGAAAGATGCTGGAGTCTATTATAAAGGATGAAATTATGACACATCTGGATAGTAGTAACAGGATAATCAGAGTCAGCATGGCTTTATGAAGGGGAAATCATGCTTGACTAATCTTCTGGAATTTTTAGAGCATGTAACTCTGAAGATAGACGAGGGAGATTCAGTAAATGTAGTGTACCTGGACTTTCAGAAAGCTTTTGATAAAGTCCCACATAGGAGGTTAGTGAGCAAAATTAGGGAGCATGGTATTGGGGGCAAAGTACTGACTTGGATTGAACGTTGGTTGGCCAATAGGAAGCAAAGAGTAGTGATAAACGTCTCCATTTCGGAATGGCAGGCACTGACCAGTGGAGTACTGCAGGGATCAGTATTGGGACCATAGCTTTTTACCATATATGTTAATGATATACAAGATGGTATTAGTAATAACGTCAGCAAATTTGCTGATGATGCTAAGCTGGGTGGCAGCGTGAAATATGATGAGGATGTTAGGAGATTACAGGGTGACCTGGACAAGTTAGGTGAGTGGTCAGATGCGTGGCAGATGCAGTTTAATATGGATAAATGCATGGTTATCCACTTTGGTGACAAGAACAGGAAGGCAGATTACTACCTAAATTGAATCAATTTAGGTAAAAAGGCAGTACAGAGAGTTCTAGGTGTTATTGTACACCAGTCAATGAAGGTAAGCATGCAGCTCCAGCAGGTAGTGAAGAAGGCTAATAGCATGCTGGCCTTCACAACAAGAGGGATTGAGTATAGAAGCAAAGAGGTCCTTCTGCAGCTGTACAGGGCCCTGGTCAGACCACACCTGGAGTACTGTGTGCAGTCCTGGTCACCAAATATGAAGAAAGATATTCTGGCTATTGAGCGAGTGCAGCGTAGGTTCACGAGGTCAATTCCTGGAATGGCGGGATTACCTTACACTGAAAGACTGGACAGACTGGGCGTGTATACCCTTGAGTTTAGAAGACTGAGAGGGGATCTGATTGAGACATATAAGATTATTAAAGGATTGGACACTCTGGAGGAAGGAAACATGTTTCCGCTGTTGGGTGAGTGCCGAACCAGAGGACACAGCTTAAAAATACGGGGTAGACCATTTAGGACAGAGATGAGGAGAAACATTTTCACCCAGAGAGTGGTGGCTGTGTGGAATGCTCTACCCCAGAGGCCAGTGGAGGCCCAGTCTCTGGATTCATTGAAGAAAGAGTTGGATAGAGCTCTCAAGGATTGTGGAATCAAGGGTTATGGAGATAGGGCAGGAACAGGATACTGATTAAGGATGATTAGCCATGATCATACTGAATGGTGGTGCAGCCTTGAAGGGCAGAATGGCCTACTCCCGCACCTATTGTCCATTGTCCATTGATGCTAACCCATTAATTTTACCGGACTTGAGCAACAGATTAGATTAGATTACTTACAGTGTGGAAACAGGCCCTTTGGCCCAACATGTCCACACCGCTCCGCCGAAGCGCAACCCACCCATACCCCTACGTCTACCCCTTACCTATACTACGGACAATTTAGGATGGCCAATTCAACTCACCTGCAGATTTTTGGACTGTAGGAGGAAACCGGAGCACCCGGAGGAAACCCACGCAGACACGGGGAGAATGTGCAAACTCCACACAGTCAGTCGCCTGAGGCGGGAATTGAGCCCGCGTCTCTGGCGCTGTGAGGCAGCAGTGCTAACCACTGTGGCACCGTGCCGCCCACAAAGATCTGATCAAAGCTCCGCAGTCCTGCCACATTAAGTCATAAATGGTGATGGATGATTAAACAAATGCCTGGAAAAAGGGATCCACAGATATCCCCATCCTAGATAATGGAACAGACCTACATCCCAGTGTAAAAGGCAATGATGTAGTATCTGCGCCATCCTCAGCCAGAAGTGTTGAGGCGATGATACACCCCACTCTCACCATGATGCCCACAGAATCACAGATGCCAGTCTTTAATCAATCTGATTCGCTGCCCGTGACATGAAAAAACAGCTGAACATAGTAGATACGACAAAGACAATGGGCCCTGACTCCATTCCTGTAATAGGACTGAAGACCTGTGCTGCACAACAAGCCGTGTCCCTGGGGAAGCTGTTTCATTGCAGCTCCTACTCTGACATCTCCCTGGCAATGTGGAAAATTACTCAGCTATGCCCGGTCCCCTAAGAGGGGAATAATTACAATCTGACCAATTACCACTACCTTGGGACAGTCACGATAGTCAAGTTGGTGTGAGTTCTTTTTGACGGAGCTGTCAAGCAGCTCAGAAATAACCAGCTCAGTGTTGTCTCTGATAGGTCCCCATGTAGAGATGGTGCTGTTGTGGAAATGTTATTGGATTACTAATCCAGACCAGGCTAATGGTCTGGCAGCGGGTGGAAGTTTAGAATAATTAACAAAATATTAAGATGCAAAATCTGGTGTCAGTAATATGACCTTGAAGCCAATATCGATTGTAAACACGAATTTGCTTCCCCAATGGACTTTCAGGAAGCAAATCTCCTGTGCTTTCCTGTTCTGTCTAAAACGTGACTCCAGACACATAGATATATGAGAAACGTTTCAATGGTGTCTGAGTCGGCCAAGCAGATAATCTATTGTTTCAAACTGCTCCGAGGTCTTATAGGATAAAACCAGACAGAACACCCGGCACCAACATCGGTATCGGAAAAGGGAATGGTAAACACAATCCTGTCGCCCCTGCAGAGATCTCCTCCTTAACATCTGAGAGTCTGTGACAAATGTCCCACAGACTACACAGAAACACCGGTAAAGGAGGATTTTGTAAAACACATTGAGCCTCACCCATTCCAGTTCATGTTCAAACATCTCCTCAATGCATTTATCCCACACTATGAAAATATCGATTAATGTGAGTAACCTTGGAAAGCTATAAAATAGGAAATGCAGTGCTCCCTTTGGTCCATCAAGTTTGCTTCCCAATTCAATATAATGGCGGCTGGCCCATATTTCCACACCGTACTCCTGCTCTCCCACCATCCCTTTACTGTCCCTAAATCCTTATTTATATGCAGTGTCTTGGCTACCAGATGTGAGCGAATTCCCAGGGTCACCAGGGTCTGAGTGCAGATATTTATTTTCATCTCAATGCAGAGTGTCCTGCCTGTATCTAATACTTTGGCCCCTTGTTTTAGACATACCAGCCAGGGGAATTATCATTCCTGCTTCCAATCTGTCTCACCATATCCGAGTGTTATATATGTTATTGAGATCTCCACTCATTTTCCTAAAGCCCATGGAATACAGGCCTAGTTGCCCCAAACCCTGCTCCCCTACAACAAGCCTGTCATCCCAGAGATCAGTATGGTCATCCACTGCACTCCCGCAATGTCAGGTTTATCCTTTATTGGGTAAGGAGTCCACAACTGCACACAATACTGCGCAATGTTCAAGATGGGGTCCCAACAAGGCCCTGTATAGTTGCAGTAAGAAACTCTTACTCCTGGACTCAAATCCCCCTGAAATGAAGGTCAATGCACCAGTTACCTTCCTAACTGCTTTCTGTTCCTGCAATATTGTTTTCAGTGACTGGTGTACAGGGAGATCCAGATCCTTTTCAATGCTACAGCTCCCCCCTTGGAGGGTCTATGTACACTGGTCAGCGTGACAATGCCATTCCCAGTATTGACCTCTGGGTAGAGGAAGCACTGCGCTGCAGGGACCTCGGAGGGTTGCTCAGAAGGAAACAACAAAAACGAGCATACATCTCTTTGTAGATCAACATGGTTCAAACATAGGCTGCCAATCTCTTGTTCCCACCAAAGGACACACCGTCACCTCTACCCGCCATGGTCTCCATCTGCCACGTATTTGCCCATTCAGTCCGCTTGTCTCAGTCACCTTGGAGCTTTTATACAACCTCCTCACCCACTCACAATCCCACATCCTTTTGTCCTATCAGCAGGCTGGGATTTGATTCCTGCAACCAAATGTTTAATGCGTATTGTGAACAGCTAGGGCCCGAGCACCGATCCCTCTGATACCTCAGCTACCTTCCTCTGTTAATTTTATTTTTCTGATTTATTTATTTCGTGAATCTGGGTATCTCTGGCTGGGCCATCATTTATTGCCTGTCCCTAGTTGCCCTTGAGCAGGTGGTGATGAACTGCCTTGTTGAATTGCAGCAGTCCACCTGTCCCACAATGCCATTAGGAAGGGAATCCCAGGATTCTGACCTGGTGACAGCGAAGGGACGGTGATATATTTCCAAATCAGGATTGTGAATGGCTAGGAGGGGAACTTGACGATGGTGGTGTTCCCATCCATCTGCTGCCCTTGTCCCTCTGGGTAGACGTGGTCGTGAGTTGGGAAGATGGTGTCTGAGGATCTTTGGTGAATCATTTCAGTGCAGTTGCTGACCACTGCTGCTGCTGACCATTGATGGTGGAGTATTGTGGATGAAACAACGCTCAAACTGTCTGCTTTGTCCAGGATGTTATCAAGTTTCTTGAGTGTTGTTGGGTCTGCAATCATCCAGAAAAATGGGGAGTAGTCTGTCATTCTTCTGACTTATGCATTGTAGATAATGGACAGTCTTTTGGAAGTCAGGATGTGAGTTACTCGCCGCGGAATTCCTAGCTTCTCACCTGCTCTTGTAGTTACTGTGTTTATGTGGCGATTCCAGTGAGTTGCTGAGCAATGATTATCCCCAGGATTTTGATACTGGGGGATTCAGTGATGGTAACACCATTGAATGCCAAGGAACAGCGATTAGATTTTATTTTAGTGGTGATGGTCACAGTCTGGCATTTGTGTGGCGTCACTATTACTTGCCATGTGTCAGCCTGGATACTGTCCAGAAATTGTTGCCTTTGGATATGAACTGTTTCAGTATCTGAGGAGCCACAAATGCGGCTGAATATTGTACAATCATTGGCAAACAACCTCACTTCTGACATTATAATAGACGGAAGCTCATTGATGAAGCAGCCCTGAAGATAGTTGGACCTAGGGATTCCTACAGACTTGTCTTGGAGCTGAATTGGCTGACCTTTATCAACCATAACAATCTTCGTATGTGTCAGGTATGATTCTAATCAGTTGAGAGTTTGCCCTGGATACCCATTGATTCCAGTTTTGCTAAGGCCCCTTCATGCCACACTTGATCGAAAGCAGTCTTGTTTTAAAGAGTTTTCGCTCTCACCCCACCTCTGGAATTCAGCTCTTTTGTCCATGTTTGAACCAAGGTAATGAGGTCAGGAGCTAAGAGGTCCTGGTGGAGCCCACACTGGGCGTCATTGACCAGGTTATATCTGAGCATGTGCTGCTTGAAAGCACTGACACCTTCCATCATTTTACTGCTGATCAAGAGTGGACTGTTGGGTTGGCAAATGGCCGAATTGGATTTGTTCTACTTTTTATGTACAGGAGATACTTGGGTAATTTTCCATATAATCGGGTAAATGTCATTGTCGTAATGGTAGTGGAACAGCTTTGCTAGGGCAGTGACAAGTTCAAGAGCTCAAGTTTACAGTACTATTGCCAGAATGTTGTCAGCATGTGTCCCCTTTGCAGTATCCAGTGTCTCCAACTGAATCTGGACATCACGTGGAGTGAATATAATTGACTGATGACTGGTAACTGAATTGCTGAGGACCACTGGAGGAGGCTGAGATGGATCATCCACTCAGCATTTCTGACTGAAGATTGTAGCGAATGCATCAGCCTTATCTTATACACTGAAGTGTTGGGCTCTTCCATTATGGAGGAAGGGGTTATTTGTGGAATCTCTTCCTCCAGTGAATTGTTTAATTGTCCCCAGCTTTTCTCGACTAGAAGTGGAAGGACTGCAGAACTTAGATCTGATCCGTTGCTTGTGAGATCACTAAGCTCTGTCTATCACTGACTGCTTTTGCTGTTTAGTGCACACGTTGTCCTGTTTGGTGGCGTCACCAGGCTGACATCTCATTGTCAAGTGTGCCAAGTGCTGCAATTGCTCTCCTGCACTCTCCATTGAACTAAGGTTAATCCTCTGGATTGATGGTAATTCTTGTGAGGGGGAAATGCCACGACATGAGGGTGTGCAGGAGTACAATTGTGCTGCTATTGCTGACCAATAATACCTTATGGAAACCCAGACTTGAGCTGTTAGATCTGTTTGAAGTCTGTCTTAGTAAACACATGGACAGTGCCACTCAAACTGATGGAGGTTATTCTCAATGTGAAGGTGTGACTTGTCTCCACAATGACTATGCGGTTGTCACTCTTCCCAATATTGTCATGGGCAGATACTTCTGCAATTGAGAGAATAATAAGGATGTGGTCAGGTATGTATTTTGCACTTGTTGGTTCCTTCACCGCCTGCCACAGACCCAGTCTAGCTGTTATATCCTTTAGGATCCGGCCAGCTCGATCAGTACTGCAGCTGCAGAGCCACTTTTGATGGTGGCCATTGAAATCCCCCACCCAGAGTTCATTTTGCGGCCTTACCACCGTCAGTGTTTTCTCCAAGTGTTTGTCAGCATGGAGGTGTACTGATTCATCAGTTGAGAGAGGCTGGTACATGGTAATCAGCAGGACGTTTCCTTTTCCATGCGTAAACTAACGCCATGAGGCTTCATGGGATAGAGAGTCACTATTGAGGATTTCCAGAGCAATTCTCTTCCAGCTGTATCCCACTGTGCCGCCATTTCTGCTGTGACTGTCCTGCTGGTGAGATAGGAGATATCCGGGGAAGGTGATGGGGTGTCTGGGACATACTCATACTCACAGAATCATATCTTGCAGACAATGTCAGGTTGTTGCTTGACGAGTCTGTTTATTTCTATTCACTGTTTCCTGCCAGCTGTCCCATTCTGGAAACATGTCCATATATTAGCCCTAATCCACTAAGATTTAATTTTGCAAACTAGGCTTGGCGCTTTACCATAGTATTTGCTGAAAATCCAAATGTATTACTTCCGTTGCTTCTCTTTCATTTGTCCCCCAGTCTGTTTCTCAATCATAATTCCCATTTCATAAATCTACGTTAATATTGTCTATGACCATGATTTTCAGTCCTACTAATTTCCACTAAACCATTTACTTGCTATGTTCTATGTTCCATGTACTGTATCCTTTTTCCACACCAGACTTGGTTTTCCTAGTATTGTTAGAATGTTCTGTGAAGACAGAACTGAAGTAGTGGTTTAATAGTTCTGCCATTTCCCTGCTCTCCATTGCCCCTTCTCTGGTTTCAGATTGTAAGGAAGCTGCACTTATTTTGTAATACTTTTCACACTGACAGGATTTAATAAGCTATTAAAGCTCACTCTTATAACCCTTGTGAATATACTCTTCACAAACTGATCAACTTCAGCTGCTCAATAACTGACCTTCCACACCATACACTCACAGGAGTATAGACCCTGTGCCAACAGAAATACAGCACGACCTATATTGGTCCCAGTTTCCAACAACAGGCCCATAGCCTGGAATGCTATGACGCTTCCAAGTGCTCGTCCAAGCACTTTTTAACGGTTGTGGGGCTACCCATGATAACTCTCCTCTCAGCAAGTGCATTCCAGACGCCAACACCCTCTGGGTGAAAAAAAAAATCCTCTCTGTACCTCAAACTCTTCCCTTTAAAAGTGTGCTCCTTTGTTCTTGACACCCTAACTAAAATCACCTTATGAAACTCAAGATCACAGGCTGAGTTTCCCCATCAGATAATCCTGTCATTGCAGGGATGAATCTGGATAATACCGTTTGCAGTTCATCTGTAGTCATTATATTCCGTTTTGGATTGGGACTCCAAAAGGTACACGATACTTTAAGTTTAGTCTCACCAACACTCTATGCAACTGGTGCACGACATCTTCTACATTGCAATTACATCACATGAATATAAACCTATTTTTAAGTGTCCCATTTGCATATATTCTTCCCAATACCTTGCGCTTTAATTTTTCTTATGAGCTTACTGTGTGAGTTCTTTAAAAAGTTGTTCCTGAATATCCAACTATTCGTTATCTATTGGTTCTTCATTGTCTATGTTGACAAGAATCATCTTCAAACCATTCCAAAAAGTGTTTGCCACTTATGGCTTTCATTTAATCGATGCGTTATCATACTTCCCAGTTTTTCCATTATCTTCTACATATCTAGCAGCACGTTCTTTGTAACTGAGTCCAACAGACACCCGACTGTGGATGACAAGTTACCGGTCTGCAGTTCACTGCTCTCCACCTTCATCCTTTCTTAAACTGTTGGATGATATTTATAACTTTCACCTTATTCAGATTGGCTAAATGCCGTTCAGTAATGTGTAGAGAAATACCATGAAAATCCGCAATGCAAGCATTATGTCTATTGCTGCTTCATCAGAAATTCTTGTATGAACTACATCTGGTCTGTCAGATTTATCAATACTCAATCCAGCTGTCTTTTCAAAGACGACCTCATCACTGATAAGAATGATCTTAGACTTTGCTTACACAAGTCCCACGGTCACTTTGTATTTCTGGAAGAATTTCTGGATATTCTTCCTTGAAGATGGACACAAAAATAACTGTTTCTTTTCCCTGTGATTTCTCTGTTCTCTATAATAAATGATCCTGTCTGCACACTCACTGTCCCACATTTGACCTTGTTTTTGCTTGTGTTTCATACATTGATCGACGCTTTTTAGCAGGCTTTATTTTTTGGTTGCATGCGTTACATTTTTGATTTTCTTCTCAGTTTCTTGGTCATCCTTTCCTGGGCCTTACCTTTCTCTGAATCCACTGGCTTACTACAACACTTGGCATTTTTCAATGCTACCTTCTTTGATCTAATAAGTAGATGAAGGTGAGGTTGATGGGATAGAAGGTGGACACATAGGAACGTTCAAAAGGGCGGTGCTGAGTTGGATGTTTGGTCAGGGATAAGGTGGGGTTTGGGGAAGTGGGGAAACTGGTGAAATCCACATTGACCCCTGTGGTTGGAGGATCCCAAGGCAGAAGATGAGGCTTTCTTCCTCCATGCTACTGGTGGTGTGGGAATGGAGATGGAGCAGGCCCAGAACCCTCATGTCCTTGGCAGAGTGGGAAGAGGATTTAAAGTGTTCAGCCACAAGACGGTGGAGTTGGTCAATGTGGTTGTCCCAGCGATGTTCTTTGAAAGGATCCATAAGTTGGCGTCCTGTCTCGCCAAAGTAGAGAAGACCACATTGGGTGCAAAAGGTGCAGTAGATGAGGCGTTCTGTCTCCGTTCATCACCTTTCACTTTCAGCCCCTCTTTCATCTACCTATCACATTCCCAGCTACCTCCCCCCGCCACACCCCCTTCTCATTTATCTCTCAGCCACTTTGGACCAAAAGCCTCATTCCTGATAAAGGGCTTATGCCCAAAACATAGATTCTCCTGCTCCTAGTATGCTGCCTGACTATGCTTTCCCAGCACCATACTCTTTGACTCTGATCTCCCACATCTGCAGTCCCCACTTCCACCTTACACCTTCATGGCTTGCATGAGTCAGATTTATAATGGTTATTTCAGATAAAACAAAATTTGTTGTGTACCCAAACATCATAAATGAAAACAAATGCATTGTGGTCATTGGTCCCAAAAGTTCCTTGCCAGCAAAGTTTTCAATTAGTTCTTCTGATCATTCAACACCAATTCCTAAATAACCTGATCTCGAGCTCAGTGGTCGACATAATGTTAATACAAGCCATCTCACACATGCTCATGAAATCCATTTTCCCATCATTAGCATTCAGTTGGGTTCACACAGCTTAGATATAATTTAAACAGCACATTATTACTGCAGTAGCCACACACGTGCATATCTTATTTTCATCTTTTATAACATTACCTGCATTTGTATTCCAGCTTTCACTTTGATATATAACTCCCATCAATGTTTCCTCCTCCTTGCTGTTTCTGAGCTCCACCTTATTAGGTTGTGTAGAATCTGAGCGATGTGGTCTCTGGGTAAATTAATTTTCGCGATCACCTCGCCACATCATTTATGCTCTTCTTGAGATCTTCCGTTATGCCGTGGAGTAGAGAAAGACAACGACCTTTCAACTACGTTGTGTATTTCCCCTGAGACTGCTGAAACCTCGTTGGGAAACATACAGCAAGCTGATAAATTGTTGGTCCTGCTGTACAGGGTCTTAGTGAGATCACATCTGGAGCAGTGTAAACAGATTTAATCTCCTCACCGAGGAAAGGATTTTGTTACATTGGAATAGATCGTTCCCTCAACTGATTCCTGTAATGAAGGTCTTAACCGATAAGGAAAGGATCATCAGGTTGAGTTTAGAAGAATGCAAGATGATCATATTTTTACATCGAACACCAGAAGGAGTCAGCAATAGAAGCCAATTACTCAATAAATGGAGGAATCCATTCCACTTCTCCAGCTTGATACACAGGAACAGCTGAAGGATATTCACGCCTTTGACCCTTTTACAACAGGACAGGACAAGGTTATACAGCCCTGGAGCTTGATATAAGGTTACAGGAGGAGACTAATCCGCCCCTCGATTCAAAACACTTGACCCAGAGTAGGCCATGCTGCACCATTATCCTGTTACACAGCAACAGGATCAGTCCATTCAGCCTCCTCAAGTCTGTAACACAGGAACTGGAGTTTTGGAAAACAGGAGGTCATTCAGTCCCGCCGATTCTTTGTTTTAGAATTAGACAAGGATACAAATTATCTGAGAATTTTTTAAATGAGAAAGTTGGAGGTAATTCAGACACGTGTCTGTTATGTAAGAACAGGAGAAGACCAATCACTCCCTCAGTTCCATCTCGGGAGTGCATGAGGAGACCGTTCAGTATCTCCAGCCTCTTATGGAAGAATATGAGAAGATCCATCATCCCCTCAAAATATTACACAGCAATAGGAAGATTCCTTAACCCCCCAATGCCCTAACACATCAACAGGAGGAGGTCATTCTGGCTTTAGAGATGAGAATATCGGAAAACCAGAAAGACGTCAGCCCATCGAGTTTGTACACCAGCAGGATGATGAATCCATTCAGCCACACATACCCCTTACACAGCAATTGGAGCAGACCTCTTAAAACGTGTGCTGGTTAAACAGGAATTCAAAGAAAACATAAATGTTTTCAAAAGGGAAGATCTTATAATAACTGTATACATTAGGGAGTAAAACGTAACGATAAAACTATTGCAATTTAAGGCAAATTATTAGAATCCGTTGTTGAGGACATTTTCAAAGTTAAACCACAATCCATAACGGTTTTACAAAGGATAAACCGAATATGAATTGTTTGCTTGAGTTACTTAAGGATGTGACAAACAAGGTGGATAGTAGGATTCCTGGAGATGGAATTTATCTGGTCTTCCTGAAGGCATCGGATATGTCGGTTCTCCAAAGATAAAGTGGTAAGATCAAACAACATGGGTTAAGGAGTAATTTATTAGCTCGGATGGAGGATTGGTTAACCAACAAAATGCAGTCAGATGGAATAAATGTGGCATTTTCTTTTGGCAAATGCAACTTGTGGGGTGCCATAGATTTCAGTACTCATACCTCAATTATTTGAGTTCGATATTATTACACGGTTGACAGGATGGAAAATACGATTGGTTCAAAATTACGTCGGAATGAAGATGGAAGAGATATAAAAATAAATATGGATAGGTTGGTCGAAAGGGACATTATTTGGCAATGGAAATTAAATTGCATACATATGGGTTATTCAAGTTGGCCAGCATAGTAGAAAGGCAAATTATTATCTAAATGGAGAGAAACTTTAAAGTGCTTTGCAGAAGAGGGATACGGGTGTCCGCTTAGACATCACAGAAAACCTGCATGCGGGTGCTGCAAGTAATGAGAAATGCAAGCATAATTACAGTGTTTATTTGGAAAATGACAGAGTAGAAAGATAGAATGTGTTACTGTAGCTATGCAAGACATTTGCGAGGCTGCAACTGGAGTATAGTTTGGGTACGCTGACTTGTGGAAGGATGTATTTGCATTGGAGGTAATTCAGAAGAGGTTCATTAGACTGATTCCAGAGATGAAACATTTGTCTAATGAAGAGAAATTGAGCAGTTCAGCCCTATATTCTCAAGTTTATAAGAATGAAAGGAGATCTCATTGATGTCTGTAAAACGTTAAGGGTAATGGAAGTGCAGAAGTGGAATGGATTTTCTTTTCATGTGGGGCAATCTACAGCAAGATAGCAGAGTTTTAAAATGAAGAGATGACAGGAAAATGGAACAGAGGCCGCAATGAAATCAGCCAAGCTTGTATCCAATGGCGGAGCAGAGATGACATCAGTCATGTTTGTATTCAATGGCGGAGCAGAGATGACATCAGCCATGTTTGTATTCAATGGTGGAGCAGAGATGATATCAGCCATGATTGTATTCAATGGTGGAGCAGAGATGACATTAGCCATGTTTTTATTCAATGGTAGAGCAGAGATGATATCAGCCATGATTGTATACAATGGCGGAGCAGAGATGACATCAGCCATGTTTGTATTAAATGTCGGAGCAGAGATGACATCAGCCATGTTTGTATTCAATGGTGGTGCAGAGATGACATCAGCCATGTTTGTATTCAATAGTGGAGCAGAAGTGACATCAGCCATATTTGTATTCAATGGTGGAGCAGAGATGACATCAGCCATGATTGTTTTCACTGGCGGAGCAGAGATGCCATCAGCGATGTTTGTATTCAATGGCAGAGCAGACATGACATCAGCAATGTGTGTATTCAATGGCGGAGCAGAGATGACATCTGTCATGATTGAATTCACTGGCAGAGCAGACACGACATCAGCAACGTGTGTATTCAGTGGTGGAGCAGAGATGACATCAGCCATGATTGTATTCAGTGGTGGAGCAGAGATGACATCAGCCATATTTGTATTCAATAGTGGAGCAGAGATGACATCAGCCATGATTTTATTCAATGGAGGAGCAGAGATGATATCAGCCATGATTCTATTCAATGGTGGAGCAGAGATGAATTCAGCCAAGTTTGTATTCAATGGTGGAGCAGTGATGCCATCAGCCACGATTGTACTCAATGGCGGGGAAAAGATGTCATCAGCCGTGATTATACTCAATGGCGGAGCAGACATGACATCAGCCATTTTTTTTTGTATTCAATGGTGGAGCAGAAGTGACATCAGCCATATTTGTATTCAATGGTGGAGCAGAGATGACATCAGCCATGATTGTTTTCAATGGCGGAGCAGAGATGACATCAGCGATGTTTGTATTCAATGTCGGAGCAGGCATGACATCAGCCATGTTTGTATTCAATGGCAGAGCAGACATGACATCAGCAATGTGTGTATTCAATGGCGGAGCAGAGATGACATCAGCCATGATTGTATTCAATGGTGGAGCAGAGATGAATTCAGCCAAGTTTGTATTCAATGTTGGAGCAGTGATGACATCAGCCATGATTGTACTCAATGGCGGAGAAGAGATGTCATCAGCCATGATTGTATTCAATGTTGGAGCAGAGATCACATCAGCCATTTCTATATTCAATGGCGGAGCAGAGATGACATCAGCCATGATTGTACTCAATGGCGGAGCAGACATGACATCTGCCATGTTTGTATTCAATGGCGGGGCAGAGATGTCATTAGCCATGTTTGCATTCAATGGCGGAGCAGAGATGACATCAGCAATGTTTGTATTCAATGGCGGAGCAGAGGTGACATCAGCCAGGGTTGTAATCAATGCTGGAGCAGAGATGACTTCAGCAATGTTTCAATTCAATGGTGGAGCAGAGATGACATCGGTCAAGATTGTATTCAATGGTGGAGCAGAGATGAAATCTGCCATGATTGTATTAAATGGCGGAGCATTTATGACATCAGCCATGTTTGTTTTCAATGGTGGAGCAGAGATGACATCAGCCATGATTGTATTCAATGGTGGAGTAGAGATGACATCAGCCATGTTTGTATTCAATGGCGGAGCAGAGATGACATCAGCGATGTTTGTATTCAAAGTCGGAGCAGACATGACATCAGCCATGTTTGTATTCAATGGCAGAGCAGACATGACATCAGCAATGTGTGTATTCAATGGCGGAGCAGAGATGACATCTGCCATGATTGAATTCAATGGCAGAGCAAACATGACATTAGCAATGTGTGTATTCAATAGTGGAGCAGAGATGACATCAGCCATGATTGTATTCAGTGGTGGAGCAGAGATGACATCAGCCATATTTGTATTCAATAGTGGAGCAGAGATGACATCAGCCATGATTTTATTCAATGGCGGAGCAGAGATGATATTAGCCATGATTGTATTCAATGGTGGAGCAGAGATGAATTCAGCCAAGTTTGTCTTCAATGTTGGAGCAGTGATGACATTATCCATGATTGTACTCAATGGCGGAGAAGTGATGTCATTAGCCGTGATTGTATTCAATGGGGGTGCAGAGATGACATCAGCCATTTCTGTATTAAATGGCGGAGCTGAGATGACATCAGCCACGATTGTACTCAATGGTGGAGCAGAAGTGACATCAGCCATATTTGTATTCAATGGTGGAGCAGAGATGACATCAGCCATGATTGTATACAATGGCGGAGAAGAGATGTCATCAGCCATGATTGTATTCAATGGGGGTGCAGAGATCACATCAGCCATTTCTGTATTCAATGGCGGAGCAGAGATGACATCAGCCATGATTGTACTCAATGGCGGAGCAGACATGACATCAGCCATGTTTGTATTCAATGGGGGGGCAGAGATGTCATCAGCCATGTTTGCATTCAATGGCGGAGCAGACATGTCATCAGCCATGTTTGTATTCAATGCCTGAGCAGAGGTGACATCAGCCAGGATTGTAATCAATGGTGGAGCAGAGATGACTTCAGCAATGTTTGTATTCAATGGTGGAGCAGAGATGACATCGGTCAAGTTTGTATTCAATGGTGGAGCAGACATGAAATCTGCCATGTTTGTATTCAATGGTGGAGCAGAGATGACAGCAGCCATGATTGTATTCAATGGTGGAGCAGAGATGACATTAGCCATGTTTGTATTCAATGGTAGAGGAGAGATGATATCAGCCATGATTGTATACAATGGCGGAGCAGAGATGACATCAGCCATGTTTGTATCCAATGGCGGTGCAGAGATTACATCAGCCATGTTTGTATTCAATGGCGGAGCAGAGATGACATCAGCCATGTTTGTATTCAATGGTGGAGTAGAGATTACATCAGCCATGTTTGTATTCAATGGTGGAGCAGAATTGACATCAGCCATATTTGTATTCAATGGTGGAGCAGAGATGACATCAGCCATGATTGTTTTCAATGGCGGAGCAGAGATGACATCAGTGATGTTTGTATTCAATGTCGGAGCAGACATGACATCAGCCATGTTTGTATTCAATGGCGGAGCAGAGATGACATTCAGCAATGTGTGTATTCAATGGTGGAGCAGAGATGACATCAGCCATGTTTGTATTCAATGGTGGAGCAGAAGTGACATCAGCCATATTTGTATTCAATGGTGGAGCAGAGATGACATCAGCCATGATTGTCTTCAATGGTGGAGCAGAGATGACATCAGCCATGTTTGTATTCAATGGCGGAGCAGACATGACATCAGCCATGTTTGTATTCAATGTCGGAGCAGACATGACATCAGCCATGTTTGTATTCAATGGCAGAGCAGACATGACATCAGCAGTGTGTGTATTCAATGGCGGAGCAGAGATGACATCTGCCATGATTGAATTCAGTGGTGGAGCAGAGATGACATCAGCCATATTTGTATTCAATAGTGGAGCAGAGATGACATCAGTCATGTTTGTATTCAATGGCGGAGCAGAGTTGACATCAGCCATGTTTGTATCCAATTGCGAAGCCGGCTTGAGGGGCTGAATGCCGACTGATGCTCCTCGTTCTTATTCAGCCCTTCGAATGTGTTAGACAGGAATGGGGGATGATTGGTTTTCAAACAGCAAGCATGCACTCCGGATAAATCAGTCTTAATCAGTGGACAAGTCTTAAACTCTTGAGTCATATAGCGACCACCGATGGCACCTCAACTATTTACAATCTATATCAATGATCCGTGGGATGGAACAGATGTATTGATACTGAACTTGGTGATGTCGCTGTGATAAGGAAGAGATTATATTTTCAAGAGGGGGTGGAGAGTCTGCAAATATAGAGTGGTAAAAGCAATGGATAATTGTTTGGCAGGTGGAATATAACATGATATAACCTGTCATTCCACTTCCAGGAATAATGGAAGGCAGTATGTTCCCGAAATGGAGAGGAATTACAGGGATTAATGATACTGTGTACTGCGGGGTTCATACCCGTTCAGACATGGGAGGTTTTGTTCCATTCCCGATTGTCTGCTCTTTGACGCTCCATATGACCCCATTGCTCTCCGTACACATGAAATATTTTGTTGTGGTTGGTTGGTGGTGTGATGATGTTTTCAAATGTGTATCAAGGGGACGGCCTTTATGCAAGATACATTCATTCCTTTCTACAAGGAGTCCCGCAGACGATAAGAACGGCTGCCTACTTCTGAATGAATGAACTGTGGCTGCTGGCAGGACAGGGGTATTCACCAACATGATGTACTGTGCATGGACACACTGTAACATTAATAGAGAGAGAGCTCCTTCAGTTCCTCGACCTCTTCCCATTGGCATGACTACTCCGAAAATGACATGTACACCATCCGGAATCCCACTATACTGGGAAACTAAGGATTCACCCGATAGCTCCCTGCTGTGGGAGAAACAATGTGTTTACCTAATCCACCATATACATCCTCCATCACTGAATGGTGACATTGATATTAAGATACTGGGAGATGATTGATATGTCACCCAGTCCTGCCTGGAAAGTTCCGGATCATAGAAGGTGAATGGAACTGTGACCCCAACAGCCTCTGGCAGCATCGTCCTCCCCCTGATGTGAAGCTGCAGGTTGTGTTGAAGGAGGTGACACCATTCTATGAATAGCTCGTTGTTCAATCAGGATCCCCTCATACTCTGATCCTAGCTTAAATGGAGCTTTTGAAGGTGTTCCTGGAAAACCTGGGGTGGATACAGCAGATCCCTTTCCCCAGACACACTCACTGCGTAGTTTCAGAGCTTCTCCTCTCTGCAGCCAATGCTCCATTTGTTGTTCATGTTGCAGGTTCACATTCAGTAACTACTGTCCCCATGCTCCATCCAGAGTTGGGTCAACAAATCCTCAGGTCTCCCTGAATGTCTGAGGCAGCTCACAGTACAACCTTCAGCAAACCATCTCCAGCCCCTCCACTAACTTTTCAATTACAGGAGTCAGTCAGAAACCCCTCGGCTACAAGTGTTGTGGACCAGACCAGATCCCCGCAAAATATTTTAAGAAGGCTGCTTTGACACAAACCTTTCTTTATTTTGAATATAGATGTGAAGTATGCGTTCCAGATATGTTGTGACTGGTCAAACCACTTGACATTAAGCAAAATATAATCTATTCATCTGCTTTAGTTCAAATACAATCAAAGAAAATATTATTTTTGGATAGCTTATATGTTGGAATACTTACACAAACAATAGATACCGTACCTTCTTGGTTTACACCGCTTGGCAAAAAATATATATTCAAATACAGATCCTTACAGCAGTATTCCAATCCAAGAGGAAACAACATCAACAGAGATCTCAGAGAGAAAAGCAGCTGGGGATCATGTATTGAAACTTCCAATCCTTTTGGGATGCCAAGCAGCTTCTGAATGCTGCAGCTAAAAACAAAACGCGGAAACCTGATCTGAGAGAGCTGGCCACTGCCCTTCTGTTGTTATCACTGTTTTAATGAAACCTGAAATTTTTCTCAGTTATTTACTTAAACTGTTTTCAGACAGCAATTTTGCAACTCTGCCTTTAAAATCTCTTTAAAAAACCCAAGAGAAAATAATCTTTTTACAGTGATAGTATCCTCACGACTCCACCTTTAATAAAATGATGATCAATATACAAAGGTAGACCTCCTCATCTTTCTCTATTAGTAAACTGCAATGCATACATATTACATTGACTCTGAGCATGCAAATGTACACAACTAGTTCCGATTTCAGTCATTTTACTCCTGCCACAAAATTCCTTTGACTTTCTACATCCAAGTCTCCACAACGTGTCAAAACTTAGATTTTCTCACCCTGTCACCTGTATAATATAAAATTGAATGGAAGCTATAATAAGCTCAATCGAAACAGACTCGTATTTTTCTCCCTAAACTTCTCCAAAAACTTTAAGGGGCCACAATCAGTGATAAAGATTTGTCTCATGGACGTTATTCGCAATTTAAATGCTGAAAAGTTGGAACGGCAACACCAAGCTTAAGGCCTCCTTCCCCATTGTGGAATAAATCTATTGATGTTTCCACTGGACTCTCCAAGCATACCTTACATAATGGAGCATTTCTCATCTCTCCAATAATCCTTCTGAATGACATAGCTCCTCATGTCTCAGCATAAAAAATTACATACTTCTGCACCTCTTAATGCTATAATTTCTTTAACTGTTACTCCTGGCCTATGCCAGTAAACCTTACTTTCACAGATATATGTTTTAAGAAAATCTCGCACATTCTTCTCAATCTCTCACAGGAACCAAACTTTAATTTCTGAACCCAATCATCACCATCAGCCATTTCAGCTTCGAATCTTGCCATTGTTACTCTCTGCTCTTCCACACGAGTTCTCACGACTGCAGGAAGTGAAATGTTGAACTTCTCCAAAATAAGAATCTCTCTAGGAGTATCATAGGTTTGCTCAGTTTTTAATATCTTTACCCACTTTTCAAAATTACTTTGTTTGATTCTTTCAAACTCAATGTGCCTTTAAACCGGGACACTTTTTAGATCCCTGAGATGCCGTCTGTCGGCTTCTGGAACAAGCTCATATGCACTTCAGATGGCGTTCTTCACTTCCTCATACTGACCAGGTACCTCCTGATAGTGATGCAAATACCGACCAGCTTTGGTTGGATCAACTAAATCCACATGGTCACTGGCCACTGCATTGTTTTGCCACTTTCTCAAATGAAATTCAAAAGGCTTCCCCATCATTCTCATCAAATTTAGATAATGCTTGGATGTATTTAAACAGAACTCATCAGGCTTTTGGCTCCTATAAGTTTGATCAACCTTACTAACCTCCTCATCCAGTTTATGGTCTACCTTCATCTCCGCCTTCTATGTCAACGTTCCTCTGTAATTGTTAACTTTTTAAGTTGAAACTCTCTGCTCTTCTTCTCTCATACTTTCTCTTTCTTCTTCACTTCCTTTCCTTTTATTTCTACTTTTCATCATAATTCAAACTGTTTCAATTCCTTCTCATGTTCAAAGTGCCTCATTTGAAATTGAATTCTAGCCATTTCCAAAGAGTTTAATGGTGGTTCCACCAAATGTAATTGCCGAGCGATAGCTGTAATTATCTCTCATTTTCTCACAGACAAACACAACCCCAACTTCAGTTTGTCTGTCAATTCCTACAGCTTTGTCTTCATTACCTTTTGTAAACCCCCCAACTTCAAATTTTCCACACCCAGAGAATTCTTAGTGACTGAAAGAATCTTTGTTCACATAACACTGTTTAACCCAACCGAATTCAACATCCGCAACAAAAACTGACAACTGCTATATGCGACCTTTGAACCCAATAGTCTCCCGATGCATACTCTCCAGTGTCTGCATGAGCTTATTCTGGATTCGCTGGTTTCCTCCCAAAACCCAAAGATGTGCATGTCAGGTGAATTGGCCATGCTAAAGTGTTTGTAGTTTTCAGGGATGTTTGGGTTAGGAGCCTTTGTCCGAGTAAATATGCAATAATAGGGGAGAGAGATGGGTCTGGGTAGGTTACTCCTCGGCGGGGCGGTGTAGACTTGTTGGGTCCAATGGTCTGTTTGCACACTGTATGATGCAAACCAGACAAGAGTCCCCAGTTTGCTATAGACCAACTAAATGCCTCAAACTATTTTAGGAGGGTAGCTTGGATGCCAGACTTTTCTTATTTGAAAGGTAGATGTGAAGTGGGTGTTCCAAATGTGATGCTACTAGTAAAACCCACCCACCATTAAGTTAAACACAATATATGTAAACACTCTAATAAAAATCTTTACAAAATGAAGACTAATTTAGAATAATTTAACTGTTAGAAAGCTTAACCGAATAATGGATACAGCACCTTCTACAAATGAACTGTTCCAATATACTAACATCACATAAACACACCCTTTGGCATAAAGGAACATTCAGAAATACATTCTCACATACAGTTCTCCAATCCAGGAAGACACAGCATCAAGTCAGATTTCAGAGAGAGTAGCAGCTATGGATCAGTTACTAGGCCGGTGTTACTTCTATTTATTAAAAACCCTAAAAGCATTGTAAGTTATTTAATTGAGCTGTTTTCAGTAGGCAGTTTGGTCTTTAAGATCTCTTATTTTTGAAAAAACGGAGAAAATAATCTTTATTTAAAAGTGACAGCATTGTCACACAATTTAGATGCCTGGTCCTTTACTCTAGGGGCTTTCTCGTGTTACTGATCGCAAGGTCACCTGAGAGAGACAAATTCAGCTACAGACCAAGTTACAACGATGTGTCCCATAACTTCTGAAACACGCCTGTCCATGGACCATCACATGGGACATACTGGGAAGTGAACAACAGTCTGACGCACACCGTTCACTGTTTCTCAGCTTCACAGTGCCAGCACTCGATACACTAGGGAGCTAAAACCTAAGGTCAGGGAAAGATACAGAGGGACAGAAAGGTTCATATTAAAGACAGAAACAGACAGTTGATTAACTGAAAAGATGTTGTGGAAATATGGGGAAAATGACAGGGCAGTGGGACTAACTGGAGAAGTGAGATCTTCGAGAGTAAAATTACAAGAATGAGAACATTGATTTAAGACATAGTTAGATCAGTTGAAATGGTTTGTTGCATCAAATTCTGCATCTGCTTGACAGAACACCACCAACAAAATAAGGTGAAGCCCAGCACTGAGAGCTGTACAGACCCTGCTAGTGTATTGCTCAGTAAACTGTGAGAGTATTGCAAACTTTACGATCATATGCTAACTATACTCGCGTCAGATTACTGCCTGCAATGGGAAGATTTGACGTGTGTGTGTGTGTGTGTGTGTGTGTGTGTGTTTTCATCAGAGGTAGAGTGCGTATGTGTGTGCGATTGGCGTGGTTGAATGCGAAACTCATTGTTTGACAAGGAACGTGCATGAGGAAACTATTTTAATTACAAACAACTGGAAGACTTTTTGTTAATCGACAGAGAGAGAATGAGAGAAGCTTCATGAACAGATGAGACAAAGTGTTTGAGAACATTAAAATAAAGGCATTACCAGACACAGTAGCGATATAAGTCGACTTGCGCATGAATGACAGATGGATGGGAGTTTGGTGTGAGGTCGAATCAGATTTGCTTGGGCAGGTTTGAAGCCGTGAGCGTCAGCAGCAGATTATTAGCTTCATTAAGACTGTATTTCATAGCTCAAGGTTCAAACAGCAGATGGAATAAACCAGTGAGATATATTCTGGAATGGTGAGTATTTCAAGTTAGAAATGGTCAGGGTATGGTGTCAAGAATCAGCTCATGATCAAAGGGATCTCCCACAGTTGTGGCTTGTCTGTTTCAGTCGCAGATATTGGCCAGGGATGGGGTGGAAGTGGAGTTTGTAACCAGAACTGTAGAGAGTGACTTCCTTGCTCTTAATGTTTAAATAACAAAGGCAATGATACAATAAATTGTAGTTCTCTACTGAAACTGAGTAGGTCAACATAGAGACCCGTGAGTAACACTGCCAGAGCAGAGAGAGAGAGAGAGAGAGACAGTAATAGAACACCTCCTGGATGTAGTTAGTAGTGGTCTGTAGAGTGAATATCTGGATTGAGATTTTCAACAGGAAAATAATAGTGACCAGAAGTGTACACTATATGAAAGAACAGTCATACAGTCATAACCGGTTTATAGAAAAACAAATCTGGACAGTGACACTTACCAGGAACACCAACGATAGCCAGTCGAGGATAATAAAAATATTGAACAATGAGAATAGCGCAATAGATCCGCCACGATAATGACCACCAATAAAATGCAAAAGATACCAAACATCATCAGATAACTTCCTGTCTATTGTTGGAACGTCCCAGTCTAATGTTCCCAGATTCGGATACATTTTTGGAACATTCGAGTCGAATGTTCTCAGATTCTGATCCATTGTTAGAACATTCCAGTCTAATGTTCTCAGATTCTGATCTCTCCTCCCCCTCTCTCTGGTCGATCCCTATCAGTGCTGTCGGTGATGTTCCCGTCCATGTTATGGAATAACACATTGAACTGCGACCATTTATCATTAAAAGATGGAAACCCTCCACTGGACTGGGATAATTAGAATCCATGGAGATTGCCATTAATCACAGTCACTGAACAATCACTCAGAAACCGAGCAAAGGCTATGTCAACGGATGAATGGGCAGCGCACAACAATCAACAGACAAGAGTGTTCCCTCCCAGTTGGGGAACACTTCAGTGGTCTAGGATATTCAACTTCGGACCTTAGGGTGACCATCCTCCAAGGTGGACTTCAGGAATGCAGCCGCGAAAAGTGGTCGAGCAGAGGCTGATAGTTAATTTCGGTACCAATAGGGAGGGCCTCAACCGGGACCTTGGGTTCATGTCACATTACAGGTGACCACCATTGCACTATACCCACACACATACACACGGACACACATGTACACAGACACGCATACAGACCCTCACACAGACCTTTACAGACAAACACACTCCCACACTCACACGGGCATCCTTTCAGAGACTTAAGACACTCTATATCGCTACACACACATGTACATTTTCTCTCACACTCGCCACCTCCCAACCCAGACAGACAGACAGACACAAACCGACAAAGACCCACATGCACACATTATTTTGTGGGGTAAGTTTGCACTTGCAAAGTTACATTGTACTTTGCTCAAAAACTGCATGAATTCATGTAAATCTCTGAGCTCAAAACTGCATGAATTCATGTAAAACTTTGTTAACTCACTTTTCAGGTTAAAATAAATCTAAACATCATGGCATAGACAGGGAATGCAGGGGGCTAACACCTTCAGCACATTGCCCACCTACCACTCATTGTTACAGCTAACCTGAGATGCAATTTTAAAAAAAAACGGTTTTGTGATTTTCACATGAAAGAAGTGAAACTATCATGGTATTCAAACAGATTATGAACAGATGATCAAAATAGATTTCAATGCATAATTTCAGTTAAATCACACTATAAAGTTTTGCTGTAAATTCTGAGCCTTAAAAGTGTGCCCTCCACTATCACCTGATGAAGGAACGGCGCTCCGAAAGCTAGTGTGCTTCCAATTAAACCTGTTGGGCTATAAGCTGGTGTTGTGTGATTTTTTTTAACTTTGTACACCCCAGTCCAACACCAGCATCTCCAAGTCATGACTTAACAAATAGGCTCAGTTGACCAGTTCCACGCATCGTTTTTTACATCAGTATAAAAGGGATCATTTACTGTGTTTGGATGGAATGGATGAGGGTTGCTGAGGGAGGGATCATAAATCTTTAAATATTTTAAATATTTTTTAACTTGTAAATGAGAGTATTAACAGAACACTGCAGGGGTCTATATGTGTTCCACTCTGTTTATGAAAGGAGGCAGTTATAAAATAACAGATCGGCTGCATAAAAAAAGTCGAGTGGGCAAGTTTCTAGATACCTTAACCCAAAGTATGATGCTTATTGAGCAGTGTGAGGCTACTCCTGGTTTCAATTGCCTTATTATCAAATCCTTTCATAACCTTGACACAGAGCATTGAGACTGCTGCACAGCAACAAGCAGAAGCAAGTATGTCCCTATAGGCCTCATATAGAGGCATAAGAGATGGCCATTCAGCTCATATTAGCCTGCTGCTAATTGAAAAGGTGGAACTTTAGAATATTGGCACATTTTGCCAACAGAATCATTCAAAACAAAGAGATGTGTCGCTGCAGCTGTATGAGGTTGTTACTGAGAGTGCACCTGGAGTACATTGTGTTGGTTGTGTTTCTGTAACTGAGAAGGGATGTGTCTCCATTAGATACAGTTTAACGGCTGCTCGTAATCCACGGGTTGCTGTGGCATATAATGTCTCGGGTCTGTTACACAAGGACAGGAGGAGGCCATTCAGCCTCTCCAGATTATTACAGAGGGCCACGAGGAGCCCATTCAGCCTCTCGAGCCTGTTACAGAGGGTTAGGAAATGTTTATTTATCATTTCAAGTCTGTTCCACATAAATATCAGTTTTAAATTAGTTGTGGAGTAGGAAAGATCTGATGTAAACATTAAAGTTCTAACTTTGAACAGGGCCAATTTTAAAAGTGTTAAGCGAGCCCTGTGAAAGGTTGGTTGGAATACCCTATTCACAGGTAAAGGGATGGTTGGAAAATGCAAGGCCATCAAAACCTGGTTTCAGAGGGTCCAGAGCCAACGTGAGAGGGGTAAGGCTGGTGGGTGCAGGGAGTGCTGGATGGCTAGATATATTGATGCCATGGTTAAGGTAAGGAAGCAGGCATTGGTCAGGTAAACAGAGCTGAGATCAAGTGAATCCTGAGAGGTGTGAAAGGGCAGTAAGTGTATAGTCAATGGGGAAATCGGGCCAGAAAAATGTGGACATGAGATGGCTTTAGAAATAATGTTAACGAGGCATTGAAGCTACTCTACACATCCTTTAATAGCAAAATATTAACTCGGAAGAGAATAGGATTCGTTAAAGATCAGTAAGGCTACCTAGGTGTGGAACCATAGGAGATGGAAGGGATACTAAACAAGTATTTCTCCTCAGTATTTAATGTAGAGGAGGTTACAAGAGTGAGAGAATGAAGAAATATATGGTGATATCTGGAAAAGTATCGATATTATAAGGGGATGTTGGACATTTTAAAACACATAAAGGTGAACAAATCCCTGGGACCTCATCAGTTGGATCCGAGAAGTTTGTGGGAAGCTAGGAAAGAAATTGCTCAGCATTTTGCTTATATATTTGTAACATTGAGTTCCACAGGTGATGTGTCAAAAGACTGGAGGGCTGCTAACGTGGTGTCATTATTTTAAAAAGTAAAGAAAAACCAGATAACTATAGACCGGTGAGCATGACGTCAATGGCGACTAAATTGTTGGAGGGGATTTGAGGGAAAGGATGTATATGCATTTGGAAAGACAAGGACTGAAGAGGGCTTTAAATATTGGAGATCACCTCTCACTGACTCGGTGGCAGTTTTTGAGGAAGTGATGAATATGATTGATGAAGGCAGGACATTGGATGTTGTCTTTATGGAATTCAATAAGAAAACAAAAATGTTCTACATGATAGACTGGTTAGCAAGTTTAGGCTTCCTGGAATCCATGGAGAGCTCGCCATTTAGAGCCAACATTTTCTTGAATATTGAAGACAGGGCGAGACAGTGGATATCTGTTCATTGGATGTGGAGACTTGTGACCAGTGGCGTGCCGCAAAGATCAATAGGGGGTTCACTGCCTGTTGTCACTTATACAAATCATTTTCACTTGAGTATATGAAGTACGGTCAGTAAGTTTGGAGATAGTTCCAAATTTGGTGGTATATTCGACAGGGAAGAAGGATATCGCAGAATATAATGGATTAGGTGAGCAGAGGAGTGGCAGATGGAGTTTATTTTAGATACATGCGAGGTGTTGTATTTTAGCAAGAAAAATCAGGGCAATACATATAGGTAGAGTCCTGTTGACAGTTGCCAATCAAGGATAACTCCGTAGAAATTATAGAATCCCTACAGTGAGGAAACAGGCTCATCGAGGCCAAACCGACCCTCTAAACAGTATCCCACTGGACAAACCCCTACCCAATCCCTCTGAGCCTGCATTTCCCATGGCTAATCCACCTCGCCTAAACATCTCAGGATACTACGCGAAATTTAGCATGGCCAATCTACCCTTATCTGTATATCTTTATGCTGTTGGAGGAAAACAAAGCACGCAGAGGAAACTCACACGGACACGTGGAGAATGTGCAAACTCCACACAGCCAAGAATTAAAGGATGGAATTCAACCCATATCGCTGCCCTGTGAGGCACCTTGTGGTGCAGGTTCTCAGTTCCTTGAAAGTGCCATCAAGGTAGACAGCATCGTGAAAAAGGCACTTGGTGATCTTCCCTTTATTGGTGCGTGCTTTGAGTCTAAGCGTTTGAATAACATGTTGCACCTGTCCAGGACATTGGTTTGACCACTTTTGTCATATTGCCTTTAATTCTGGTCTCCCTGCTGTCGGAAAGATGTTGTCAAACTTGAAAGGGTGCAGAAGAGATTTGAAAGACTGCTGCAGGTGTTGGAGGGTTAGAGTTACAGGGAGCGTTTGAATAGGCTGGGACTATTTTCAAGTGTTGAGGCTGAGGCGGGCCCTTAAAGAGGTTTATAAAATCATGAGGGGCTTAGATAAGGTAAACAGTCAATGTCTTTTCCCAGGATAGACGAGTCCAAATAGAGAAGACAAAGGTTTAAGGTGAGAGGAGACAGATTTAAAAAGGGACATGAGGGACAACATTTTCACACAGAGACCGCTGTGTGTATGGAGTGAACAGACAAAAGAGGTGGTGGGGGCAGGTACAGTTACACCATTTAAAAGGCATTTGGATGGATACATGCATGGGAAGTGTTTAGAGGGAGATGGGCCAGTTGCTGGCAAGGGGGACGAGATTAATTTAGGATATTTGGTCGGTATGGATGACCGGAGGGAACGATCTTTTTCTGTGCTGTACATCTCTGAGAGTCTATTGACACTTGAGTGTTTAACATAGGAACAGAAGGAGGCTATTCAGCTTCTGAATTCTGTCAGTCAGCTTGTTTGCTCAATTACAGAGAGTCAAATACAAAAATAAATCATTCAGATTTTGATGGTGTTTTACAGAAATAGGCTTTTAGTCAAGAAAAGCTGTAAAGAATGTGAATAAACCATTCAGTCCCTCAACTCCATTCCACAGAAGCAGCAGGTGAGCACATAGCTATTGGAGCCTGTTACTCAGGAGCAGGAGGAGGACATCTGTTTTCACAAAACTTGGATTAGGAGGCAGTCACCCAGCTGCTGAAGCCTGGAACACAGGAATAAGAGGCAGTCACTCAACTGCTCGAGACTGGGACACAGGAACAGGAGGCAGTCATTCAACTGCTCGGTACTGGGGCACAGGAACAGGAGGCGATTATTCAACTGCTCAAGACTGGGACACGGGAACAGGAGGCAGTGATTCAACTCTTCGACACTTGGACAAAAGAACAGGAGGCAGTCACTCAACTTCTCGAAACTGGGTCACAGGAACAGGAGGGAGTCATTCAACTTCTCGAGACCAGGACACAAGAATGGGAGGAAGTCAATCAATTGCTCGAGACTGGGACACAGGAACAGGAGGCAGTCATATAACTGTTCGAGACTGTGACACAGGAACAGAGGGCGGTCATTCAACTGCTCGAAACTGGGACACAGGGAACTCTGGAGGCTAGTGAGGCCCGAAGATCCTGTTACACAGGAACAGGAGGAGGTGCCTCACTCCCGACCAATATGGGACACTGGGAGAGAAGGGGAGTTTGCTTGGAACACATAGAAATATATGAATAAGTTGCATTAGTGGTCCACACAATCCTGCCCCACTATTCACTAAGAGCACGGATGATCTGATTGAGATTCCCTTATTCCATTTCTACGGATTCTCCCCTCTCTGCAGCCTGTGCTCCATTTGTTGCTCATGTTGCAGACCCAGATGCTGTAACTACAGTCACCATCACTTATCGAGAGAGGCAGGTCGAACCGGAAAGTCAGGATTTGAAGGATCAAATCACAAGAATGAAAACAAAAAATAAAGGTATTTCCAGATGTTTAGTTCTCTCACATTCGCAATCCAACTCACATAACCACTCCATCCATTATATATTCAGGATGGAGCACTGTGTAGATCTGGCTACCGTACTTCTGAATGCAACCCAGCAATATCCAGAATGGAACTCTGTGCAGCCCACACCAATACTTGATCTATAATCATGGGCTAAATATCCAGCTTGGGGAGCTGTGTAGACCGCACTGGTTCATTCATATATAAACACAGATTGTTGCATTGTTCGGTAACACTGCGTTAGATCGCTGCTCAGTGTAGGAAAAGTTGCAGCCAATGTTCGAAGTGACAGGATATGCAACTCCCATGCATTTACAGCTCCATAACTCCACTGTACCTTGACAGGTGTGCCATGGATGTGAAAATCACTGCGATGGAGAGATGTAAATGGAAACAGTTTAAATACCAATAGTACTGATTAAGGCGAGTATCACACCAGTATTTAAAGGTGAAATAACTGAGATAATATCCAATGAGGTTTTGTGAGTGGTGCAAAGTAGTTATAGGGGGATGGTAATGTTATAGTGGTTGCAGTATAAGCATCCAAATCATCAATGGAAATTAAAGGAAGAAATATACAGGGAGACTGGGGAGACTTGCGGGATCAATAGGGTTGTTATAATCGGTGATTTTAATTTTCCGAACAAAGACTGGGACTTCCAGATGGTTAAGAACTTAGATGGAATTTAAGTTGTTAAGCGTGTTCAGGAAAGTTTCTACAATCAATATATAGAATAACCTACTCGGGAAGGGACAAACTCGACCTACTGTTGGGAAATAGAGCAGGACAGGTGAAGGATAAAAAGTGGGGGACCATTTTGGGAAAAGTGACTAGAGTTGTTTTAAGTTTAAAATAGTTATGGGAGGGACAAAATTGTTCCACAGCTTCAAGTTCTAAATTGTGGCAAGACAGGGGATTGCAGGGGATGATTGGAGTAGTTTGTTTCGAGGTAAAAGGATCCCGGGCAAGTGGGAGGGCTGTAAAAGTGAGATAGCTCGAATTCAAGGTTTCCATTTTCCTGGGAGGGTAAAGGGAAGTGAGACTGGAAGAGAGAACCCTGGATGTCAAGAGATATTGAGGCTTTGACCAGAAAAAAGGAGGTGTGGCTCATGTTCAGGCAGCTCATATCAAGGGAATCCCTGAAGGTATATACAGGGGATAGCGGAGTTTACTGAAGAAGGATATCAGCAAGGCGAAAAGGGAGTATGGGATAGTCTTGGCTGAAAATTTAGAGTGAATCCAAATTCAGTATATAAAGATAAAGAACAACTAAAGAGAGAATAAGATGCTTTAAAATCCAAAATAGGCATGCATGTGTAAAACCTCAAGAGATGGGTGAAGTCCTCACCCCTCTGTGTTTAACATGAAGAAAGACATGAAGACCTGTGACCTTTGGGAGGTTAGTTGGCATATCTTGGTACAGTCCATATTACAGTAGAGTTGCTGTTGGACATATTAGAATGCACAAAATCATACAAATCTATTGGTCCTGACCAGATATATCCAAGAGCACGGCAAGATTCGAGAGAAAAAGCTTAGGGACCAAGATACCGGAAGTCTGGGCGGTGCCCTTATTCAAGAATGGCTGCAAAGAAAAGCCTGGGAAATATAGACCAGTAAGCTTCACACCTGTTTTCGGTAAACCACTTGAGAAGCTTCTGAGAGATAAAACATGCATGCATTTTCAAAGACAGAGTTTCACTTGGAGCAGTCAGTATGGCTTTGTGCGTGGCGGATCATGCCTTACAAATTTTGCCATAGATTTTGAAGAAGTGACCAGGAACGTTGATGAGGGCAGGGTGGTAGACATATAGCATATGGATTTCATTAAGGCCTTTGATAAGGTTCCACACGGGAGGTCGCTCTGGAAGGTTAGATCACATGGACTCCAAGGTGAACTGGCAAATTGGCGACACAATTGGCTTGATGTTATGAAGCAAGCGACTATGGTGGAGGTATACTTGTCGGACTGAAGCCTGTGACAATTGGAATACCTCAGGGGTTGTTGCTGGGCCAATTGCTGTTTGTTATCTATAGCAATGATTTGGACCAGAGTGCACAGCGCAAGGTTAATAGGTTTGCAGATGACACTAAAATTAGAGGCATCATTTCCAGCGAGGAACATTATCAGAAATTGCAGTAGTACCTTGACCAGCTGAGAAAGTGACCTGAGAATTGGCAATTGGAGTTTAATATAGATTGGTGCGACATCTTGCATTTTGGAAAGTCAAATCCAGGGAGGAGTTTAATGATGAAAGAGAGGGCCTTAAGGAGTGTAGTGGAACAAAACGACGTTGGGGATCAGGTGCACGGTTGTCTGAAATTTGAGTCACAGATACACAGGACAGTGAAGAAGGCTGTTGGCACACTGGCCTTCATCAGGGCATTGAGTATAGAAGTTGGGACGTTATGTTGCAGTTGTACAGGATGTTGGTAAGGCTGCAGTTGGAGTATTGTGTTCAGTTTTGTTCATCTTGCTCTAGAAAGGATATTACTGAACTAGAAAAAATGTAGAAGAAATTTAGAAAGATGACTCCTGGGCTAAAGGGTTGAGTTATAGGGAGAAGCTGGACAGGTTAGAACTTATTTCTTTACAGCGTAGGAAACTGAGGGGGTTCTTATGGAAGTATAGATCTTATCAAATCATGAGAGGTGTGCATAGGGGTGAATACTTCAAGTTTTTTTTTTGCAAGGTTGGGGAATCGAAGACGAGAGGACATCCGTTAATGTTTGGAGAGGGAAAAAATAAAAAGGAACCTGAGGGTCAACTGTATTACACAGAGTGTGTGGTACGCATATGGACTGAGCTGCCAGGAGAAGTGGTTGAAGTGGGTACAATAACAACATTGAAAAAGATTTTGGACAAATGCACGGATAGAAAGGATGAGAGGGATACAGAGCAAAGGCAGAGAAACGACAGATTGGCAGATAAGGGGCAATTACACCATGGTTTGTTGACGGGGCAAGGTGGGCGTATTGGATGGGCTAGTACAGAGGGAGAATATTTTCTTCCCAGAGGGAACCGCACCACTAGACCCACCGAGCATGGTCTGAGTTCCCAGATCAGCTCAGTGCAGTATCTGAGGTCTGAAGAAATGTCCAGCAATAGAGTATCAAGGATCAATAACCTTCCCCGCTCTGTCAGGATAAGTATCACCGTATTCTCTCTGCTCCCTCACACTCACTGTATATCTGTGATCGCACCTACCCACGAACAAGGCTCATGGTCCCTCACTCTCACTTCTGCAAGCAACGTTTACTCTCTCTCTTGCCTTTGCAAAACAAGCTACACAATTATTGAGTATTGTGGAGAATGCCGATTATGGAATATTCCAGATAATGTTTCAAATAATTCCCAGTTTCAGGAAAATGGCAGTGTCCCAGTGTGTAACACATAAGAGGAAGGAGTAGAGAAGTACGTTTTTCAAATCACACAAAATTCAAACCATGCTGAGGCCACTCAGTCCTTCAAACGTGCTCTAGTATTTAATAAGGTCCCCGCTGAACTGATGGTCTTCTCAGCTCCATGTTACGGGAATCTTCAGTCATTCAACCCCCTCGGATCCTGTCCATGGCTAGACAGCACTCAGGCAGTTTTATCCCGGTTTTTTTCAAGCGCCTGCTTGAGGGCATTTCCCATGGGGACAGACACTCTTAACAATATATTCCATCATCTTTACACGTTCACGCAACGGTCAGCATGCTTTACACAGACCAAACAAAAATCTACACTTACTTTATGGTTATAGATATCCAATGACACTTCGTAATTCTGGTAATTTCACTTGACTCCCCTGAACGATATTGAACCAAAGACAGCTTCTAAACCCATCTTGTTATAAAATACAATTGCAAACAGAGAACGTTTTTACCCCCAGCCATTATCTTGACCATTATCTGAATTGTACAACTTTCCTTGTGATGAAAGTTTCTCTTGCCCTTTGTCTGTGACTGTTTCTGTCTGTAACAGTTACACTGCCTCCCAGTCAGTTGGCCGGATGGCTGGTTTGTGATGCAGAGGGAAGCCAACAGCGCAGGTTCAATTCCTCGCACTGACAGAGGTTACCATGAAGGGGACGCTCTCTCAACCTCACCCCATCACCTGAGATGTGGTGACCCTCAATATAAACCACCATGACTGGTCTCTAATGAGCTTCCTTTGGGACACTATTCTATCAATGTTAGCATTCCAATCAAAAAACAGTTTTATTGATGAAGAGATTTTTAATATTGTAATAAACCAATAACAACACAACTAAAATAACTGAAAAAAATACATCCAATTGCATGTACATATAAAATAAGTTAAAACACTACACAGACAGAAGAAAAACAAAGCTTAACAAAAAATAATGAATAAATAATACAGCTCAGCATAACATAACGATAGCTCTTGTTCATCAAGAGCATTAAATGATACAGACTTTTATATTCATAGTTCTTCGTCTCTGGATATTAAATTCATTAGACAATATCATCGTGGCTATATAAAAGCTCTTCTTGGAGTGGCAGATAAGCCTGTATCGCAGTAACCCAAAAATGACTACCATGTCTTATATTAGTCTCTGTTTTTTGGCGCACCATACTGGTGAGAATTTCCAAAGGGATATTCTCCATGAAAAGCTTATGATAACCCAACAGACCACCCCCCCCAAAAAAAATGCCAAATGCCAAATGATCAAATGATGTCATCCTTTCTCCCTCAAATAAAACGGGGTGGATCAGTAGATAGCACTGCGGCCTCTCAGCACCAGGATCCAAACATGTGTAGGTTAGATGAATTGGCTATTGATAAATCACCCATAGTGTTCAGGGATGTATAGGTTGGGGCATTAGTCAGGGTAAATATAGGATACTAGGGGAATGGGTCTGGGTGGGCTACTCTTCAAAGGATCGAAATGGACTTGCTGGGCCCAAGAGCTTGTATCCACACTGTAGGGATTCTACTAATTCTAAATCACTCAAGCAAGACACACCCCTGGCTGCCCACAGTTTAAACATGAAATCCTTTATCTCCGGATGACAACTCGGTATACCAATCATAGAGGTAAGAAACATAATTTTGGCTGTATTGTCCTCGAACTGACACATTGTCATTCATGCTTTAACTTAATTGATAATTATTGGGTTATGACAATACTCCATAAATGTTGTCATTTTGTCAAAGAACAACAGATAATAAGGATTCACTTTGTCTGAGAGAGTGTTCAATATCTAACCGTATTGACGCCGGGTTCTCAGCGGACAAGACACTAACATAGGGTAATAAAAGGTTGAATTGATAGCTTTTAATCTGGGAGATCTGCTCCCCACAATCTGTGGGGTAGTTGCAATTTGGTTAGCTTGATAAAGAGTCGCTTACGATGCCAAATAAAAGAGCTAAACCAGCCATTGAGTCTCCTAAATAACTGTCTGGGAAACATCAATGGAAGCATTCACATGGGGTATAACAAATAAGGAAGGACATTCATTTTAAGAACAGCTATCCGTCCTCGCCAGGATATTAGAAGTGCCTCCCATCTTTGAAGTTCTTGTATAATTTTGTCAAACAAATGGACATAGTTCAGATTAAGTAAATGATCAAAAAAACGGATGTAATCAATATGCCGAAATAGAGAAAGCCCCCACTCCCGTGACCATTTAAAAGGAAACCAGGATTTGCCTTCAATATCAGGTATTTCCCTAAGACCTCCCATAGGCATGGCCACATTGGGAGGGGGGTGGGGTGGTGCTGGGTGCATGAACCATTCAAAATACAGTATTATTTCCCATAGTTCAAGACTTTGGGGATTATGATCCTTCCGTGAGTGTCTAACACAACCTAGTAATTTAAATGGAAGATTCTTCTTCTTTAGTATGGCTTCTCCCCTACTCCTAGTATTAAAAGACGAGAAATAAACCCGATCAAACCCACCCTGCTGTAATGTCAAATCTTCCTTGTCATCAAGGTGCATCTCCTGAAATAGGACAACATCCACTCTCTCTGTTTTAAGATGAGAAAGTACATTTTTCCTCTTGACTGGCAAATGACTCCCCTTAATGTTCCAGGCACACCATTTAAGCACAGCATTATACATAACACATTGTAGCAACATTTCAACTCTAGAGTTTCACATCGAATTACACATCGCTGGTCATTAATGAAAAAAAAACTCCTAGAGCCTAAAACTGTACAAACTAAAACTACTAAAACTAACATGCTCTCAAAACTTTCCTAAACAAAACACATTAAAAACCAAAGAACAAAATAAAATCCAAAGTTCAAATGACACTCGAAAGGGGAATTTACCTCCCCCGCCAACTGGGGAGGCTTACATATCTTAAAACTGTATCTTCTGCCCGCTGCCAATATGGAATCCAAGGCTATTAACAAAAAAATGTCGGGATTGAACTGACCTTCGGTCAGCAATTAGTCATCACAACTACCTTTGTAACCCGCTCCGGCTTGAGCTAAACCCCAGATACAAGCAAAGAAAGAGATAAAGAGTAGTAATACTAATGAAGAAGTTAAAAATGAGTACTTGCGTGGAGCCTTTCCTGCACCTTTTGCGAAGGAGGTTGCTGGGGCTGGTTCTGTGCGGCGCGGGCACGGGGGTGGTCCTCTCGGCCTACGCCAAATACGTGCTCCTCACTTTCACCGACCCGGCTGACCTGGGGAGGATGCACGAGTGCCAGGCAGTGTACTCGGCGGTGTCTTCCGCCAGGATCAACTGGGCCAAATGATCCGGTCTACTGGTCGTTCCGTGGCGGGTGGAATCTCTGCCGGACGAGTTACGGGGGTTCAGCTGGAGCACCACCCATCTCCTCTACCTGGGGGTCTACCTCAGCCCAGCTGAGGAATCCTGGCCGGCCAACTGGCAGGAGCTGGAGGCCAAAGTCTCGGCTCGCCTAGGCCGCTGGACAGGACTGCTCCGAGTGCTATCTTATAGGAGTCGAGTGCTGTCATAAGCCAGCTGGTGGCCGCCATGTTGTGGTACCAGTTGGTCACTTTGGTCCCTCCTCCTGGCTTTGTCGCTGACATCCAGAGAACGTTGGTCAACTCCTTCTGGGACAAAAAGATGCTCTGGGTCGCCGCACAGGTTCTGAGTCTCATTTCTCCCTCCAACTCTATTTTGATTTAGTCCCTACCCTCCCCTTCACTGTTTTGATCACAGCATTGCCCTTTGGTTTGAAGGGCAGTGCTTGTCACTGGCCACTCGGGTGTTTTCCTATCTTCCTGGTGGTGGCAATTGAATAAAGATTCGTGCACTTTGTGTCTTTCACTGTGTTTCACACCTACACACACACACACACACCATGGGTGCTGGGGAAAAATAAGCATTACCGCAGTTAGGTGGTAGTGTGGGGGAAAAGAAAGAATTTTTTTAAAAAAAATTACCAGAGGAGTGCTTGTCACTGGCCACTCAGGTGTTAAAAAAAAGAAACAAAATGAGTACTCTACCCATCCCCGACTATAATCTAACACTGGTTAAGACCAGGAACATCCAACAAAATTTCTTTAAGGAGAAACTTAATTATTTAAATATCCAGCTTACTTTAAAATGTCCACAAAGTTTTTGCTTTCTCTGGAGAGTCAGACGAGTTCGTGGATCCATTGAAAGCAATACAGAGCGCCGCTGGGTACCGTAAGGAATACTGAATCCCGAGTTCCCTTAGTCTTATCTTAATCTCATGAAAAGGTTTGCTTTCCTGAATCACCGCCGCTGAAAAGTCCTGAAAGAACATAATCCTGGAGCTCTCGTGAATTAAACCAATCGGATCTTTCCCCTGGGTTCTGAAAGCTTCCATCAGTCTTTGTTTGTCCCCATAACTATGTAATCGCGTAATGACGGGATGAAGGCGTTAGTCTGAGTCTGACTTCCGCGCTGTAACCCGATGAACTGTCTCACTCTTCACCCGTCTCACCTCAGTTTCGAAGTGAAGGGATCGCTGCAGCCAGTTCTTGAAAAAACTCACAGGCTGACCACTTTCTGTCCACTCCAGCAAACCGACGATGTGAATATTCTTCATCCTACCCTGTCAAGTTGCTGGTCATGTTTTTGGAGCACGGCTGAGAGCGGCTCTAGCCACAGCTGAACGGTTCTTCAATCATGGCTTCAATCATTTCACGTAGCTTAATGAACTCAGTGACCTAGGCCTGGTGAGTAACTGGGTCTATTGAAGAGCAGAGGAGGTTACAGCTACAGCCTCAGGCATGCTCGATGCTTCTGATGGGTGCACCACTTGTTGGGACATACTCGATCCTTTCCCCATGATATGTCATTGCCCTTTGACAAATCGGGATTTGTAAAGATTCTGTCGCTCTTTTAGTGTTGAATTTTAAGTAAATGGCTGGGATGAGGTGGATTAGAGAACAAATTTGCCTGTGTGTTGATGCAAAGCCCAGCAAAGTAGACCTTCTGAATCGCCGCTATCTTGTATTCCCCGTTAACATTTTATCGATATTATCATTTCATTTTGCATTATATTCCAGGAGATTCTGAAGCCGTGTTATTTGATACCACTGTCTACATTTCCCCCCACACTGCACATTGTTGCCCATTCCTCGTTAATCCTTGACTCTGTTCTTATTTATGAACCTTCCATCTGTGCTTCAAAAATATGCAATATCTCTGCCACCAATGTTCTGTGGGGAAGAGTGTTCCAAAGACTCACAGCACTTTGAGAAAACAGTTATAAACATTATGATCCGACTGTGAGATTAATCTTTTGTGTCTCCTTATCTGAGAAAGGATATAATTACATTGGAAGCAGTTCAGAGATATTTCATTTCACGTATTCCTGACCTGAAGGGCTTATATTATGAAGGCCTTAACAGGTTACTGTTGGAATGAGAATGAAATATACAAGACCTTGATAAGAGTGGATTAGGTATATACCCACTGGGTGTTTGTATAGGCCAAATTTATTGGCATTGTCATAGAACCACTACAGTGTGGAGACAGGACATTCCATCCATTAAGTCCACACTTACCCACCAAACATCTTCCCACCTGGACGTGCCGCCTATCTTATCCATGTAACCCTACATTTCCTATAACTAACCCATCTCACCTACACATCCCTGGGCACGATGGGCAATCCACTTTCAACTGCACATATTTGGATTGTGGCAGGAAACCCACACAGGCGTGGGGAGAATATTCCAACTCCACATACAGGTCGAACATACTCCTCCGTTAGTTCTGTTCGTAACTTGTGGCTGATTAAAGAAATCTGCCTGACTTGTTCTTATCACTTAACCTGACCCAGTCTGAGACCTTTATCATCGGCCATATCACCAACCTGGTTACATTTAAAATTTGTTGTGAGCAGTGCAAGCGTGGGACTAGAAAAGGAAAGAATGACACCCACGGGAGTTGTGAAAGGGAGATCATGACTCACAATTTTGTTGCAGTTCTTTGATAAAGTGACCAGCAACGTTGAGGAGGTCCGGGTGGTATATGTAGTCTAGATGGATTCCAGTAAGGCCTTCAATAAGGTTCCACATCATATGACGCTTTGGATGGTGAGATCGCGTTGAATTGAGGTGGAGTTAGCAAATTAGGTACAACATTGCTTGATGGTAGGAAGCAGAGATTAATATTGGAAACATGCTTGTCAGACTGGAGGCCTGTGGCTAGTGGAATGCGTCAGGGGTTGATGCTGGTACAACTAATATCACATATATCCATGATTTACATGAGAGTGTAAAGGCATGATTTGTAAGTTGGAAGACGGCATTAAAACAGGTGGCATCATGGAGAGTGTGGAAGGTTATCAGTAATTTCAGAAATTATAGAAGTACTTTGATCAGCTGGGAAAGTGGGCTGAGAAAATGGCAAATGGATTTTAATATTGATCAGTGTACGTTCTTGCATTTTAGAAAGTAAAATCAAGGTTGGAGTTTAATGGTGATTGGTTGGTCCTAAGGAGTGTAGTGGAACAGAGGGACCTTGGAATTCAGGTGCATGGTTCTCTGGAAGTTGATTCAGAGGTAGACAGTGAAGAAAGCTTTTGGCACACTGGCCGTAATCGGTTTATATCACTGAGTATCGAAATTAGGGAGTAATGCTGGAGTTATCCAGACTGCTGGTGAGGCCATATTGGTAGCGTTATGTTCAGTTTTGTTCACTTTGCTATAGGAAGGATGTGATTATACTGGAAAGAGTGTGGAAAAAAAAATTACAAGGATGTTGCCAAGGTGTCAATGGTCTGAGTTATAGAAAGAGGTTGGACAAGCTAGGACTTTTTACTTTAGTGTGCATGATGCTGAGGGAGGATCATATTGAACTTTATAAGATCATGTCAGGCATAGATAGAGTGAATGCACCCAGTCCTTTTTTCCCAGGGTTGGGCAATCACAGACTAGAGGACATCAGTGTAAGGTCAGGGGGAAAAAATAAAAGGGAACATGAGGAACAATTTTTTAACACAGGGGCTCGTATGCATATGGAATGAGAAGTGGTTGAGGCGGATACATTAACAACAATTAAAAGGCATTTGAACAAATACATGGATAGTAAAGGATTAGAAAGATACCGGCAACGGCAGGGAAATGGGTTTCGCATGGATGGGCATTTTGGTCGGAATGGACCAGTTTGGGCTGAAGGGCCTGTCTCCGTGCTGTCGGACTCTGTGACTCTAACAACCATTGCTTGTCTCCCACTGAATGTTATATTGTACTTTGTAAATTCACTGTAGATATCTTGACACTCTAGCCTCCAGTCTTCCATGATGTTTGACTAGAATATTCAAGCATTCTATATTGTATGTAGACACATTGTAAAATACACCTTATAAATGCCATTATTCCTTAAAAGCTGCTTCAGACCAAGGTTAATAATTCGTCCTTCTGACCACACAAAATCAAATCCGAAATAACCTGTTCTCCAGTTTGCTTCACAACATACTCTTCAACCCACCTCTTATACATTTACGGAACTTATTTTTCACATCTCCAGCTGTCACTTAGTTAACGTAGTTTAGATACAACTTGAGACAATCCAATAAGAATGTGGTATCCACAATACTTGCCTGTCTAATTTCCAGAACATATGATGCTCAGATTTTCTGCTACCGTTTTCGTTTCGATATATAACACACCAATATTTGCTTCTCCTTGCTATCTGTAAACTCTAACTAAACTGATTCTGTGGAATCTGAGGGACAGGTCTGTGTCATTATTATTGATTAATCTGGACAAAACGTTCAGGAAGGCTCACCTCAACGCTGAGATGATCTGAATAAATGTCCCACAATACTGGACAAGCAACAATATCTTCCTCGCTCTGTTAGAATAAGAGTTACCGTATACTCTCTGCTCCTCACACTCACTGTGTATCTGTTATGGCACGCTCTGTCTGCAAATGCGGCTCAGGCACTACTAATCTCCCTATTGAATTCAGCAACTAATAATACTATATGGATTCAAAACTGTCGACTGACTCATTCCACACACCTCACAACTCCCTCCACCTACACCAGCACAAACAGCAGGGTCACCCATACACACTCTCCATCCATCCCTTTCTCCCATTCCAGGACAAACATCCTGGAATAGGATATAATGGGCCAAGCCGGGCAGTGGAGTGCCCAATATCCGTTTCCTCACTCCCCTCCCCCCACCATGTGGGGAGAACTCTTGAAGAGTTGGAGAGTACCAGGACACCTCGTGTGGAGTATCGGAAATATTCACGTCATTTTGACCAGCTAAAGAGCAATGTTCAGTGAAAGACAATTCTCAGTTTAAACCCACTGGCAGTTCCAACAACAGTCCTTTCACTTCCAAAAAAAACACAGATATCCTCACTGCACAGAGATGCAGACACCGAAATACACAGACGAACACACACAATACTTACAAGGAGGTAGGTATGCATACACGTATAAACACACAAAAACATATACAGTCACATACAAATCGACATAAATACAGACAGAAACACAGGCTGAAACACAGACAGATTGTCGACACACAAACACACAGATAACAAGCACATGAACACACACACGCACACACACACAAGCAAACAAACACATACAGACACACACAGACACATGCACAAACACTTACTCGCAGACCAATCCCCAGAGACACAGACACTAGTCCTATTAAGACACAAATTGATATGTTTTTGATTTGTAAGGAGATCAAGGATTCTAGGGAGAAGGCAGAAGAATGAGGTCGAGGTACACATAAGAAACAATTGAACGGAATTTCCGACTTGATTGGCTGACTGGCCTCAATCTGCTCATTTCCTTAATGCTCCTGCGGTATTATGCTCTCAGGCATTCTCTTCCTGGGACAGCAGCAGAGGCTGGGTGTGATACATGTTTGATTGGAAAGGGTCATTGGAAATGTGCGATAGGTTTGGAGTCCAGAATGGATTATGTTCCTAACTATTCCTAATTATTCTGTCCTTATGTCTGAAAAGAGGTGGTGATTTGATGATCAGTTAACACAATTTTAAAATAACAGTCCCACAATGAAATAAGGACTTCCCTTTCACATTAGTTTTGTGCTACCTGTGGTGTCCTCATCCTCAGAGAGCAGGGAAGACTCGGTTATTGAAGATATTCAAGGTTGAGCTCGACTGGTCTTTACTGGGCAGGAGAGTCAATGTTTATTGGGAACAGACAGGAAATAGATGGGCAGACACACTCGGATCAGCCATGAATATTCTGAACTTTTGCCCCTATCCCATGTGTTGCTCACTTAATCCACCCTCGATGCCGTAACAGAGATAAACCGCTGTCCCTACCCCATGTGTTGTTCCCTCAATTCACCCTGGAGGCTGTTACAGGGTTGGGGACCATTCCATTCTGTCAGACCGGATCGTTACAATGACACAGGAGGAGACCATTCCGCCCCTCTAAGGAATTACACAGTAATATAGAATGAAGTAATTCAGCTCGTTCAGTACACTACACAGTCCAGGAGGAGGCGATTCAACTCACCTGAGCTGCTGCACAGGAATAAGGAAGCTTTCGTTTACAGCAAATAGAGACTAGAGACAAATGTTTATTTTCAGGCTGCAAAGCTGTAACTGATGGAGTGCCTCAGACATCTCTGTGGGGTCATCAATGATCAACAATCTGTATTAAAGATCTGGAGGGAGGGGAGGGAATGACTTGGAGCTCAATTAGCTTGTACACCAAGATGGTCATTCAATGTGTCTTCAAATGGAGATAGTGAGTCTGCAATGTGACCAGACAGGGAAGGTTAGTGAGCAAACCTTCAGCAGAAATAACAACGTAAGTTGTCTATTTTGGCATGAAGGTTAAAACAATGGTAAACAATTTAAATGGAGAGAGATTGCCGAACTCTGTGATACAGGAGGTTTCCATGTTCTTGCGACATGAATCATACGACGTCAGATGCAGCAAGTGATTTGGAAGGTATTTGGAATGATGCTGGTTTTGGCAAAAGGTATCAGGTTTAATTGCAGGAATGTTTTACTGCATCTGTACAGGGCATTGCTGAGACCATACCTGATGCACTGTGTGCAGGATTGATCCCCAAACTAAAAGAAAAAGACATAATTATTTTCGAAGATTTTCAAAGCGGTTTCCCTTTACTCATTCCTGGAATGCCGGCCTTTTGTTTTGGGGGATTATCAGTTTTGATCTTATCTGAGAAATAGTAATAAACCATGACTTTCTAAAAAGTGTATCAGCTGGATGCATATTATCTCCTGTCAGAGAGACGAAAGCTACAGTATAAACTTTAAGAAAAAGATGCATTGATATTAACACACATACTATGAGAGACACTTACCAATATTTACAAATTACACAAACATATGTAAGCATGTCTTCAAATTATAAAGTGGGGACTTTTTTTGCGATTGGAATGAATTGTGCACAACAAGAGAAATGACACACCTGCATATAATCCGTAATCAGGTTTTCCAGAGAATGTTCCAGGAGATCCCACATGGTCCAGTTTGGTGTTCAGTTGACAAAATTGTATGTTCCAACACAGAGAGGGAGAAAACTGTTCCCTGTCTGAGAAGCAGCAGCCGATTGATCCCTCTCTCTTTATTTTGTTCCACCACATAGCAAAGTGTGAGACAATAAAATCCTTGCGTCATCTTTACTACTTGTGAAGGATTCCTGGTGAGGATTCATTGAAATCTCTCCACTGCCTGAAATGAAGGGAATTCAGCCAAATCCCACCGTTCCAGAAAGAAATCCCACTACCAGTAGCTTGTGTGAGCAGAATAATTTCAAAGGCAGGATAACATTTTGGGGAACTCTATCATTTTACCATTTGTTATGAGATCAACTTTCTGTGTCTCACATTTTTCTAGAAAATGGCGGAGTTTGAGATCTAAATCATTGGCCACCTTACTAAACTGACTGCATTTAAGATGGGTGTAACCAGTGGAAGATTGGGACTGGGAAAGGACATAGTGACCCTCCAACATTTGTTGGAAAACAAATGAGAAATTCTCAAAGGGCTGTTCAAGTGGAAATTCCATTTCCCAGAGGAGTATGGTGCCTGGATGTTTGCATTTACTCAACGTTGTTTTTTGTATATAGTAAAATGGTATACAGACAGAAACCTGCTGCTTTGAGCAAAAGCACATGAAGCCCACTCCTGCTGCTCAGTCCTGTGTTGCTATGTTCTATTCAACCCCTCACATCTCCTGAAAGGAGCAGATGGAGGCCACTTGCCCCAAATACCTGGTCAACAGTAATACATGATCTAATGCAGTCCCTCAAGACTGTCACACATGGTTTGGTGTCGGTTGGAAAATGTTATTTGTTTCAACAGAAGCCTCTGGTCTCTTTACAGAGTGTTTCCTCTCTGCAACTTGTGGTTCATTTGTTGGTGATATCATAGAACTAGATTCACCGTGATTACAGTCCCCATACCTCAACCATAGATGACTCACAAAATACTTTACTCGCTGATTGCAACTTTCCACAAAAGAACATTCAGAAAAATTACAGTCATTAACTTTGCAATCACTGAATATAAGGACAAAAGGAACAGGATCAGGTAATTCAGATTATCAAGCCATTGCCTGAACTGCTGTCTTTCTTTCTTTCTCTCTCTCTCTCTCTCTCTCTCTCTCTCTCTCTCTCTCTCTCAACCCCCCCCCCACCACCCCCCCCCACCCCCAGCTCTCTTTATCTCTCTGTCTCAGTTGAAAAAGGGAGTGGGGATGGGTTGAGCCGAACGTTCTCAGAGGCTCTTAAACTATGGAGAATCATGTAATCTGAATGGAAAAAAGCCATTGAATTTATCAGTGTATCATTGTCTATTTAGGACATCATGAGTGATCGTCCATCCCCGTTAAGGTTCAATGCAATCACCTCTTATTCTCTCACTGAGCTTCACTCACTGCTCATGGTGCCATCATCCCAGGGATTAGTCTGTTGAAACTTGAGATAAGTCTATCCACTTACCCGAAATACTGCCTCAACAACACTCTCAGGGATTGTCAAAAAACACTTTTCTCTCACTTAGACATCACCATTTTTTTCCTGAGCCACAAAAAGCCATTCCTTCTCTATGCACTACGACTGACATGAAATTTATAACTCCCTTACATTCGTATATCAGCATCAATAAAGCCAACACCAGAGATACCTATGTAGATGTGCATCACTCTCGGGGAGAATTTCAATGAGATTGAATACACCTAAAATAGGGGTTGATCACGTACCTGATTGGACATGAGATGCAGCAATACAGAAAACGGGCAGAGAAATGGAGCTATCTTTACCTTTATTCTTCTCTCACAGGTTGTATGAAGCCCTAATCGGGTAGTTGGACCAAATGTTACATTATATCTATTTTTCAGAACTCTTGGTGCTGTCAGGTAGTTATTGTTGGTTTTTAATTCTCTCAAAGGTACAGTACACCCAGGTGTTTATCACCGAAGTCACACGGACACCTGACGATGGAGGCATGACACATTGACTTCCCTAAAGGACTTGAGGCAAGCAGATTGGTTTTTATAACAAATGATAATGGTTGCTTTTCAACTCCCCAATTTCCTTCATGTGATATCAACAGACCATTATTCTGTGGCTCTAGATTATCAGTTAATGTTTTGACCACCATAAACTGTCTTCCCTTATGTGCAGAGAACAAGTTCAACATTCTCAAGAGTAATTATTTAGTAACGGACATGTGGTCACAAGGAACGTGAAACTGTTGCATCCGGATTGAACAAAGGCACAAATGGTTTATTCAGATATTGCACTGAGACTGAGGACGAGACTGGGATATCATGATGGTGGTATTGGACAGGATTGGTGAGTGTGGAGGACATGGAGATGTAAATCTGTGAAGGATAAAATGGATTATGGAGTTGAGAAGATTCTGGTTCCTTCTCGCATATCAGTGAGTAATTTATAAATTGTAGCTTGATGGTTATAATATATAAGGAAATGAATTTTTGTTTGGAACTGAAGATATTCACTTACACTCTCCAAAAGATACATATCATGAGCAGAAATCCAGTTCAACCCGGGTTAGTAGACAAACATAATGACTTACCAGGAACACCAACTATCGCGAGGATGGGATAGTAACCGCCTTGAATAATCCAAAGGATATCCTGGATCCGATATGCTAATGATATCCAAGGCTGAGAAAGATAGTAAAGACCCAAGGATAAAATCCTGTCCATTGTTGGAACATTCCAATGTAATGTTCTCAGATTCGGATCCATTGTTGGAACATTCCAATCCAAGGTCCTCAGATTATGAACAATTATTGTAACATTCTTGTCTAATGTTCTCAGATTCTGATCTCTCCTCCCCCTCTCTCTCGAGCTGCTGGTCGCTGTGAGTGCTGTAAGTGATGTTCCTACTCAATCTATGGGCTAGCACATTGAACAGAGCCCATTTATCTTTCAACGATGGAAACTCTCCACTGGGATAATTAGGATCCACGGAGATTGACATTAATCACAGTCACTGAACAAATAGCTCCATTTAACCTCTTTGAGTTCAATATTGATTTTATTAAAATTCAAAAGGACGTTAAAATTTACTCATTTAGCTTGGGCTATGTGTGGGTCGCTGAGGAAAGGAATATTGGAGATGGTAGACTGATTGCGTATAATCATTCAATCTGTCTTGGATATGGGAGTAATGTCAAAGGATTGTCAGGATAAACAAATTTCTCCATTTATAAATGGAAACATAAAGTCTGTAACTACTGATCAGTGATTATAATGTCAGTAAAATATGGAGAGAACTTTTCACGTCCATAATCTGACAGGAAAATGTACCTCGACAACATGAGTTACAACAGACAAATGGTATGAATATGTTAACAGAGAATATGATGTGACACACAATTCAGATGGTTATTCGAGGATTAAAGAGGATAGGTGAGCGTCATGCTGTTAATGTTGTCGATGTCAATCAACTGTGATTAAGTACCATGCACTGGTTTTCAATTTGAGTGTGATTATGATATTGGGGACATGGCTGCAGAGACTGGAGAGAGGGAACAGGATATTTACCAGTCATCAGTACTGGGATGTTACTCTTTATAAATCATAAGAATATCAAATTACAGGATACATCTCCAATGAGGAATGAGGAGAGCCAATATTAACCATATGACCAGAAGTCATTGGAGCAGAACTGTGGCTATTCAGCCCATTGAGCCTGCACCGCCATTCAATGATGGCTGTTAAGCTTCTCAATCTCATTCTTCCGCTTTCTATCTGTAATCCTTCAACCCCTTTACAAGCAAGAACCTATCTGTCTTACTCTTAAATATACTCAATTACCTGGCCTCGACAGCCCTCTGTAGCAGTGAATCCCCTAGATTCACCACTCTCTGGCTGAAGAGGTTCGTCTTTATCTGTGTTTGAACAGGTTTTCTCTTTACTCTGTCCCCTTGGGTCCTAGCCTCGCCTCTATTGGAAACATCTTCCCAAAATCCACCCTGTTCAGGTCATTCAATGTTTTGTAAGTTTCAATTAGACCTCCTAACGTCCTTCTGAACTCTATCAAATATAGACCCAGAGCCCTCAGATGTTCTTCATATGTTAAGCTTTTCATTCCTGGGGCCACTTTCATGAATCTCTTCGGAAAATGCTCCAGGGCCAGTACATACTTCCTAAGATATGGGACCCAAAACTGTGCAGAATAATCCAAAGTAGCCAGACCAAAATCTTATAGATCCTCAGAAGTACATCTCTGCATTTATAATCCAGTCCTCTTGAAATAAATGGAATCATTTTATTTGCCTTCCCAACTGCTGACAACCTGCAGGTTTAGCTTTCAAGATCCTTGGACTAGGACCCCACATCACAATACACACCCCCCCAACCCCCTCTTCTGAACTTGCTCGCTATTTAGAAAAAAGTCTATGCCTTTATATTTCCGGGGAAACCGCATGACCTCACACTTGCCCACGTTATACTCCACCTGCTACTTCTTTGCTCACTCCCCTAACCTGTGCAACTCCTTCAGCAGGAGAAAGTGAGGACCGCAGATGCTGGAGATCAGTGTCAAAAAGAGTGGTGCTAGAAAAGTAGAAACAGTCAGGCAGACGCTGAGGAACAGGATAGTCGATGATTCAGTCATAAAGCCTTTATCAGGAATGAAGTGGGTGGGCGGAAAAAGGGTTAAGAGAGACTGGGCGGGGCTGGGAGGAAGGTAGCTTGGAAGGCGATGGCTAAATGAAGGTGAGAGTGGAAGGTGGAGTGGCTAGATGGGAAGGAAGATAGATAGGTAGGACAGTTCAACAGGCGGTACTCAGTTGGAGGGTTAGATCTGGGATAAGGTGGAGGGAGGGAAGATGACGACACTGGTGACATTGCGGTGGGTACCGTGTGGTTGAAGGGTCCCAATTTGGAAGACAATGCGCTCTTCCTCAGGCGTCTGGTGGCTACAATGTGGCAGTGGAGGAGGCCAACAACTTGCGTGTCCTTGGAGGAGTGATAGGGGGAGGAGAAGTATTCAACCACAGGGAAGTGGGGTTGTTGTGTGTGTGACGGGGAGTGTTCCCAGAACCTTTGTGCAAGTTGACGTCCTGTCTCCCAAGAGGAGACCAGGAGCAATGGACAGAGTAGATGAGGTGTTTGGATGCACAGGATATTCTCTGCCTGATGTGGAAGGATCCTTTGGACCCTTGGATGGAGGTGAGGAGGAAGTTGTTGGCTCAGGTTTCATACCTCTTGCATGGCAAGGAAAGGTGCCAGGAGTGGAAGGTAGCTTGTTGGGGTGTGGGAGGGGGGACGTGTGAACCTAACGAGGCAGTCGTGAAGGGAATGGTCTCTGCAGAATGCTGATTGGGGTGGGGAGCGAAGTATATCTCTGGTGGTGTGGTCTGACTGTTGGTGGCAGAAATGGCGGAGGATGATGCGTTGTATCCTGGAGTTCGTGGTCTGGAAGGCGAGCATCAGAGGCGTGATAGAGGGTGCTACTGCATCCTCCTGCAGCCGAACCACCTCTTCAATACTACCTATCGCTCTATTCCATCTTGCACTGTTTGAAAACTTAGCCAGAATGCCCTCCGTTCCTTCATGTAGACCATTAATACACAAAGCGAATTTTATGGTCCCAACACTGAATCTTGAGGAATACCACTTGTCACTTGATGCCATACTGAGAAGGACACATTTATCCCCACTCTCTGCTTTCCGTCAGACAACATGCATCTATCCAGGCTAGCACCTTGCCTGTAACACCAGGGGCACTAAGCTTTCTCAATAGCCTCCTGCGTGGTACCTTATCAAAGGAATTTAGAGAAGCAGGTGGATAAAATCTACTGGTTCTCCTTGGTCAAATCTGCTTGTTACTGCCTGACAGTATGCCAGCAGATTTGTCAGGCATGACCTCCCATTGATGAAACTATGCTGACTTTGCACTATTTTACTAAATACTTGCAAGTATTCAGAAATCTCATCCTTCACGGTGGATTCCAGGATGTTACCCACAACCAAGGTTAGGCTAATGATTAGTCTGTAATTTTAGGTTAGTCTGTAATTTTCCATCTTCTGCCTAATTCCCTTCTTAAATGGAGTGTCACGTTAGCAATTTTCCAGCCTTTACTGATTTTCGTCATTCCTGAAAGATTACCACTTTCACTTTCACTACTTCAGCTATCTCCCTTACAATGCTGGGGTGTAGTCCATATGGTTCAGGTGATTTATCCAAATTCAGGCCATTCAGTTTTCGAGCATCTTCTTCTTGGTGATGTCCACCATACTCAGTTCTGCCCTCTCACTCCCTTCAGTTGTTGGGAAATTACTTGTGTCTTCCACCATGAACATTGATGCAAAGTTCCTCATTCTTTTCTTTGTTTTCCACTACCGTCTCTCCAGCATCATGTTCCAGTGGTCCATATTCATTTTTGCATCTCTTTTGCACTTTATATATCTAAAGAACCTCTTACAGTCTCCTTTCAATTACTCGTTAGCTTACTCCCATATCTAATCTTCTCTGTCCCTTGTATTTGCCCTCTGTTAGTCTTTATACATTTTCCAATTCTCTAGTTTCCCACTTCCCCTCACCACATTATATGCTTGCTCTTTTGCTTGTATGCAATCCGTGACTTCCGTCGTCAGCCCTGGCTGTCTCGTCCTCCCTGTACCATGCCTCTATTCCTCGGCAAGAATCTCTGCTGTGTGTCCTGAATTAATCTTGGAATCTGCTCCATTGCTGTTCCCCTGTCTTTCATGCTTGACTTCTCTCCCAGTCAATTCTACCCAACGTCTCTCTTATGCCTCTGCAGTTGCCTTTATTCTGCTGAAATACTGTTACCTCTGATTCTATTTTCTCTCTCTCAAATTGCAGAATAAATTCAACCATGTTCTGATCATTGCTTCCGAAGTTTCCCTTCACCCTAATCTCCCTGACGAATCCTACGTCATTAAATCCAGTATCATTTGTTACCGGGTGGACTCCACGAGAAGTTGCTCCAAAAAGCTGTCTCATAAACATTCCTAAATTTCGTTTTCTTGTGAACCACTACCAATCTGATGTTCCCAGTTCCCCGCATACTGGAATCACCAATGATTACTGTACTTTGTCTTTCCTACACTTCTTTTCTATCTCCTGGTGTATCTTGTGCCCCAGCTCCTGACTACTCTTTGGAGCCCTGTACAAGAATTCAACTGTGGTTATCTTACCTTTGTGGTTCCTCAATTCTACGCACGGAGATTCTACACCATCTGACCTTCCTTCTTTTCTTACTATTGATTTAATTTCATTTCTTAATAATAATGCAAATCGACTCCCTCTGCCCACCTCCCAATCTTTTCGATAGGATAAATATCAATCAATATTCAGATCCCCTTGCAGCCACATCTCTGTAATGCCCATCGCATCATAAAGGCCGATTTAATTCTGCACCACAAGCTCATTTACCTTATTCCTTATACAGCATGCATTCAGTTGTAATCCCTTCAGTCCTGCATTAACCGTCCCTCTTCTCATTGACATTCATTTGTGCAGTGTACTTGAAGTTTGATATGTTAAACATTTCCAGATGCTCTATCCTATTTGTGTCTGTACTGGAGATTTTAATAACCTCTCCTGAGTTCTGTACTCTTACCTCCTCTTTTAATTCGGCTTTTCTAATTAAACCCTATAACTGCACCCCCACCCCGCACACAGGCACACTCCTAATCAGTTTAAAGCTCTGTCTACAGCCCTGGTTAGGATTCACTCGGAATCTGGTCCCAGCATGGTTCAGATGACGACTGTCCAATCGGAGCAGGTCCTCTCTTCCTCAGTAATAAAATGTGTTTATTCAACACAAAATACAAGGATAAAAAAGCTTTTCTGTACATACCAAAATATGAAAACTACAAAAAGACATTATTGTTAATATACACTTACTGTGTGTAGCTATATAAATTGTAATGTGAATTCCAAAACCATGGAATTGGTGTGCAAACTTTATCAATCATTATTTGACCCACATTTGAGATCCTGATTCCCCCTCTGTCAGTGATTCCCTTCACTGAGATTCCACCCTGCCTCTCACACAGTGTCGAGAGGGGCTACAAGTTCCTGTTCGTGGAGAATATTTAAATTAATCCACCTTCTCCCTGAAACCAATCTATTGGTCTATTTGATTATGTTTAGCTGTCAGCAACTCAGCTCTGGGATGTTATTGGCGATAAATGATCTGGGATGACAGCCAGTATCAGCATGGTGCTCACAGGGTATGGCACCAGACAAAGGGCTTACAATCTGTGAGAGTTTCTGAGAAAGGTTTCTGTGTATTTCCTTCATCTTGTCTCCTGATCTAACTTCACATTCCTCTGACACCCCTTGCTCTCGCTCACTCTGTCGCTGTTTTTTTTTCACTCTCTTTATCTCACTTCACTGTCTTTCCCTCTGTTTATTTCTCTCCCTCTCAGTCTAGCTCCGATCATTCCCTTTATTTTCAAGTTGTCAATTTGGAGAGCTCATGGACGCATGGTGGGCGATATGGCCTCCTTCTGTGTTGTATTAATTCTGACGTTCTCTGACCCACAGTAACACATTTTGGTGCTTGGAGAGAAAAGCTGGTCCAGTGAAGGACACAGTGGACAATTAACCATGATCTCTACCTATTTTCTGACATGCAGCAACATCGATATATCTGTTCAAACAAACAGATTCCTCATATTAAAATCAGCACACTTCAGACTGCTGGGCCACTGTGTTCAGTACCTTTTTTTTTGTTGGTCTTAGCTGTACTGGGATTAGTCTCCAACTCCTCCTCAGTCACTGTACCTGTGGACCTACTGCTGTGGTTCCACACACCCCTCCCCTACCGCCGCCACACACTAGTTTAAACCCTCGTAAAGGAAAATAGCAAACCTGCCTGCCAGGAGATTGCTGCCAGTTCAAGTCCAAACCGTCCATCTTGTGTACATCCTACCAACCCGGGAATCCCAATGATGCACATATTGGAAGTGCTGCCTCCCCTACCAGCACTTCTTTAACTGTGATACCTTACGATTCCTAATCTCACTCGACCTGACATATTCTATTGTCTACAAAATTCAAATATCCTTTCAGCACAACTCTAGCAAGGCCTTTTATTAAACTGGATAGACTTGATCATAAAAACTTAAGTGTGACGTCAGGAAATTGAGACCACTGAATCAATCCAATGACCACCGGATCTGATATCTATCCCCACTACTAAACCCGTTTGACAAGGCATACATATGGGCAATCTATTTGCAGATGGACGAGGATAATCAGAAGATTAGAAAATGTCAGAGCAGATGGATGTAATTAAGCCTATTTACTCAGCTTTGCTATTCAATTGGATTCGAGTTATTCTGTTCCTTTCAATGGCAGGATCTTTATCCAGCATCCCGAACGGGTCAGAAAGTTCCCAGTGTCGTTGTGTGCACAGTCCTGTGAAGGGAATATCCAGTGCCAGGCAATGGGGTGTGGGAGTCCCAGGGATGGAACAAGGAAAACCTGCATGTAGTGACGATGGACTAATGGAACTGAGAGAGATGGAATGGGTAACCAGGGGCACTGCACTCAGCCAAGTGGCCGGGCAAGACTCCAATACACCCAGGGAACCCGAGAACCACAGCTGCTTTTAACAAAACCTGTCACATTTGCTACATTTCTCCATCGAACAAAAGTAAAAATACTGTAGATGGCAGAAATCCGAAGCAAACACAAAGAAAAACTGTGGACTGAGAAAAGAGTTAATGCTCCCAATGCAGACACGGGAAAAATGTACAAAGTCCACACAGAAGGGTCCAGAGATTGGAAATGAACCCAAGTCCCTAGTACTGTGAGGCAGCATTGCTGTGTCAACAGGCTGGCCAATGCTGGATAATTGGGGATAGTATAGTTAAAAGCATAGATACTGTTCTCCGTGATCGGGATTAAGAGTCCTGAAGGTTGTGTTGCCTACTTGGTGTTCGGGTTTGGGATATATCATCTGGATTGCAGAACTTGAAGCGGGAGTGAAATGATCCAGTGGTCAGGGTCTGTGTAGGTACCAAAGGCTGGACAAACAAATGACAATGAGAAGAGAGACGGGTAATACAGGTTGAACTATTATATCGGAATGCATGCAGTATAAGGATTAAGGTAAATGAGCTTGTGACTCATCCATAAATTGGCAGGTACGACATAGTGGGCATTACAGTGACATCGCTGCAAGAGGATCAGGATTAGAAGCTGAATATTCAAGATATTTCATCCTATCGGAAAGATAGGAAGGTGGGCAGAGAAATAGAGTTGTCTCAGTATTAAGAATGGAATTGAATCAATAATCAATAAAAGAAATGAATTAAGGTCAGATGGTATAGAATGTGTGTCGGTAGAATTGAGGAATCAAAAAAGGTGAAAAAATGCGACTGGAGCTGTATACAGTGAGCTGGCGTGTAAAATACACCAGGCGCTAAAAAGATCGGGAGGAAAGGCAAAGTTACAGTGATCATGTGGAATTGTATTATGCAGATGGACTGGGAATTCAGATTGATAGTGGTTGGCAGGAAAAGGAATTTGTGGAATGACTACAAGATGGGTATTTGGAGCAGCTTGTGCAGGCAGAGTAGATGAGGGGAGTTTAAGGTGAAGGAAATCATAGGAGGCAATGATCATAATATGATTGAATTTATCCTGCAATTTCAGATTGAGAAGAGGGAATCAGAAGCAACGGTATTACACCTGAATAAAGTCAATTCCAGAGACATGATCGAGGAGCTGGGTAGAATTGACTGGGAGACGGGCCCAGCAGGAAAGACAGTGCAACAGCAAAGGCAGGAGATTTTTGGAGTAATTCAGGGCACAGCAGAGATTTATCCTGAGGTAAAAGAGGCTTGTATAGGGAGGCTGGGACAACCATAGCTGACCAGGGAACTGGGAACTCAGGTACAGCATAAAAGCAAAAGAGAAATGATATAATGTGACAAAGTGCAGTGGGAAACCTGAGGATTGGAAAGCTTACAAAGACAAAACAGAGGGCAAACAAAATAAAATAAGGAGGGAGATTATTAAATATGGGGGTAAGCTCGCCAGTAACATAAAGGAAGATTGTAACAGTTTATTTCGATATATAAAGTACAAAAGAGCGGCAAAAGTGAACATTGGACTGCTGGGAAGTGATACTAGAGAGATAGCAGTGGGAAACGAGAAAATGGCCAAGGAACTGATTAATTACTTTGCATCAGTGTTGACTGTGGAAGACACGAGTAATACATAAAACATCCAAGATTTTGAGGGGCGAGAGATGAGTATAATGGCCGCCACCATGGAGAACATGCTAGAAAAAAATGTAATGGCCCGAAAGTGGTTAAATACCCTTGGCCAGATGGACTACATCCCCGTGTTAGAAGGGAGATAGCTGAAGAGGGAGTGGAGGCGATCGTGGTGATCTTTCAGGAATCACCAGAGTAAGGAACGATCACGAGCTCAGAAAACCCACTAGCGTGACTCCCCATTTTAACAAGAGAATAAAGAAAAGGACAACTACAACCCACCATGAATAGTTTAAACTCAGTCGTGGGTAAGATCCCAAAATTCATTGTGAAGGATAAGATTTCTGAATACTTGAAAGTGTTTGGTAAAATAGGGCAATGTCGGCATGATTTCATCAAGAGAAGTTCATGCCTGACAAATCTATTGGAATGCTTTGAAGACGAATGAGAAGGCTCGACCAAGCACAGCCAATGGATGTTATCCACCTGGACTTGAAGAAGACCTTTGACAAGGTGTTACACAGGAGATTACTGGTTTTGATAACGGTCCGTGGTGTTAGAGCGAGGTAGTGGCATGAATAGAAGCTTGTCTGTCGAGCAGAAAGCAGAGAGCGGGGATAAAAGAGTCCTTCTCAGGATGGCAGCTGGTGACAAGTGGTGATCCAGAATGCTCAGTGTTGGAATCATATCACTTACTTGTTACATTAACAATCTAGATGAGGGACTTGAGTGCACTCTGGCTAGGTTTGCAGACGATACAAAGATAAGCAGATGGCCAGGTCGTATTGAGTAGGCAGAGAGGCTGAACAAGGATTTGGACAGGTAAAGAGATCGGCAGATGCATTCCAACATTGGAAAGTGTGAGGTCATGCACTTTGGCACGAAGAATACAGGCATGGTCTATTTTCTAAATGGCGAGAAAATTCAGAAATCTGAATGCAAAGTGACTGGGGAGTTCTAGTGCAGTATTCTCGCAAGGTAAGCTTACAGGTTGAGGCAGTAGTTAGGAGGGCAATGGTAATTATGATTGGGAGCATTTACTGCGAGAAGAATTGAATATAAGAATAGGCTGTATATGGCTCTGATCAGACCACATTTGGAGTATTGTGCTCACTTTTGAGCTCCATATGTCAGGAAGGATGTACTGGTCGTGGAGAGTGTTCAGACGATTTTCACGAGAATGGTCATAGGAATGAAAAGCTTATTGTATTGAGAAATGTTTGAGGGCTCTGGGTCTATAGTAGATAAAGTTTAAAAGGATGAAAGGGAATTTAATTGAAATATACAGAATACTGAATGTTTTAGAACAGTGATATGGAGAAAGTTATTTAAACATAGAATGGTGAATATTTGAAATGTGTTGCCACAGAAGGCCTTGGGATCAGTTCATTGAGTATATTTGAGACGGAGATAGATAGTTTTTGATTATCCAGGGGATGAAGGGTTATGGGGATAAGGTCAGAGAATGGGTTTGAGAAACCGATCAGCGATGATTGAATGACGGAGCAGACCCGATGGGCTAACTGTCCTAATTTATGCTCCAATGTCTTATAGTCTTCTGGTCTAAACCTTAAGGAAGTACCTTGCATCTCCGAGAAGATGGATTCATGTTCTTCATGAATGTCAGAAGCTGTTGGGAATCGTTAACTGTTTTAGAATGAAGGTACAGTGGCTGCTGTCGGGTTGGTGGATAATATGACATTCAGTGCAGGATCACTGACCAACTGCATTGTATTTATGTGCTGAGACTGTGTTCAAAAACTGGACCTCTCTGTCTCTCTCAATGGGGAGTCGGTTTTGGGGTGGTTGGGCGTAACATCCTCCCATGCATTTCAACTATCCTTAATCATGATTCCTGAGTGAAACAGCAGTCATGGAATTTATCACCTTCCCATTGTCTGTTTCGAATATAAGGAGTGATTGTCCATCCATCTCGGGTTCAATGCAATCACATCTTATTCTCTCACAGCGCTACAGATCAACCTTCACTCACTACTCATGGTGCCATCATCCCAGGGATTAATCTGGTGGAACTCCTCTTCACTCTCTCTGTGGTGTGGAGATCACTCCATTTCAAGGAAAGAAAATCTGACCACAATACCCCAAATACTTCCTCAACAACACTCTCAGGTTTGATCACATTAATTCCTTTCCCTCACTTTGTTGGCTCAATTTCTTTCTGTTGACACAGGAAACCATTCATTTATGAAGCACTACCACGGATGGGGAATTTAAAATATCCTTACATCTGGAGGTCAGCATCAATACAGCCAGCACCAGAGGTGCCCATGGAGATGGACATCACTCCTTGGAGAGACTCAATCACAAAGAATACATCTAAAACAGTGAATGGCTACCTTCCTGAATGGGAATGAGCCATTGGAATGTGGGATGCAGGCAGAGGAAGGGAGCAACCTTTCCTTTTATTCTGCCCTCACGGGATGTGTGCAGCCCTGGTCAGACCAGCATGTTATGCCGATCTTGAACTCAGTGGCTGTTTCAGCTGTTTCACAGGACAATAAATAGTAAAACAAATTGCCGTAGGTTTGCAGTTGAACAGAGACTTGACCAGGGAAGGCTGACCCACTGCCTTCTCTAATGGGCATAAGGCAAGCTGATATCAACAGATTATCATTCTGTGGCTCTAGAATATGAGCCAATGACGTGCTCCACCATACACTGTCTGACATCTTTCAGATTTCGTGGAGAGACAACTTAAGCAACTCAAGTGAAATTATTTTGCAATGGGCACGTGGTAAGAAGGGAGTTGAAACAGATGTATCTGGAATTAACAAAGGCACAAACGATGGCTTATTCAGGAATTGAACTGAGGTTGAGGAGGAGACTGGGACGCCTTAATGGTAGTATTGGACAGGATTGGTATGTGGGGAGGATATGAGATGTACACTTTTCAGGAGAAAATGAATCAAAGAAGTTGAGAACAGTGTGTTTTATCCTCGCATATCGGTGAGTAATTTGTAAATAATAATTTGCGAGTCATAATTTCTAAGGAATGGTATATTTGATTGGAACTGAAAACGTTGGTTACACCTTTCCAAAATCTACATATCATGACCATCGATTCAGTTCAGACCATTTCACTAGACAGACAGAGTGACTTATCAGGAACACCAAATATAGCAAGGATAGGATAGTAACTGGCGTGGATAACCATCAGTACATCTTCAATCCGCGACACGAATAACATCCAAGGCTGGGAAAGCCAGTAAAGACCATAGGATAAACCCCTGTCCATTGTTGGAACATTCAGGGCTAATGTTCTCAGATTCTGATCTATTGTTGGAACATTCCAGTCCAGTGTTCCCAGATTCCCATCTCTCCTGCCCTTCTCTCTGATGCTGCAAATATCAGTTACTGCTGTTGGACAGGCTCCCGGTCATACTATGTAATACAACACTGAAAGCATTCCCTTATTAGTAGAAGAGAGAACCTCTATAGGGGCGCATAGGATCCATGGAGACTGACATATTTACAATCGCTAAACAAACAGCTCCAGTTAACTCTTTTGAATTCAATGCTAATTTATTAAAATTCAAAATACCTTAAAACATTCATGCGTTCTGTGTGTGATATGTGAGTGTGACTGAAGGAAGGAATGTTGAAGATGGCAGATTGATTGTGTGTAATCATTAGTCTAACTTGGATATGAAAGTAATTCCAGAGGTTTAACAGGACATAAACATGCTTCTCTGTTCTTGTATGCAGAAATAAATCCCGTAAATACTGATCAGTCATTGCAAAATCAGTAAAACATTGAGAGAACATCTATCATCCATGATCTGATAGCAAAATATGCCAAAGAAAAATAGGGTTACAACAAACAAATGGCGTCGATATGTCAACGGAGAATTGCACATGACAAACACAGTGCAGATTGCTATTCCAGGATCAGAGAGGGCAGCTGTTGGTCATGCTGTTGATGTTATCGATGTTAGGGAACTGTCATGAAGTGTAATTTAATGGACTTCAGTTACATTGTGATTATGATATTGGGGAAAAGGCAGAAGATGGAGAGGTCTGGGGGACTTGCCGGAGGGTGGAGGGACAGTGGTGTTCCACACTTACCGGAATTGGAACATTACTCTTTATAACTCATATGAAGAACAGATTCAAGAATACATCTGCAATGAGGAATTAGCAGAGACAATATTAATGCAATACGTTTATACAATATAAAATATAGGAAGAAAATGATTGTCTGCAAACACCAATATATGCAAAGTACAAAGAGATAAGGTTGTTAAAATACACTCCTGTTATTGAGCTATATAAATTGAAATGTGAATTACATAACTAGGAACGTGCATGCAAACTTTATCAATCATTATTTGACCCACAGCTAAGATCGTGATTTCCTCTCTGTCAGTGAGTCTCCTCATTGAGATTCTCTGGACTAGTTTCTCATACAGTATCGGGGGAGGGGGGAGGTCGTGGAGGAGGGGTGTTGGTTATCATTTGCTGCTGCTCTTGGCACAGTCTACTTCAAAATTCTGCTTTCTCCATGGAACCAATCTATTGGCCGAATGGGTTCTGTTTGGCTGTCAGTAACCCAGCTCTGTGATATAATTGGAAATAAGTAATCTGGGATGACAGCCAGTACCAGCACAGTGCTCACAGTGTATGGAGCCCAGACAAAGGGCTTGCCGTCCAGCGGAATTTCTAAATAAAGTTTCTAACTTCTGTCTGTTTATATTTACCTACCATAATACAGTCTTCTGATCTATCTAACTTCACCCTCATCTAACACCTATTCCTCTTGCACTCAGACAGTCGCTCCCCTTTCTTGCCTCTCTCAGTTTATCTCCCTTCACTTGCTTTCTCTCAGTTTATTTTTCTCTCACACAATCTATCTTCACATGCTCTCTCGATCTCCAATTGTGCAGTTGGTGAGCTTGCGACTCCACGATGGGCTGAATGATCTCCATCCATACCAAAATAATTCTGAAGTTCTCTGACCCACAATAAATACCTGGTGGGCAGACCTGCTGATCCCGTGATAGGTACAGTGTACAATCACCCATTATCTTTTCTTGCTTTTCTCTGATGTACAGCTGCCTTGAAATATCTGTTCAAACAAAGCAGACTGAATGAAATTCGAGCAATCGAGAAGGCTATATATTTCAGTCAGGATGTAATGAACAATGAGATTCCAGAATAACATAAATAATGATTGAAAAACAGGGCAACACAAGAAATGACAGCTGAGTTCAACATGTGGTTCCAAGTGGGTCGCATGGTATTACCAACAGATTACAAATCCAGAAAATCAGCTCCTGTTCTGTGGACCCAGGTTGAATCCAGCCACTGCAGATGGTGGAAATCCAATTCAATAATGTAAAAATATCCCTGCAATTAAGAATCGACTGATGAGAATGAAATCATTGCCGATTGTCAGAAAAAATCACCTGGTTCACTAATATCCTGCAATGAAGGAATCTTCCATCCGCACCTGGTCTGGCTGACATGTAACTCCAGACCCAAAGCAATATGATTGACTCCTCTGAAATGGTCTAGTGAGTTATTCAGTTGTACAAATCTCTACAAAGTTTCAAACAGATGAAACCGGATGGACCACTTGGCATCGAAATGGGCATCAGAAAAGTCAACATTAGAAACATCACTGTGGAACCTGCAAAATCTTCCTTACTAACATCTGAGGTCTGGTGCCAACATTGGAGCAACTGCCTTACAGACCAGTTAAGCAACAGCCTGACATAGCCATACTCACGGAACCATACGTTATAGAAATAACAGAAATTAAACATGGACAAAGGAGTCTCTTACGATTACCACGTAACATCGCTCCTCAGCTGAATCAGTCCCCCTCCATGTTAAACAACACTTGGAGAAAGCATTGACTGTTACAAGGACACAAAATGTATTCTGGCGGGGGATTTCAAAGTCGACTGTCAAGAGTGGTTTGGCAGCAGCACTACTGATCATGCTGGTCGTCTCCTAAGGACATAGCTACTTGTTTGGATCTGCAGAAGGTGGTGACGGAATGAACGAGAGGGTAAGAAACATACCTGACCACATCCTTACCAATCTATCAACTGCAGATGCATATGTCCATGACAGTATTGGTAAATGTGACCACTACACTGTCCTTGTGGAGACGAAGTCTATTGTCTCCATAAACTCTATTGTGTTGTGTGGCACTATCACCATGCTAAATGGCACAGACTTTTAGCAGATCCACCAACTCAAGACTGAGCGTCCATAAGACACTGCGGACCATCAATAGCAGCAGAACAATAGTCCAGCACAATCTGTAACGTCATGGCCCAGCATGCCCCCCCACTCAAACATTAGCATCAAACCAGAGAATTAACCGTGTTTCAATGGCGAGTGCAGGAGGGCATGCCAGGAGCAGAACCAGGAATATATAACGACAAAATGTTAATCTGCTGAAGCTTCCAAACAGAAATACTTGCGTGCCAGATAGCATAAACAGCAAAGGACAGACGGAGCTTAGCGATCCCAGAAACAATGCATCAGATTTAAGCTCTGCAGTCCTGCTAATCCGATCGTGAATGGTGGTGGACCATTAAGCAACTCACTGGAGTAAGAGTCTCTACAAATATCCCCATCCTCAATGATGGAAGAGCCCAGAACATTAGTGCAAAAGATAGAAGTTTTGAGAGAATGATCGATTTCGGACACCTCCCGTGGTCCCGATCATTCCAGGTAGCAGTCTTCAGCAAATGAGATTAACTAATATCCAGAAATGGTTGAAGGTACTGGATACTGCAAAGGTTATGTGCCCATATAACATGCCGGCAATAGTCCTGAAGGCTTGTGCTCCAGAATGTCCCTCTCCCCTAGCCAAGCTGTTCCAGTATGTTTACAAACCGACAATGGGGGAAAACCGCTTAGATATGTTCTGTACATAGAGCGCAGGACAAGTTCGATCCGTCCAAATACCGCCTTATCAGTCAACTTTCCATCATCTGTAAAATGATGGAAGGTGTCATCAACAGTGCTATCAAGCCACACCTGCTCAAAACTAACCTGCTCAGTGATGCCCAGTTTCAGTTTTGCCAGGGTCACTCAGCTCCTGAACTCGTCACAGTCTTGGTTCAAACATAGAAAAGGGAACTGAATTCCAGCCCTTGACATCAAGGCTGAATTCTGCAAAATGTGACGTCATGTAACCCAAGCAAAGATGGTATCCCGGGCCAACACTCCATTATTGGAGTCATACCTGACAGATAAGAAGATAGTCATTGTTGTTGAGGTCAGTAATCTCAGCTCCAGAACATCTCTGCAGTAGTCCCTTCAGATAATGTCCTAGGTCCAAACATCTTCAGCTGCTTCAACAATGACCTTCCATCCATCATAAGGTCAGAAGTGGGGATGTTCGATGATGACTGCACAATGTTTAGCACCATTCGCAAATGCTCAGATGTTGAAGCAGTCCATGCCCAAAGCAACATGATCTGGACAATATCCAGGCTTGGGCTGGCAAGTGGCAAGTAACATTTGCGCCACAAAAATTCAGACAATGACTGTCAACAATAAGAAACAATATAACCACTTTGTATTCAGTAGCATTATCATCATTAACCCACCCCATTCCCCTTCCCCCCCCCCCCCCCCCCCCCACACACACACACACACTATCAATATCCTGGGGGGGTATCATTGACCAGAAACTCAACTGGACTCGCCGCATGAATAGAAGTGCAAATCAGAGGCTGGGAATACTGCACGAGTTACTCACCTCCTGACTACCCGAAACCTGTCCATCATCTACAAGGCACGAGTCAGGAATGAGATGGAATATTCTCACTTACCTGAATGAGTGCAGCCCCAACAACATTAAAGAAGCTTGACCCCATCCAGGACATAACAGCCCATTTGAATTGCACCATATCCACAAGCATTCAGTGCCTTCACCGTGGTCGCTCAGAAGCAGCAGTGTGTACTATCTACAAGACACAATGGAGAAATTCCTCAAAGATCCACAGACAGCTCCTTCCAATCTCACGAACATTTCCATCTGGAATGACAAGGGTAGTAGACCTTTGGGGACACCACCACCTTCAAATTCCCCTACAAACCAGATAACATCCTGATTTGGAAATAGATCGCCGTTCCTTCATTGTTGCTGGGTCAAAACCCTAGTTTTCCCTCCTTAATCATGAGTGGGTCAACACACAGCAGGTGGATTGCAGCAGTTCGGCACCACCTTCGCAAGGGGGCAACTAGGGACGAGCAAGAAATGCTGGGCCCATCCATCGATGCCCACATCCAATAAAGATTTTTTACAAATAGTTCCAAGTTGATCATCTCGATGGGACAGGTTATCTGGTTTGAACACGAACAGGAAATCAGTGTTTCTAATATTGAACATTTAAGACCTTTCTGTTATTGGAAGGGTGTTCAGTATTCGATGACATATTGTTGCTAAGTTTTGTGATAAATTACACCGTTTTGTTAAATTTAACAATACTGGCGTAGCAGGATTGTGGGCGGCACGGTGGTTCGCACTGTTGTCTCACAGCGCCAGACACCTGGGTTCAATTCCCGCCTCAGGTGACTGACTGTGTGGAGTTTGCACATTCTCCCCGTGTCTGCGTGAGGTTTCTTCCGGGTGCTCCGGTTTCCTCCCACAATCCAAAAATGTGCATCCCATGTGAATTGGCCATGCAAAATTGCCCGTAGTGTTAGGTGTAGGGGAATGGGTCTGGGTGGGTTGCGCTTCGGCGGGTCGTTGTGGACTTGTTGGGCCAAAGGGCCTGTTTCCATACTGTAAGTAATCTAATCTAAAGGATCGATTCTTCGAAAATGACAATCATCATAGAGACAATGTGGTCCTGCCAGATGAGACTGATAGATAGGAGCTCATATTCAAAATATTAAAGGACTACTGGCCGACACTGAATCCTCCCACCGTCCGTATCACAGGTGTTAACATTGACCAGAAGGTGAAGGCAAAACAACATACAAATACCATGATTTCCAGAGCAGGTCAGAGACTTACAATTCGGCACTGAATAGTAGATCATATGATCATAAGGGCATGAGACATAGCAATAGATTTAGGTCATTCAGCCTATCCCTTCACTCTGAAACTGTGCTATTTTGTCATAGTGTCTATGACTAGTGGCAATGTCTTCTAAATGTTGACTGTATCAATCTTTGCAGTAATCGATCAGTTTCTATCAGATGCCTCGCCTCCCATTCTTTTAAATTCCATCGAGTATGGATCAAAGAGCCCTCAAATGCTGCTCATCTGACAAGCTGTCATCCCCAGGATGGTTCACCTCCAACACAGTCCATTGCATTCTCAGCAGTATGTCTCTTCAAACTCTCTTGAAATGAACGCTAATATTGCAGTTGTTTTCCAAACTGCCAACTGAACGGGCGCATTAACCATAAGACAGGACGAATGCTTCAAAATCGTTTTGTGCTTCAGATTTAGTGGATCCTATTAGAAAATAGTGTATGCCTCTATTCTGCCTGCTTAAGTGCATAATCTCACACGTTCCCATGTTACGTTTCATCAGCCATGTGATTTCTCACGGTCCTAAACTGTCCAAGTCTTCCTGCAGCCTCCCCACTTCCTCTATATCACTTTCCCATCCAACCATTATTGTATCATCTACAAACTTAGCAAAAATTCCCTCAATCCTTGGGCCAGGTGGTTCTTGTATAAGATGTTTCCTGAATTCCCGAAGGACTGTCACCATCTACAAAGGACAACACTCTTGGTGTTGACTCCATTCAGGTTAACATAGTGGATTGATTGGAATTATATCTGTAAAATCTTCACTCTCTGCGCCACTGACACTCAGTAGGAGCACATGCTTCGCCCCTTTTGTTGCGAATTTACCCCATTATGGTGACACAGGACTTGATGGTGCACAATCCCAGTCTATTGATGTCACTCTATCTCGACACTAACTGTGTGGCGCTCACACTGACCATTGTCACTGTGTCTTGATGACGACGGAGAGAGGTGGGAGAGGGGTTGGCTATAATGAATGACTGTGTGACTGTTAGGATGCAATCTGACCCAACAGCCTCGGATGTACCTGTGCCCTTTGTCACCGCTGCAGGCATGATAAGTCTTCCTGTGAGTCAAATCAAGGAAAGTGATAGGCTTGGTTGATGTTCCGGACTAGCACTCAGATCCTGTGTGGACCGACTGGCAGAGGTAATTACATACATCTTCAACTTCTCCTCCCTGAAGCCGACGTCCCAACCTGCTTCAAGAAGGTGAAGAAAGTAAGTGAGAAAGCTCATGCAACTTACTTTAATGATTAACGCTCAGCGGCTCTGAACTCAATAAATATGAAGTGATTCAAGAGACTGGTTATGATCCACACCACCTCCAGTCTCCCAGCCTGCCCAAATCCCAAATAAATTGCTGACTAATGTAATGGGTCCACAATGGATATCATATCCCGAACCCTGCACTCATCCCTGGAACATCTGGACAACAAAGGCACCTACATCATACTGCTGCTCATTGTGTACAGCTTCATCTTCAACATCAGTATCCCCTCCAGACTGATCACAAAACCCCATGACCATAGTCTCATCTCCGCCCTCTGCCACTGGATCCTCAGCTTTCTGACACTCACATCACTATGAGTGAAGATAGGTAACTGCACCTCCTCCACAATAACACTCAACACAGGAGTTCCAGAAGGATATGTCCTCAGTCCCCCACTGTATTCCCCATACACCCACGGCAGTGCCCTCATCACCCTACTGTACACAGTACACCCATGTGGGTGTCCTGAACCCTTTACCATCCACCCTGCATACTCACAGCTGTGCCCTCAGACACCTACTGCACTCACTGTACATCCACGTTTGTGTCCTCAGCCCCAAACTCTACTTCCTGTATACCCACGGCTGTGAGCTCAGCCCCTACTGTACTGCCTGCACACCCACGGTTGTGTCCTCAGCCCCTACTGTACTCACTGTACACCCATGGCTGTGCCCTCAGCCCCCTACTGTACTCACTGTACACCCATGGTTGTGTCCTCAGCCCCCTACTGTACTCACTGTACACTCAAGTCTGTGTCCTCAGCTGTTTTCCATCCTCCCTGTATACCCATAGCTGTGTCCTCAGACCCCTACTGGACTCACTGTACATCCACGTTTGTGTCCTCAGCCCCCAACTGTACTTCCTGTACACCCACGGCTGTGTTGCCAAATTTCAAACTAACGCCATCTACACGTTCGCTGCTGACACCACCATAGCAGGACGGATATCAAACAACGAAGACTCAGAACATAGAACGGAGATAGAACTTTTGGTGGCGTGGTGTAATGATAATAACCTCTGTCTGAAATTCAGCGATAGTAATGAACTGATCATTGACTTCAGAAAGAAATGAGGGGAACACACTCCCATTTACACCGATGGTTAAGAGAGTGCAGAGTGTCAGGTTCCTCTGAGTGATGATAACTGACAATCTGTCCTAGACTTTTCAAATAAGTGTGACAGTCAAGAAGGTTCAACAACGCCTCTCCTTCCTCAGGTGGCTCAGGAAATTCAGCATGCACTATTTCTACAAATGCACCATTGAGAGCGTATTGTCTGGGGGCCTAATAAATCAACTGCTCTTTTTAGGAGACCAGTAGAAACTGCAGAAAGTTGTGTGCAAAGCCCACACCATCACGGATTCTAACCGCCCAACCATTGACTCAATTTACACGGCTCGTTGCCGCAGAACGACTGCTAACATCTGTCCCAGATTACTGAGGGAAGTGAGGGAAGAAATAGCTGGGGCTTTATCAGATATCTTTGTAGCATCCTTGAACACAATGAGGTCCCGGAGGACTGGAGAATTGTTAATCCCCTTGATTAAGAAGGGTATCAGGGATATTCCAGTTAATTATAGTCCGGAGAACGTGACGTCAGGTGTAGGAAACTGCTGGAGAAGCTACTGAAGGGTAGGACCTATTCTCATTCGGAAGAAAATCGGCCTATCAGTGATAGGCAACATGGTCTTGTGCGGGGAAGGTAATGTCTTACCAACTTCATAGAATTCTTTGAGAAAGTGACAAAGTTGACTGATGAGGGAAGGACTGTAGATATCAAAAGAGAAAATGCTGGAAGATCTCAGCTGGTCTAGCAGCATCTGTAAGGAGAGTAAAGAGCTAATGTTTCGAGTCTAACTGACCTTTTATAGATGTCATATGCATTTACTTCTACAGGACGTTTGATAAGGTTTCCAATGTTAGTGTTATGGAGAAAGTGAGCTCATATGGGTTCCAAGGTGTGCTAGCTATGTGTATAAAGAAGTGGCTGGGCACAAGGAGACAGAGAGAAGGAAGTGAAGGGAGGTTTTTAAATGGAGAACTGTGACCAGTTGTGTTCCACAGGGATCTGTTGTGGGACCACTGTTGTTTACGATACATGTAAATGATTTGGAGGAAAGTATTGGTGGTCTGATTAGCAAGTTTGCAGATGACACTAAGATTAGTGGAGAAATAGATAGCAAAGAGGACTGAAAGAGAATACAGCTGAAGATAGATAGATTGGAGAGTTGGGCAGAGAAATTGCAGGTAGAGTTCAATCCGTTCAAATGGGAGGTGATGCATATTGGAATATCAAATTCAAGCGTAACTATACAGTATGCGGAAACACCCTAGGGAAAATTGATGTGCAGAGAGGTCCGAATGTTCATGTCCATTGTTCCCTGAAGGTGGCAATGAAGGTCAGTGGAGTGGTCAAGAAGGCATATGGTATGCTTCACTTCATTGGACGGGGTATTGAGAACAAGAGTTAGCAGAACATGTCACAGTTTTATAAGGCTTTGTTTCAGCCACAATTGGAATATTGCGTCGAGTTCTGGTCACCACATAACCAAAAGGATGTGGATGCTTTGGAAAAGGGTGCAGAGGACATTCACCAGGATATTGTCTGGTACGAAGGACGCTAGCTGTGAAAAGATCTTGAGTAGACTATGATTATTTTCATTAGAAAGACGACGGTTGACAGAGGACCTGATTGATGTCTACAAAGTTATGTGAGGTGTAGACAGGTTGGATATTAAGAAGCTTTTCTCCAGAGTGGGGGATTCAATTACCAGGGCTCACGAGTTCAAATTGAGAGGGGGAAACTTTATTGGTGATTTGTATGGCAAGTTCTTTACACAGAGGGTGGTGGGTGCCTGGAATGCGTTGCCAGCAGTGGTGGTAGAGGAGGGTACGATAGGGCCATTTAAGATATTTTTCTGGACAGATACGTGAATGGGCAGGGAGCAAAGGGGTACAGACCCTCAGAAGATTGGCGACAGGTTTAGACAGAGGATCTGGATCAGCACAGGCTTGGAGGGCCAAAGGCCCTGTTCCTGTTCTGTAATTTTCTTTGTTCTTTGTTCTAACATTATCAAAGGCTCATCACACCCCAGTAATGATCTCCTACAACCTCTTCCATCAGGCTCGACGATACAGAAGCTTGAACAAACGCAGCAGCAGGTTCAGGAACAGCTTCTTCCCAGCTGTTTTCAGACTGATGAATGGACTCTCTAGTCTCAGATAATGCTGATCTTGTTCATGTTGATCTCGCCTCGCGCACGCTCTGTGCAACATAACCTAATGCCTCTCAGACATGTTTTACAGCCATTGTTCTGTACATCCTTGCTTACTATCATCTGCCTGGACATCTTGGTACAGGTGACAATAAATCCTCACCTCCCACTCTCCAGCTCTCTCTGATACTCACTCCGAGCTCCCTCCGGTCCTCACTTCCAGCTTCTCCCGATCCCCAACCCTAGCTCCCCATATCGTTTGTCCCTCACTGTTTCTCTCACTGCGTTTCCCTGTGTTTTCCCTGTCCATGTGACTGTTTGTTTCTTTGCTTTGTTTCCTTTCTCTCTTTGACTGACTGTCCTCCTGTTTCTCTTGCGAACTATTTTGGAACTGCCTGTCTCCCAGTGTTCTGTATACTGGCAACTGGAAGCATTCTATTCGAGTGCATATTCGTCTGACATGGTAACTGTCCTGCCCAGGAGCATGAGAACCTACAGAAAGTTGTGTGCACAGCCCACACCATCACATAGCCAACATCCCATCAATGGACACCATTTATACTTCTCCTTGTAGCAGAAAGTCTGGCCACCTCAAAGATCTCTCCCAAACAGATAATTATCTCCTGCAAACTCCTGCATTATACTGATGAATTAACCTGTCTAACGTCATATAATATTAAACGTGCTTATGTCGATCTTGCTCTGCACACCACCTGTGTGATGCATCCTTCTATGCCTCATTCTCTCTAAGTACCCCGTGATCTCTGTTTTCTTGGAGAAAGTGAAGACTGCAGATGCTTGAGATCAGAGCTTAAAAATGTGTTGCTGGAAAAGCGCAGCAGTTCAGGCAGCATCCAAGGAGCAGAAGAATTGACATTTCGGGCATAAGTGCTTATTCAGGAATGAGGAGGGTGTGCCAGGCAGGCTAAGAAAAAAATTTGGGAGGAGGGACTTGGGGGAGGGGCGTTAGGAATGCGACAGGTGGAAGGAGGTTAAGGTGAGGGTGATAGGCCGGGGAGGGGGTGGGGGTGGAGAGGTCGGGAAGAAGATTGCAGGTCAAGAAGGTGGTGCTGAGTCGGAGGTTTGGGACTGAGAAAAGATGGGAGGAGGGGAAATGAGGAAGTTAGAGAAATCTGCATTCATCCCTTGTGGAAGATGAGGCGCTCTTCCTCCAGGCATTGTGTTGCCATGGTCTGGTGAAGGAGGACTCCACGGACCTGTATGTCCTTGGTGGAGTGGTAGGGGAATTTAAAGTTTTCAGCTACGGGGTGGTTGGGTTGGTTGGTGCGGGGGTCCCAGAGGTGTTTAACCCTCAGACTCAGCACCACCTTCTTCACCTGCAATGTTCTTCCTGACCTCTCTGCCCCCACCCCCTCTCCGGCCTATCACCCTCACCTTAACCTCCTTCCACCTATCGCATTCCCAACGCCCCTCCCCGAAGTCCCTCCTCCCTACCTTTTATCTTAGCCTGCTTGGCACACCTTCCTCATTCCTGAATAAGGTCTTATGCCAGAAACGTCGATTCTCCTGCTCCTTGGATGCTGCCTGACCTGCTGCGCTTTTCCAGCAACACATTTTTAATCTCTGTTTTCTTGTTTATTACCACGTGCCTCCACTACGCACAAAACAAAACCTACTACTGTAAATGGGATTAGGAAGTGTGGACTTTTCTGAATGCTCCTCTCACTGCTCTAATAAGGCAACTTTGGAACTTCCATACTGAATTTGCGTCAGTAATTTATTTATATAAACTGACAAACGTTTCAATGCAGTTTTATTTGTTATGAAGCAGTAATGTTTACGCTTTTCGGTCTCAGTCCAAAACCAAAAGTGATAAGTACAATGAACTTATTCATTAAGACTTATGAATTAATGAATCCGGTTGAAATGAATATGATGTTGGCTGGAAGATGGGATGAAATGGGTGCAGTGGCTTTCCTTTCTCTCTAATTTACTGACTGTCCTCCTGTTTCTCTTGCAAACTATTTTGGAAATGCCTGTCGCCCAGTGCTCTGTTTACTGGCAACTGAAAGCCATGGGGAGACTGCATGGGGAGTACAATGTTATTCCCAATCATGATCACTCTTTATGACAGATAGAATTAACAATAATGCACAAGGAAACAGCCAAGGTTTGGGTGATGCAATGCTGAATGGCAATGTAAACTGAACAGGATATTTTTAAAAATGTGATAAAATGAACTATATTTTTATACACATCATTTAATTAATGAGAATACAGCTTGAGGAAGGTCACTGGAACTGAAACATTAATTTCGATTTCGCTTCACAAATACACCTAACCTGCTTCGCTTTCCCTCCAATTTCTGTTTTTTTTTTGTTGAGATTGATATTATTGCTTACATCTGGACAGGATACTTGTATTAAAAACACACACTGATAACAAAACGTGAAGGGCAATGGGGACAATACAGGGGAACAGCAGTAGAGGTACAGCTCATTCCAAGCTGGAAGACACGATGGGCTGAGTTTCCATCACCTATGCTGTAACAATTAGGTGATATATATTGAAAGGTTTTGGAGAGTGGGGAGATAAGCTTGTTCACTGAAGGACGCAGAGTATTCCATCATCAATAATCTATTCCTATTAGTTCATGAAGTTCAGCTGCCTCTAAAATGTCTTTTCAAACAAAGTGGCTATCCTGAGATTTGCAGGATATTCTTAAAAAGTCTTTTTTCATTTGAAACTTCAAAAAGAAACAGACTTCAGCTGTAATACAAGTGTCACCGACTCACTAAATATAATAGGAATAGGAAAGGACCAATATGTCCAAATATAACCAAGTTCAACATGTAGACCTCTCATGAAACATGAAATATAATGATATGGAAATATGAAATAAAAACTGAAAATGGTGGAGAAATGCAACAGATGAGGAAGTATCTGCAGATAGAAACACAGTTGACATATCGAATATGATGAGACACTGTTCTGAGAAGTTATATTGGAATCAAAGGTTAAGTCTGTGCATCGCTGCTCAGATGTTATCAGAGTTGCGAAGTTTTGCTTCAGTTCTTTCGATTTCTTTTTCTTTCTGAACTGTGACAAATTGTCTGATCTGAATGATAACCGCAAAACCGTTATCTCAGTTGATTCTCAAATAATTTTTTATGGGCATTAAATGAGAAATTACAAAGTTCCTATTTTCTATAGGGCTCTAAATATCGTTGACGTATTGCATTGTGAGAACTTGCCATGAAAATATTGAAACAAAAGTAGAAGTTGCTGCAAAAGCTCAGCAGGTCTGGCAGCTTCTGTACAGAGCAATCAGAGTTAACATTTCGGATCCAGTGACACTTCCTCAGAACTGAATGTTGTTGATATGCAGAAGAGGCTGGATAGGTGTTAATGGACACGACTAGTAGCTAACAATAGAGGATGTGTAATGGAAGGTTATGTGAGAACTAGGACTGTTGTGTGGGTAGTGGGCAAGGAGTTCTTGCCCTAAAATTATTGAACTTGATTTTCAGTCTGAAGGGCTGCAGGGTCCGCGCATGGAAAATGATGTGTTGTTCTTCCAGCTTGCGTGGAGCTTTCCTGGGACATTGCAGCAAGCCTGACACAGAGAAAATGGCCAGTAAACAGGATAGGGTATTAAACAAGGAGGCAACTGGAAGCTCAGTGTCTTTTGCATAGATGTTCTGCGAAGTAGCCAACTAGCCTACTCTTCTCTTCCGCAATGTAGAAGGCGACCACATTTTGATCAGCGAATGTAATGGGCTAGATTGTGGAAAATGTTGTTAAGGTGCTGCTTCAACTGGGAGGTAAGGTTGGACCCTTGAATAATGAGGAATGGGCAGTAACTGGAGAAATGCTGCACCTTTGGCAGGGGAAGGTGAAGTGGACATGCGGTGGGGGGTGCGGGGAGGTTTTGGGAGTGAATATAGAGCGGACAGATGTGTCCTGGAGCGATTGGTCCCTGCAGAAAAAGGACAAGGGAGGGGAGGCGAATATGTGTCTGATGGTGGCATCTCACTTGAGTGGTGGGGGGGGGGGGGGGGGTGCGAGGTATGCGGCTGATGGTCCTCTGCATGTGAATGCTTGTGGGATGGTAGGTGAGGACAAGGGGAAGTCTGCAGCAGCAGGGAAGCGGAGGGGGAAGCTGGACGTGCAGGAAATGAGTCAGACCCGGTTGAGGACATCTTGACAACTGTGCTTGGGAATCTTTATTTGAGGAACATTGTGGGCATTTAAAAGGCGTCTATGTTGAATTTGGCATCATCATAAGAAATGCGGTAGAGATGGATGAACTGAGAGAATGAATTGGCGTCTTTTCAGGAAATAGGGTGTGAGGATGTCTACTCCAGATAGCTTTAGGAGTTGGTGGGTTAATCCTGAATATCAGTGGTTGGTCTATCCTCAGAATTGGAAGCAGAGACGTCGAGGAAAGGAAGGGAGGAGTCACCCGTGGATCAGGTGAAAGGGAGGGGTGAAAATTCAAAGTGAAATGAATGAACGTTTCTAATTCTGGACAAGAGAGAGAAACAGCAGCGATGATAACATCTTTGTATCGGAGAAAGAACTGTGGAAGGGGTCTGGAATAGAACTGGAACAAGGAATGGCGTGTGTGCGCCATGAAGAAACAGGTAGAACACTGCCACGTGTGTATCCATGCACCCCCTCTGTGTGGCAGGGGCAGGCTGAAGCAATGGGTCTGCTCAGGCAGTTCTGTTTCTGGATTTTCAGGAAGAGATGGAAGCGAGCTCTGCTTTCAGACAGCCATCAGCTTGAGGCAATTAAGGGAGGAGGGGTCAAGTGGGGCGGTAATCTCCAGATTGAATGTGGTCAATTTTCATAGTTGAGACAATGGCCTGATGTGCCATGTTGGGGTCATGGTCCAGGGGAAGATAAGAGGAGATATCTGAGAGCGGGTGCTCAGTCTCTGTAATGTAGATGTTAGTCCACCAGACTACAGCAGCACCACCCTTATCAATACAGGCTGAGTAACACAGTCAGGGTTGAATATAAGCACATGGAGTGCAGTTCGTTCAGAGGGTGATAGGTTGGAATCAGTGAGAGGGAGAAGAGAAATGAAGATAACCAATGTCACAACGAGAGTTCTTAATGAACAGATTGAGTTCAGTTAAAAGGGTAGAGGGTGGGGTCCAGTTGTAGAGAGAGTGTTGGAGCTGGGTGATGGGGTCTATTGGATAGGGAGAAGAGTCTTGTCCAAAACAATGGGCACTGAGGCGAAGACAGCAAAAGAACAGTTCAACATCATGTCGAGCCCAAAATTCATTACGGTGGTGGCACAGAGAGGCAAAGTTGAGATATTTGCTGAGTTCAGAACATTCAGTATCAGAGAGTGGAAGTTCAGGAGGGATGGTGAATATACGACAGGAGCTCGAGTTGGGGGAGGGCATGGAGTCAGAGGGTAGGGTATGGGAGGACAGGAGGCTTCCAGAGTATCATGAGTATCTCTACATTGTTGCAAATTCGGGGGCCTACTACATCTGGTGAGCATGGCTAATGAGCTGGGGAATAAATTAGAATAGTTGAGTTCTGCAGCCTTGACCCAATGTGATACGATGTTGTTGGACAGAGAAAATGTTGCTCTCAGTGGCACTGACAAAGCACGATCAGTCCTCAGAAAGTAACTAATTGAAAATAATCGGGATCATAATCTTATTGAAACGTACTGATTTCTTTGGGGTGGCACTCAACCTGCAAGCTCTAATCTTTCTGACAGTTTTGACCAAACTGTAAAAACTTAATATGTCTTGATGTTATTAACAGGACAAATTTATCTATGGTTTTGGAAGGCACCGGCAAGGACAGAATTTATTTGTCATTCCCAATAGCTCTGGGGAAGGTGTCATTGTACAGTGAGGAAATTACCAGCTCAGAATTTCCTTCAGTTCACATTGACCACAGTTTACTCAGGGTCCCTGATGCCACATGAACCAAATACTACGTTGATGAAAGGGACGTTACTCTGGTCTCACTCAAATGACATTGGAAAATCAGTTAAAATAATAAAGAACAAAAGGATCGAACACGGTTTGTTTGAACAATGTGTTCACTCTCCTCACAATGTTTAAAGGAAAACTGATACATGGACTTTTGATTCTGAGGATAGGTTTGTCCTATTTGTCCTATTTGTAATGAGGCTATTTGTTTAAGCCCTGTGACACTCCACTGTGTACTATGGGGAACAAAACCACCCTGTTAACGGTGCATCAGACAGTGACAGACACACACTATTGTCTGTTCCAATTGGGCATTGATCATCACTCATAAATATACATCACTCATAAATATACTGAACTACATCACTCATAAATATACCAAAATAGGAAAAGCAAGGGACTGGAATTCTCAAATCTTCCTATAAATAACATCTGGAGAACAGGACGAAAATCATGTTTTGTATATGATATTCATAAATGACGATGGTGAGAATATGGAAGATAGGGGGCAGTGTAATTATAAAACATGTGGATAACACAAGGATGAGCAGTGTCGTTCACAGTGAGGAGGAAAGTGTTAGGCTACAGGAAGATTAAACAGATTATTCAGATAGATAGATAAAATGGCTGATGAAATTTAACACTGGTAAATGTGGGATGATGCACGTAATAAGACAAGTGAGTACTCAACTATGAGTGGGGAAGGCTAAATTTGCTTGTGTTTTCTTTGCAGCAGGGAAGGCTGAGGAGAGAACTGGTACAGGTGTACAAAAGCATAAGGGGAATGGAGGGGATGAACAGTCACCAGCTGTTTGCCTTACTTGAAGAATCGAAAACAAAGGGACACACTGTTAAACTGAAAGGCAGGGGATTGAGAGAGGATTTGTGGAGTCTGTTTCGAACTGAGATGGTGGTATGTGCCTGGAATGCATTGCCGAGGAGGGTGGTTGACGCGGGTAACCTCACAGACGTTTAAAAAGAATTTAGATTTGCACTTTTTGGCGCAGACGTGATTGGCAAGTTTTTTGTTGCATGATTGTATGCGGTGGCAGCCATGAACACTCTGATATATTCTGAAGCAATAAGCAATGACAATTGCTGGTTTGTTCCTTTAACTGTACTCAATAAGTGGCTATATTACAAACCAGCATCATCTCATTTACCTTCAGGAGGGAGCGACGGTGAAGGAGGCCCAGGACCTCCATGTCCTTGGCAGAGTGGGAGGGAGAGTTGAAATGTTGAAATGAAATGTTCCCTCACCACCAGACGCCCGGAGGAAGAACGCCTCATCTTCTGCCTCGGAACACTTCAACCCTAGGGCATTAATGCAGACTTCAACATTTTCCTCATTTCCCCTTCCCCTACCTCACTGCAGTTCTAAACTTCCAGATCAGCATTGTCCCCATGACATGTCCTACCTGCCTATCTTCTTTTCCATATATCTACTCCACCCCCTCCCCCCTCGTCCTATCAACTTCATCCCGTCCCCCACCCACCTCTCATTTATCTCTCCACGCTTCAGGCTCTCTGCCTGTATTCCTGATGAAGGTCTTTTGCCCTAAACGTTGATTTTACTGCTCCTCGGATGCTGCCTGAACTGCTGTGCTCTTCGAGCACCACTAATCCAGAATCTGTATTCCAGCATCTGCAGTCATCGTTTTTACCATGTCTTTTTTGTGGCGAGTTGATGTTTGTGTATCTGAGTGGCTAGTTTCCTGCTTTTTTTTTCCCGATGTAGTGTTTGTTACAGTTCTTGCAAGGCATTGGGATTATTCTTCCTGGAGAAGAACAGATAAAAATGTGAACTTTTTGCGGTGCTCAAAATTAAGAAAAGAAAAAGTTGCAGAGTAAAACAAGAATACTCTGTTTCCAACAGCTGGCATTACAGCATCAATGAGGTCTAATTTCAAAATTGTCAGCAATGGAGCTAGGAGTGAAATAAGGGGAAAAAAACTTATTTATTGAGAGAGTTGTCTGGATTTGAAATGCACTGCCTGGGAGAGTAGTCGATAAAGATGCAATGGAGAACAGGATATATTTGGAAATTCTGAATTTAACGGGCTACAGAGATAGGGCTGGCAAATGAGAGGGACTTGGGAGACATTTCTGAAGCTGATGCACACACAGTGTCAAATGGTCTCCTCCCGTATTTTAAACTTTTGCACTCTGCCATGTGTCAGATGCGAATAAAAGTCAGTATCAGCTTATTTCCCATTGTACATGTTCGCAAATATTTGATTATTTGGTTCAACGTGAGCATTTAAAATGCAAATATTGCAAGGTCAGCTTCATTATATAATCAATTATAACACAGAACATGAATACTGTAAATGTTGTATTCCAATTGCTAAACCAAATATGCCATCACTTTTGCACAAATCTCTTTGAAAATGTCTGAATTTTCACTCACATGATAATACGTTCATCGTTTTTTTCACTGTCCGCATTTATTATCAAATTTCATTCTTACTAAAAATTGGAAGTTTTCAACTTATTGTTCGCTAAAATTTGATAACACGGATCATTTATTTAATTTAATTTTCACAGTGCATGCTGAATTCATACCATTTCTAAACTGCTGGCAAATAGCTGAAGCTTGTATATTTCAGTGAGAAATTAAACGGATTGATTATATGTAAATGTATAAGAACGCTAATTGTATTATTTTGTTCAATCGTTTTCTCACCCTGAACATGTAATCATTCAGAAGCCAACCAGTTTCAAACAATTGGAGCGAAATCGCATTGTTTTGAATCCTGACATTGAATATGTAATTCTGGTCACCAATATAGTTAGATACCATGTTGTTTTTTTGGAAATAAAATAAAATGTACGTTCTTTATTTCTGTGTTAGAAAATCATGACAGGAGTATATATTTTAGTTCCATAAACATAGAATCAACTTAATTGTTTTCAGGGATTATAGTTCAGTAGAATAATTATAGCTCACATCTTATTTTTGACCAATTTACGAAACATAACAAACATCTGATTAATACATGGGTCAACCAACAGATTGTATCTGAAGAAAACACTAGCAAATAGCAAGTCAAGAATCACATTCATAACTAAACTTGGCGGGTTCTGTCTGGTGTACGTCATCAAACACAGATATTGTACTGGCACTCAGATGACAGTCCGCTACATAACTGGATGTTTTGGGCTAATGCCCCACCCATCTTCCTGATCTCATATATATATCTCCCTCACACGTAAGACAATTGATGAGAATCCACAAGATGGATGAAACAGGAAACATGGAACAGTGCAGCACACTACAGGCCCTTTGGCCCTTGACGTCCTGCCAACCTTTTACCCGACTCGAAGATCAGACTAACTTGCATACCCCTCATTGTACTATCATTCATGTGCTGGTCCAATCGTCGCTTAAATATCCCTAATGCAGCTGGGTCTACTACTACTGCTGGCAGTGTATTCCATGCACCCACCATTCTCTGTGTAAATAACCTACTTCTGACATCTCACCTAAACCTTCCTCCATTCAGCTTAAGATTATGCCCCCTCGAGATAATTCACTGGATATCCACTCTACCTATGGCTCGCATCATCTTGAATACATCTATCATGTCACCTCCCATTCTTCTTTGCTCCAATGAGAAAAGTCGTGGCTCACTCAGCTTTTCTTTGTAAGACATGACCTCCTGTTCAGGCAGCATCTTGGTCAATTGCCTCAGCACCCTTTTTCAAAACATCATCTTTCCAGTAATGAAGCAACTAGAACTGAACACATATTCTACATCTAGTCTCAGTAGAGTTTTTTGAGTTGCAGTACAACCTCGTGTCTGTTAAACTCAATCCCCCGGCTAATCATAACACCATACGTCTTAACAATCTTATCAACTTGGGTGGGACCTTTGAGGATGCTATGACATGGACCACAAGATCCCTATGGTCCTCCACACTGCCAAGAATCCTGCCTTTAATCCTGTATTCTGCATTCAAATTCCACCTTCCAAAATGAATCACTCCACACTTATCCTGGTTGAGCTACATCTGCCATTTATCAGCCAAGCTCTGCATGCCATCAATGTCCCATTACAACCTACAACAGCCCTCCACACTATCCACAACTCCAACAATCTTTGTTACGTCATAAAACTTACTAAAGCATCCTTACACTTTGCCATCCAAGTCATTTATAAAAATCACAACAGCAGATGTCCCAGAACGAATCCCTGCAAAACACCACTGGTCACCGAGCTCCAGGTTTAAAACTTTCCATGTACTACCATCCTCGGTCTTCTATTGGCCAGATAATTCTACATCCGCACAGACAGATTTCCCTGTATTATATGCCTCCTTACTTTCTGAATGAGCCTACCAGGGGGAACCTTGTCAAACACGTTGCTAAAATCCATGAACATCGCATCCACTGCTCTAAATTCATCAATTTATTTTGTTCCATCCTGAAAGAATTCAATAAGATGTGTGAGGCAAGATAGAACATAGAACATAGAACAATACAGCACAGAACAGGCCCTTCGGCCCACGATGTTGTGACGAACATTTGTCCTAGCTTAAGCACCCATCTATGTACCTATCCAATTGCCGCTTAAAGGTCACCAATGTTTCTGACTCTGCCACTCCCACAGGCAGCGCATTGTATGCCCCCACCACTCTCTGGGTAAAGAGCTTACCCCTGACATCCCCCCATACCTTCCACTCTTCATCTTAAATTTATGTCCCCTTGTAATGCTCTGTTGTACCCGGGGAAAAAGTTTCTGACTGTCTACTCTATTCCTCTGATCATCTTATAAATCTCAATCAAGTCACCCCTCATCCTTCGCCGTTCCAATGAGAAAAGGCCTAGCACTCTCAACCTATCCTCGTACGACCTATTCTCCATTCCAGGCAACATCATGGTAAATATTCTCTGCACCCTGTCCAAAGCTTCCACATCTTTCCTAAAGTGAGGCGAACCGAACTGCACACCGTACTCCAAATGTGGCCTAACCAAGGTCCTGTACAGCTGCAACATCACTTCAGGACTCTTGAATTCAATCCCTCTGCTAATGAACGCTAATGCTTCACTCATAAAACCATGCTATCTCTAATCAAACTATGATTTGCCAAATAATCATAAATTCTGTCTCTCAGAATCCTCTCCAATACTTTGCCCAAAGCTGTAATTCCCAGGATTATTCCTATTCTCTTTCCTGAACAAGAAATTAACATTTGTCGCCCCCCAATCATCTGGCAATACTTCAGTGGACAGTGAGGATGCAAAGATCATCGCCAAAGGCGCCACTTCCTGTGATAACCTTGGGTGTTTCCTGTCTGGCCGAGGGGTTTTATCTATCCTTATATTTGCACTTTAACCAATCTGCACTTCACCTCACATTGTCTACTCCCTGCCCAACCAATTGACTGTTTGACTGATATCCATTTCAGGGCTGCCCTCCCGAGCAAATACAGTTCACAATATCCCGTGAATCACGGAATGGAAAAAATGTGAAGGCACCAATAACTTCCTGATGAAGGACTTCTGCCCACAGTTTTCACTCTCCAGCTTCTCGGGATGTTTCCTGACTTGCTGTGCTTTACCAACGCCACACTTTTCGACTCTGATCTCCAGCATATGCAGTCCTCATTTCTCCATTATTTAGGGCTGACTCCACTGCACACTGAACAGGGAATTAATCACCCCAGGGTTTCATTGTATGTGCAGCTGACTGTAGAGTTCTAGAATGTTGCATTTGATGAATGCAGTAATTGAAAACGAAATTACAATTCAACAGTTCTAGAGTTACAGTTTTGTTTCATGGATTATGCAGCTTGATAACAAACAGTAAACGACTGATGAACTCCGAGTTATAGAGTATTCCACGTGTAATATTCCAGGCTGGATGTTCTTTGCATTAATGCTGGGAATATTATCAGATAGACAGATGTGATAATGAAACAAGGTGACATGTGGAAGTGTTACATTTTTACATCACAGAGACGTATCTGAAGGAGGTCAGGTTTGACAACTCAATATTCAGTGGTACAAGAACGAGAGGCAGGGCAGGAGAGGGGAAAAAGAGGAGGTGGAATTGCATTGTTAATTATGGACTGCAGGAAGAAGGGACGATACACTGGAAGGATCTTCTAATGACGCTTTGCCTGTAGAGCTCAGAATCAAAACCATTACAGATCCACTGCTGGGGATATACTATAGAACCCCACATAAAAGAGAATACAGAAGCTGATATAAAACCAATTTTCTGAGGTGTGTAACTACAATAGTAGGATCATTATATTCAGGTATTTCAATTCCAAATATTCATTAGGGCAGTGATAACTTTTTAAGGCGGGGAGGATGTCTTGAAATTTAATCCAGACAGCTTCTTATATCAACATGGAGCAGATACAACAATGGGTGATATAGTGCTGCGCATCACTGTGGGGAACAAAGCCAGTTAGTTATTGCAGGCAGCATTGGGAAAGCATTGTAGCATCAGTGACTGTTAATCATGCCTTTTTAGCTTGTTAAGGAAAAGTCCAAAAGAAAAATCTCCGAAAAATAAAATATTTTTGGACTGCTGAGGTAGATTGTATTAAAAATAAGTCATGATCTGGCCATAGTACAGTTACTTCTGGGTGCAACTGTAGCAGAAGAGCGTGGTGGGGGAGGGGGGGGGGTCACATTCTCAAAATGGAATCGATGCCAGTGTCACCGCAACATGTTGCACTGAAGATGAAATTTATGAAAACAAGACAGGAGAACCTTGAATGTCTACAAATATTCAGAATGGAATTAAAAATTATAGATACGCTTAAAACAGTTCTAAAGTGAGTAGGTCAATGGAGATCCCAGGAGAGTAGCGAACAAATAGGGATAAACTCAAGAAAGTAAGTTGAAGAGCAAAAATGGGAAGGATAAAAACATTAGCTGGCAATATTTTCATGAATTCAACGACATTTTATCGGTATATTAAGGGTAAGTGGGTAACAAGACAATGAATGGGGTGTATTCCGGACTGAGGAAGCAGCCTGTGCACAGAGCCAGAGAATATGTTCAACACGTACGACATATCGGTCTTTGCTTTGGAGAAGTAGTTCCTGGATCCACTGTCAGTTTCTCACAGTGTGTCTTTGAGCAGATTGACACAGATACAGAGGAAGAATTGGAAGTTGATGCAGGACTAAAATTGGGCTAATCCCAAGATCCAGATGAACTGCAAATTAGACTAATGTGGAAGATAAGGGAGGAGATTACAGGCTCTTAAATTTTGTGGGTTTTTTTGTTTTGCCTCTGGCCACAGAGGAGGTGTGATTGAACAGGACAAAATCTAATGAAAGTTCAACTTCCATGCAGAGTGCTAGAAAAAATCCATGGGGACTAAAGATCACCAAGTCTCACATCAATGGGAAGGAAACCATTATGCAAAATTGTGAGGGCCATTTTGGCTGGATCACTAAATATTTTCAAAGCTGAGAGGGACAGATTTTTAAACAAGGGTGACATCTGTTCTTATTAGAACGACAGCAAAGACCAGAGGAATGCGACAATGCCGATTGGCTGTCGGGGTGAAGATTTGCATCAGCGCAGTCAACACTACCAGAGGGAAGACCTCAGCAACACATCTTCCATGGGCACGCATGAACCTGGTGTCAAGAAGTGCTGAAAGATAAATATTCCATCACTAGTTTCCCTCCTTTCCTGGCAGGGGAGATGACATGATCAATAAGGTGGGTCTTCCCTAGACGAGTATAGGATCAAGTGTCTGTTCTTTTTAGAATGGGCGTCGAGTTGCGAATCATCAGAGCTAGTTGAGATAATCGCTGGATTGTGATTGGAGGACCATTTGGTTGTGCTGACCTGCTCTTGGTGGATCCTCATGCTGGTTTCAGCCTAACACCATATCAGGGACCTGCCAACCGAAGAGCTATGGCCTCAGCAGCCACTCAAAGCCCAGGCCAGGGCATTCACAGCACAGTCAGGGTTTCTGTAAATAAGATGGAGGAATGTACACCGGTCGATCGGACTGTGTCCCTCAAAAAGATTCTGCTCGAGTGCTGCGGGTTTGACGCAGCAAACGTGTACTGCCTGCTGGATTTCCCTTAGGCAGGCTATTTCGATGTGATCTCCGGGAGCATGAAGCATTGTGAGCAGCTCCAGAAGGTGTTTAAAGAGAAGGAAGGGGGCGGGGGCTCTGTTCTCCATCTGGTGGGTGGTCCCGTTGTATGTGCTTCCTGCACAGAGGAGTAAGGTTGTTACAATTCATATGTACAACCCCCACGTCCCAGCAGCTGATGCCCTGACCTTCCTGAGAAGATATATCCAGGTCGAGGGAGAAAGCACTGATGTGGTTGACCATTTCCGGATCTTGACCAGCAAGCGGCATGTCAGAGTAACCCTGAGGGTCGATGCCAGTGGGAACCCACACTCCAGCTTTGCAATCAGAGTGAGCCGAGGTTACATGATGTACACAGGGCAGCCGAAAGTGTGCCAAAACTGCAGAAGGTCAGGATTCATGGTGGCAGACTGTAAAGTGACTCTGTCGAAACTGCAAGAAGGAGGGTCACCCAACCAAGGAATGCAAAGAGGACAAGAACTGTAATTATGCTGAGAGATGGAACATATGTACAAGGCCTGCCCAAGATGAGCGGCCGCCACTTACTCTCAGATGGCCAGAGGTGGACGGCAAAAGATCAGCAAGGCACCACAAACCAGCAAGGGAACGGTGTCTGGTGGAACCCAGAGAGAAGGACAGGCTGGAGCATAGTAGGCCGCAGAGGGGAGGTGCAGCAGCCAATCCAAGCTCCTACAGGTCAGACAGAGGTAATGGAAGAGGAGGGAACCGAGGGGGGCGAGGAGTGGATTCCTGTTAAAAACAAGGAAGTGGAAAACCGTCCAGGTCCCCAAAAACACCCAGCAAAAGGGAAACGACACCTGCAAGAGGAGGATATGGGCAGCTCTTCGGATGGTGAGGACGGGTGTAAGGAGAGTCGTCACCAGAAGAAGAAACAATGCGCCGTGGGTAGAAAGGAGGGCAGCAAAGGAGGGCAGCACCCACACCCCCAAACAGGAAAAGACAAACCCTCTTTGGGGACTGATAAAGACCAACCCCCACCTATTGAGAACCAGGAGGTATACACACCGCCCCACAGCCCCAGATACTGGTTGCAGCGATCTTCTGACAGCCCCGCGGTCAGACAGAGACCTGGATTGTGCGGACCCTCGTCCCAGCCTGATGACACCAGAGTGGGGAAATGTCCTCAGCGTGGAGTAGGACAGCTACCTCAGCCTTACAAGGGTCCAGCAGTTCGCTTACAACACAGGAATGCAGACAGCTACCCCAGAGAGGCAGAACCAACGGCAAATGGACACTGATAACCTCATAAACTGTTAAAATGTGTATAAAATTGTCAGCATTAATGTGCATAGCATTAAATCTGCTATGCGATGTGTTTATACGTTGGCCTTCTTCGCCAATGTTAAAGCTGATGTCCTGTTTCTGCAGGAGCGTGGGATACCACACCTCACTAGCTGTAGGAAATGGTAGAGCTTGTGGGCCCATGGGCCGTCGGTTTGGTCGGGGGGCAAAGATAACCGCGCCTCCGGCCTGGGTATAATGTTACAAGGAGGCAACTTCACCATCTCCGAGGTGAATGAGATGTTAGGCTGGCGCTTCCTCGTCAACAACGTCATGTACAGGAATGCTACCCAGAGACTGATCAATGTGTACGCCCCAGTGGGTAAGAGTGAAGGTTGGCCGTCCTGCAACAGCTTCAACTTTGCTGGCTATGTCCAGGTCGGTCATTCTGGCCGGAGACTTCAATTGTATCATTGATGCAGATGGACGATCGGGCGGCGGGGTGGGGGGGGGGGGGGTGGTGGGTGTGGGGTAAGGGGGAGGGGTGGCAGAAAACCGGATGCCACCTCCAGACCCCTGATGGTAACGGTAAAAGATGGCAAGCTGCATGACGTCCTCAGCACCCCTGCAGACTGAGCACAGTATAGTTATACTTTTTCACGGGCAGACGGGTCTATGTGCTCAAGGAAAGATTAATTGTTTGAGTCCAGAGCATTCTCGATCAGATCCAGCGACGTCAAGCCGGTGTTTTTCTCTGACCACTGCCTCCTGCTGGCCGACTGTCACCTACAGGGCGAGAAGTCGTCTGGTAAGGGAACGTGGAAGCTGAAAAAAAATCTGTTGGCCCCAGGAAACATTGAGGAGCTCAAGAGCGACGACACAGGTTGGAGAAACATGAAGCTCCTCTTTGAGTCTCCAGCAGACTGGGTGGGAAAAAGTAAAAGGGAACACCAAGAGGTTCTTCATTCTCAAAGGTGTTCAGGATGCGAGAGAGAGGCGGGCAAGACTGTCCCAAATCCAGGAAAGCATGCAAAACTTGCTCCTGCTGCAGACGATGGGGGTCAATGTCATGAACGATCTGGAGATGAAGGGCCAGCAAGACTTGATCTTTACAACGGAGGCCTCTAAGATAATCTTCCAGACAAGGGTTCACTCCATGGAATCGTGCTCAATTTTCTTCTTCCAGAAGGTGCACATAGTAGGAAGAAGATCACTAACTCCATAAGGATCAGCAAATCATTCTGTGCCAGTCCATATGACTCGAAGCCAACCGACAGCGCTGCCTCCCAGTCGTTCCTGTCCTCTATCACGGAGGTCTTTGACGACAGAACACGGGAGAAGCTGAACCAGCCGTTACCTCTGGATGAGCTGACGAAGGAACTCGAGTCCTTTGAAAAGAATAAAACTCCCGGAAGTGACGGCTTACTGGTTGTGCTCTATTCTGCTCTATGGGACTTGATTGGCCAGGACCTGCTGAAGGTGTTTGTCAGTATGTTTCTGGCAGGTATTATAAGTGAATCCATGAGGAAAGGCATCATCACCCTCATCGACAAGCGGAAGGGGGGAGGGAGGGAGGAAATCAGAAATTGGAGACTGATCTCACTATTAAATGCAGATTACAAAATCTTGTCAAAGTTCGTTGCCAACCGGGTCAGGTCTGCTCTGGGATCAGTGATTCATCCTGACCAAACCTGTGCTGTACCGGGCAGGAAGATCGCTGAGAGTCTCGCAATCCTCAGGGATATGATCGGCTATGTGCAGGACAGGACGTTTAACACATAGAACATAGAACATAGAAAAATACAGCGCAGTACAGGCCCTTCAGCCCTCGATGTTGCGCCGACCGAAGCCTCCCTAACCTTCACGAGCCCAATAACATCCATATGCTTGTCCAATGCCCGCTTAAATGACCATAAAGAGGGAGAGTCCACCACTGCTACTGGCAGGGCATTCCATGAACTCACAACCCGCTGAGTAAAAAATCTACCCATTAACTTCTGTCCTATACCTACCACCACTTAATTTAAAGCTGTGTCCCCTCGTAACAGCTGACTTCATTAGCGGAAAAAAGGTTCTCACTGTCAACCCTATCTAAACCCCTAATCATCTTGTACACCTCTATCAAATCTCCCCTAAACCTTCTTTTTTTCAATGAGAAAAGCCCCAAGTGCCTCAGCCTTTCCTCATACGATCTTCCTACCATGCCAGGCACCATCCTGGTAAACCTCCTCTGCACTCGTTCCAATGCCTCCACATCGTTCCTATAGTATGGCGACCAAAACTGCACACAATACTCCAGATGAGGCCGCACCAGAGTCTTATACAACTGCAACATGACCTCAGGACTCCGGAACTCAATTCCTCTCCCAATAAAGCCCAGTACACCATATGCCTTCTTCACAGCACTATTTACCTGGGTGGCAACTTTCAAAGATCAGTGTACATGGACACCAAGGTCCCTCTGCTCATCCACACTACCAAGTAGTCTACCATTAGCCCAGTAATCCATCTTCTTGTTACTCCTACCAAAGTGAATGACTTCACACTTAGCTACATTGAATTCCATTTGCCACCTTACTGCCCAGCTCTGCAACTTATCTATATCCCGCTGTAACTTGCCACATCCTTCTTCGCTGTCCAAAACTCCACCGAGTTTCGTATCATCTGCAAACTTGCTCACCCAGCCTTCAAGCCCCTCCTCCAGGTCATTTATAAAAATGACAAACAGCAATGGTCCCAAAGCAGATCCTTGTGGAACACCGTTAGTGACTGCGCTCCAAGATGAACCTATACCATCAACTACTACACTCTGTCTCCTTCCAGCCAGCCAATTCCTAATCCAAACCTCTAATGCACCCTCAATGCCATACCTCCGTAGTTTTTGCAGTAGACTACCATGGGGTACCTTATCGAACGCCTATCTAAAATTCATATACACCACATCTACTGCTTTACCCTCGTCCACTTCCTTGGTTACGTTCTCAAATAATTCAATAAGGTTTGTGAGGCACGACCTGCCCTTCACAAAACCATGCTGACTATCCTTGAACATATTATTCCTATCCAGATGTTCATAAATCCTATCCCTTACAATTCTCTCTAAGACTTTGTCCACAAGAGAAGTGAGACTCACTGCCCTATAGTTACTCCGGCTATCCCTGCTCCCTTTCTTGAACAAGGGTCCACATTCGCTATCCTCCAGTCTTCTGGCACTATTCCTGGAGACAACGACGACATAAAAATCAAGGCCAATAGCTCCGCTATCTCCTCCCTAGATTCTCAGAGGATCCTAGGATAAATGCCATCAGGCCCAGGGGACTTATCTATTTTCATCTTTTCCAGAATATCTAACACCTCTTCCCAACATACCTCAACGCCGTCCATTCTAATTAATTGTGACTCAGTATTCACATCGGCAACGATGTCCTGTTCCTGAGTGAATACTGACGAAATACTGGGGACAGTGACCACAATTCGGTGATTTTTACTCTAGTGATGGAGAGGGATAAGTGTGTACTACAGGGAAAGAGTTATAGCTGGGGGCAGGGAAATTATGATGCGTTGAGGCATGACTTAGGACGTGTGAATTGGAAAAGTAGATTCCAAGCCAAGAGCGTAATTGATATGTGGAACTTGTTCGAGGAGCAACTATTGAGTGTCCTTGATAAGTACGTACCTATCAGGCAGGGAGGAAAGGGTCGTGTGAGGGAGCCGTGGTTTAATAAGGAGTTGGTATCCCTTGTTAAATGGAAGAGGGCGGCCTTTGTAAAGATGAGGCGTGAAGGTTCAATAGGGGCGATTGAGAGTTATAAGGTAGCCCGGAAGGACCTGAAGAGAGAGCTAAGAGCAGCAAGGAGGGGACATGAAAGGTCCTTAGTTGGTAGGATTAGGGAAAACCCTAAGGCTTTCTACAGGTATGTTAGGAATAAAAGAATGACTAGGGTAGGAATAGGTCCAATCAAGGATAGTAATGGGAAGTTGCGTGTGGAGGCTGAAGAGATTGGGGAGGCACTGAATGAATACTTTTCATCAGTATTCACTCAGGAACAGGACATTGTTGTCGATATGAATACCGAGGCACGAATAAGTAGAATGGATGGCTTTGAGATATGTAGAGAAGAGGTGTTGGAAATTCTGGCAAGGGTGAAAATAGACAAGTCCCCGGGCCTGATGGCATTTATCCTAGGATTCTCTGGGAAGCAAGGGAGGAGATTGCAGAGCCATTGGCCTTGATTTTTGTGTCCTCTTTGTCTACAGGAGTAGTGCCAGAGGACTGGAGGCTAGCAAACGTGGTTCCCTTGTTCAAGAAGGGGAGTAGGGATAATCCTAGTAACTATAGGCCAGTGAGTCTCACTTCTGTTGTGGGCAAAGTCTTCGAGAGAATTGTAAGGGATAGGATTTATGCACATCTGGATAAGAATGATGTGATCAAGGATAGTCAGCATGGTTTTGTGAAGGGCAGGTCGTGCCTCACAAACCTTATTGAAATCTTTGTGAAAGTGACTAAGGAGGTAGATGAGGGGAAAGCGGTAGATGTGGTATATATGGATTTTAGTAAAGCGTTTGATAAGGTCCCCCATGGTAGGCGACTGCAGAAAATACAGAGATATGGCATTGAGGGTGAGTTGGAGGTTTGGATTAGGAGTTGGCTGGCTGGAAGAAGACAGAGGGTAGTAGTTGATGGCAAAGGTTCCTCTTGGAGTGCCGTCACTAGCGGTGTTCCGCAAGGATCTGTTTTGGGACCATTGCTGTTTGTCATTTTTATAAATGACCTGGAGGATGGGTTAGAAGGTTGGGTGAGCAAGTTTGCGGATGATACGAAAGTCGGAGGAGTTGTAGACAGTGAGGAATGATATGGCAGGTTACAGCGGGATACAGAGAAGCTGCAGAGCTGGGCAGAAAGGTGGCAAATGGAGTTCAATGTAGCTAAGTGTGAGGTGATTCACTTTGGTAAGAGTAATAAAAAGATGGATTACTGGGCTAATGGTAGACTACTTGGTAGTGTGGAAGAGCAGAGGGATCTTGGTGTCCATGTACACAGATCTCTGAATGTTGCCACCCAGGTAAATAGTGGAGTGAAGAAGGCATATGACGTACTGGCTTTTATTGGTAGAGGATTTGAGTTCCGGAGTCCTGAGGTCATGCTGCAGTTGTATAAGACTCTGGTGCGGCCGCATCTGGAATATTGTGTGCAGTTTTGGTCGCCATACTATAGGAAGGATGTGGAGGCACTGGAACGGGTGCAGAGGAAGTTTACCAGGATGTTGCCTGGTATGGTAGGAAGATCCTATGAGGAAAGGCTGAGGCACTTGGGGTTGTTTTCATTGGAGAATTGAAGGTTTGGGGTGACTTTGATAGAGGTGTACAAGATGATTAGGGGGTTAGATAGGGTTGACAGTGAGAACCTTTTTCCACGTATGGAGTCAGCTATTACAAGGGGGCATAGCTTTAAATTAAGGGGGGGGTAGTTATAGGGGTAGGTTCTTCACTCAGCGAGTCGTAAGTTCATGGAATGCTCCGCCAGTAGCAGTAGTGGACTCTCCCTCTTTATGGGTATTTAAGCGGGCATTGGATAGGTTTATGGAGGATAGTGGGTTAGTGTAGGTTAGGTGGACTTTGATCGGCGCAACATCGAGGGCCGAAGGGCCTGTACTGCGCTGTATTCTTCTATGTTCCCAACATACCTCAACGCCGTCCATTCTAATTAATTGTGACTCAGTATTCACATCGGCAACGATGTCCTGTTCCTGAGTGAATACTGACGAAAAGTATTGATTTAGTGTCTCACCAATTTCCTCCACCTCCACACACAACTTCCCATTACTATCCTTGATTGCCCCAACTGAACATTCACGCCTCATCTTTACATAGGCCGCCCTCTTTCCTTTCACAAGGGATTCTAATTCCTTGTTAAACCACGGCTCCCTCACAAGACCCTTTACTCCCTGCCTGACTGGTACATACTTATCAAGGACACCCATTAGCTGTTCCTTGAACAATCTCCACATATCATTTGTGTTCTTCACTTGAAGCATATTTTTCCAATCCACGCATCCTAAGTCATGCCTCACCGCATCATAATTTCCCTGCCCCCAGCTATAACTGTTGCCCTGCAGTGCACACTTATCCCTCCCCATCACTAGAGTAAAAGTCACCGAGTTGTGGTCATTGTCCCCGAAGTGCTCACCTACCTCCAAGTCTGATACCTGGCGTGATTCATTACCTAGAACCAAATCAGTATGGCCTCACCTCTTGTTGACCTGTCTACATATTGTGTCAGGATACCCTCCTGCACACATTGCACAAACACCGACCCATCGAACGAACTCGAGCTATAGCTTTCCCAGTCAATATCTGGGAAGTTAAAGTTCCCCATAACAACCACCCGGCTACTTTCACTCTTCTCCTGAATCATCCTCCCAATACTTTCTTCTACATCTCTCGGACTATTAGGAAGCCTGTAGAAAACTCCTAACAGGGTGACCTCTGTTTTCCTATTTCTAACCTCCGCCCAAACTACCTCAGATGGCAAGTCTTCCTCCATCACCCTTTCTACTGCTGTAATACTATCCTTGACAAGCAATGCCACACCTCCCCATCTTTTACCCCCATCCCTGACCCTACTAAAGTATTTAAACCCTGGAACCTGCAACAGCCATTCCTGTCCCTGTTCTACCCACGTCTCTGTAATGGCCACAACATCGAAGTCCCAGGTACCAACCCATGCTGCAAGCTCACCTACCTTATTTCTTATACTTCTGGCATTGAAGTATACACACTTCAAGCCACCTTCCTGTTTACAGGTACCCCCCTTCGAGATCGATGCCATGTTCCTAACCTCCCTACACTCAAGGTCCTGTAGCCTAAAGCTACAGTCCAGGTTCCCATGCCCCTGCAGAGTTAGTTTAAACCCTCCCAAAGAGCACTAGCAAACCTGCCCCCAAGAATACTGGTGCCCCTCAGATTCAGGTGTAGACCATCCTGTTTATAGAGGTTCCACCTTCCCCAGAACGAACCCCAGTTATCCAGATACCAGAATCCCTCCCTCCTGCACCATCCCTGCAGCCACGCATTTAACTGTTCTCTCTCCCTATTCCTCCACTCTCTATAACGTGGCACGGGTAACAGACCAGAGACAACAACTCTGTTCGTTCTAGCTCTGAGCTTCCAACCTAGCTCCCTGAAAGCCTTTCTAACATCCTCACCCCTCTTCCTACCTATGTCGTTGGTGCCAACGTGGACCACGATCTGGGGCTGCTCCCCCTCCCCCTTAAGGACCCGGAAAACACGATCAGAGACATCACGTACCCTTACACCTGGGAGGCAGCATACCAGTCGTGATTCTCTGTCGCCCCCACAAAACCGCCTATCTGTGCCCTTCACTATTGAGTCCCCAATAACTATCACTCTACTTTTCCCCACCCTTCCCTTCTGAGCAACGGGGACAGGCTCCGTGCCAGAGGCCTGAACCTCGTTGCTTGCCCCTGGTAAGTCATCCCCACACAAGTATCCAAAACGGTGTACTTGTTCTTGAGGGGAATGACCGCAGGGGGTCCCTGCACTGGCTGCTTCCTCCCACTCCCCCTCACTGTCACCCATCTCTTTATAACTTTCAGAGTAACTACTTCCCTAAAGCTCTGATCTATGAACACCTCTGCCTCCCGAATGATCCGCAGTTCATCCAACTCCAGCTCCAGTTCCCTAACACGGGCTTGAAGGACCTGGAGATGGGTGCACTTCTTGCAAGTGTAATCAGGAGGGACGCTAATGGCTTCTCTCACCTCATACAGCTGCCTCATCAGACTGGACCAGGAGTAAGCCTTTGACAGGATATTGCATACATGTATGAGAGATGTTCTCTCCAAAATGGGCTTTGGGGAGGTAATCTATAATTGGATCAGACTGCTCTACACCAACATTGTCAGTGCAGTCTCAGTCAATGGGTGGGAATCTGTTAGCTTCCCAGTAAGATCTGGAGTCAGGCAGGGCTCCCCTCTCTCTCTCCTGCCTTATTTGTGTGCTGCATAGAGCCTTTTGCGGAGTGCATCAGGAAGGATGCGAGCCTGAGAGGGGTGACTATTCCTGTCAGCGGGGGCCTACAGGTTAAGGCCTCCCTCTACATGAATGAGGTCGCCGTTTTCTGATGGGATCCGCTGTCCGTGCACAGACTCATGTGCATATGTGACCAGTTCAAACGGGCCATGGGGGCCAAGGTAAACTGAGGCAAAAGTGAAGCCATGCTCTTCAGGAACTGGGCTGACTAATCCTCCATCCCCATCACCGTCAGGACTGACCAACTGAAGGTGCTGAGTATTTGTTTTGGCGGGGCTGGGGCGTGTGCCAATCTTGGGAGGAGCGTATCAGGAAACTGAGTAAGAAACTGGGCAGATGGAAGCAACAGTCGCTCTCCATCGCGGGAAAAACCTGGCCATCTGGTGTGAGGCACTATCATTGCTGTTATATGTGGCACAGGTCTGGCCTATTCCCAGAACCGGTGCCGTCGCAGTCACCTGGGACATCTTCCAATTTATATGGAGATCAAAGATGGGCTCGACGTATAAAGATCCGGCCAACGGGGGAGAAAACACTCCCAATGCGACCCTCACACTGATGGCAACCTTTGTGTGCGGCTGTGCGTGGATCCCCGATACACAAACAAGAAATGTCACGACGTACTGAGATTCTACCTGCCCCCGGTGTTGCAAAGTATGGGCCTGGTCTTGCAGCAAGTTGTTGGACCATTCTGTATCACTTGTCCTTGGTGGAGAATTTTCTGAAGAATAGCACCTTTGACCACAAATCCATCAGGAAGTGGTCAGCACATAGTGTGCTTGAGACCTGTCGGGAACATGAGAGGGCGTACCATGTTGAGCGGTTCCCTGGGCAGACTGTCAATGCCTCATCGCCAGAACATTCCAACAAGTACCAAGACATGGCTTGTCTGGTATTGAGAAGGTCTCTGCCTGTGAGATCCTTTAAGTATGCCCGGACTCTCAGCCGCACCACACGCTGCCCTCGAAGCGGTTGTGGAGGGGACGAAACTGTCAGACACCTCCTTCTGGAATGTGCATATGCAGAGGAAATCTGGAGAGGAATGCAATGGTATTTGTTGAGGTTTGTTCTGAGCAGTGCCGTGATGCATGACTCCATGCTCTATGGTCTGTTTCCTGGGATGCTCACCAAGACGAACATCAACTGTGCATGAAGGATCATCAACTTGGTCAAAGACGCTCTTTTGTCTGTCTGAAACCTGTTGATATTCCAGCTAACGGAGTTGCCCCCAAATGAGTGTTGCAGACTGGCACATTCTGAGGTCCATGACTATGTACTGAGGGATGCGCTGAATCTTTGGGCAGCTGCCGCCAAGGCGCGGTGGGGAAAGACCACCGTGCCATGTCTGTCCACCAAAGAAGAAAGAGGAAACACTCAGTAAGTGGGCTCAGCTGGCAACTCAGTTAAATATATGTATGGTAAACGGACTGAATTGCATATACGAAGGATTAATTCTGATCTCTGTGTGTAAAGAAATGCAATGTGCACATATGAATTGCATCATCAGTTGTATAGTTCATCAAAATATTTTATGAATAAAGTATATTTTTGAAATAAAAATAAGTGTTTCCCTCCTTCCCTAACCAAAACTAAATGTGGAGTGGTCGATTGACATGCTGTAATGAGCAGAGTAGGTCGTAATGCTTTGGTTTGAGAAGCTTCAGTAAGCAGCAGCTCAGCAAAATGTGCAGGTAAGCTCGGGCAAAGTCCCTTTAATGCTAGTCTGACAGCAGTCGAGATGGCAGTTAGGGCAGTCACATGTTCTACCTGCGGGATGTGGGTGATCAGGGAGACTTCCACTGTCCCTCATGACTACACGTGTATGGCAAGTGTTCGGGAGCTGGAGCTGTCTGCTCTCAGGGTCATCCGAGATACTGAGGACTTCATAGATAAGAGATTTAGTGAGGTGGTTACACCCAAATCCTTCCCTTAGTCTGTTTCTGCAATGACTGTCATATCCCAGTCCCATGTAAAGATCCATACCCTGAGTTCATCTCCATTCCTTGTCAGCCCTGTTGCCTTTTAATAAACATTATTTAATCCAACAGGCGTTCCTTGCTTCCTGTCGTGTTCCAGGCAGAGAGTAGCTGGGCGACCACTAGGAATGGCAAACAGAGTAGGCAGAAAGTGCAGGAATCGCCTGTGGCTATTCCCCTTGAAAACAAATATACCATTCTGGATACTGATTTTGGGTGTGAGGGAGTGGGTGGTTGTCGGGAAATGACCGTGCAAGGGAAAGCAGCAGTAGCCAGGTTGGTTGCAGTACAACTGGCTCTGAGGCACAGCGGGAAAGGGTAAAGATAAACAGGGTCTTAGAGGTAGGAGAGTCAATTCTTAGGGGGACAGATTGTAGATTCTGTGGCCTCAAACGGGAATCCAGGATGGTGTGTTACATCTCAGGTGTCAGAGGCCAGGATGTCTCCGAGTGGCTGCAGAACGTTCTCAAGGGGAGGCTGAGCAGCCAGAAGTCATGATGCACGTTGGCACAAATGACAGAGTTAGATACAGGAATGAGGTCCTACAGAGTGATTACAGAGAGCGAGGAGGAAAGTTAAAAACCAGGACCTCGACGGTGGTAATCTCCTGATTACTTCCAGTGTCATGAGCTAGTGTAGGTAAAAATAGGCGGATATGGCAAATAAATATGTGACTAAAGAATTGGTGCGGGGGCAGAGATTCATATTTTTAGATCATTGGGATCTTTTTTTTTAAACAAAGGTGACCCGTTCAAGAGGGACAGGTTGCAAATGCACGAGACGGGGGACCCATATCTTTGCAGCTAGTTTTGCTAGTGCTACAAGGGAGAGTTGAAACGAGATTGGCATAGGGGGTGGTATCCTCAAGAGCAGGGAGGCAACTGCGATGCTGGAAAAAGATACAGTAATCAGGATTTGTAATGTGAAAAGTTAGATCAGGCTGGAACAAGACGGATAACAAGGAATGCCTGTTGGATTAATTTACATTTATTTCAATGCAAAAGTGCTGATCGTTAAGACTGATGAGCTCCGGGTGTGCATAGGTACGTGGGACTGAGATAGTATAGCTATTACAGAAATATGGCTGAGGGACAGATAGGATTGACAGCTTAATGTACCTGGGTAAAGTGCATTAGGAACGACAGAAATGGTGGAAAGAGTGGTGGGGGACTTGTATTTCTGATGAAGGGGAGTATCACAAAGAATCAGAGATGAAATAACTAAAGGATCAATCAGGGTGTCTTTGTGGGTGGAATTAAGAAATAAGAAGGGGATGGTGACATTATTGGGCCCCCAAATAGTCAATAGTAATTACAGGAACAAAAATATGTACAGCGATTAGGGAGACTTACAGGAACAATAGGGTTGTCATAATGGTAGTTTTAATTTTTATAACACAGTCTGGGACTGCCAGAGCATTAAGGGATTCGATGAGATGGAATTCATTAATTGCGTCAGGAAAGTTTCCTCAAGCAGTATATAGAGGGTCTTAATCGGGAAGAGGCAAGATTTGACCTATTCTTTGGAAATAGTGCAGGACAGGTGAGTGAGGTGATGGTGGATTCGCAGTTTGAAACCTGTGACCATAGTTGTATTAATTTTAAAATAGTTTCGGAAAAGGAAAAAAAAAACTGGTCCTCAGATTCACGTTCTACATTGGGGCAAGGTGAATTTTGCCGGAATTGTACAGGAGCTTGCGGGGTTGATTGGATTCGTTTGTTTGCAGGCGAATTGACCTCTGTCAAGTGGAAGCCTTTAAAAGTGAGACAGCTAGAATTCAAGATCTATATATTCCTGTGATGGTGAAAGGAAAGTTGACAGGAATGGGGAACCTTGAATGACAGCAGATATTGAGGCTTTGACCAGAAACAAATGTGGACGTGTGGCTCAAGTCCAGGCAGGCGGGATCAGGGGAATCACTGGAGGTACACAGGGGATACTGGAGTTGAGTGAAGAAGGAAATCAGTAGGGCGATAAAGGGCCTTGACTGAGAAGATCAGGGTGAATCCAAAGAGGTTCATTTTGAATATTAAAGGAAAAAAAAAACATTAACTGCAGAAAGAATAGGACCATCAAAGACCAAAGTGGACATGTATGTGTGAAACCATAAGAGATGGGCGATGTCCGAAACAAATGTTTCTCCTAAGTGTTTACCGTGGAGAAAGACATTAATACTTGGGAACTTGGGGAAGTTAGTGGTGGTATCTTAGGGATAGTCCATATCACAGTAGGCGAGGTTTTGAATGTATTGGAATGTTTGAAGATATATAAATCTCATTGTCCTTAACAGATAGATATAAGAAAACTGCAAGGGGCTAGAGAAAAAATTGATGGGCCCTGGCTGATAACTTTGATCATCATTAACCACAGGTGAGATCCCTGAAGACTAGAGGATAACAAATGTTGTATCTTATTCAAGAAGGACTGAAGAAGCAAATATCTAGAAACTATAGACCAGGAAGTTTAACATCTGTACGCTACTTGAGAAGGTTATCAGGGATAAGATGGACATGCACTTGGAAAATTGAATTTGATTCGGGATAGTCAGCATGACTTTATGAGTGGAAGTTTGCACCTGACGAATTTGTTAAAGTTCTATGATGACGTGCCCAGGAAAGTTGACGAGGTCTGGCCGGTAGATGTCGAAACGTGTCGTGCTGTAAAAGCACAGCAGGTCAGAAAGAATCGGAGAGGCAAGAGAATCGACGTTTCGGGCATCAGCCCATCATCAGAAATTTCCAAATCAGCGGTTTTCCTGCCTCTGGAATGCTGCCTGACCTGCTGTGTGTTTCCAGCACCACAATTTTCAACATCTATCGGCCAGGCCTAGTCAACATTCCTGGTTACGTCATCATAGAATATTAATTGATCTCCAGCATCCGCAGTGCTTACTTTCTCCAAGGGCAGTAGATTTAATCTATATGGATTTCAGTTACACCAGAATAGGATGATGCTTTTCAGGCCTTGGACACACATACACGGTAACAGGAGGAGGCCAGTCAGTCACTCGAGCCTGTAAAACTGTACCCAGAGTAGATCATGCAGTCTATTCAGCTACTTCAAGTTAGTAACACAGGAACTGTAAGAGGCCACCAAGTGACTGGACAATGGGATAGACTGGAATAAGACGATCTATGTATGGCCCCTCAAACCTGCCCTTCCTTTTAGGAAGTGCACGGCTGATCTGCTCGCGGCCCCAATTCCTCTTTCATGCCCAATTCTTTGTAACACTCAACTCTCTGATGTGTCAATTTTCATTCACACCACGCCGTGCCCCCAAACATTTCAATGATGTAGCTCCCCCTAACTGTCTGGGATACAGAGGCCCCAACATTCACTACCCTCTGAGAGAAGGAAACACTCTCCACACATACACCGTGACTTATTGAAATGAACAATAGATATGAACACAGCGTCAGATTGACTGACCCTGACATTACGGCGGTATTTGACTGAACAAGGTGTCAAGGAGACTGAACAAAATTGAACTTAATGGGATTCAGTTGTAAACTCCCCATTCACTGGATCATCCAGAACACAGTGTGACTGTTGGACACCAATCCTCTCAATCCCTGGATATCTCTGTGGGTGATCCTCAGGGAAACTTTCTCGGCACAAACAATTGCAGCTCGTTCATTAATGTCTTTCCCTCCGTCATACCTTCAGAGCTGGGGATGTATAGTGAAGATCACACAATGTTCAGAACAATGTGTCACCTCCTCAGGAACTAAAGTTTCAAAGCCTGGACAACATTCAAGCTCATGCAGTAAAACTGTCCGGAACATTCATGTAACAGTGCGACCAGACCCTGCACATTTCTGTGGTAAACAAACGGAGCTCATACAGCGTCTTAAGCTGGTTTCACAGGAATTTGAGAGAGCCATTCAGACCATCAAAACTATTGGATAAGAACAGACAATGTCCTTTTCGCTTTCTCGTGCCTATTACACAGGAAGCGATTTAAAAAATCTACAAATGTTGAAATGTAAAGTAGACAGGCAGAAGGCTGGAAGAACGCAACAAGCAAGGCAGCATCAGGAGGTGGAGAAGTTAACTGCTTGGGGATAAATATTCTTCAGGACTGGGATGGGGTAAGGGAACTACAGATTAAGAGGCAGGACGAGGGAGGAGGAGGCAGGGTGGTGAGGGGGATAGATGAACACAGGTAAGGGGGTACCACTGGGTTGGACAATGGGAGAACTGAATCCAGCTGAATCTGAAAGAAGGGTAGCTGGAATGGAAGGGAGGAGAAGGAGGTGGGAATGGAGTTGGGGGATTGGAAGGCAGGTTGTTTGAAATTGGAGAACTCAATGTTGTCTGACTTGCTGTGTTCTTCCATGCCCCTGCCTGCCTGCTATTACACAGGAAGATAATGAGCTCAGTCAGTACATCAGCTTGTAAGCAGGAACCAAGTGTCGCCCAATAATGTCCGTGAACCTTTTCCCCCTGGGATCAGAAGGAGGACTTTCAGCCCCTCGAAACACTAACGCATAATGAGAAGAAACTATTCAGCCCCTCCAGACTGTAACACAAAGTAGGATGTCACTGATGCTCCAACATTGCAAAACCAATGAAGCAGAGACTGCACAGACAGACTGGCCCATGTTGTTCCTCCTGGCTCCATTGCTCATGATGTACACGCGTTATGTTAACGACACCACGATTTGCTAACAGTGAGGAGGGACTGCGGACGGTTTGTGCCAGGTCTCAAGGAGACTTCTCCCAGAAGGCAGGCTAGTATCCTGTATGGAGGTCAGAAGTTGCTGGGAATGGCGAACTCTATCAGAGTGTGGATGCTGACAGGTTCGTGAAAACATAACATTCAGTGCAGGATGACACACCAACTGCGCATTGAGACAGTGACAGTTCATTCAGCGCCTGGAGCTCTCGCTTAACCAACATAAGGTCCCACTCAGGTAAATATAATATCATAGAATCGTAGAGTCTGACAGAACGGGGACAGGCCGTTCAGCCCAAACTAATCCATGCTGACCCAAATCTCCATCCATGCTAACCCCTTTTCTTACACTTTTCCCACATTCTGCTAATCGTTTTCTCCCTATATAGGCGGCACCTGTGGGGGGCATGGTGGCACAGTAGTTATCACTGCTGTCTCACAGCGCACGAGGCTTGGGTTCAGTTCCCGCCTCCAACAACTCTGTGTTTGGAGTTTGCACATCCTCTACGTGACTGCGTGGGTTTCCTCCGGGTGCTACGGTTTCCTCTCACAATCCAAAAACGTGCAGGTTAGGTGAATTGGTCCTCCTAATTTGCCCGGGGTGCTAGGTAAAGGGGAAAATGTAGGAGGGTGGGTCTGGGTGGGTTACGCTTTGGTGGGTCGGTGTGGACATGTTGGGCCGAAGGACCTGTTTCCACACTGTAAGTAATCCAATTTAAGTAAAATATTTGCCTATGGGAAAATACATACTTTATTTAACACTATCAATGTTTTGTTTTGAAAATAATGAGTGTTGGTCCATTACCCTCAAGTTTTAATGCAATCTCTTTTTTTCCTTTTGCAGTGATACAGATTATTACCTTCGCAGTCTTCTCATGGTACCATCACCACACGGATTAATCTGGTGAAACTCCTTTACACTGGCTCTCTGTGGCAAGGTGATCGTTCCTTCTAAAGGAGAGATAATCTGTGAACGGTGCCCCAAGTATTTTCTGAACAACAGTCTAGCACGGCAGGAAAGTATTTCACTCAAATTCTTGAATCGTTTTGCAATGGAGGACAGTATAAAATTTACTGTGTTGATCACTTGCTGCCTGGTATGAACTCTGTTTGTGACTCCTGACCAAGGAACACAGCTCATTTTCGCCAACGGCCCTTCTGATTCTGTAACGTTCTAATTAGTTCAAAATTAAGAAGGATGGTATGTTTTACCAAATCATTCTTTTGCTTTGCGAACAGCTGTGTAACAAGTGCAGCAACACCACGATTACCATTTGAGATCGTCAGAGATGCCAGGAAGGCGATGTCCGAACAGTAGTATCTCCAGTTTATTAATCCGGGGAACCGAGTGCTGACCCCACCCTGGATTCGAATCCTACCATGATAAAAGCTTGCATTTGAATTCAATAAAATCGAATGAAGCTCTGAAACCATTGCCGATTATCAGAAAATTCTACCTGACACTCTAATTTTCTTCGGGGAATGAAATTTACCACATTCATCTGGTCGGACTGACATGTGAATCCCGCAATGCATTTGACTCTGAATTGCCCTTTGAAATAGCCAAACCAGCCGCTCAGTTATATTACTCACTACAAACATCAAAGAAATGAAACCGGACAGAACACATACAGCAGTGGGTCAGCAAGGCAGCTCACCAACACTTCTCAAGGACAATGAGGAAAGGGAATTAAATACTGGCCCAGCAACCCATTAATGAATAAAGGAGGATGATCACACTCAGGGAAGACAGACAAAGGGACATAACTCACTTTAAACAGGAACCTTGATTTATACCCAACATGGGCATGATTTTCAGTAATATGGGAACAGGAGAAAAAATAAATAAGATTAACCTTGTTTTTTTAAAATTTCCATTCCAGCTGATCATCTTCAATCCCTAGTTTGCTTATTTTCTTTTACCTCTCATTTATCTGTCTATTCAACTCACTCCTTGTCCCCTCCTTCATCGACATCCCTGTCACCAACATCAATCACAATATTTTCAAGCTGTGTTCAGTTATGATGGTAGGTCAGCAGTTTCGAAATGTCAATTCTATTTTGCCCACGACCCAAGGGAGCCAAATCTGATCAGTTGCTGCGGCAGCTTCTCGTTGTTTTTTTTTGTTTCCGACCCCTTGCATCATTCTTTGTTTCATTTAAACTTCAATATTGTTATGACATGGGATGTCTGCATCGTTGGTAAGGGCAGCATTTATTGACCTCACTAAATGCTCTTTACTGTGTGGTCATTCTTTAACACACTATAGAGCCAATCACATTGTTGTGGGTATGACGTCTGTCTTAAGACAGTCCGGTAATAATGCTAGATTTCTTTACCAAAGGATATCAGTGCTATAGATAAACGTATTGTCCAAATGCTGGTGCTGTTATTGTAATATTAGTGAAATTATCGTTTATTTCCAATTCCTGTCATTTGAATTTAAATTCTGACATATCTGAGGTAAGATTTAAAACAGCGTATTTTGTGCAGTAACCTGAGCCTCTGAATTACATATCCACCGACATCACTTTTCTGACACACTATCCCTGTCATGAATTTACTTCAGAAACAAGAACAAGGTTGTAATGGACATATTTGTAACGGAAAGTGCGCTTGTAAGAGAACTGGAACCATACAGTCTGAATTTTATCAAGGCATGGATAATGGTTTATTTAGTAAAGGTGGGGACTGCTGATATTATGGAGCTGGTCGTGGGTAGATTTGGTGATGGAGAGAATACCAAGAAATAAATCAATTCGTTTCCAAAAGGTACTTCGGGATTTTGAACAGTCTTGTTCTCAGATGTTTGAGAGGACGAGCTTGTTGGGCACTTCAGAAGTTTGTAGTAATGAGTGGAATTTGCATTTGAAACTGAAGACAATGGATTCTGTCTTTGCCAAATATAGATAACAGAAATAGCAATGAGGTTCACCATGGTTTATGGATTAACAAATGGATAGAGATAAAGAGACTTACCAGGAACACCAACAATAGCGAGCATGGGATAGTAGCCGCATGAATAGTAATCAGTGCACCCATATATCCGATGTGATAATGTGCACCCAGACCAGGAAAAATAGACAAGACACCAGGATAAACTCCTGTCCATTGTTACAGCATTCCAATCTAAAGTTCTTAAAATCTGATCCATTAATGGAACATTCCAGACTATTGTCAAATGTTTATATCTCCTCTCGCTGTCTCTGCAGCTGCTGATTCCTGTTGGTGTTGGAGGTGATACATCTGCTGCTACAATTGGGTAAAGCATTGCATGAAGCTCATTACTATTAGAAGAGGGGTGCCACATCCAGTGCCACAGTTAAAATCCATGGAGACTGGCCTCAATCACAGTCACTAAAAAAACAGATCCAGTTGACTCTTTTCAGTGTGGTACCTTCCGTTCACAATACGAACTGGACTGGATTGAATGTTGGCATCACCGGCTGTTGGTCACATCTCCCACCACCAATTGCTGTCGTGACGTTAGTGGTGAGGGAGAATGAGGATATTTTCTTATCACAAGTTAGATGATTCTGATGTCTTGTCCGTTTGCAATGATATAACCACCTAAACCACCCATCACCACCACCCCCAAAACAAACAATCTAGATGTAGTTACCGTACTGATGTCTCCTCCACTAGAATAGGCACCAGCCAATAGATTTACAGTGGGTATATTTGCCCTGACCATACACAGGAAGTGTGAATCTGTCTGGACATTCCTCTCATTGCTCTACTAAGACAATCTTGTATCTTCAATACAGAATGCCCTTCAGCACTGTTCTATATAAACTCACAAACACTGTCATTTTTCCACTTCACTTCAAAGCCAAATGTCACAAATTGTCACAAATCTGGTCCCTTTACAGGGTTATGTTGCTCTTGATCTTTATCATTCAGGGACGATCTAAATTACCCAATGTTTCAATATGTCTGATTTTTAAAAAGTTTTATTGGCATCTTTTCGTTTATACATAACCGATAATTCATCAGGCAGAACGCTTTCAATTCTTTAAAAAAAACCCTGCATAATCAAAGGATGTGTCCGGCTCTGTAGCTCGGCAGTTCTGTTCAGTTCAGGGGCTAGTTGAGTCAGGGTCACTGTTGAAATTGGATGCTCACCCCCTCCTTCTGCACTTCTGACCTCACAGCCTGTAAGCATTTTGTGTCAGATTTACTGTTTGTGCTAATGGGTTTGTTCATTGCGATTGTTGCAAGTATTTTGGTGCAGCATCCTTAAGTCGGGATAGCCTGTCGTTTGGATAGGATACTTTATTCAGCTGTTCTCCCTTCAGTTCATGCACTTCATTCTGTAATTTGGGAAACAAATAATGTTTGTTTAAAATACTGCAGTCTGACCAGCTAATTCACTCTGTGAATATCCACTACACATTAACCTTTTACAAATAAAAAGTTACGGTCTGGGGTACTTGCTTAAAAATGTTTGAGGGATCGGGCCTGGTCCATAACAGATTGGGGCCCTTTGCAGGATTTAGGCAGCGAGTGGCAGGTGTTAGTGTGTCTTATTTTGTGTGTTGATTTGTCTTGGTAAACAGAGCTTTAGATAGCAATGGCTCTTGCAGGAACCAAGGATGTTTTGGAGGTGGAAGAATCGACCTTGGGGAATTTACAAAATGCACATAAATCCAAGCTGCAGGAATTAGGAGACAAGCTGCAGTTGAAGCTGCCTCCTAATGTGAGGAAAGATGAGATAATTGTCGCAGTAGCTATGCATTCAAACTTGCAGGAAACTCCATTGGGATCTGTACAGATGATTAAACTTCCATCACAAATAAAGCAGCTTGTGTTAGAAGCAGAAATGAAGCAGTTTGCGTTGCGACTAAAATTAGAAGAAAAAGAAAGAGGACGAGTAGGTTTAATCCAGGAAACAAAAAAATAAAAAAAAAATGTTTAGCAGGAGAAAAAGAAAAAGAGAGCGCGTTTGAATTTCAGAGATAGACGTTTAGAATGGAAAGTCAGATTAAAAGGATGGAAATGAAGGCTGAAGGTACGCTTAGGGATCTGGGGAGAATGAGGATGCAAATAAAATGCACATGGACTTGTTCCAGAAGCCTATAGACAACATTTAGGAATCTAAGGAGTGGCCCGGCTCAAACGTATATTGAGTTTGAAAGGATCAAACAAAGTAATTTCGATAGATGGACAAGAACTTTAACAATCAATCAAACTTATGATGCACTTAGAGAGTAATTATTTTGGAGGATTTCCAAACTTCCCTGCCTGAAGTAATGCAAACTCCTGTGGAAGAGCAGAGAGGTAAAATAGCAAGGTTAGCACCTGAACAGGCTGAAGATTATGAAATGGTCCATAAAACACAGTTTGGCTTCCAGACTCAATTTCAGTCCATGAGGGATGTAAATTGGGGCAAAGAGAAATCCTCACGTGGAAAGGGATATGTAGATCTCAGTGAAGATCATAAGGATAACTTACCACAGGGGTAAAAAAGGAAACCCAAAAAGAGGGCAAAGTAGTTATTAAACTCCGCTGTTTCCATGGCAATAAATTAGGTCACAGGAAATCACTCTGTTATTGCGCTGGAAAAAAAAGACAGACGTCGGAAAACAGGATACGCCTGGGAGTTTTGTTGGAGTGGCAACAGAAAGCACAGTGGAGGCGGGAAAGCTTATCGGAGGTTGGTCAAGGAGGAAGTGCCGAATCTGCTTCTAAAATATACCTTCAAATGGAAAGTTTATTCACGTAGGCCAGAAGTACCAGGTACAGATGGTGCAATATTAAGGGACACAGGATCCTCTCAGTCTGTGATGCTGAAAGGTGTGGAGATATATACTCCTGAGGGACTATTTCCGGAAAAGGTACTTTTAAAAGGAATTCACTGTGACACAAAAAAGTACACAGTTATGTTAAGCGAGGATAGAATGTCCAGTGAAGAGTGAAGAAATTGTGATAGAAATACTGGACAAACTCTCAGCTCCAGGAATACAATTTGTCCTTGTAAAACATGTAACTGTTTCACCAGTAGGAATGCTGCCTGTTTTGGTTAAAAGCCAGTGGAGGCACAGGCAACTGAAGCAATGCCTTATCCTGGAATCTTTTCTGAATGTGGGGTAACCAAGGTCCCAATGTCATCAGTTCAAACAGGAGAGATAAAAAATGTAAAGACAAGTAAGGTGAAGTAGCATTTGGAGAGAATCAGATAATTGAGACAAACCAGGAGAAAATAGGTGATCACACAAACATGTTCAGTTCAGCTGAACTAATTGAGTTACAGCGGTAAGGTGAAATTTTTAAGTAGTTGTATCAAAGTAGTTGCATATACATTAGGGATCCTGAATGTATCCCTGAGTGTTATTACCTTAAAAATGGTGTCTGCATGAGGAAATGGAAACTATCACAGATTCAAGGAAATGAAAAATATGCTGAAATTCATCAAATTGAATTGCAAATGGGGTACAGAAAGGAGGTGCAGCAAGTGAAGCCTGAATTACCACGTGGAGGTCATTTAGGAGTGAGAATAACACAGCATAAAATGGAAGGCATTTTTACTGGCCTGCATTGCACTAGCATGTTGTTGAATTTTGCCAGACGTCAGGTAACTGGAAAACCACAGGTGGTAATAAAACCTGTATCTTTAGTAACTCTTACTGCAGTTGAGGAACTCTTTACAAGAGTTTAATTGATTGGCTAGGTCCCCTACATCAAACAAAAATAAAGTGAGAATCAGTATTTGTTAACAATGATGAATGTATCTACGAAATTTCCAGAGGCCATTGTATTATGCAACATAACAGCGAAAAGGATTGTTGAGGAAATACTCTTTTCTTAACTATATACGGACTACCAATAGAGATACAGTGCGATCAAAGTTCCAAATTCACATCCAAACCATTCAAGGAAGTTAAGGGCTGGTCTGTAATAAAACAATTCAAATCTACTGTGAACCATCTAAATCGCAGAGAGCACGAAAAAGGTGATATCAAACATTAACGATCACGTTGAATGCCTATGGTCAGGATTATCCAGCTGAATGGGGTAAGAGAATTCCATTTGTGCTTTTTGTGATCAGAGATGCACAAAATGAATCGAACAAATTCTGACCATTTTAATTACGTTATTAAGAGCTGGGACATTTAAAATTGATTCAGGAGTAATGAGTAAATCAGAATTAAAAGGGCACACTATTGAACTATGTATCAAATTTTCCAAAATAAAAAGCGCTGGGGATTTGGCTAGATGGCATTTAAAAGTATTGCAGAATGCACCTAAACAGGAAGTGGACAAGGACTCAAAAATTTGCAGTTTTGCTAACGGGGATAAAGTATGTATGCTACTTCCACTGATGGATGAATCTTGAAAATCAAGGACTGGTGAAATTTATCAAATGAGAAAGAATATTGAGTGAGGGTAACTACTTGGAAGGGACTCCAGACAGAAAGAAATCTCACAGAGTATGCCATGTGAATATGCTCAAAATGTATTTCGACAGGGAAGGAGAGCAACAGAAGAAGTTGTTAATGATTACAGTACAGAAGGAAGACCCACGTTCAGAGGATTCTGAACTGGACATTCCTCAAATTAAAGTGGACAAGGAGGAAGTTGTATAAAATTGGTAGAAATTATTGAATAACCTTCCTGAGGGAAAAAAAAAACGAAATGACCTGAAAGAGTTATTAGTATTATATGGGGAGATATGCGGAAAGTTAATGGGAAATACTACCTAATTGTGCATAATGTAGAGAAAGGACACGCTGTTCCGATTAAGCAGCATCCTTATAGGCTTAATCCTCTAAAGTTGGCACAGGTTCTGAAGGGAATTGAACACATGCTCCAAGATGACATAATCGACCTGAGTTACACTGACTGGAACTCACCCAAAGTCATGGTACTGAAGACAGATGGTACCCGACGGTTATGTGTGGATTATTGCAAAGTTAATGCTGTTTTAAAAAAATGCATATCCAATTCCGCACTTGGAAGGCTGCAGTGGAGAGGAAGGTGGGGCAAGCAACTTATGTTTGGCATGAAATACGTGTCGGCCACATTCCGGAGACTAACCAATAATTTGCCAGAGTATCCAAAAAGTGCTGTACATTGATGACCTGGCGAATTTTAGTCACTCATGGAAGCATTTATCGGACTTATTTAATGTATTTTGGAAGGCAGGCTTGGTGGTAAACCGAGCGAAAAGTCAATTTGCCAAAGCCCAAGTCAATAGTGCTGTGAGATGTCAAAGTGTAGGAATTTAGGAATTTGGAGTATTTCCCACACAGTCGACAAAAGGAGCTGTACTATACTTCCTGCGATTGAGTGGAATTTATGGAAAGTTTGTGCCTAATTTTAGCAGTATGGCTGCTCCACTCACTGAAATGCTCAAGAAAGGCAAGAAACGTCGGGCATTTGACAGCACGCAAAATGTGTTAACCACTGTCCGGTATCAGTTAGATCTGATTAAGCAGAGACTTTCAAGGTGGCTATAAATGCGAGCGATGCAGGAAAAGGAGAAGATAGAAAGACATATTGCTATTTATCCAGCAAGTTAAACGTTTATTGGTAGAAATAATCAACAGCTGAGAAAGAGACTTTGAACTTCGTGTTGGCACGACAACATTTCAGTTTTTATATTACCAAAAACATAACTGAGACAACTGTAAGTACTGATCACAAGCCATTGAAGTTTTTGGAGAAATTTAAGGACAAAAATGCGAGGCTGTTTAGCTCGAGCCTGTAGTTTTAGCGAATCAATTTGAAAATTGTGCATGTGACATGTCTTGAAAATATGATTGCCAAAGCATTGTCGAAACTTGAATGACAGATCGACACACTCAGTTGTCGGTGTATCGCACACTGAATTTGGATGTAGCTCTGCAGGTTTGCATTTTTATACTAAGTGAATGCATATGTGTGCTTTAGTGTACTAACCACGATCTTTGGTGATTTTGAGAACTGAAGACATCTTTGGATGTTAATGATTCAGTTTCATATGGTCCGTTGGTTATGTTGTGCTTGATTTTGTTTTCAGAGAGGTTCTAACCGTCCCAAGGTTCCAACATGTCTCAATTTTGAACTGCTCATTGGGGTCCTTTGATTTATACCAAACTGATAAAACCGCAAGAAGAAGGCTTTCAAGTCTTAAAAAGAACTGGCAAAATCAAGAGGATGTGGTCAGTTTAGTCAGTTCGAAGGTTATTTAAGTCAGAGTCACTGTTGAAATTGGACGCACTCCCCGTTCTTCTGTCCTCTGAATTCGTAACCTGTAAGCTTGGTTTGTGTAATTTTTAGTCTTTGTGCCAAATGGTTTGTTTATTTGGAATGTTGAAAACAAATTAGTTCAGCATCATTAATTCAGGAAAGCCTGTCAGTTTCGGATCGGATGCGTTATTCGGGTATTCTATATTCGGTTCGTTGTGTTTTATTACTTAACGTTTTAAATAAATTCTGTTTGTTTAAAACTCGGCAGTCTGACCAGCTAATTCACTCTGGGGATATCCACGATATACTTTCCTTCAACAATTAGCAAATCTACGGTCGGGGTTACCTGCTTAAAATGTTTAGAGGGGTCAGGCCTGGTCCATAAAAATGTACAATAATCTTGTTCATCAGAAGTTATGATTTAACGACTAAGGAAAGGAATGAATATGATATTGGCTATGAGACAGAAAGGATTGGGGTCAGAAACTGAGGAGACCCGAGGGGAGTACAGTACTATCTCCCAGTCATGAGTATTCAACCATCACTCTTTCTGACAAATGGAACGAAATGCAAGGGAACAGATGACCTGTGGTACTTGGAATGCCGAGCGACAATATGGATAGTATCGGACAATTTTAAATGTGATATAAGGAAATATATTTTATATATAGACTCTTAAATCACATGTCGTACATGTTGTTAAGGTTGTTTATATCTTGACAAGATATTCAGAATTGGAAACAGACACAGATAATGTGTTGGGTTACAGCGAGTTGCAGCAGAGTAAGAGTGAGAATACAGCTCATTCCGAGCTGGGACAGAGATGATCGGCAGCGTGACCACCATCCTTGCTGCTATTATTCTGAGGAATGTATTGAAAAAGTTCAGAGCCAGGAGAGACAAGCTTAGTCATAGAACATGCAGACAATATCACAATTACGAAACTATTCATATTTTATATCAAGTGTAGCTGTCCCTAAAATGTCTTTTAAATCAAAATCAAAGTCTCTAAAATGTCTTTTAAATCTCTTGCTGAGATTTGTGCGTTTATTTGCAGAACTTACAGAAGAAACAGTCTCCAGTGTAACACATGTGTCACTAGCACAAGTACAGCTAACGGGAACAGGAACGGAGCATAATGTCCAAATATAACTGGGCTCAACATCCAGAGCAAGCAATAAAAGCAAAATATTAAAGATAATGGAAATCGGAAATACAAATGCAAAATGATGGAGAAACGCAACAGATGATGCAGTATCTGGGCAGAGAAACAAAGTTCACATATCGAGTTTGATATAAACCTGTTCTGATTGGACTCGAAACAGTTAAATGGTTTCTTTCTGCTCCAATACTGCCAGAACTGCAGAGTTGCTCTCCAGCACTTTCAGGCAGAGAGTAATGGTGGGCGGTTGCTTCCTGACTGGAGGCTTGTGACCAGAAGTGTTTCACAGAGGTTGGTTCTGGCTTTTCATTGTTTATCATTTATATAAATGATTTGGATGAGAATATGAAAGGCATGGTTTGTAAGTTTGCATATGATAACAAAATTGGTGGCACAGTGGACAGTGAAGGACGTTTCCTCAGATTACAAAAGGATCTTGATCAAATGAATCAATCTCCTTGGATGCTGCCTGAACTGCTGTGTTCTTCCAGCACCACTAATCCAGAATCTGGTTTCCAACATCTGCAGTCATTGTTTTTACCACCCTTAAAAAATAGCAGACAGAATTCAATCTGGATGAATGCGAGGTGCAGGCAGTAGTGTGTGTTTGCTGCTGTCTGACGCACCAGGAATGGGATGATTTTATTCCCCATTTCCTGGGTTCAGCACATCGATGTCCTTGGTGACTTTTGAGAGGCCTTTCTCTCTCCTGGTTAAGTCTTGCTAGTAATGTAGTTGGACAACATCTTTGAATTATCATTAAACTTTTCTGCCCATGCTATCTCATACCTCTTTTTGACTTTCCTTATTTCTCTCAAAATGGTGCCCCACACTCTTGATATTTATTAAGAGGTTCAATTCAATAAAGTTGTCTGGATCTAAAGTAAGACTTCCTTTTATTCTTGAGTGGAACCTCCATAACTTTAGTCATCCATGGTTCCTTAATCTTAGCAGCTTGAACCTTTACTCTGACAGGAACGTAACGCCTCTCAACTGACATCGTCAGACTGTTAACTGCCTTCCCCTTGTCAGACATTATTTTACGTGCTAAAAGTTTACTCCCATCAAACTTGGAAATTCCTTTTCCCATGCCATTAACATTTATGGTACTCCAATGAAAAAGATAATATTAATGGAAGACGTATTATTTTCCCCTAATAGTTATGATTGCAAGACCCAAAAGTATTCCCCCATGTTTACTTCAGTCGCTTGCCCTGCCTCTTTCACAAAACCAGGTCTCGGTTTGCTCCTTCTCTATTAGGATGGTCCACGTACTGATGAAGAATATTTTCTTGGGCACATTTGACAAATTCTTCGTGATTCAACCCTTTAACACTATGGTAGTTCCAATCATATTTTTAGAAAATTAAAATCCCCATTAATACAACCTTATTAAGCTTACATATATCTGAGCTCTCCCTACATGTCTGTTTCTCAATTTCTTTCTTACTGTTGGAGAGCATATGGTGCAATAACATCAACGTACTCTTTCCTTTCTTATTTTTAATTTCTATCAATATATTTTCATTGGACGATTTGTCACAAAGGACCATATTGTGCAATCTCTTCAAAGTGATCTTTGCTTTCTTATTTTTAACACGATCCATGTATTCTACCTGATGATTTTGTGAGAAATAACTTCTCCAGCTGTACCAATAATTTATCCCTTAACCTAAAACGGCAGGCCTTCCCCTCTACACCCACCGTATGCCACTTTTTCTATCCATTCAATGACACCTCGCACCTGGAACATTGAATTGACAATCTTGAACATCTCTCAAGCTAAAGTGAGGACTACAGATGTGGAGATTAGAGTCGAGAGTGTGGTGATGGAAAAACACAGCAGAGCAGGCAGCATCCGACTAGCAGGGAAATCAACGTTTTGGGAAAAAGGCCTTCATCAGCCCTTTCCTGATGAGGGGCTTTTGCCCGAAGCATCGATTTTTCTGTTCCTCGGTTGCTGCCTGACCTGCTGTGCTTTTCCAGCACCATACTCTCGACTTGAACAGCTCTCCACCAACTTTCAGTCATAAGTAGTAAATCCCAATCCTATGATCTTAAACATGCCCTGAGTTCATCAGCTTTCCCCATGAGACCCCTTACATTGAAATAAATGTAATTTAGTGCTTCAGAATTATTGTATACTCTGACTCTCTCATCTTTCGTTTCTAATGGACGTGCTCTACTCATATTCATAACTTCTCCATCCATCCGTCCATTAACACAGGCAATTAGAATAACCCTCTTGCCTTCTCTACCAATATTATTTCTCCCTACATAGAGTGAGAAAATCTTCCTGCTAAGATATTGTTTCAGATTATACGATTCCTTTTTTTAACATGTGTTTTCTATTCCAAAACAAATTCCAATTTCCCAAAAATTTAAATCCCTCAACAACAACCCAGCTGTTCAGCCATTGATTTTTCTCCTTTAAATTTTCGTTCCTCCACCGGTTGGGGTTGGCATTGGCAGTTAACCATAAATCACTACTTCTGAAGTTTTATTTTTAATCTACCTCACCTCATAATTTCACACTGCACTGCTTTAAACTTTTCCCTAAAAATGTCATTCCTAACAATATGTACAACAATCTATGACTACTCAATCTCACCTGTAACAATGTACATGAAACGTTTAGAGCCATTCTTAAGCCTAGCACAAACCATTCTAAACTCATGCTCACTGCCACAGAATCTCCTGCTGATGCCTCTGACTGAAAAGCCTACTGTAGCAATAATTCTACCACATCGTCTCTAACGCTGCCTAATATAAAAATCGTTCGAACAATCCAATAACTGACTGCTCCACCATTTTCCATAGAAAGACTACGTCCTTCAAAGTTCCAAAAATTGAAAATCGTTTTGATAGATGAATAGTCGCCGGAGACATTGAACTGCCTTCTTATCTTTCCTGACAGTCACCATTTATCTGGCTGCTTTGTTGGGTAGTACTTTTTTTCTTAATCTTGCCAACCCCTCTGTGGCCTAAATAACATTATGCCGAGAAGCAGGATTTTTCACAACACAGTGTGTGTGTGTGTGTGTGTGTGTGTGTTACCTTTCATTACCTATAGATAATAATGTTAAAATTAAAAAAAAACATAAACATATCAAATATATAAAATTTAAATATAATCAACCCGTTGGCTAATTAACTCAATATAAATATTCATCTTCAATATATTCCGAGAAGAAAAGTCTTCTCCTGAGGTGAAAACAGTCAGGACTCTCCAGAATGAAGGCTCAACTCCTTGTTATTTAAAAAAAAAACGTTTTATTGTTTCTAAACAAAAACAAAGTTTTGCAGGGTTAAAAAAGAAACCTTTAAAAACATGTAAAAACAGGAAGTGTTGATTTTGCCTATGCCATTGCTGAGTTTACCATTATTATCTCGGTGTTTTCATCCTCTAAGACCCAATATTTCATTTTCACATTCTTTTACTTTTTGTCTTCTGGGAGAAATGTTATTTATCAATTCTTACGCTTCCTACTGATTTTGCTTCATAGCCATTTTGAGGAATACAAGATAATGAGAGGCATAGATAGAGTCGATAGCCAGAGAGTATTTCCCAGGGCAGAAATGGCTAACACGAGGGGCCATAGTTTTAAGCTGGTTGGAGGAAAGTATAGAGGGGATGTCAGAGGCGGGTTCTTTACACAGAGAGTTGTGAGAGCATAGAATGCGCTGCCAGCAGCAGTTGTGGAAGCAAGGTCATTGCGGGCATTTAAGAGACTGCTGGACATGCATATGGTCCCAGAAATTTGAAGGTGCATATATGAGGATCAATGGTCTGCAAAACATCGTGGGCTGAAGGGCTGTTCTGTGCTGTACTGTTCTATGGTCTCTGTTCTATGATGTTGTTTTTAGTAACCGTTTGGATGCATTTAAAGCCTTTTTCTTTAATCCGTTCATGAGATGAGAGTGACGCTGGGTTAGACAGCACTTATTGTGCATCCCGAGAGGGCAGTTAAGAAGCAACCAAATTTGTGTGGGTTTGAAGTCATACTGAGGTGAGACCTAGTTAGAATGATGGTTTCCTTCCCTAAAGGACTGTCGTGAAACATATGGCTAATTCCAACAGTGAGCAATGTTTTCATGTTCAGCAATAGACTCTTAATTTCAGGTTCATATTGGATTTAAATGCCGCCATCCACCGTGACAGCATTTGAACCCGAGGCCCCAGAACATTATCTGGATGAGCAGTCGGCGATAATATAACCAGGCCATCACTGTCAGGTTATTGTTGACTTCCTTGTTAAGCTATGGGTCACTTTTCATCTTTTTACAATTCCTTTTCCACAAAGGATTACACTTCAATTGAGGGGTTTTGATTATGTCCCGAAGTAATTACCACTGTTCTTCAACTGTCCTGCCCTTTAATGTTTTTGCCAAGTCCACTTGGGACAATATCTTCCTCAGGCCAGGAAAGGTATCATTGCCCAAAACTAAACCTCTCGTATGTGACTGACTACACCGTTTCAAACTGAATGTGAACCTCCAGCATGCTGTGCCACTCTTTCTAAGATGATCCTTACGACAAACGATTTATCACGCCTTCCTTATTACATAAACCAAGCCGGTTCTCTGATTGGTTCCATGATATGTTAATCGAAGAAGTAATCCCTCATAGATTCGATGAATCATTCTTTGTGTCTCCCCTTGCAAATTGATTAATCCAGACAATATGCATGTTCAAATCACTCATGTGCCCTTGTCTCAAGTCATCATTATTCCCTGGTTCATGCTATTCCCTACTTTGAAAGTAGTTTGCCAGGATGGGAGTTTGTGGGCTGGAAATGCTCCTACCAATGGGTTTCTTTAAATGTGTTTTATTTCGAACCGGACTGATACATCATTTTTGTCCCATGTATTAATATCATTTCTTAATACAGCCTTGACATTACCCTTGATTACACAGACTCTCCATCTACTGTTCCTCCTTGACTGAATACTGTGCACCCGTGGGCACTTAACACTCCAGTCCTGACCTTCCTGTAAGCACGTTTCAGTAATTCCTCCCATGCCATATCTATTTATCTCTGCTTGAGCTGTCAGCTCATTCATTTTATTCCAAATACGGCACGCTTTTCGTTAAAAGGTTTTTACATAAGTTCAATTGATGTTTCTTTCTTTTTTAATACTTTTGTGCACAGGCTCTCTATCCTTATTTATTGATCCCCAATAATAGTGAGCCTATCATTTACACCAACTTTCTACTCGTATTTTTAAATTGTTATGATTCTTGTCCTCAGCATTGTACTGGCCCTGCCTGTTTATTCGACCACCCTCGACTCTCTTTTGAGTTTCTGACCTGCTGCTTTGGTTCGCCGCGTCCTGTATTATTAGTTTAAATCTACCTGAGTTGCACGATCACACCTCCCTTTCAGATTGTTGGGGCCCCTTCAGTTAAGGTGCACACTTTCACTTTTGTAGAGTTCCCACCTGACCTGGAAGCAATCCGAATCATCCAGAAATCAGAAACCCTCCTCCCAGACCAGTTCTTTAACTCGACTCGACTATCTTCCTCTTCCTTGTCTCACTTCCAGGTGCACGGGAGTAATCCCAAGAATACAACTCTGGAGATCCTGCGTTTATACTCACTCCTAACTCCAAGAACTTTCTTTGCCGGAACTTTCAACCGTTCACTCTTCTTACCTATGTCATTGATATCAATGTGAACGACGACCGTTGGCTGATTCCTCTCCCAATTCACTTTGCCCTGAGCATGCTCGGAGACATTCTTGATCCTGGCACCGACCGCCCTTTTTATGAAGAAATCATAGAATTATAGAATCCCTACATCGGGGAAGCAGGCCATTTCACACAGCATGTCCATGCTGACCCTCCGAAGAGTAACTCTCTCTGACCCATTTCCCTACTCTATTACTTTGCATTTACCCATGACCAATGTACCTAACCGGCTTGTTGCTGAATACTATTGGCAAAAAGTAAAAATCCCAGACCCATTCCAACATGCGATGTTAAATCTGCTTTCTCACAACAGATACCGCCAAAACTACTGAGCTCTTCCAGCAACGTCTGGTTTTGTCACCGATAATGATTGCATATTCATAAAAAAATCATATGCAACTCAGACTTGAAACAAAGCTGAATGTAAACTCTAAGGAGAAAACTAAGTATTTGATGTCGAGATGACCCGAGTAAAGGTTCAGTAAATTACTTCTGCTTGGTTCATGAACGTCATTTGTTCACTTTCCCAATCTATGAATAATGGAGATCATTGTTTTACATCTTCTTTGATATCAGAAAACTTGGAAACGTTGCACTTTTGCCCCTTCATATATGTATGCGATTACATCTCATTCTTTCGTCTTAGTCCAATTAAAGATGATTATTCACAAAACAAATAGACAGCCAAACACACACACAATGTAAGACTTTGTCGAAGAATGCCATTAACATTGTAAATAATTGGAATGATAACTGGAAAGAAGGAAATGATGTGCGAGATAAGTGGCTGTCCAGCCCCATCTACGGCACTTTTTATTTCCCTTCCCAGGAACAAAGACACGGAGGAGTCAGTCCAAAACTGTTTCATTCAACTTTGCAAAGTCGGGTGTTGTTCCCAAAGGCACACACACACGCATAGTAATCTCCACGCATTATATACATGTATATGTGGGCTGGGTCTACTACTGCTGCCTTGACCAACGAGTGCTAGGATTCCCCACTGTTTTCCTTATTTGGGTTCTGGTGCCTGCGATTATTTTGTTATTCACTTGGCCAATCAGTGTTCGAGCTCCACGTTCTTTCCTTATATGGATGATGTTGTCCAACTGTGGTTAAAGGGGTCTCTCAACTATCGAGGAAAGCTGTTACAACTGTTTCATTCATATAAACGTGGGGGAGGTCCGGCAACAGTTTCGAGTGTCTGCTTGTGTTTACTATGAGGTAGAAAAGACTAAAAGGCAGCTAACCGTTTAAAAATTACACTACCCCCTACAAATCCCCCGTGTCTTTTCTAATGGCCTGTAATTTTTCAACCGTAAGTTTCTTCTCCAGGGCATTTAATAACTTCCGAGCTTGTTCTTCAAACTGCCCTTCTCTAATATTACCCTCGCCCAAGAGGGATTCACGTTGTTCAATCTCGAGATTTATTCGTTCAACCTGCCCATAGGGAACATCCTTCTTAGTAAGTGCGGTTTCGATCAGTCGTTGAGTTAATCCCCGGACACAGGGAATAATGCAACACCCAAGGGCAGTGAGTACCCCTGCCACCACTATACATGAGACAAGAAAGGGAACGACCACCCCCGTCCATTTACCGAACCAAGCTTCCAACCAGTCCGTGAGGCCAGAGTTGATGCCCGAGTTTTCGGCCAGTTCGTCCGCCAATGTGGTGAGTCCATCCAGGGTGATGGACCCATCAGGGGCTGTGTTTTTGGGGATGAAAGTGCAGCACTGAGTGCCTATCATGACACAAACACCCCCCTTCTCTGCCAACATCATGTCTAAGGCCAACCTATTTTCCCACGCCATCCTACTAGTGGTGTCCAGTTGTTCTGCTATTCCTTTCACTGCATCCCTGGTATAATTAATGAACCTATGCTGATTGTAGTAAATATAATTAATCCAATCCACGTTCTTATTGATAGTCACCCACCAAAACAGTGACGACTCAAAACCCGCCGCTATCTGGTTCCTTGCCTTGTATTCGTCAGGAACACCCCTGGGGACCCCTATGGCATCTAAATATATGTTATCATCGAAAGAGGTCTCCAAAGCTCTCTCAGTTCTTCCACTAGAACGGTGTTGCTCTTGTTTTTCGAATACCAGGGTGAATGGGATGGCCAATTGAATGATTGCAAAAGTGCCCGTCCATTTTTGGGGCAGGGTCGGTCGCAGAACCCTCCCACCACAGTACCACCAGAGGTCTGCCCTAGGCACATGAATGTGGGAGTAATTCCCGCCCCCGGTAGTTTCATTGACCAGCCGAATTGATCCGCTGCACTTGTCAAATGTCCCCACATCGTCGTCCCACTGTAGTCCCATCCGAGAGACGCAGGCCTGGTGCGTACCCGTTACCCCTGAGAATTATGGCGGGCGGGGCGCCCCCTCAGACCTGACGGGGGGAAATTTCAAACTCAAGGGTCGTCAAGTGGGGTCGTTCCAGGCCTCTCGGTCCTGGTACAGCCTTGTCATGCAGTCCATGACTCGTGGGTGTTTCTCCCATCCCAGCGGGAATGGGACCACCTGAGGGTTAGGGCGGGCACTCGTGCATGCGTAGCAATCACTCTTTTTCATGCTCCTTACAGTATATTTGAACCATTCCATCCAGGCATTCGCCTCCCCGTATCCCGTTTCTATTTCAAAGGTCTTTTCCAAATCCGTCACCTCAATTATTCTAATCTTTTCCTGCTTATCAGTGGTGGATGAGCCCCCAGACTCAGCTTCAATGACCGTGATATACATGCAGCACAGCTGTATCCACCCCCCCATCCTGCCTGGCCCCCAACTCTAATACCCAGTATTGTTCCATTAAGGCTCGCCCCGTTCTTTTCCAAGTTCTTTATGGTCAGATAGAGCGGATTGCACTGATTCTGCCCACAATCCCGTCCAGGGGTGATGGGATCACGAACAACTGACACCATAGCCTGGACCCCGGGGGCTGGAGGCCTATTTAGGCCCTTCCCTACCATGCAATTGTAATACTAACGTCTGACCCTGGAATCCCCTTTCTCTCTCTAGGTTCCGCTTAGTTTGATTCCGTTCACTTTTAGTCCTACAGGGCACCAACCCACATAGGTCTAAGCTAAGTGTCTGTGTTGATTGGTTGGCAAGCACGGAGATGGAGAACCACTGACGGTCCTCTGCTTGTTTTTTCCAGAGGCCAGATTGGGTAACACGCACACTATGACCCAGCCCAAGGATAATGGCATAGCAAGTTAACAATACGATTGACCGCATTTTGTCGCGACACCCGTAGCCCGAGGGCACAGTTCCTTTAGACTCGCCAAAGTCCGATTAGTTCGTTCTCAGGGTCTCTGTTCCTTAGATGTCTTTGTCAGAGAAGTTCGTCCGTCCTCCGTCGGTTGTGGCACTGGTCCCTTGACTCGAGTGTAATGTGTCCAGCCCTTTTCGGCCGTACGGACAGCCGTTTCGGTCGTCAAAAGTACCAGGAAGGGACCGTCCCAAGTTGGTTCGAGGGTACGTTGCTTCCAGCTTTTAATCAGGACCCACTGACCCGGCTTGACGGTGTGCACCACAAACTCGAGGGGCGGCGTCTGTGCCAAAAGTCCCTGTTGGCGTAAACGAGATAGAGCAGACCCCAGAGCCACCACATATTTTTGCACAAACATATCCCGAGACTCGAATACAGGAGGTTCCCCCTTCGGCCCATGGAATGGGAGGCCAAATAGCATTCCGAAAGGGGAGACGCCCAAATCTCGCCTTGGGTGGGTGCGAATTTGCAATAGGGCAAGGGGTAGGCATTTGGTCCAAGGCAGGCCAATTTCACTCGTGAGTTTGGTTAGCTGCTTTTTGATGGTCTGGTTCATTCTTTCGACCTTGCCGGAGGAGGAGGGATGCCAGGGGGTGTGCAAATCCCAGTCAATCCCCATTGCTTACACTACATTCTGGAGGACGTTCGAGGTGAAGTGGCTCCCCTGGTCAGAGTCAATAGCGCGGGATAGCCCAAATCGTGGGATGATTTGCTCTAGTAGAATCTTGCTAACCTGAGTTGCCGTTGCCGTGGTAGTGGGGAAAGCTTCCACCCATCCTGTCAGGTGATCTACCACTACTAATAGATACTTCAGGCGACCTATGGGGGGGAGCTCAATGTAATCTACCTGAACATACTCAAACGGCCTATAGGCCGGACTCCTACCCCCTTGTCTTGCATGCTGCCGCAGCCCCCTTTTGTTAATCTTTCGACACGTTATGCAATCTCCTGTGACCTGCTTGGCTACTGTGTACAGACCAGGGTGAGCATATCGGCGCAGGAAGGCATCACACAGTGCCTGGGCGCCCCAGTGACCCCCTTGGTGTAGAGAGGCAATAATGTCCCGCGTCAACGGTCGATTTAGTAGCTGGCGGCCATCGGGTAAGTTCCACTTGCCTTCCCTATCCTTTGTACCCCCCAGAGACGCAAGAAGAGTTTCTTCTTTGTCAGTAAACGTGGGCACTTCGGTAATTTCGGATACCTGGGGAATTCTTACCAGGCAGTTTATTACTTCCTTCCCCATCCCAGCCACTTTTGCCTGTTCATCTGCCAATTTATTCCCCAGGGTCTCTATTTTATCGTCTTTCTGGTGTCCTTTCACATGTACTACAGCAATCTCTTGTGGCAGCAACAAATCCTCCAAGATCGTGGCTACTAGTTCCTCGTGGACCAACTCCTTTCCTCTACTATATATCATTCCCCTTTCTTTCCAGATCTTCCCAAAGATGTGTACTACCCCAAAGGCATACTTAGAGTCAGTGTAGATTGTCCCGGCTATTCCCTCTAAATTCCTCAGGGCCCGGTGCAAGGCGTACAATTCGCACGTTTGTGCCGACCAGGCATTCGGTAGCCGTCCACTTTCCACTAATTCCCAACCAGTCTCACTAATGACTGCATAACCGTTGTGTCTCTTCCCATCTATCACTCGAGAGGACCCATCAATGTACCACCGCCTTCCTGCATGTAAGGGGATATCCCTCAGATCTTCCCTCACTTTACTCTGGTACTCTATTATGTCTGAACAGCAGTGTTCCAGTTCCTCCTCCCCTTCCCCTTTCCAAAGAAAGTCCGCCGGGTTCTGGCAGCCCCCGACTTCTATTCGGAGGTCTTCTCGGTCTAACAATATGGCTTCATATTTCAGAATTCTCGAGTCAGTCAGCCACCTCCCGGCCTTCTGATTCAGAATAGTTCTAACCTGGTGGGGAGTAGTGACTGTCAAGGGGGCCCCAAAAGTCAACTTCCTGCTTTCCTCTACCAGCTTTGCCGTGGCTGCCACCGCTTGGACACACTCCGGCCACCCTCGGGAGACTGGATCCAGAATTTTTGACAGGAAAGCCACGGGCTTCCTTCCCCCCCCCCCCCCCCCCCCCCAAATCCTGGGTCAATACTCCAAGAGCGGTTCCCTTTCTGGAGTTCACAAAAAGACGAAATGTCTTACTAAAATCCGGCAAGCTTAAAACAGGTGCGGCCATCAATTTTCCTTTTAGGATTTCAATTAACTTTTTCTCCTCCTCCTCCCATTTTATTCTGTTGGGTGCCTCCTCAATGAGTTTTAGGTACAAGTCTTTAGTAAGGGGGGCATAGTCGTCTATCCATAACCGACAATAGCCTAAGAGTCCCAAGAACTTCCGCAACTCCCTCTTGGTCGTTGGAAGGCCTAGTTCGATTATTGCCCGCACTCTTTCCGGACTTATTCGTTTCTGTCCCTGGCTTATCAAGTGTCCCAGGTACTTAACCTCTTTCTCGACATATTGGAGCTTCTTCTGGCTCACTCTTAACCCCTTCTCAGTGAGGTAATTTAACAGGGCATTAGTCCCAAGTAGGACGTCCTCCTCCGTGGGTCCGGATAAAAGGAGATCGTCCATGTATTGTATAAGCTTAAGGGCCGGGGACAAGGTTAGTCCCTCCAATAATTGTTCCAGAATCTGCCCGAACAGAGTCGGGGACTCAGTGAATGCTTGGGGGAGCACGGTCCACTTGTACTGTTGTTTTCTGCCAGTATCAGGATCCTCCCATTCAAAAGCAAAAAGATCCCTACTGTCCTTGTCCAGGGGACACGCCCAGAAAGCATCCTTTAAATCTATAACACTAAACCAGCCGTGGTCCGGGGGTATTCGCCCCAGAATAGTGTATGTGTTCGGTACCACAGGGTGCCGTACTTGGACAATTTTATTTACTTCCCTTAGGTCTTGGACCATTCGGTAGCTCCCATCCGACTTCCGGACCGGCAGGATGGGGGAGTTGTATCGTGACATACAGGGCTCTACCAATCCATCTTTTATTAGGTCTTCCATAACTGTCTTCAGGCCCTGCCTCCCTTCCCAAGAGATGGGGTATTGGCGCACTCTGACGTCGGGGCTCTGGGGCTTTAATTTTACCTCCACAGGTCGAATTGCGAGTCCCCCCCGGTTCCCTTTGGCGAGCCAAACCCTAGGGTCTATCTCTGTCAATCGGGACTCACTAAGGTATGACATGGTAACGGCTAATTGTTCCTCTTCTCCCACTTCTATTCGAAATCCGAAACGGACTATCAAATCCCGTCCCAACAACCCATAGGGAAGATGGGGGAGGTGAAGGAGTTCCACCTGGAGCTCCTCCTCCTCCAGCCGCAAGGGTTGTGGTTCGAATATTTTTGCACTAAAAACCCCACCCTTAACTCCTGAAATGTTTAATGTTTTAGCTTGGAAGCCAACCCCCCTAGGATGGAGGGGAATTGAGGACCTGCCGGCGCCTGTGTCAACTAAGAAGGTAACATCTTGTCTAAATGGGCCCACCCGTAAATTTACCAGGGGTTCTTGGTAGGCCCGTGTTCCGATCCTCCCCTGACTTCCCTAATCCATTTGTTCACACTCCATTTCATACATCCCTTCTCTTTCCCTTTTAAACTCGGGACAATCCCTTTTGAAGTGTCCCAGTTTCCCGCAATGGTAACATCCGGCCTTCTGAGGGTGCTCAATTCCATAAGATCCTCCTCTCTCACTTCTGCCCCGTCTCGCTTCTCTCCCTCTCCAACTTTTCTTCGACGTTCCTCTTTCCACCCCATAATCTCCCTCCCCCATTCCGGTGGACTTACAAGCTTCCCGTAGGGCAGCCACCATCATTTTTGTCTTATGTTTCTCCCTTATTACATCCCTCTGAACGTTCACCTTCTGTGCTTCCCGTAATAATTCTGCAACATCCTTTTCAGCCCAATCCTCCACTTTCTGTAATTTCTTCTGAATGTCAGGCCATGACTGAGTCACAAAGTGCACCTTAAGTATGCTCTTGCCTATTTCCCCATCGGGGTCTAAACCTGAATACTTTCGCATGGACTCCCACAAACGGTCTAAAAACTCACTCGGGGATTCATCCTTGTTCTGTCCAACTTCAAATGCTTTCGCTAAATTCCGCTGTTTGGGCACGCAGGTTTGGATCCCCTGATTATAAGGCTTCTGAGGTCTGTCATATTGGCCCTTCCCCCCGCGTCGTTATGATCCCACCGGGGGTCCTCTAAGGGGTACTTCCGCTCTCCACGCTGAGGGCCGTCCTGATGCTCCCTATCCCAAATGGCCATTGCACTATTCCGGATCATAACAATTTCATCGTAATTAAATAGTATTCTCATCATGGCCTGCAGTTCAGCCCATGTGTATATACTGGGCCCCAGAAATTGGTCCAGTTGTATTCCCACACTGATGGGGTCGTCCAGTAGACGGGGTAGTTCATTACGGAGTTGCCGGATATCCCCAGAATTTAAAGGTTGTACTACGAACCCGGTCCGTTCGTTCCCAAACGGCACCTCTCGTAAGGGGTTCAGCTGTTCAATATTGTCACTCCTCCCAGCTCTCAATCCCTCTTCTCGACCTCTCCGCATCTCGAGTCGGACTGATTTCCTAGTGCCTGGGATGAGTTCTGCGCCCCCTCCTGTGCCCCCCCCAGCAGTCCCTTCCTCACTGGTCGTAGCCTGCTGGAACTCGGAATTATTCGTCGCAGGAGGGAGGTCCACGCTGGACACCTGGTCGTGCGCGGGTGGTATATACGGGGGCGGGGCAGACGGTGGCAAACCGTCGGTGAGGATGTCCCAAGACTTCTGGGGCTTCCTCGGGTCAGGTTTGAGGATAGAGACGCGTGGGACTCTCGCCGTCGCCCGCCAACCAGGCGGGGGCGTATTTGCTCTCCTCTGGGTCAAACGGTTGTTTTCTGTTAACATATACATTTAGGATTTGACACACCCAGTCTTCATCAGACCCATACTCGGGCCAAACTACCGAGGGGGCGCGGATAGGTTCTTTGGTCCATATAAAACAACAATATTTTATCATGGTCTCTTTCTTTAAGTCCTTCGTTCTACTACTGTCCGTCCATAGACTTAACTTCCGACCTAATGGACTATCGGGGGGTATTTCTTTCCCATTTGCAGTCTTCCCTGACTTTTCCTTTGTAAATCTAGAAGTCTGATTTCCCATGGTTTATCTTCGGTCCTGGTCTTAAACGCCCAAAGCGTTTTCACAGATGACCGTCAAAACCACGCGGCCAACAAGGAAGAACAAAAGAATCTCTTACCTTGATCCGTGCACGGAGTTGTCTGGCCTTTTTAAATGTGTGTACCCCCGTGTATAGTCACTAACCGGTCGTCCCAGCACTCGTCCGTGTGTTCCTTTTCCAGGATTCAAAATTATTTTTAAGTGAGCCGGGTCACATCCTCTCTTGGCCGACGGCCGACGGACCAAGCCGATCAGTGAGAAGTATAAATATAGACGAGACGCGTCTTTGTTGTAATCAGGCTTGATCCGTGAGCCGAAGAGACTGCCCCCCCCCCCCGGCAATAATTATTTCATCCCGGAGGAGCCCCCAGTTGTGCGAGATAGGTGGCTATCCAGCCCCATCTACGGCACTTTTTATTTCCCTTCCCAGGAACAAAGACACGGAGGAGTCTGTCCAAAACTTTTTCATTCAACTTTGCAAAGTCGGGTGCTGTTCCCAAAGGTACACACACACAAGCATAGTAATCTCCACACATTATATACATGTATATGTGGGCTGGGTCTACTACTGCTGCCTTGACCAACGAGTGCTCGGATTCCCCACTGTTTTCCTTATTTGGGTTCTGGTGCCTGCGATTATTTTGTTATTCACTTGGCCAATCAGTGTTCGAGCTCCCCGTTCTTCCCTTATATGGATGATGTTGTACAACTGTGGTTAAGGGCGGTCTCTCAACTATCGAGGAAAGCTGTTACAACTGTTTCATTCATATAAACGTGGGGGAGGTCCGGCAACAGTTTCGAGTGTCTGCTTGTGTTTACTATGAGGTAGAAAAGACTAAAAGGCAGCTAACCGTTTAAAAATTACACTACACCCTACAGTAGTAGATTCAGACACAGTACAGACATCTAAGCAACTCTTGGATAGGCACATCAATGATAGTAAAATGTAAGGTATGTAGGTTCGTTTCATCTTCAGAGTAGGATAAAAGGTCAGCACAATATTGAGGGTGGAAGGGCTTGTACTGGAATGTGCTATTCCATGTTCTAAATAGCAAGGGTTATGATGGCAGCAAGAGGTTCCGGGAAGCGGGAGAGGATGCGATCTGAATGAAGTGACACAAATAGGAGGCTTTGCTAAAGTTGTATGAGGTAACAGAGACAGCAATGGTCTGATCTGGAGCAGATGACCGGACTGGGAGAATTGTGGGGACTTGAGGTGCTTTCACAGGGAGAGAGGAGCATAGAGCCACAGGAGGTTACAGAAATGTGGAGAACTGTCGGGCCTACAGGAGTTCATGGAGATGGGGAGGTTGGGAGGAATGGAGCAGTTTACAGGGATAAGGATGTTGGTAGGATGGGGTGTTTTACACAGGCAGGAATGTTTCAGGTGAATGGAGCTGAGTACAGAGATAAAGTGGGTTGTACAGATTGGAAAAACAAATAGACGTATGGAGGGTAGTCGTGACTGAAGATGTTTATAGACACAGGAAGGCTTAGGTTCTGCAGGTTATTTAGTTAAAGGGGGTGTGGAATCAGACAGATTCTCCAAGTGATAAAGACAGCAATTTTGGTTGGAGACAGTTTCACAGCTTAGGGAGCATTAGTAACCTCCTCCAGTTTGGTCAAAGTGGGAAGGGTTGTAGGGGAGGGTGATGTTTACACATGGAAGAGCTGGAGAAGATTGTGGAAATGAGGAGATGGATGGAGACACTGGAGGAGCTTACATTGACAGGGTGGGTGCTGGCAATGAAAAGATATCACATCGATAGAGGGTCTGGTAGGAACTGTATTGAAAGAGTCACAGACATTGGAATGACTTCTGCAGATTGGGAGTATTACAGGGACTGAGAGGATTGTAGGGTCTCCACAGATTGATCGTGTCTTTAAGAATATGTAGATACGGAAATCTTAAGCCCAATGTATGCAGTCTTCATTTCAAGACCAGAGCCTTATTATCCCTCATCAGCCAAGGATCCCTAACCCTGCCAGCTTTTCCCTTTACCCCAATGGGTCATACTGGTCCTGGATTCTTGAGATCACACTTTGAAAAGCCTCCCATTTGCCAGTTGTTCCTTTTCCTTCAAACAGACTCACCCAATCGATTAGAATCATACTGTGGAGGTGCTGGTGTTGGACTGGGGGTGTACAAAGTTAAAAGTCACCCGACACTCGGTTCCAGACCAACCGGTTTATTTGAAAGCACTAGCTTTCAGAGCACTGCTTCTTCATCAGGTGGTTGTGGAGCACAATCCTAAGGTACAGAATTTATAGCAACAGGATGGCAGGGTCATGGAATATAATATCAAACAAATTTAGTTGAAGCCTTTCATCTGTTACAGTGATCACCAGCGCTTCCAAAGCGAGTTGGATTATAACTTGGCGTTGTGCAATTTTAAATTCACGGCATTGACGCTGGCCAGATCCTGCAGAATGACCCCAAACCTGGCCCTGTTCCAGTTTTCCTCTTCAATCTGTGGACCTGCTGATCTTTCTCCATAACTATGTTAAAACGAAGACAGTTGTGGGCACTGGACCCAAAGTGCTCTCTGAATGACACTTCAGTCACTTGCCCGACCTCGTTTTCTGAGGGGAGGTCCAGTGTTACACCGGCCTGAGTAGAGTAGGGCCCTCTGCATATTGATTTAGGAACCTTCCTTGGACACATTTGAGAAATTGACCTCCGGCCAGTTCTTTTTATACTCAGGCAATACAGGGAATATTAAAATCTCCAGCCTGCACTCCTCTATTATCCCTATAGTTATCTGCATTCTCTCTACACAGCTGCTCCTCTGGTATCTGTTGGGTCTACAACAGTCTACAATACAGTCCCAACAAAGTGACCACCCGCGTTCTTTCTAACTTCTAACCATGTGGAATTTTAAATGAATATATGTTTTAAAAATTGGAATTAACAATCCATAAATAAGTATTGGTAAAAATCCAAACACTTGTCCTTCAGAGAAAGACAACAGTTCACTCTCATGTGGTCTGCACGACATACCCACAGCAAAGTGTTTGCCTCTCAATTACCCTGTGAAATGGGCGAGCCAGCTGCTTAGCTCAAGGGCAGCAAGGGATGGGCAATAAAGGCTAGTCAGCCAGAGACACCCACATCCCATACCTGATTTTTAAAAAATCCATTCAGATTGGTCCCAGCACAGTTCCAGTGGAACAATGTCCTGGCCAATCATGTTGGTAGATTTATGGACAGGGCTTTAAACTGACAGAGAGGATGCTGGGACAGGCTTCAGGTGAAAGGAGCTTTCCAAATCCACAGAGAAAACGTGAAGCATCAGAGCAGCGTGGGAATGTGACCAAAGACAACAGAAAGGAACAGGATGGGACAAAATTTAACTAAAACTGTATATCAGCAAATCCATTTGTGACAGGAAATTGTGGGAATGAGTAAATTATGTTTTTTTATTAATGGACAAAGTCTCTGCAAAAAGGTAGATGGACTTGTGACACAGAGATAAAAGGGATTTAGACACCAGAGAGATGTGGTTACAGGGCGAACAAAAAGTGGAACATAAATATTCAATGGGTCACAACTTTGTGCAAATTCAGGCAAAATGGACGATGCTAACAATAATGGGTAAGAAAGGCATTACAGAGAAAGCATTTGGCATCAGATCATGAAGTAGAGTCAGTCTGAATGTAAATTCTGGCTACTACTTGCCAATGACACAAGCAGCAGAACAGTTTTAGACCACCCACCGAACAGCATTTCATGGCTCGTCACTGCAATAAATAGGAATTTATTGGAATTTTTAATACAGGCATGGTGAACATTTAGTGAAACGTCAATATTCGCAAAGTCTGGAACAATCACACTGACAACAGTGATACTGGAAGAGGAGTTCAGAGATTTTTTTCAGTGTTTCTTAGAATAACACATTGTGCAACTGGTGAGGGACGTAACTGTCTCAGAGAGACTGATGTGTGATAAAACTTAGTGAATGAGTAATGTCACCTGGAGAGATCCTCTGGGATATTGTGATAAAGTGCAGTTTAAAGAAATATAAAGTTTTAAAGTGAAACACAGAAAAGACAAGCTACAACTAGAAAAGAAAATAACCAATGACATGAGTTGGAGAGGAGAACTGACCAAGGTAAACAGGCTAAACAGACTGAAACATGTGCCTGTAAATGAACAGTGGAAACCATTTGAAGGGACAATGCAAAATACTCAACAAAAGGACATTCAATTGAAACAGACAAATCCTCATCAAGAAATCCCCATCGGTCCCTCACTCAAGTAAAAAGGATCATATTAGATTATCGGGCTTGGAGGATCACCAAAAAGTACTTAAAATCCTGAAGTGAGAGAATGTTTTAGGAGTAAGTTTTAAAGGTATTGCAAAGGGTCTGCTCGCAGGAGGAGGTCAGATGGAAGAGGGAATAATTGTCAAGTTTTTATGTCCCAAAAGGAACAGGGAGGGGTGAAGGTGCTGGAGGTGGTGAGAGTGTTACAGAGAGGGGTCAGGGTCTGAACGGTGTTACAAAGCCAGTACAGATTGCTGCAGCTGGAGGGGTTTGCAGAGATGGGGAGGGATATATGTATTTTTATTTCTTCATTCATGGGATGAGGATGTCACTGATTGGACCAACATTCTTTGCCCCACTGCTAATTACCCAGAGTATAGCACAGAGTCAGCCATGTTGCTGTGGGTCTGGTGTCACGTGCAGGCGAGACCAGGTTAGAATGTCAGATGTTCTTCTCTAAAGGACGTAAGTGAACCAGATGAGTACTTCCTACTGGTCAACAATGCTTTTCTGGTGGTCCCACCAACGTCCTGTACAGCCACAATGTGACATCCCTACTTCTACTCTCAATGCTCTACCCAAATAAGGTAACCATCCCAAACGCCTGCTTCACCAACCTGTCTACCTGTGACACCACTTACAATGAACTGTGGACCTGCATCCCTGGGTCTCTGACTGTCAACACTACACAGCGCCCGAACATTAACTGTACAGGCCCCACCCTGGTTTGTTTCCCCAAAATGGAACACCTCACATTTATCTAATTAAACTCCATCTGCTATTCTTCAGCCCACTATCCCAGTGTACTATTCGTCCTGTTGTATCATGGATAACTTTATTCACTGTCCACTTTACCAACAATTTCAGTATCACTCAAAAAACTTACCACAAAACCAAGATTCCCATCCAAACCATTTATCCAAATGACAAACAACAGGAGACCCACTTCACCGCTGGTCACATGGCTCCAGTCAGAAAGGCAACATGTCTCCCATCACCCTCTGTCTCCGACCATCAAGCCCAATTTTGTATCCAGTTGACTAGCTCCTCCTGAATGTCATATCCTTTTACATTGATCTGAGCTTATTACCCAGTTTACCATACAGAACACAGAACGCAGAACAGTACAGCACAAGACCCTTCGGCCATGATGCCATGCCCATCTTTTACCCGACTGTAAGATCAAACTAACTTACATACCCTTCATTTTGCTATCATCCGTGTGTCTATCCAAGAGTCTGTTAAAGTGTCCCGTTCCACCCACCCACCACTCTCTGTGTGAAGAACCAACATCTGAAATCTCCCCTTACCCATCCTCAAATCACCTTACAATTATGCCCCCTTGTGCCATGTATGCCATGGGATAAAGAGGTCTATCACTGTTCACTCTATCTTTGCCTCACACCATCTTGTTCACCTCTACCAAATAACACCACACTCTTCGTCACTCCAATGAGAAAAGCCTTAGCTCCCTCAAGCTTTCTTCATAAGACATGCCCTCCAGTCCAGGTAGCATCCTGGTAAATCTCCTCTTTACCCTCTCTAAAACTTCCACATCCTTCCTGTAATGAAGGGACCAGAACTGAACACAATATTCGAATTGGGATCTAAACAGGGCTGTATAGAGCTGCAGCATAACCTTGTAGCTTTAAAACTCTATCGCCCAGCTAATGAAAGCCAATACAACACGATCAGCTTGGTGGCAGATTTGAGGGATCTCTGGTCATGAAATCCAAGATCCATCTGTTCCTCCACACTATTCAATATTCTGCCTTTACCCCTGTATTCTGCATTCATGTATCACCTTCCAAAATGCATCACTTCACACTTTTCCAGATTTGACTTCATCTGCCACTTTTCAGCCCAGCTCTACATCCTGTCAATGTCCCATTGCAACCTCCAACAGACATCCACACGATTCACCACTCCACCAACCTTCGTGTCATCATCAAACTTACTAACCCACTCTTCCACTCACACATCCAAGTCATTCATAAACTCACAAAGAGCAGAGATTGTTTTGACCTCTCCCTGCAGAAAACCACTGGTCACGGAGCTCCAGGCTGAATGATTTCTATCTGTCATCACCCTCTGTCTTCTATGGGCCAGGAATTCTGTATCTAGACAGGCAGGTTTCCCTGTATCCCATGCTCTGTACTTTCTCAATGAGCCATAAATGTGTTTTCTCACATTCTCAAAGGATTCAATAAGATTTGTGAGGCATGACCTGTCCCTTACAAAGGCCATGATGACTTTCTCTAATCAAACTATGGTTTTCCAAGGAATCATAAATCCTGTCTCTCAGAGTCCTCTGCAATAATCCGCATATCACAGACAGAAGACTGACAGGTCTGTGATTCCCAGGATTATCTCTATTCCTTTCTTGAACAACGCATGGCTGATTCACCTAACCTGCACATCTTTGGGCTGTGGGTGAAAACCGGAGCACCTGTCGGAAACCCCCGCAAACATGGAGAGAATGTGCAAACTCCACACAGACAGTCGCCTGGGGCTGGAATTGAAATCGCGTCCCTAGTGCTTTGAGGCAGCAGTACTCACCACTGAGTCACCGTGCTGCCGCATGTAACTCTCGAGAGCCCTCCTTCTGATCCTTGGTTCCTCAAACTTAAGTTAGCTTCCTTCTTCCTCTTGACTAGATGTTCTACATCCCTTGGAACCTTGTCAAATGTTTTGCTGAAGTTCATGTAGACAACGCTGACTGCTCTGCCTTCATCTATCTCTTGGTCAACTCCTCGAAGAGTCAATCCGGTTTGTGAAACACGGTTTTCCATTCACAAAGCCATGCTGACTATCTCTAACCAGCCCTTGCCTTTCCAAATATATGTAGCTCCTTTCTCTCAGAATCTCCGCCAACAACTTACCCAGCACTGACTCACTGGGCTGTGATTTCCCAGCTGCTCCCTGCAGACCTTAAGTGATGGAACAGCATTAGCCTCCAGTCTTCCGGTAACTCATTGTGTCTGTTGATAATTTAAATATCTCTATTAGGGACACCGCAATCTCTTCCCGAGCTTCCCATGAATATTCAAGGATAGACCTAATGAGCGACTGAGGATTGATCTACCTTTATTTGTTTTAAGATTCCAGCACATTTTCTTCTCTGTTGAGGATTCTTTCGAGATATCGCTATTTATTTCCCCAAGTTCCCGAGCTTCCATTTCTTTCTCCACAGTAAATTCTGACAACACTATTTTGTCTAGTATCTCACCCACCTCCTGATAGTTAAGGTGCCCTATTCTCTACCAAGTTACTCTTTAGCCCTTATTGAAACTTGTGTAAAGGTTTCTGAAAATTCAAATCAACCGTATCCTCCGTACAGCCGCTCCTACACCCGTACCTATTCTGCCATTTATATTCACACCAATAAAAATAAAATCCAACAGGCTCAAAAACACATTCTCTTTTTCTTCAAAGCGTTTCTAAGGGTCCAGTTATTGTTCATTGACATATCCTTTCAAACATATTTCAGCTCCCGACCTACTGTAAGTTTAACACGGTTTGGTTTCAGACTGGCAGCAGAAAGGGTTATGGGAGTTCGTGTTTTCCTAACTGAAAAAGGGAGATTACAGGTTCAACAGGTAATAGATGTTTTGGAAATAAGGAGGGTCGTGGTGACTGAAGAACATTATGGAGATAGGGAGTGATGTGGGGCCTGAAAGGGGCCAAAGGAATCTGCAGGGCTGTTGGGCCTGAAGGAGGTTGCACAGATCAGGGGGATGGGGATTGAAGGAGGTTACTCTGAACGGGAGGGTCATTGGGTCAGGATGAGATTATGGAGATAGGGAGGGCCGTGGGCCCTTTTGGAGGTTATGGAGTTAGCGAGGTTTGTGGGGAATGATTCAGATTACATGGATAGGAAGAGTCGTGTAGTCTGAAGGAGTTTATGGAGAGAGGGAGGGCTGTGGGGACTGAAGGAAGTTATATAGATAGTAAGTTTATAGAGAAGCACAGGTAAGAAGAGCAGGTATCGGCCATTTGACCACAGAGTCGGTCCCACCATTCAATATGATCACGACTGATCATTTAACCCAGTACAGTATTCCTGCTTTCACACCTTACTCTGATATTATAGTGACTACTGGCATTTACTGATACAGGGGGCTGTAGTAACTGGGACAGGGGTGTGCCTTACGGACATAGGGAGGGTTGTGGAAGCTGGAACATGTGACATATACAGGGAGGGTTTTAGGAATGGGATGACTTTACATGGATTTGGAGGAATGCAGGGATGGGACGTGGGAACAATCACAGGGAGGATTTTGGGAGCTCGATCTGAGACGGGTACAGCTGAGAACAGAAGTGAGTCAAACAGTCCAGACAGGCAGGGACAAGGTAGGACTAATAAACTAAGCTGCATTTATTTCAATGCAAGGGGACAAACAGGGAAGGCAGATTAACTCAGGGCATGGTTAGGAACATGGGACTGGGATCTCATAGCAATTAAAGAAACATAGCTCAGGGATGGGCAGGACTGGCAGTTTTATGTTCCAGGATACAAATGCTACAGGATGGATAGAAAGGGAGGCAAGAGAGGAGAGGGAGTGACATTTTTGATAAGGGATAGCATTGCAGCTGTGCTGAGGGAGGATATGCCCGGAAATACATCCAGGGAAGTTATTTGGGTGGAACTGAGAAATATGAACGGGATGATCACCTTATTAGGATTGTATTACAGACCGCCCAATCGTCAAAGGGAAATTGACAAACAAACTTGTAAGGAGATCTCAGCTATCTGTAAGAATAATAGAGTAGGTATGGTAGGGGATTTTAACTTTCCAAACATTGACTGGGACTGCCATAGTGTTAAAGGCTTAGATGGAGAGGAATTTCTTAAGTGTGTACAAGGCAATTTTCTGATTCAGTATGTGGATTTACCTACTAGAGAAGGTGCAAAACCTGACCTACTCTTGGGAGATAAGGCAGGGCAGGTGATTGAGGTCTCAGTGGGGGAGCACTTTGAGGCCAGCGACCATAATTTTATTCGTTTTGAAATAGTGATGGAAAAGGATAGACCAGATCTAAAAGTTGATGTTCTAAATTGGAGAAAGGCCAATTTTCACAGTATTAGGCAAGAACCTTTGAAAGCTGATTATAGGCAGATGTTCGCAGCTAAAGGGACGGCTGGAAAATGGGAAGCCTTCAGAAATGAGATAACAAGAGTCCAGAGAAAGTATATTCCTGTCAGGGTGAAAGGGAAGGCTGGTATGTATTGGGAATTCTGGATGACTAAAGAAATTGAGTGTTTGGTTCAGAAAAAGAAGGAAGCATATGTCAGGTATAGACAGGATAGATTGAGTGAATCCTTAGAAGAGTATAAAGGAAGTAGGAGTATACTTAAGAGGGAAATCAGGAGGGCAAAATACGCACATGAGATAGGTCTGACAAATAGAACTAAGGAGAATGCAAAGGGTTTTTACAAATATATTAAGGAAAAAAGGATAACTAGGGAGAGAATAGGGCCCCACATAGATCAGCAAGGTGGCCTTTGTGTGGAGCCGCAGAAAATGGGGGAGATATTAAATGAATATTTTGCATCAATATTTACTGTGGAAAAGCACATGGAAGATATAGACTGTAAGGAAAGAGATGGTGACATCTTGCAAAACGTCCAGATTACAGAGGAGGAAGTGCTGGACGTCTTGAAACGGTTAAAGGTGAATAAACCCCCAGGAATTGATCAGGTGTACCCTAGAACTCTGTGGGAAGCTGGAGAAGTGATTGCTGGGACTCTTGCTGAGATATTTGTATCATCGATAGTCACAGGGGAGGTGCCAGAGACTGGAGGTTGGCAAAAGTGGTGCCAATGTTTAAGAAGGGTGGTAAACACAAGCTAGGGAACTATAGACCGGTGAGCCTGAACTCAGTGGTGGGCAGGTTGTTGGAGAGAATCCTGAGGGACAAGATGCACATGTATTTGGAACGGCAAGGACTGATTAGGAACAGTCGACATGGCTTTGTGCGTGGGAAATCATGTCTCATAAACTTGATTGAGATTTTTGAAGAAGTAACAAAGAATATTGAGGAAGGCAGTGTGATAGATGTAATCTATATGGACTTCAGTGAGGCATTAGACAAGGTTCTCCATGATAAGCTGATTAGCAAGGTTAGATCTCATGAAATACAGGGAGAACTAGCCATTTGGATACAGAACTGGCTCAAAGGTAAAAGACAGAGAGTGGTGGTGGAGGGTTGTTTTTCAGACTGGAGGCCTGTGACCAGTGCAGTGCCACAAGGATCGGTGCTGGGCCCTCTACTTTTTGTCATTTATATAAATGATTTGGATGTGAGCATAACAGGTATAGTTAGTAAGTTTACAGATGATACCAAAATTGGAGGTGTAGTGGACAGCGAAGAGGGTTACAACAGGATCTGGACCAGATGGGACAATGGGCTAACTGGCAGATGGAGTTTAATTCAGATAAATACGATGTGCTGCATTTTGGAAAAGCAAGTCTTTGCAGGACTTATACACGGAATGGTAAATTCCTAGGGAGTGTTGCTGACCAAAGAGACCTTGGAGTGCAAGTTCATAGCTCCTTGAAAGTAGAGTTGCAGGTAGATAGGATAGTGAAGGCAGCATTTGGGATGCTTTCCTTTATTGGTCAGAGTATTCAGTACAGGAGATGGGAGGTCATGTTGCGGCTGTACAGGACATTGGTTTGGCCACTTATGGAATATTTTGTGCAATTCTGGTCTCCTTCCTATCGAAAGAATTGTTGTGAATCTTGAAAGGGATCAGAAAAGATTTACAAGGCAGTTGCCAGGATTGGAGGATTTGAGCTACAGGGAGAGGCTTAAGAGGCTGGGGTGGTTTTCCCTGGAGCTTCAGAGTGAGGGGGAACCTTACAGAGGTTTACAAAATTATGAGGGGCATGGATAGGATAGGATAAATAGACAAAGTCTTTTCCTGGGGTCAGGGAGTCCAGAACTCGAGGGCAGAGGTTTAGGGTGAGAGGGGAAAGATATAAAAGAGACCTAAGCGGCAACTTTTTCACGCAGAGGGTGCTACGTGTATGGAACGAGCTGCCAGAGGATGTGGCGGACGATGGTACAATTGCAACATTTAAGAGGCATTTGGATGGGTATATGAATGGGAAGGGTTTGGAGGAATATGGGCCGGGTGCTGGCAGGTGGGACTAGATTGGGTTGGGATATCTGGTTGGCATGGACGGGTTGGACCGAAGGGTCTGTTTCCGTGCTGTACATCACTATGACTCTATCACTCAGAGATGTTATAGAAATAAACTGTGTGGTCGTGTCTGGAGGAGATTTAAGGTATAAAGGTTTGTAGTTACCGAAGGAAATTCCATCAATCGGGACCAGCAGAGTTTACAGAGACTGAGTGCGTTTTAGAGACAGGAAGAGTTCATAGTCATCATTAGAAATGCAGAAACTAATTTATGAGAGAAGCAGGGTCACTCTGCACTGTGCCCAGAGACAAGGAGGAGTCTAACAGCTGGAGGAGGTTACTAAGGTACAGAGCTTATTTGTTGTCGTGACGGGAAGGTTACAGAGATCATGAAGGTTTAACGAGTTCAAAAAAGTCACAAAGACAGGGAGGTTTTTCAGGTCTGGAAAGGACTATACTGACAGGGATGGCTTAAGGAACTGAAGAGTTGTTTTTTCTTCAGCTAAGGAGAGATGTGACAGAACCCGGGATTAAAGGCAAAGGCAGAAACTTGGAGAGTTTTACTGATATGAGGAGCTTACAGGGATAAGCAGGATTGTAGGGGCTGATAGAGATAGGGGAAGTGGTATCGATGAAACAGACAATGGAGAAACTGACAGACATAGGGAGGGTTCTGTGGAACAGATGAATTTACAGACAAGATGGTGATAATGAAGCCTGAGAATTTTCTCATGTTCCTTGCCCAGCATTGTTCCTATATCATGCCCTCAGGGTCTGAATTAAAGTCCACTAACTCCTCCCTGTGCTGTTTACTGTGAGTGATCTTACCGGCTGCAGGATTTACTGATGGCTCCAGATCTCACTCTCCATCTCTCTCTGGCTGACCAACTGTCTTCAATGTGGTGATGGACGAGACAGGAATTGGGAATTGTGCTGAGTCAGGGACATCAGGAATACCTACAGGAGACAGAGAAGTAGACAGAATGGGAAATTAGACTAATGCAATGAAGGTTACACATAGAGAATGGCACTGAGTCCCACAGAGATCTGGATATTCCCAATCTCCATCCATGGCCTGTGCAGTTGCTTCCCTCTGGAGTGGAGAATGCTGTTGGCTCAGGATCTGGAGTAGCTGCAAGAGCGAGAGACACTGGCAGAGGCAGCAATTAGACCCACACAGTGAGGGATATCACATGGAGAGAGACAGTGATATCAGCAGAGTGCTGGAAGGTGTCAGGATCACACAAAGGTATCATCAAAAGTGGTTCTGACCAGTGAGCACTGCTACCAGTACTCAGGGAGGACTGAGCTATTTTATTGGGATAGGCTCCCCAGGTATCAGGATTATGCAGTGTGCTATAAACGGACACAGGTGAGGAGGGGGACAGGTCTGAGGTGAATGGAAATTCCCAAGTCCAAAGAGAAAGGTTGAAATATTGGAACACCATGGAGATGTGAATGAAGACCAAAAGAAAGAAACAGTAAGGGACTGAGTTTCATTAAAATACAACATTGTCAAACAGATTTGTGACAGGAAATTATTGGTTAAAATAAAGTAAACGCCATTTCCGCCCCTCACAATTCCTCATACACCAAGTGACATCACTTCCGCCCCTCACATCATTGCTGATGTCACACACTCAGTGACTTCCACGCCCCCCCCACTGCGTGTTTGCCACCACTTCCGCCCCCACCATCACCACTCACCTGCATTCTGCTGACACCACCCCCAGGTCCCACCGTCACCATCCCCGCCCCCAGAACCCTGAGGGGACCACCACCCCTGCTCATGACTCCATCCCCATTCCCCCTAACACCACACTCAATCCAGTTACAGGCTCCGTCGCCTCCCCCAGCCCCATACCTACGCTTGGTCCCAGCTCCCAATACTGCCGAGTTTTCACCATTCCCCCTGACCTCCCCATCACTGAGGACGAATGATCAGTCCTCAGCAAAGGCCTGACCTTTATCCACCTCCGTCCACACATCAATTAATTTAATACACGCCGTGACTTCTTCCACCACCTCCTCCTCAGAGCTTACTTTTACAATTAAGACTCCTGCCTATTTTCTGAGGACCCCTTTGCTGGCCTCCAATACACTCTATCCACCTGGACACCCCGCGCTGGCCAATTACCTGCCTTCGATTTCTTCATTTCCAACGTCCACCGAGACATTACCCGCCTCAACCTGTCGTCCCCCCTCCCCCACTCCAACCTCTCACCCTCACAACGTGCAGCCCTCCACTTCCTCTGCTCCAATAACAACCTCACCATCAAACCAGCAGATAAAGGGGGTGCAGTGGTAGTCTGGTGCACTGACCTCTACACCGCTGAAGCCATGATGCCAACTCAAAGACACCTCCTCCTACCACCCCCTCTGCCATGACCCACCTCCCATCACCAAACCGTCATCTCCCAGACCATACCGAACCTCATCACCTCAGGAGGAGATCTCCCACCCACAGCTTCCAACCTCATCGTCCGGGATCCCCCACTGTCCGGTTCTACCTCCTTCCCAAGATCCACAAGCCTGACCACCCTGGCCGACCCATTGTCTCAGCATACTCCTCCCCATCAAACTCATGTCTGCCTACCTCCCCATTGTCCTATTCCCCCAGTTCAGGAACTACCCACATTCGTTCGAGACACCACTCACACCCTCCACTCCTCCAAGACTTCCGTTTCCCTGGCCCCCGACGCCTCATCTTCACAATGGGTATCCATCCCTCGACACCTTCATCCGCCATGACGAGGACCTCCAAGCCCTCCGTTTCTTCATCTCCCGACGACCACAACAGTACCCTTGCACGGATACTCTCATTCGTTTGGCTGAACTTGTCCTCACCCTTAACAATTTTTCCTTCAAATCCTCCCACTTCCTCCAGACCAAAGGGGTAGCCATGGGCAACCGTATGGGCCCCAGCTCTGCCTGTCTCTTTGTTGGCTACGTAGAACAGTCCATCTTCCGTAGTTACAATGGCACCACTCCCCACGTCTTCCTCTGCAACACTGATGACTGCATTGGCACCACCTGGTGCTCCCTCAAGGAATTTGAGCAATTCATCAACTTCACCAACACATTCCACCCTGACCTTAAATTTACCTGGACCATCACTGACACCTCCCTCCCCGTCCTGGACCTCTCAATCCCCATTAATGACAACTGATTTGACACTGACAGTTTTTACAAACCTACCGACTCCCACAGCTACCTAGATTACATATCTTCCCACTCTGCCGCCTGCAAAATTCCCAACCCCTATTCCCAATTCCTCCACCTCCGCTGTACCTGCTCCCAGGTGGGCCAGTTCCACGACAGAACACACCAGATAGCCTCCTTCTTTAGAGATCGGAATTTCCTTTCCCACGTGGTAAAAGATGCCCTCCAACGCATCTCGTCCACATCCCGCACCTCAAACCCCACCCCTCCAACCGTAACAAGGACAGAACGCCCCTGGTGCTCACCTTCCACCCTACCAACCTTCACAGAAACCAAATCATCCGCTGCCATTTCCGCCACATCCAAACGGACCCCACCACCAGGGATATATTTCCCTCCCCACCCCCTACACTTTCCACAAAGACCATTCCCTCCGTGGCTACCTTTTCAGTTCCACGCCCCCCAAAAACCCACCCTCCCTTCCTGGCACCTTCTCCTGCCACTGCACGAATAGCAAAACCTGCGCCCACACCTCCCCCCTCACCACTATCCAAGGCCCCAAAGGTGACTTCCACATCCAAAGTTTTACCTGCACATCCACCAATATCATTTATTGTATCCGTTGTTCCCGATGCGGTCTCGTCTACATTGGGGAGACTGGACACCTCCTAGCAGAGCACTTTAGGGAATATCTCTGGTACATCCGCACCAATCAGACCCACCGCCCTGTGACCCAAAATTTCAACTCCCCCTCCCACTCTGCCGAGGACATGCAGGTCCTCGGCTTCCTCCACCACCACTTCCTCACCACCCGACGCCTGGAGGAAGAACGCCTCACCTTCCACCTCGGAACAATTCAACCCCAAGGCATCAATGAGGACTTCACCAGTTTCCTCATTTTCCCCTTCCCCCATCTCACCCCACCTCCAGCCTTCCAGCTCAGCCCCGCCCCCATGACCTATCCTAATGGCCTATCTCCCTTCCCACCTATCCATTCCACCCTCCCCTCTGACCTATCACCCCCATCCTCACCCCCATTCACCCATTGTACTCTTTGCTACCTTGCCCCATCCTACACTCTGACCTATCACCTTCTTTCCTACCCCATTCACCTATTGTACTCTATGCTACTTTCTCCCCATCCCCACCCCCCTCTCAGTTATCTCCCCACTCTGCAGGCTCCTGGCCTCTGTTCCTGATGAAAGGCTTTTGCCCGAAACATCGATTTTCCTGCTCCTCGGATGCTGGCTGACCTGCTGTGCTTTTCCAGCACCACTCTAATCTAGACTCTGGTTTCCAGCATCTGCAGTCCTTGTTTTTACCGTATTGGAGGAGGAGACTACCAAGATAAGGCATGTTGTAGACACTGAACCAAGTTACAGGGATAGGGATGGTAGTCTGGAATGCAGTACATTTCAAATATGTGGAGGGACTATCAGGAAGGGAGGAGGTTACAGCGATAGGATCTGTTATAGGAATTAAAAATTATTGAAGACACTGGACCACAAGACATGCCATAGATACACTGTTGTAGAGTAGTGAGTTTTAATATAACAGAACTTACATTGGGGTGGTGATTGAGCCTGGGGGGTTTGTGTGTACTGTGCTCCAGCATTGTATCTATGTCATGTTGTGTTAACAGATGTTTGGAGCCCTCTCATTGTTCTTTGCTCTGTGCACTGTGGGTGACCTTACCTCACTACTGGATTTATTGAAGGCTCCAGATCTCCTTTCCCTTTGTCTCTCTCTGGCAGACCAACTGCATTCAATGAGGTGATGGACGATCCACCCAGCAGCTGGGAAGGCTATTGAGTCAGGACTTTCCTGAGTACCTACAGGAGACAGAGGAATAGACAGAATGGGAAATTAAACAGATGCAGTGAGGGTTACACATGGAGAATAGCACAGAGTCCCACAGAGATCTGGAAAATGGAGCGATATTAAGTAATAGTCCCAGATAGTTGGAAGATGTCAGGATCACACAATTGTGTGGGAAGAATGGGTTTAGCTTCATGATGCCCTGGTATCAGTGCTCAGGGATGAGCACCCAGTGAGCAGGTGAAGTAATGGCCTAGTGGTATTATTGCGAGAGAATGTATCCAAAACCTCAGCTAATGTTCAGGGGAGGCAGGATTGAATCCCATCTGAAAAGGAGACATTTGAAATCAATAATTTTAAAAATAATAATTAACAATCCACAAATAAGTATGAAACCATTACTGGTGTACAACAAATCCAAACACTTGTCCTTTAGAGAAGGACATCTGCCTATCCTCACGTGGTCTGCACAACATAACCACAGCAAAGTGTTTGCCTCTCAATGACTCTCTGAAACGGCCGAGCAAGCTACTCAGTTCAAGGGCTTCTAGGACTGGGCAAGAAAGGCTGGTCAACCAGAGACTCACACATCCCATTCCTGATTTTTTAAAAAAAAATCTATTAGGATGGTCCCCCTGGAACTGTGCTGGGACCAGTGTCCTGGCCAATCATGTCGGTAGGTTTATGGACAGGGAAATAAACTGACAGAGAGGATGCAGGTAAAAGGAGCTTTCCCAATCCAAAGGGAAAAGGTGACGCAATGGAACAGCATGGGAATGTGGCTGAAGACAAACAAAAAGGATCAGGATGGGACAGAGTTTAACTAAAATTGTACATCAGCAAATAGATTTGTGACAGAAAATTGTGGAAGAGAGTATATTATGTTTTTTTTTAAATGGAAAACGTTGCTGCAATAAGGTCGATGGATTTGTGACACAGAGATAAAAGAGATTTAGACACCAGAGAGACATGGATACAGGGTGAACAAAATATTCAATGGTTCGTAATCTTGTGCAAACTCAGGCAAAATGGGCAACGCTAACAATAATGGATAACAAAGGCATTACAGAGAAAGCATTTGGCCTCAGATCATGAAGTAGACTCAGTCTGAATGTAAATTCTGGCTACTACTTGCCAAGGACACAAGCAGCAGAACAGTTTTCGCCACCGAACAGCATTTCATTGCTCATCACAGCATTTCCCAGGAACTCAATGGAATTTTTTAACAAAGGCATTGTGATAATTTTGGAAAACGTCAATATTTGTACCATCTGAAACAATCACACTGACAGCATTGATATTGGAAGAGGAGTTTGGTTAATTTTTTTTCGGTGTTTCTTTGAAAAACACATTGTGCAACTGTTAAGGGACATAACTATCGCAGAGCGACCGTGTAAAGAAACTTAGTGAATGAGTAATGTCATCTGGAGAGATCCTCTGGGAAATTGTGATAAAGTGCAATTTAAAGAAATATAAAGTTTTAAAGTGAATCACAGAAAGGACAAGCTACAGCTGGAAACAAAAATAGCCAATAACATGAGTTTGAGAGGAGAAGTGACCAAGGTAAACAGGCTAAACAGACTGAAACGTGCCTGTAAATGAACAGTGGAAAACATTCAAAGGGACAATGCAAAATACTCAACAAAAGGACATTCGATTGAAACAGTAAAAACCTCAGCAAGAAATTCCCAGTGATCCTTCACTCAGGACATAAGGGATCATACTAGATTATGAGGCTGAGAAGATCACCAAAAAGTACTTAAAATCCTGAAGTGAGTGAGTGTTTTAGGAGTAAATGTAAATGGATTGCAATGGGTCTGCTCGCAGGAGGGGGGCTGTGGGAAGGGGAGCCACGGTCAGGGTTCATTGACACAATAGGAACAGGGAGAGGTGAAGGTGCTGGGGGTGGTGAGAGTGTTACAGAGAGTGGTCAGGGTCTGAACGGTGTTCCAAAGCCAGTACGGATTGCTGCAATGGAGGGGTTTGCAGAGGTACGGAGGGACATAGGTATTTTTATATATTCATTCATGGGATGTGGGTGTCACTGCCTGGAACAACGTTCTTTGACCCCACTGCTCATTACCCAGAGGGTAGCTCAGAGTCAGCCATATTGCTGTGGGTCTAGAGTCACATGTCGGCTAGACCAGGTTAGAATATTTGATGTCCTTCCCTAAAGGAGGTTAGTGAACTAGATGAGTTCTTCCTCCTGATCAACAATGTTTTAATAGTGGCCCCACCAATGTATTTTACAGCCGCAACATGACATCCCAACTCTTACTTTTAATGCTCTCCCCAATGCCTGCTTCACCAGCCTGTCTAACTGTGACACCACATTCAAAAGAACTGTGTACCTGGGTCACTGGATCTCTGACTGAAAACTCTAACCAGGGCCCGAACATTAACTGTACAAGTCCCACCCTGGCTTATTTCACCAAAATGGAACACCTCACCATTATCTAATTAAACTCCATCTGCTATTCTTCAGCCCACTATCCCAGCAGTACTGTCCATCCTGTTGTATCATAGGTAACCTTCTTCACTGTCCACTTTACCACCAATTTCAGTGTCACCCAAAACAATTACTTACCAGGAAACCAAAATTCCCATCCAAACCATTTATCCAAATGACAAACACCAGGGGACCCACTCCACCACTGGTCACATGTCTCCAGTCAGAAAAACAACATGTCTCCCATCACCCTCTGTCTACAACCATCAAGCAAATTTTGTATCCAGTTCACTAGCTCCTCCTGAATGCCATATCCTTTTACACTGATCTGACCGTATTACCCAGTTTACCAGACAGAACACAGAACACAGAACAGTTCAGCCCAAGACCCTTCGGCCATGGTTTCGTGCCAACCTTTTATCCGACTGTAAGATCAAAGTAAACTACATACCTTTCATTTTACTATTATCCATGTGTCTGTCCAATAGTCTATTAAATGTCCAGGATGTATCTCATTTTACTCCGACCATTGGCAGTGCATTCCAACCACCTACCATTCTCTATCCTCTTATCCATCCTCCATTTACCTGAAAATTATGTCGCCTTGTAACAGCCATTTATGCCATAGGAGGAAACGTCTCTGACTATTCACTCTCTCTGTGCCTCTCATCATCTTGTTCACCTCCACAAAGTCGCCCCACCCCCTTCTCCATTGAGAAAAGCCTTAGTTCCCTCAACCTTTCTTCGTACGAACTGCCCTCCATTCCAGGCAGCATCTTGGTAAATCTCCTGTGTACACTCTCTAAAACTTGCACAGCCTTCCTGTAAACAGGGGACCAGAACTGAACACAATATTCCAAGTGTGGTCTCACCAGGACGCTATAAAAATGCGGTAAAACCTCACGGCTCTTACAGTCAATCCCCTTCGAAGGGGAGCCAACACAACATATGCCTTTTTAACAACCCTACCAACGTGCGTGGCGATTTCGAGGGATCTATGGACACGGACCCCATGATCTCTGTTACTCCGCACTGCCAAGTATTCTGCCTTTTACCCTATATTCTGGATTCAAATTCGACCTTCCAGAATGAATCATTTCACACTTTTCCAGATTGGACTCCATCTGCCACTTCCAGCCCAGCTCTGCGTCCTGCCAATGTCCCATTGCAACCTACAACAGCCCTCCACATTCCCCACCACTCCACCAACCTTCATGTCATTGGCAAACTTACTAACCCACTCTCCAACATCCACATCCAAGTCATTTATAAAAATCACAGAGAGCAGAGTCCCAGAGCTGATTGTTACAGAACACCACTGGTCACTGAGCTCCAGGCTCAATACTGTCCATCTGCTGCCACCCTCTGTCTTCTCTCGGCCATCCAATCCTGTATCCAGACAGACAGATTTCCCTGTATCCCGATTTTCCTTCTTTTCTGAATGATCCATTAACATATTCTGCCATATCCTCAAAGAATTCAATAAGGTTTGTGAGGCCTTACCTGACCCCTCACAAACCCACACTGACTGTGGCTAATTTAACTATGGTTTTCCAAGTAGTCATAAATCCTGTCTTTAGAGTCCTCGCCAATAATCTGCACACCACCGACATTCCACCAAATCTGTAATTCCCAGAATTCTACCTCCGTAACATGGCACTGACTTTACAAATCTTCCCTCCTCTGCCATGTTCCCCAGAAGGGCTCTGGAGGGTGGTGGGGGTTACAGAGATAGAGGGATATCAGGACAGGAGGATTTTGCAGGAATTAGGAGGTTTCAGTAAGTGAGGTTTCATGGTGATGAAGGCATTTGAGGAGGGAGGGAGGATTGTAGGGAAATGAGAGGTTTCACAGTTTAGGTGATTTGTTAGGACTGCAAGTGGTTACTGAGTTGGGGAGGGTGTAAGCGCCGAAGGTTGTTACATAAACATGTGGTTTTAGTTGCAATGCAGGAAGAGGATTCAGGAAGCTGGAGAGTATGGGGTCTGAACGAGGTTACACAAATGGGAAGAGTTGTCAGGAGTGGAGGTGTTTACAGAGACAGCAATGGCCTGATCTGGAGCAGAGGACCCAGATTGGGAGGGATGTGGGGACTGGAGGTGGTTTCACAGGGAAGGAGGACCATAGGGCCACAGGAGGTTACAGAAATGTGGAGAGCTGTAGGGCTGATAGGGGTTCATGGAGATGGGAATGTTGGGAGGGATGGAGAAGTTGACAGGGATAAGGATGTTTGTAGGCCAGGGCTGGATCACAGACAGGGACTGTTTTAGGGAGCTGAGCAGATTACAGAGATAAAGATGTTTGTATCGACTGGAAGAACAAACAGAGACATGCAGGGTAGTCGTGACTGAAGATGGTTATAGACATTGGAAGGCTTAGCTTCTGGGGGTTATGGAGGCTGTGGAATCTGGATTTCTTTTCAGAGACTGGGATAACAATTTTGGTCAGAGACAGTTTCACAGATAAGGGAGCATAGCACAAACAGGAGGAAGTTTAGAAGAAGGTGACGTTTAAACAGATAGTGGTGTAAGAGCTGGACAAGGTTATGGAGATGGGTAGATGGTGGAGACACAGGAGGATCTTACATTGACATGGGGGTGATAGTGACAGGAGGGTGTTAAATAGATAGTGGGTTCTGTAGGGACTGGATTAGGAGAGGCACAGGCATGGAGTGAGTTCGACAGATCAGGATTACTGCAGAGACCTGAGAGGATTACACTGATAGGGATGGTGGTCGGGTCTCCACAGACTGTTGGTGTTTAGGGATTGGAAGAGATTTGGTAGACAGGGAGGGATGTAAGAGCTGCAGGAGCTTATGGAGAGTTGAAGAGTTGGAGCAATTTGCAGAGGTAGGTTTCTCAGACAGGAGTAGGTTATAGATAGTGAGGGGTGTGTGGTCTGAGTAAGTCAAAAAGAGGAGAGTTTTCAGGTCTGGAAGAGGTTACACTGACAGGGACAGTTGAAGAGACTGAAGCATAAATGGATGGAGAAGGTTACACAGATAGGGAGGTGAGTAGGGACTGAAGGAGAATACACAGACATGGAGGGTTGTATTGTTAGACGGAGCTGAGAGGGACAGGGGCTGGTGTAGGGATTTACACAGATAGGGAAGGTTGTGTTTCTGGAGAAGGTTACAATGATACAGACAGTGTTAGGGAGTGTTTAGTGGACTACAGAGGAGCTCAGAGAGAATGTATTATGGGGAGTGGAGGAGATTACAGACACAGAGATGGCTGTTGGGTTGGAAAGACCTTCTCCAGATCCTCAGTGCTGTAAGGCTGGAGGGAGATTATAACAGTGAGTGTTACCCAGACTTAATTACTTCACTGAAATAGAGCAGGTCTCAGCACGTAACTGTCAAAGGGAAGTTGAGACAGTCCAGATGAGTTTTCAGAGATACAAATGTTTATGGGAGTTTCAAGAGGGAACAATGATTGGGAGTGCTGTACCAAATGGGAATAGTTATAGGGAGGGTTCTAAAAGCAGGAAGAGGTGACAGTCATATCGATCTTTGTAAGGACTGGAGGAGGTTACATAGGCAAGGAGTGTTTTAGAGTCTGGGGGAGATTACAGTGTTAAGGAGAATATTGGGGATCAGGCCAGGTGTAAGAGATGGGGATGGTTGACAGGGCTGGACAATAACCTGAATAGAATCGCCATCTTGTGCAACCAGGCCATTCGGCCCAACTGGTCCCTTCCAAAACTCTGAAGAGCATCCTACCCAGACCCACCCCTCTACCTATACATTAAACCCTGCATTTCTCGTGGTGAACTTACTTAAACCACACATTCCTGAATACCACAGTCAATTTATGATGGCCGATCCACTGGTGGGGCAAGTTTTGGACACACACACACCAAGGGAGTGACATGCAAACACACACAGGGAGGGAGATACCCACAGACACACAGCGAGGCGAGGGAAGGATATGCACACACACAGTGAGGGGGATGCACACACACACAGTGAGGGGGATACACACAGACACACAGCGAGGGAAGGACATGCAAGGAGACACACAGCGAGGGAGGGACACGCACACACGCAGCAAGGGGGGGACACGCACACACACAGTGATGGAGGGACACGGACACACGCAGCAAAGGGGGGGACATGCATCTGCACATACACAGAGACACAGCGAGGGAAGGACACGCACACACAGTGAGGGGAAGACATGCACACACACAGCGAGGGAAGGACATGCGCGCACACAGAGCGAGGGATACACACACGAGGGAGGGACACACACACACACACAGCGAGGGAAGGACATGCACACACACAAAGTGAGGGAGATACCAGCAGACACACAGCGAGGGAAGGACATTTACACACACAGTGAGGGGGATACACGCAGACACACAGCGAGGGAAGGACATGCAAACACAAACACAATGAGGGAGATACCCGCAGACACACAGCGAGGGAGGGACACACACGCAAATCAAGGGAGGGACACACACAGCGAGGAAGCGACACACACACACACACACAAACACAGAGGGAGGGACACACACACACATGCAGCAAGGGAGGGACACGGACACACGCAGCAAAGGGGGGGACATGCATCCCACATACACACAGATACAGCGAGGGAAGGACACGCACACACAGTGAGGGGAGGACATGCACACACACAGCGAGGGAGGGACATGCGCGCACACAGAGCGAGGGATACACACACGAGGGAGGGACACACACACACAGCGAGGGAGGGACACACACACACACACAGTGAGGAAGGGACACTCACCCTCACACACACAGCAAGGGGGGACGTGCACACACACACAGCGAGGGACGGACACGCACAGACACACAGCAAAGGGACACACACACACACACAGCGAGGGAGGGACACGCAGCGAAGGGACATACACACACACACACACACAGTGAGGGAAGGACATCCACACACAGCGAGGGAGGGACACGCTGAGACATGCAGTGAGGGAGGGGACATGCACATACATAGCGTGGGACGGACACGCACACACACAATGAGAGAGCGACAAGCACACACAGTGAGGGAGGGACACACAGCGAAGGAGGGCAAAGCACACGCGCCGCGAGGGGGAGGGCATGTGCACACAAATTGAGAGTGGGCACACACACACAAAGCGAGGCAGGGACACACAAACACACACACAGTGAGGGGAATACAGACAGACACACGGCAAGGGAGGGACACACACACTGCGAGGGATGGGGAGTCACACACGTAAAGCGAAGGATGGACACACACACACACACACACACACACAGCAAGGGAGAGACGCACACACACAGCGTAGAAGGGACAAACACACAGACTTACGGTGAGGGGAATACACGCAGACACACAGTGAGGGAGGGACACGCACATACACTGCAAGGAGGGACATGGACACATCGTGAAGGAGGGACACGCACACACATGTTGAGGGGGAGGGCATGTGCACAGAAATTGAGAGGGGGCACACACACACAGCGAGAGGGGACACACAGACATGGCAAGGGTGGGACACACGCACACAGTATGGGGGGACACACTCATACACACAACGGACGGACACATACACACAAAGCGAGGGAGGGACATGCACACATACACACACACAGAGCAAGGGGGGACACATGCACACACAGTGAGGGAGGGACACGCACAGCGAGGGAGCGATATGCAAACACACACAGTGAGTGGGTTACCCGCAGACACACAGCGAGGGAGGGACACACACATACACACACACACACACACACACACACACACACACTGCGAGGGAGGGACACACACTCACACAGTGAGGAGGGACATACACACACATAGCGAGGGAGGGACACGCATACGCACAGCGAGGGAGGGATACGCGCACTAGACACAGCGAGGGGGTTACCCGCAGACACACAGTGAGGGCGGGACACACACACGCACAGCGAGAGAGGGACACACACACACGCACAGCGAGAGAGGGACACACACACACGCACAGCGAGAGAGGGACATGCACAAACACGGCGAAAGGGAGGGCATGTTTACAGAAATTGAGAGGGGATGTGCATACACAGCGAGAGAGGACACGCATACATAGCGAGGGGGACATGCACTCACACAGCGAGGGGCGAAGTGCACACACAGTGACGGGATATACACAAAGAGCAATGGAGGGCCACACACACACACACACACACACACACGGGACACACACACATGGGACACACACAAAGAGCGAGGGAGTGACACGCGCACACAGAGCAAGAGGGACACACACACACAAAGCAAGGGTGGGACACGCACATACACTGCAAGAGGGACGCACATACTCACAGCAAGTGAGGGACACGCAGTGAGAGAGGGACACGCGCACACAGCGAGGGAGGGACACACACAAACACGCACACACAGAGCAAGAGAGGGACACTTGAAAACACAGCGAGGGGGAGACACATGCACACACAAGAGGGAAGGCCACACACACGCGTGCACATCTAGAGGGACACACACACACACACACACACAGTGAGGGAGGGAAGAACATGCACACACACAGAGCAAGTAAGGGACACACACAGCAAGTGAAGGACATGCACACACACAAACACACAGCGAGGGAGGGACACATACACACAGAGCGAGGGAGGGATACACACACACACACAGAGCAAGGGTGGGACACACACACACACAGCGAGGGGAAGGAAATGTGCACAGAAAGTGAGAGGGGACACGCACTAACACGGCGAGGGAGGGACACACACACAACACACAGTGAGGGAGTGACACGCGCAAACAGCTGGAGGGACACACACACACACACACACACACACAGCGTGGGAGGGACACACAGGCACAGTGAATAATTGACAAGTATACAGATACACACACACACAGTGAGGGAAGGACGCTCACATACACTGCAAGAGGGACGCACACACAATCACAGCAAGAGGGGGACACACACAGCGAGGGAGGGACACGCGCATGAGCAAACACACAAACTCAGACACACACAGTGAGAGTGGGACATGCACACACACAGCTAGGGAGGGACACACACATACAGCGAGGAAGGGACACACACACATCCAGGGAGGGACACACACGTACAGCGAGGAAGACACACACACACACGGAGGGAAGGACATGCACACACACAGCGAGGGAGGGATGTACACAAACACACAGAGCGAGAGAGGGACACACACAGGGAAGGAGGGACAAGCAGACACACGGCGAGGGGGGCATGTGCACAGATATTGAGAGGGGGCACACACACAGCGAGAGGGGACACGCACAGACATGGCGAGGGAGGGACACACGCACACACAGCAAGGGGGTACGGGCACTCACACAGTGAGGGGTGATGTGGACACACAATGGTGGGGATATGCACAAAGAGCAAGGGAGGGACACACACGCACACAAGGGACGGACACACTCACAGAACGAGGGAGTGACATGCGCACACACAGCAAGAGGCACAAACGCACACACACACACACACAGACACAAAGCAAGGGAGGGACACGCACACACACACACACACACACACACACAGCGAGGGAACGACACTCATATACACTGTAAAAGGGTCACACATACTCACAGCAAGAGGGGCACGCACACACACAGCCAGTGAGGGACATGGACACACACAAACACACACAGCAAGAGAGGGACACCGCACACTCAGCGAGGGGGGAGACACATGCTCACACAACGAAGGAGGGCCAAGCACACACACGCACAGCAAGAGGGACACACACACACAGCGAGGGAGGGACACGCACACACACACAGCAAGGGAGGGATACACACACAGCGAGGGAGGGACACACACACAGCGAGGGAGGGACACACACACAGCGAGGGAGGGACACACACACAATCTGACACAGTGAGGGAAGTACATGCACACTTTGAGGGCATGCACACGCGCATACACAGAGAGCAAGGCACACACACAGAGCGAGGGAGGGACACGCTGAGACACGCAGCGAGGGAGGGAGCATGGACACACACAGGGTGGGAGGCACATGCACACACACAGCGAGGGAGGGACACACAGCAAAGGAGGGACAAGCACACACACCGCGAGGGGAGGGCATGTGCACATAAATTAAGAGGGGGCACACACACGCAAAGCGAGGGAGAGACACGCACAAATACACACACAGCGCGAGGTAAGGACACTCACACTGCAAGAGGGACACATACACACAGTGAGGGAAGAACATGCACATGCCCAAGCACACAAACACAGTCACACAGCGAGAGAGGGGCACGCACACACACAGCCAGTGAGGGACATGGACACACACACACATACACGCACACACACAGCAAGAGAGGTTCACGTGCACACACAGCGAGGGAGGGCCACACACACACACACATGCACAGCAAGAGGGACACATACTCTGTGTGTGTGTGTGTGTGTGTGTGTGTGTGTAAGGGGGTAACTCACACATACACAGCGAGGGAAGTACACACACACACGCACACGCGCACACACACACAGCGAGGGAGTGACACGTGCATGAGGAAGCTCACAAACACAGACACACACTGAGAGAGAGGGACACGCACACACACAGCCAGGAGGGCCATGCATACACAGCGGGGGAGGGACACACGAACACACAGAGAGCAAGAGAGGGGCGCACACACACACACACACACACACAGCGAGGGGGGAGACACATGCTCATACAACAAGGGAGGCCCAAGCACACACACCAAAAGGGACGGTCGGACGGACGGACACACACACACACACACACACACACACACACACACACAGAGCAAGGGGGGAAACTCACACACACACAGCGAGGGAGGGACACACCCCCACACACACAGTGAGGAGGGACACACACGCACACACACATCAAGGGGCGACGCACACACACACAGTGAGGGAGGGACACACACAGCATGGGAGAACACATACACGCACAGCGAGGAAGGGACACACACACACAGCGAGGGAGGGACACGCAGCGAAGGGACACACACCGACACAGCGAGTGAATGACATGCACGTGCACATACACAGAGAGCGAGGGACACACATACAGTGAGAGGGGACACGCACTGACACGGCGAGGGAGGGACACACGCGCACACAGCAAGGGGGGACATGCACTCACACACACACACACACACAGCAAGAGGGATACACACACACACAAAGCGAAGGAGGAACACGCATACATACACACAGTTAAGGAGCTACAAGCAGATACAGCGATGGAGGGTCATACACAAACACACAGCGAGGGATGGACACGCACACACAGAGAATGAGGGACACGCACACACAGTGAGAGAGGTACACACACACACACACACACACACACACACACACACAGAGGGAAGGAGGGACAATAACACACATGGCGAGGGGGAGGAAATGTGCACAGAAAGTGAGAGGGGACACGCACTAACACGGCGAGGGAGGGACACGCACACACACACACACACACACACACACACACACACACAGTGAGGGAGTGACACGCGCACACAGCTAGAGGGACAAACACACACACACTCACACAGCGTGGGAGGGACACACAGGCACAGTGAATAATTGACACGTATACAGATACACACACACACAGTGAGGGAGGGACACTCACATACACTGCAGGAGGGACACACACACCCACAGCCAGAGGGGGACACACACAGCGAGGGAGGGACACGCGCATGCGCAAGCACACAAACTCAGACACACACAGTGAGAGTGGGACACACACACACACATACAGCCAGGGAGGGACACACACATACAGCGAGGAAGGGACACACACACACACGGAGGGAAGGACATGCGCACACACACAGCGAGGGAGGGATGTACATAAACACACAAAGCGAGAGAGGGACACGCACATAAACATTAAGGGAGGGACACGCACACACACAGGGAAGGAGGGACAAGCAGACACACGGCGAGGGGGAGGGCATGTGCACAGAAATTGAGTGGGGGCACACGCACAGCGAGAGGGGACACGCACATACATGGCGAGGGAGGGACACACGCACACACAGCATGGGGGTACAGGCACTCACACAGTGAGGGGTGATGTGGACACACAATGGTGGGTATATGCACAAAGAGCAAGGGAGGGACACACACGCACACATGGAACGGACACACTCATAGACCAAGGGAGTGACATGCACACACACAGCAAGAGGTGCACACACACACACACGCACACGCACAAAATAAGGGAGGGACACGCACATATACACACACACACAGCAAGGGAGGGGCACACACACACACACACACTGTGGGAGTGACATAAATACACACACACACACAGCGAGGGAAGGACACTCACATACACTGTAAAAGGGTCACACATACTTACAGCAAGGGTGGACATGTACACACAGCGAGGGATGGACACGCTCATGCTCAAGCACACAAACAAAAACACACAGCGAGAGAGGGCCACGCACACACACAGCAAGTGAGGGGCAAGGACACACACACATACACACACACACACACACACACAGCAAGAGAGGGACACGCACCCACATAGCGAGGAGACGACACACGCACAGCAAGAGGGACACACACACACAGCAAGGGGGTAATTCACACATACACAGCAAGGGACGGACACACACACACACACACACACACACAGCGCGAGGGAAGGACATGCACACGCACATACACAGAGAGCTCGGGACACACACACAGAGTGAGGGAGGGACATGCTGAGACACGCAGCGAGGGAGGGAGCATGGACACACACAGCGTGGGAGGGACACGCACACACACAGCAAGGGAGTGACAGTGAGGGAGGGACACACAGTGAAGGAGGGACAAGCACACCCACCGCGAAGGGGAGGGCATGTGCACACAAATTGAGAGGAGGCACACACACGCAAAGCGAGGGACGGATGCCCACAAATACATACACACACACACACACACACAAACAGTGATGTAGCAACAAGCACATACAGCGAGGCAGGGACACACACACTGCGAGGGACGGGGGCACACACACGCAAAGTGAAGGAGGGACATGCATGTGCACACACACACACATGCACACACACAAACAGAGCAAGGAAGAGACGCGCACACACAGCGAGGGAGGGACAAACACACACATAAGCGATGGACACACACTCAGAGCGAGGGAGTGACATGCGCACACACAGCAAGAGGTGCACACACACACACGCACAAAGCAAGGGAGGCACTCGCACACATACACACAGACACACAGCAAGGGAGGGACACACACACACTGTGGGAGTGACACGCATACACACACCCACACACGCAGCGAGGGAAGGACACTCACATACACTGTAAAAGGGTCACACATACTCACAGCAAGGGGACACATACACACAGCGAGGGATGGACACGCTCATGCTCAAGCACACAAACACAGACACACAGCGAGAGAGGGACACGCACACACACAGCAAGTGAGGGACATGGACACACGCAAACACACACACACACAGAGCAAGAGAGGGACACGTGCACAAACAGCGAGGGGGAGACACATGCACACACAGCGAGGGAGGGCCACACACACACATACACAGGAAGAGTAACACACATAGACACACACACACACAGGGCAGGAAACTGACACATAAACAGTGAGGGAGGGACACACGTGTACACACACACACACACACACCGCAAGGGAAGGACACTCACATACACTGCAAGAGGGACACGAACACACAGGGAGGGAAGAACACGCACATGCCCAAGCACACAAACACAGTCACATTGCGAGAGAGGGGCACACACACACACACACAGCCAGTGAGGGACATGGAGACACACACACACACACACACACACACACACACACACACACACACACACAGCATGGGAGGGACATGCACACACAATGAGGGAGCAACATGCGCATGAGGAAGCACACAAACACAGATATACACAGAACAAGAGAGGGACACTCGCACACACAGCGAGGGAGCGACACATGCAAACACACGCACAGCAAGGGGGCACACACTTACACACACACACACACAGAGCGAGGGAGGGACACACCCACAGACAGCGAGGGAGCGACACGTGCATGAGGAAGCACACAATCACAGACAAAGAGAGCAAGAGAGGGACATGCACACACACAGCGAGGGGGGAAGACACATGCTCACACAACAAGGGAGGGCCAAGCACACACACGCACACCAAGAGGGACACACACACACACACACACACACACACACACACACACACACACACACAGACTGAGGGAGGGACACACCCACACACACAGTGCGGAAGGACACACACACACACACACACACACAGCAAGGGAGGGACATGCACACACACAGCAAGGGGTGACGCACACACACACAGCAAGGGAGAACACACACATGCACAGCGAGGGAGGGACACGCAGCGAAGGGACACACACACAGACACAGCGAGGGAAGGACATGCATGCGCACATACACAGAGAGCGAAGGACACACACACAGTGAGGGAGGGACACGCTGAGACACGCAGCGAGGGAGGGACACGCACACACACAGCAATGGAGCGACATGCACACACAGCGAAAGAGGGACAAGCACACACACTGCGAAGGGGAGGGCATGTGCACACAAATTGAGAGGATGCAGACACACGCAAAGTGAGGGAGGACCATGCACATACACACACAGTGAGGGGGATACACGCAGACACACGGCAAGGGAGGGACACACACAGTGAGGGACAGGGGCACACACACGCAAAGCGAAGGAGGGACACGCAAACACACACACAGTGAGGGGGATACATGCAGATACACAGCGAGGGAGGGACCCACACACTGCAAGGGACGGGGACAGACACACACACACACAAACACAGAGCAAGGGAGAGACGCACACACACAGCGAGGGAGGGACAAACACACACATGTCTAGGGGAGGGCATGTGCACAGAAATTGAGAAGGGGCACACACATGCAAAGCGAGGGAGGGACATGCACAAATACACACACACACACACACACACACACACAGACTGAGGGAGGGACACACCCACACACACAGTGCGGAAGGACACACACACACACAGAGCAAGGGAGGGACATGCACACACACAGCAAGGGGTGACGCACACACACACAGAGCAAGGGAGAACACACACATGCACAGCGAGGGAGGGACACGCAGCGAAGGGACACACACACAGACACAGCGAGGGAAGGACATGCATGCGCACATACACAGAGAGCGAAGGACACACACACAGTGAGGGAGGGACACGCTGAGACACGCAGCGAGGGAGGGACACGCACACACACAGCAATGGAGCGACATGCAAACACAGCGAAAGAGGGACAAACACACACACTGCGAAGGGGAGGGCATGTGCACAGAAATTGAGAAGGGGCACACACATGCAAAGCGAGGGAGGCACATGCATATACACACAGTGAGGGTGATACACGCAGACACACAGCAAGGGAGGGACACGCACACTGCTAGGGACGGGGACACACACACGTAAAGCGAAGGAGGGACACGCGCACATACACACACAGACACACAAACACAGAGCAAGGGAGAGACGCGCACACACAGTGAGGGAGGGACACTCACACACCGCGAAGGAGGGACAAGCACACACATGTCGAGGAGGAGGGCATGTGCATAGAAATTGAGAGGGGGCACACACACCGCGAGAGGGGACACACACAGACATGGCAAGGGAGGGACACGTGCATGCTGCAAGCTGGTCACACACTCACACACACAAGGGATGGACACATACATTCAAAGCAAGGGAGTGACACGCACAACTACACACACATAAACACAGAGTAGGGACGGACGCATGCACACACAGCAAGGGAGGGACACACACACAGCGAGGGAGGCACATACAAACACACAGTGAGGGGGTTACCCGCAGACACACAGCGAGGGAGTGATACACACACACACACACACACACCGCGAAGGAGGGACACACACATGTCAGGGGGAGGGCATGTGCACAGAAATTGAGAGGGGACACACACAGACACAGCGAGAGGGGACACACAGAGACACGGCAAGGGTGGGACACACAGACACGGCAAGGGGGGGACACACAGACACGGCAAGGGGGGCAAACACGGACACGGCAAGGGGGGGAAACAGGGACACGGCAAGGGAGGGGACACACGGACACGGCAAGGGGGGGGACACACGGACACGGCAAGGGGGGGGACACACGGACACGGCAAGGGGGGGACACACGGACACGGCAAGGGGGGGACACACGGACACGGCAAGGGGGGGACACACGGACATGACAAGGGGGGGGACACACGGACACGGCAAGGGGGGGACACACGGACACGGCAAGGGGGGGACACACGGACACGGCAAGGGGGGGGACACACGGACACGGCAAGGGGGGGGACACACGGACACGGCAAAGGGGGGACACACGGACACGGCAAGGGGGACACACACGGACACGGCAAGGGGGGACACACGGGCACGGCTGGGGGGGACACGGATTCACACACACAAGGGATGGATACACGGACACACAAAGCAAGGGAGGGCCACACACACACCCATACACACAGAAACGCAGAGCAAGGGAGGGACATGCACACAAGCACACACACACAAGGGACGGACACACACGCAAAGCGAGGGAGGGACACGCTGAGACACACAGCGAGGGAGCGACATGCACAGACATAGCGAGGGAGGGACACACAGCGAAGGAGGGACAAGCACACACACCGTGAGGGAGTGACACACACAGTGAGGGACAGGGACACACACACACGCAAAGTGAAGGAGGGACACGCAAACACACACAGTGAGGGGAATACACGCAGATACACAGTGAGGGAGGGACAAACACACTGCGAGGGACAGGGACACACACACACACACACACAAAGCGGAGGAGGGACACATACGCACACACACACACACAATAACAGAGCAAGGGAGAAACGCGCACACACAGCAAGGGAGGGACAAACAAACATGTGGAAGAAGAGGGCATGTGCACAGAAAGTGAGAGGGAGCACACACATGCAAAGCGAAGGAACGACATGCACAAATACACACACACAGCGAGGGAGGGACATGCACAAATACATATACACACGTGCAAAGCGAGGGAGGGACATGCATACACACACACAGGATGGACACCCACATGCAAAGCGAGGGAGGGGCACGCACACATACACAGAGAAAGGGAGGGATTTCACACGCGTGCACACACACAGACACACAAGGGATGGAAACACACACGCAAAGCGAGGGAGGGACACGCACAGATACACACACACAAATACAGAGCAAGGGAGGGACACGTGCACACACAGCGAGAGTGGGACACACACAGTGAGAGAGTTACACACACACACAGCGAAGGAGGCGACGCACACACGGATACACACAGCGAGGGAGGGACACACACACGGACACACACAGCGAGGGAGGGACACACACACACGGACACACACAGCGAGGGAGCGACACACACACGGACAAACACAGCGAAGGAGGGACACACACATGGACACATAGCGAGGGAGGGACACACACAGCGAGAGAGGGACACACACACTGACACACACAGCGAGGGAGGGACACACACAGCGAGAGAGGGACACACACACAGCGAGGGGAGGCACATACGCACACAGAGCGAGGGAGGGACACACACACACAGAGCAGGGGAGTGGCACACACAGACACAGTGAGGGAAGGACACACACACAGAGCAAGAGTGACACGCACACAATGAGAGGGACACACACACACACACACACACACACACACACACACACACACACACACACACACAGAGTGAGGGAGGGACACACAGACACACAGTGACTGAGTGAAATGCATACACACACACACAGATCGAGGGGAGGACACCCTCACTCACAGCAAGAGGGGCGCGCACACACACACACACACACACACACACACACGCACACAGCGAGGGTGGGACACGCACACACACATAGCGATGTTGAGACACACAGACACAGCGAGGGTGGGACATGTGCTCAGAAAGCGAGAGGGGATACACACACAAAGTGAGGCAGGGTGACACGCAGACATACGCACACACAAACACACACACACAGTGAGGGAGGGACATGCTCACACACACAGAGAGGGAGGGACGTTTCGTCCCCTGTCTAGGTGACTTCCTCAGGGAGCCTCCTGTGAAGCACTTCGATGATCTTTCCTCTGACACTTAGTGATTTGTATCTGCTGCTTCCGGTTGTCAGTTCCAGCTGTCCGCTACAGTGGTTGGTATATTGGGTCCAGGTTGATGTGCTTATTGATTGAATCTGTGGATGAGTGCCATGCCTCGAGGAATTCCCTGGCAGTTCTCTGTTTGGCTTGTCCTATAATAGTACTGTTGTCCCAGTCGAACCCACGTTGCTCGTCATCTGTGTGTGTGGCTACTAAGGATAGTTAGTAGTTTCGTGGCTAGTTGGTGTTCATGGATGCGGATCGTTAGCTGTCTTCCTGTTTGTCCTATGTAGTGTTTTGTGCAGTCCTTGCATGGGGTTTTGTACACTACATTGGTTTTGCTCATGCTGGGTATCAGGTCCTTCGTCCTGATGAGTTGTTGTCTGAGAGTGGCTGTTGGTTTGTGTGCTGTTATGACTCCTGGTGTGCGCAGTAATCTGGCTGTCAGTTCCGAAATGTTCTTGATATATGGTAGTGTGGCTAGTCCTTTGGGTCGTGGTATGTTTTCATTCCATTGTCTTTCCCTGAGGCATCTGTGGATGAAGTTGCGTGGAGTTTGACCCCACCCCACAGCTCACCAATAGGATAAACAACACACTGAGGAAACTACAAAAAAAAGGACAGATAACCAGGTTTGACCTACAGAGAATGAAAACTGAAAGCAACAACACCCCCAGATTCTATGGACTACCCAAAGTGCACAAACCAGACATCCCACCCAGACCCATAGTATCACTACCAGGGACACCATCACACAAACTGGATAAAGAACTACAGCAGAAACTGAAACACCTGATCAACGGATCCAGATACTCTACAGTCAACGCAGGAATTCTTGGACATCATCAGAAATATACACATAGACAAGGAAGAAACTACGGTCTCATTCGATGTAACGGCACTGTTCACCTCTATCGACAAAACCCTAGCCAGAGAAACAATAGCCAACCTGCTGGACATACAGAACAGACAACAGGACGGTGAACCTATCAACAAAGACGGCATACTCAAACTACTGGACCTGGGCCTCACAACACACTTCACATTCAACAACCAAATATATGAACAAATCAACGGCACTCCCATGGGCTCACCCATCTCTGGACTCATAGCAGAAGCGGTAATGCAATGATTATAACAAACAGTCTTACTGCAAATTCAACCCAAACTCTGAGTCAGATATGTGGATGATACCTTTGTAATCATTAAAAACACAGAAATAGAGAACACACACCGGATCATCAACGCCACACTCACAGGAATCCGATTCACTAGAGAGAAAGAAAAGGACAACCAACTCCCATTCCTAGACGTGATGGTACAGAGAATACCTAACGGAGAATTCACCACAAAGGTATACAGGAAAGCCACACAAACAGACCAAGTCCTGAACTACGAAAGCAACCACCCCAACACACACAAAAGAAGTTGCATCAAGACACTGTTCAAAAGGGCCGCCACACACTGCAGTACACCAGAACTGCAAAAAGAGGAAGAAGAACACCGATACAATGTATTCGCCAAAAACGGATACCCCCACAATTTCATTCGGGATTGTCTGTGTGGATTTGCTAGACGACTGTCCTCTGATATTGATGAGGGCAGTGCAGATGATGTGGTTTATATGGAGTTCATTAAGGTCTTTGACAAGTTCCACATGGAAGGCTGGTCGAAAAGGGAAGGTCCCGTGGGATCCAAGGCAAGTTGGTAAATTAACTCCACTATTGGTGGAGGGTTGGTTTTGTGATTGAAAGCCTTTGTCCAGCGGATGTACCACAGGAATCTGTGCAGGAGCCATTGCTGTTCATTATGGACATTAATCACTCGGATATGAAAGCAGAAGGTAACATTAGTAGGTTTGCAGATAACTTGAAAGGTGAGGGTGTTGTCCACAGTGAGGGGGATGGACTGCAGTCTGATATCGATCAGATGATAAACTGAGCAGAGTAATGGCAGATGGAGTTTACTTCTGATCACTGTGAGGTAATGCACTGTGGGAAGTCTAATAAACGAACGGTATACATCATGAATGGGAGGTCCTCCTGGAGTACTGAGGAACACAGGGACCTTGGTGGGCAAGTCCCTGGATGTCTGAAGGTGTCAGCACAGGTAGACAGGGTGGGGAATACACCTGAACTGGGAGCAGGAGGGGGACCCACATCCTGGTGGGGAACGTTGCTGGAGCTGCTCGAGAGGATTTAAACTCATCTGGCAGGGCTGTGTGACCCCAAAGAGTCGTAAGGTCAGAAAGAAAGTTGAGGCTGGTACAAATGTTCAAGAGAGGAATATAAGGAGACAAGGCAGGGCAAGGACATAGCAGACAATGAGGGAAAACTGGTGGATTAAACTGCAGTTATTTCAAAACATAGGGCCAGACAGATAAGACAGATGCACCCAGAGCATGGATGGGAACATGGGATTGGGATCCCATAGATATTACAGAAACACAGCTGAGGGAGCAACAGGACCAGCAGCTCAATGTTCCGGAGACAGATACTAGAGGAAGGATAGAACAGGAGGCAAAACAGGAGGAGAGCTGGTGGGTTTGATTGGGGGAAACATCCCAGCAGTACCTAGAGGGAGTATTCATGTAGGATCGCCCAGTTAAACGATATTAGTGGAACTGAGAAATAAAAATTGGTCATTAGTTTTCTACGGTCGTACTACAGTGATAGGCAATGGGAGATGGAGTAGCAAATATGTCAGGAGATTTCAGATATCTCTCAGAATAATAGGGTTGTAATGATAGGGGATCTTAACCGTTCCAAACCTGGACTGGGATTGCAACTAAGTTAAGCATTTGGATGGAAGGAATTTGTTAAGTGTGTTCCAAAAACTCCCAGTCATTATGTAAGTGGCCCAACTGGAGAATGGGGCTAAACCTGACCTCCCCTTGGGAAACAAGGTCGGGAACAGGACTCAGGTGTTAGTGGGGAAGCACTTTGGAAAGTTACCACAATTGTATTAGTTTGAAAATAGCGATGGAAAAGGACAGGCCTGGTCCACAAGTTAAATTTATTCAATGGAGCAAGATAGTATTAGACATGAATTTTTAAATTAGATCTGGGGAGGCTACTTGCAGATAAAGGAAAGTCTGGCAAGTAGGAATATTTTAAAACCGAGATAAAAGGAGCGTTCAGCGCCAGTGTGTTCCTGTTAGTGTGCAGCTCAATGCTGACTGAATTAGGAAACACTGGCTGAATTTCTAGGCTGTGGTCAAGAAAAAAAGGGTCACATGTCAGATATAACTGGCTGACTCAAGGGAATCCCTTCAGGAGCATCGGGGCTGTAGAAATACACTTAGGATGGAAATCAGGAATGTAAAAAGGGGACATGAGATACCTTTGGCAGAGAAAGTTAAGGAGACTCCAAAGAGACTCTACAAGTGTATTAAGAGCAAAAGAAGAGCTCGGGACAATCCCGGTCTCCTAATGATCAATGAAGGCAACGATGTGTGAAACTACAAGACTGAAACAAATATTTCACTTTGGAAATTACTGTGGATAAAGACTGGGGCACTCATTTAATTAAACAGTTTTTGGCCTGACCACTATTGGAATACTGTGTGCAATTCTAGTCTCAATGCCATCGGAAGGATGTTGTGGAACATGAAAGGGTTCAGAAGAAATGACCAACAATGTTGCCAGGGTTGGAGGGTTTGTGCTTCAGGGAAAGGCCTGAATAGGCTGGGGCTGTTTTCACTTGAACATGGGAGGCTGAGGAGTTAACCGATAAAAGGTGTTTAAAATCATGGTGGTCATCGACAGGGTCAATAGACAAGGCCATTTCCCCAGGCGAGGGAAACTTTTCAATGGGATCTAAAGGACAACTGGCTCCCGCAGTGTGGATGGAATAAACTGCCAGAGCAAATAGTGGAGGCTGATAGAAATACATTTAAAAGGCATGTGGATGGGTGTATGAATAGCAAAGGGTTCAGAGGGATATTGGCAAATTTGTGGCAAATGTGACTAGAAACGTCATGCAGGAGTTGGTCCGAAGGGCCTGTTTCCGTGCTGTACGTCTCTATGACTCAATGTCTTGAAATGAGTCCACATTATAGAAAAGGAGGTGCTGACGGTTTTAAAACACAAAGGTAGATAAATCGCCAGGACCTGATCAAATAGATCTCAGGACATTGTGGGAAGCTGGTGAAGAAATTGTCGGGCCTCCAACAGAGATATTTGTCCCATAGAGAGCTGCATGTGATAGGCTGTTAGACTGGAGGGTGGCATTGTGGACAGTGAAGAAGTTTTTCTGAGATTACAAAGGGATCCTGATGAAATGTGTGAATGGCTGTAAAACTGTTGATGGAGTTAAATCTGAATAAATGCGAGGTAATGCATTTTGTACAACAAACACGGGCAGGGCTTATACAATTAATGGTAGGACCTTCGGTAGTGTTGTAGAACAGAGGGACCTCAGGGTTCAGCTACATAATTCTTTGAAGTTTGCAACATGGAGAGACAGGATAGTTTTAAAAAAGGTGCTGGCCTCACTTGCTTTTATTGCTCAGTCCTTTGGATATAGGAGTTGGGAGGTCGCATTGAGATTATACAGGCCATTGGTTAGTCCTCTTCTGGAATACTGTGTCCAGGTCTGGTCGCCCAGTTATAGGAAGGATGTTATTCAGCTGGAAAGGGTTGGGAGGAGATTTACTGGGATGTGGCTGGGTACGAAAGGCTTCAGTATAAAGAAAGGCTGAATAGGTTGGTATTTTTCACTGAAATCTGAATGTTGACAGATGACCTCATAGAAGTTTATAAAATCATGAGGGGGATAGATAGAGTTAATGGGAGCTGTCTTTTCCCATAGACAGGGGAGTTTCAAGACAAGGCACTACATTTTTAAGTTTAGAGGAGAGACATTTAAAAAAAAAGACACGAGGGGCACATTGTTACACAGAGGGTGGGCTGTGTGTGAAGTGAACTTCCCAAGGAAGGGGTGAACATGGGGACAATTACAATGTTCAAAAGACATTTGGATTAATACAGGAAGAGGAAAGGTTTTAAGGGATATGATCCAGGAACAGGCAGGTGGGATGAGATCCGTTTTAGAGTATGGTTAGGTTTAACCAAACAGTGCGGTCTGACTCTCTGACTATGATTATAATGTTGTGTCATTAATTAAGAAAGGCTGCAAGAGAAAGCTAGGGAACTACAGACTGATGAGCGAGACATCAGGGTGGGTCAGTTGGTGGGGGTCATTCTGAGAGGTAGGCCGTCCATGCATTTGGAAAGATAAGGCCTGATTACGGATAGCCAGCATGACTTTATGCGTGGGAAAACATGTCTCACAAACTGGACTGGAGTTTGCTCAAGATGTGACCAAAAAGATAGACGAAGGCAGAGCAACAGACGTTGTTTCTGGCTTCCGCAAACCCTTGTTCAGGGTGTAGCATGATACATTGGTTAGTAAGGGTAGATCACAAGGGATCAGGAGAGCTTGCCAACTGGATACAAAATGGGATGACAGTGGGAGACAGCGGATGGTGGGAGAGGGTTAAGTTCAGACTGGGGCCTCTGACCAGCAGTGTGTTATAAGGATTGGTGCTGGGACCATTGTTGTGCACCATTTACATAAACAATCTGAGTGAAAATATAGCAGTCCCTGTTAGTATGTTTGTGGATACCAAGATTAGTGGAAGAGTGGGCAGGGAATATAGTTAACGAAGGGGATGTTAATCAACTGGGCCAGTGGGCCACGGAATGAAAGATGGAATTTAATTCAGGTGTTGGATTTAGTTCAGACAAACCAGGGAGGACTAACACAGTTAATGGTCGGACCCTGGGCAGTGTTGTAGAAAAGGGAGAGACCAAGGAGTGCAGTTACATTGTTCCTTGGACTGGCATCACAGGGGGACAGGGTGTTGAATGCGGCAATTGGCACACTTGCCTTCATTGGTCAGAGCATTGAGTACATGAGTTGGAGATATTGGTAACACTGTCGTCTATATTTCTCCTGGGCAGGGGAGGCCACGGGGTGACCTTATAAAAAAGTTAATGAAAACAAGTAGGGTCTATGTAAGGTGAATTGCCAAGGGTAGGTGAGTCCATAGCAGGTGGCATAAACATGAGGTGTGAGAGCAAGGATTTAAAGAGGGAGCTGGGGGGCAACATTATCCACAGAGGATGGTGCATAGATGGAACGGACTGCCAGAGGGAATGGTGAAAACAAGTACAATTACAACATGGAAAAGACCCTCGGGCAGGTACATGGAGAGGAGAAGATTTGAAGGGATATGAGCCAAACACAGGCAAACGCGACTCATTCCATTTAGGGAACCTTGGCCGAAAGGTCATGCCGCAAAAAAACAGACCCTATGTCTCCAGTTATTGGAGGAGGAGTCTATCGAGACAAGGCATGTTGTAGAGACTGAAGCAAGTTACAACGATACGATGGTCATCTGGACTGGAGGTTTCACATATGTGAAATAATTGGTGAAAGGGGAGGAGATGACAGAGATAGGAACTGTTATAGGAGTTCGAATGATTGAAGAAACTGGTACTCAATACAAGCCATAGAAACAGTGTTGGAGAGGGAATAGGGAACAGAAAGATCCCAGGCAGCATTACCACACTCTCGCGGGAGGCCTGCTTTCCCCTCAGTTGTTCTGATGCTCCCTAAGAAAGCACAGGCCTGGACTGATAACTGGGAACTCCCGATGCTGTCTCATTACAACAAAACTTGCAGCAGGCGTGGTGATTGAGCCTGGGTTGTGTCTGTACTGTGCTCCCCCTCCAGCACTTTCTCTATGTCATGCCTTGTTAGCTGATGTTTGGATCCCCTTATTACTTTCTGCTCTGTGCACAGGAATGATCTTACCTGGCAGCAGGATTTATTGAAGACTCCCGACCTCCCTGACTTTTTCTTTCTGGCTGACCAACCATCGTCGCAACCAGCAGTTGGCAAGTCTATTGAGTCAGGAACTCCATGAGTACCTGTAGAAGACACAGGAATAGGCAGAATGGAAAATTATACTAATGCTTTGAGGGTTACACATATAGAATGGCACTGAGCCCCACAGAGATCTGGAAAATCCCAGTCTCCATTCCTGACCTGTGCTGCCTCATCTCTCTGGAGTGACGAATTCTGTTGGCTCATGGTCTGGAGTAGCTTCAAAAGTGAGAAACGCTGACAGAGGCAGCAATTAGACCCACACAGTGAGGGATACCACATGGAGAGGTACTGAGTCACATCAGTACTGAGGTACTGAGTGCTGGGTCAAACAATTGTGCAGGAAGAAAGGGTTTTGATTCATGTTGCACTGGGATATACAAACTGTGAGCAGGTGAAGTGATGGCCTAGTGGCATTATGTGTGACAATTTATGCAGAAACTCAGCAAGTGTTCTCTGGACACAAATTCAAATCCCACCATTGCAAATGATTGAATGGGAAGTAAATGCTTCAAAAACGATGTAATTGAAAACCTGTAAGTGAGTATTAAACAATTGCTGATGTTAAGAAAAATCCATCGGGTGCATTCCTGTCTTTAGTGAAGTAATCGAAAATGGGACTGAGATATCACAGGTAGGGAAACACAGCTGAGGGAGGGACAGGACAGGCAGCTCAATGTTCCAGGGAGGAGGAAGGGACGGGGACAGACACACACACACACACAAACACAGAGCAAGGGAGAGATGCACACACACATGTCTAGGGGAGGGCATGTGCACAGAAATTGAGAAGGGGCACACACATGCAAAGCGAGGGAGGGACATGCACAAATACACACACACGCACAGCGAGGGAGGCACATGCATATACACACAGTGAGGGTGATACACGCAGACACACAGCAAGGGAGGGACACGCACACTGCTAGGGACGGGGACACACACACGTAAAGCGAAGGAGGGACACGCGCACATACACACACAGACACACAAGCACAGAGCAAGGGAGAGACGCGCACACACAGTGAGGGAGGGACACTCACACACCGCGAAGGAGGGACAAGCACACACATGTCGAGGAGGAGGGCATGTGCACAGAAATTGAGAGGGGGCACACACACCGCGAGAGGGGACACACACAGACATGGCAAGGGAGGGACACGTGCATGCTGCAAGCTGGTCACACACTCACACACACAAGGGATGGACACATACATTCAAAGCAAGGGAGTGACACGCACAACTACACACACATAAACACAGAGTAGGGACGGACGCATGCACACACAGCAAGGGAGGGACACACACACAGCGAGGGAGGCACATACAAACACACAGTGAGGGGGTTACCCGCAGACACACAGCGAGGGAGTGATACACACACACACACACACCGCGAAGGAGGGACACACACATGTCAGGGGGAGGGCATGTGCACAGAAATTGAGAGGGGACACACACAGACACAGCGAGAGGGGACACACACAGACACGGCAAGGGTAGGACACACAGACACGGCAAGGGGGGGACACATAGACACGGCAAGGGGGGGACATACAGACACGGCAAGGGGGGGACACACGGACACGGCAAGGGGGGGACACACGGACACGGCCAGGGGGGGACACACGGACACGGCAAGGGGGGGACACACGGACACGGCAAGGGGGGGACACACGGACACGGCAAGGGGGGGACACACGGACACGGCAAGGGGGGGGACACACGGACACGGCAAGGGGGGGACACACGGACACGGCAAGGGGGGGACACACGGACACGGCAAGGGGGGGGACACACGGACACGGCAGGGGGGGACACACGGACACGGCAAGGGGGGGACACACGGACACGGCAAGGGGGGACACACGGACACGGCAAGTGGGGGACACACGGACACGGCAAGGGGGGACACACGGGCACGGCAAGGGGGGGACACGGATTCACACACACAAGGGATGGATACACGGACACACAAAGCAAGGGAGGGCCACACACACACCCATACACACAGAAACGCAGAGCAAGGGAGGGACATGCACACAAGCACACACACACAAGGGACGGACACACACGCAAAGCGAGGGAGGGACACGCTGAGACACACAGCGAGGGAGCGACATGCACAGACATAGCGAGGGAGGGACACACAGCGAAGGAGGGGACGCACACACGGATACACACACAAACAAACATGTCGAGGAAGAGGGCATGTGCACAGAAAGTGAGAGGGAGCACACACATGCAAAGCGAAGGAACGACATGCACAAATACACACACACAGCGAGGGAGGGACATGCACAAATACATATACACACGTGCAAAGCGAGGGAGGGACATGCATACACACACACAGGATGGACACCCACATGCAAAGCGAGGGAGGGGCACGCACACATACACAGAGAAAGGGAGGGATTTCACACGCGTGCACACACACAGACACACAAGGGATGGAAACACACACGCAAAGCGAGGGAGGGACACGCACAGATACACACACACAAATACAGAGCAAGGGAGGGACACGTGCACACACAGCGAGCGTGGGACACACACAGTGAGAGAGTTACACACACACACAGCGAAGGAGGCGACGCACACACGGATACACACAGCGAGGGAGGGACACACACACGGACACACACAGCGAGGGAGGGACACACACACACGGACACACACAGCGAGGGAGCGACACACACACGGACAAACACAGCGAGGGAGGGACACACACATGGACACATAGCGAGGGAGGGACACACACAGCGAGAGAGGGACACACACACAGCGAGGGGAGGCACATACACACACAGAGCGAGGGAGGGACACACACACACAGAGCAGGGGAGTGGCACACACAGACACAGTGAGGGAAGGACACACACACAGAGCAAGAGTGACGCGCACACAGTGAGAGGGACACACGCACACACACACACACACACACACACACACACACACACACACAGAGTGAGGGAGGGACACACAGACACACAGTGACTGAGTGAAATGCATACACACACACACAGATCGAGGGGAGGACACACTCACTCACAGCAAGAGGGGCGCGCACACACACACACGCACACAGCGAGGGTGGGACACGCACACACACATAGCGATGTTGAGACACACAGACACAGCGAGGGTGGGACATGTGCTCAGAAAGCGAGAGGGGATACACACACAAAGTGAGGCAGGGTGACACGCAGACATACGCACACACAAACACACACACACAGTGAGGGAGGGACATGCTCACACACACAGAGAGGGAGGGACGTTTCGTCCCCTGTCTAGGTGACTTCCTCAGGGAGCCTCCTGTGAAGCACTTCGATGATCTTTCCTCTGACACTTAGTGATTTGTATCTGCTGCTTCCGGTTGTCAGTTCCAGCTGTCCGCTACAGTGGTTGGTATATTGGGTCCAGGTTGATGTGCTTATTGATTGAATCTGTGGATGAGTGCCATGCCTCGAGGAATTCCCTGGCAGTTCTCTGTTTGGCTTGTCCTATAATAGTACTGTTGTCCCAGTCGAACCCACGTTGCTCGTCATCTGTGTGTGTGGCTACTAAGGATAGTTAGTAGTTTCGTGGCTAGTTGGTGTTCATGGATGCGGATCGTTAGCTGTCTTCCTGTTTGTCCTATGTAGTGTTTTGTGCAGTCCTTGCATGGGGTTTTGTACACTACATTGGTTTTGCTCATGCTGGGTATCGGGTCCTTCGTCCTGATGAGTTGTTGTCTGAGAGTGGCTGTTGGTTTGTGTGCTGTTATGAGTCCGGGTGTGCGCAGCAATCTGGCTGTCAGTTCCGAAATGTTCTTGATATATGGTAGTGTGGCTAGTCCTTTGGGTCGTGGTATGTTTTCATTCCATTGTCTTTCCCTGAGGCATCTGTGGATGAAGTTGCGTGGAGTTTGACCCCACCCCACAGCTCACCAATAGGATAAACAACACACTGAGGAAACTACAAAAAAAAGGACAGATAACCAGGTTTGACCTACAGAGAATGAAAACTGAAAGCAACAACACCCCCAGATTCTATGGACTACCCAAAGTGCACAAACCAGACATCCCACCCAGACCCATAGTATCACTACCAGGGACACCATCACACAAACTGGATAAAGAACTACAGCAGAAACTGAAACACCTGATCAACGGATCCAGATACTCTACAGTCAACGCAGGAATTCTTGGACATCATCAGAAATATACACATAGACAAGGAAGAAACTACGGTCTCATTCGATGTAACGGCACTGTTCACCTCTATCGACAAAACCCTAGCCAGAGAAACAATAGCCAACCTGCTGGACATACAGAACAGACAACAGGACGGTGAACCTATCAACAAAGACGGCATACTCAAACTACTGGATCTGGGCCTCACAACACACTTCACATTCAACAACCAAATATATGAACAAATCAACGGCACCCCCATGGGCTCACCCATCTCTGGAATCATAGCAGAAGCGGTAATGCAATGATTATAACAAACAGTCTTACTGCAAGTTCAACCCAAACTCTGAGTCAGATATGTGGATGATACCTTTGTAATCATTAAAAACACAGAAATAGAGAACACACACCGGATCATCAACGCCACACTCACAGGAATCCGATTCACTAGAGAGAAAGAAAAGGACAACCAACTCCCATTCCTAGACGTGATGGTACAGAGAATACCTAACGGAGAATTCACCACAAAGGTATACAGGAAAGCCACACACACAGACCAAGTCCTGAACTACGAAAGCAACCACCACAACACACACAAAAGAAGTTGCATCAATACACTGTTCAAAAGGGCCGCCACACATTGCAGTACACCAGAACTGCAAAAAGAGGAAGAAGAACACCGATACAATGTATTCGCCAAAAACGGATACCCCCACAATTTCATTCGGGATTGTCTGTGTGGATTTGCTAGACGACTGTCCTCTGATATTGATGAGGGCAGTGCAGATGATGTGGTTTATATGGAGTTCATTAAGGTCTTTGACAAGGTCCACATGGAAGGCTGGTCGAAAAGGGAAGGTCCCGTGGGATCCAAGGCAAGTTGGTAAATTAACTCCACTATTGGTGGAGGGTTGGTTTTGTGATTGAAAGCCTTTGTCCAGCGGATGTACCACAGGAATCTGTGCAGGAGCCATTGCTGTTCATTATGGACATTCATCACTCGGATGTGAAAGCAGAAGGTAACATTAGTAGGTTTGCAGATAACATGAAAGGTGAGGGTGTTGTCCACAGTGAGGGGGATGGACTGCAGTCTGATATCGATCAGATGATAAACTGAGCAGAGTAATGGCAGATGGAGTTTACTTCTGATCACTGTGAGGTAATGCACTGTGGCAAGTCTAATAATCGAACAGTATACATCATGAATGGGAGGTCCTCCTGGAGTACTGAGGAATACAGGGACCTTGGTGGGCAAGTCCCTGGATGTCTGAAGGTGTCAGCACAGGTAGACAGGGCGGGGAATACACCTGAACTGGGAGCAGGAGGGAGACCCACATCCTGGTGGCGAACGTTGCTGGAGCTGCTCGAGAGGATTTAAACTCATCTGGCAGGGCTGTGTGACCCCAAAGAGTCGTAAGGTCAGAAAGAAAGTTGAGGCTGGTACAAATGTTCAAGAGAGCAATATAAGGAGACAAGGCAGGCAAGGACATAGCAGACAATGAGGGAAAACTGGTGGATTAAACTGCAGTTATTTCAAAACATAGGGCCAGACAGATAAGACAGATGCACCCAGAGCATGGATGGGAACATGGGATTGGGATCCCATAGATATTACAGAAACACAGCTGAGGGAGCAACAGGACCAGCAGCTCAATGTTCCGGAGACAGATACTAGAGGAAGGATAGAACAGGAGGCAAAACAGGAGGAGAGCTGGTGGGTTTGATTGGGGAAACATCCCAGCAGTACCTGGAGGAGTATTCATGTAGGATCGCCCAGTTAAACGATATTAGTGGAACTGAGAAATAAAAATTGGTCATTAGTTTTCTACGGGCGTACTACAGTGATAGGCAATGGGAGATGGAGTAGCAAATATGTCAGGAGATTTCAGATATCTCTTAGAATAATAGGGTTGTAATGATAGGGGATCTTAACCGTTCCAAACCTGGACTGGGATTGCAACTAAGTTAAGCATTTGGATGGAAGGAATTTGTTAAGTGTGTTCTGAAAACTCCCATTCATTATGTAAGTGGCCCAACTGGAGAATGGGGCTAAACCGGACCTCCCCTTGGGAAACAAGGTCGAGAACAGGACTCAGGTGTTAGTGGGGAAGCACTTTGGAAGGTTACCACAATTGTATTAGTTTGAAAATAGCGATTGAAAAGGACAGGCCTGGTCCACAAGTTAAATTTATTCAATGGAGCAAGATAGTATTAGACATGAATTTTTAAATTAGATCTGGGGAGGCTACTTGCAGATAAAGGAAAGTCTGGCAAGTAGGAATATTTTAAAACCGAGATAAAAGGAGCGTTCAGCGCCAGTGTGTTCCTGTTAGTGTGCAGCTCAATGCTGACTGAATTAGGAATCACTGGCTGAGTTTCGAGGCTGTGGTCAAGAAAAAAAGGGTCACATGTCAGATATAACTGGCTGACTCAAGGGAATCCCTTCAGGAGCATCGGGGCTGTAGAAATACACTTAGGATGGAAATCAGGAATGTAAAAAGGGGACATGAGATACCTGTGGCAGAGAAAGTTAAGGAGACTCCAAAGAGACTCTACAAGTGTATTAAGAGCAAAAGAAGAGCTCGAGACAATCCCGGTCTCCTAATGATCAATGAAGGCAACGATGTGTGAAACTACAAGATCTGAAACAAATATTTCACTTTGGAAAATACTGTGGATAAAGACTGGGGCACTCAGGGAACTAAACAGTGTTTGGCCTGACCACTATTGGAATACTGTGTGCAATTCTAGTCTCAATGCCATCGTAAGGATGTTGTGGAAAATGAAAGGGTTCAGAAGAAATGACCAACAATGTTGCCAGGGTTGGAGGGTTTGTGCTTCAGGGAAAAGCCTGAATAGGCTGGGGCTGTTTTCAGTTGAACATGGGAGGCTGAGGAGTTAACCGATAAAAGGTGTTTAAAATCATGATGGTCATTGACAGGGTCAATAGACAAGGTCATTTCCCCAGGCGAGGGAAACTTTTCAAAGGGGTCTAAAGGACAACTGGCTCCCACAGAGTGGATGGATTAAGCTGCCAGAGCAAATAGTGGAGGCTGATAGGAATACATTTAAAAGGCATGTGGATGGGTGTATGAATAGCAAAGGGTTCAGCGGTATATTGGCAAAATTGTGGCAAATGTGACTAGAAACGTCATGCAGGAGTTGGTCAGAAGGGCCTGTTTCCGTGCTGTACGTCTCTATGACTCAATGTCTTGAAATGAGTCCACATTATAGAAACGGAGGTGCTGACGGTTTTAAAACACAAAGGTCGATAAATCCCCAGGACTTGATCAAATGGATCTCAGGACATTGTGGGAAGCTGGTGAAGAAATTCTAGGGCCTCCAACAGAGATATTTGTCCCATAGAGAGCTGCATGTGATAGGCTGTTAGACTGGAGGGTGGCATTGTGGACAGTGAAGAACGTTTTCTGAGATTACAAAGGGATCCTGATGAAATGTGTGAATGGCTGAAAAACTGTTGATGGAGTTAAATCTGAATAAATGCGAGGTAATGCATTCTGTACAACAAACACGGGCAGGGCTTATACAATTAATGGTAGGACCTTCGGTAGTTTTGTAGAACAGAGGGACCTCAGGGTTCAGCTACATAATTCTTTAAAGTTTGCAACATGGAGAGACAGGATAGTTTTAAAAAAGGTGCTTGCCTCACTTGCTTTTATTGCTCAGTCCTTTGGATATAGGAGTTGGGAGGTCGCATTGAGATTATACAGGCCATTGGTGAGTCCTCTTCTGGAATACTGTGTCCAGTTCTGGTCGCCCAGTTATAGGAAGGATGTTATTCAGCTGGAAAGGGTTGGGAGGAGATTTACTGGGATGTGGCTGGGTACGAAAGCTTCAGTATAAAGAAAGGCTGAATAGGTTGGTATTTTTCACTGAAATCTGAATGTTGACAGATGACCTCATAGAAGTTTATAAAATCATGAGGGGGATAGATAGAGTTAATGGGAGCTGTCTTTTCCCATAGACAGGGGAGTTTCAAGACAAGGCACTACATTTTTAAGTTTAGAGGAGAGTAATTTAAAAAAAAAAGACACGAGGGGCACATTGTTACACAGAGGGTGGGCTGTGTGTGAAGTGAACTTCCCAAGGAAGGGGTGAACATGGGGACAATTACAATGTTCAAAAGACATTTGGATTAATACAGGAAGAGGAAAGGTTTTAAGGGATATGATCCAGGAACAGGCAGGTGGGATGAGATCCGTTTTAGAGTATGGTTAGGCTTAACCAAACAGTGCGGTCTGACTCTCTGACTATGATTATAATGTTGTGTCATTAATTAAGAAAGGCTGCAAGAGAAAGCTAGGGAACTACAGACTGATGAGCGAGACATCAGGGTGGGTCAGTTGGTGGGGGTCATTCTGAGAGGTAGGCCGTCCATGCATTTGGAAAGATAAGGCCTGATTACGGATAGCCAGCATGACTTTATGCGTGGGAAAACATGTCTCACAAACTGGACTGGAGTTTGCTCAAGATGTGACCAAAAAGATAGACGAAGGCAGAGCAACAGACGTTGTTTCTGGCTTCCGCAAACCCTTGTTCAGGGTGTAGCATGATACATTGGTTAGTAAGGGTAGATCACAAGGGATCAGGAGAGCTTGCCAACTGGATACAAAATGGGATGACAGTGGGAGACAGCGGATGGTGGGAGAGGGTTAAGTTCAGACTGGGGCCTCTGACCAGCAGTGTGTTATAAGGATTGGTGCTGGGACCACTGTTGTGCACCATTTACATAAACAATCTGAGTGAAAATATAGCAGTCCCTGTTAGTATGTTTGTGGATACCAAGATTAGTGGAAGAGTGGGCAGGGAATATAGTTATCGAAGGGGATGTTAATCAACTGGGCCAGTGGGCCACGGAATGAAAGATGGAATTTAATTCAGGTGTTGGATTTAGTTCAGACAAACCAGGGAGGACTAACACAGTTAATGGTCGGACCCTGGGCAGTGTTGTAGAAAAGGGAGAGACCAAGGAGTGCAGTTACATTGTTCCTTGGACTGGCATCACAGGGGGACAGGGTGTTGAATGCGGCAATTGGCACACTTGCCTTCATTGGTCAGAGCATTGAGTACATGAGTTGGAGATATTGGTAACACTGTCGTCTATATTTCTCCTGGGCAGGGGAGGCCACGGGGTGACCTTATAAAAAAGTTAATGAAACCAAGTAGGGTCTATGTAAGGTGAATTGCCAAGGGTAGGTGAGTCCATAGCAGGTGGCATAAACATGAGGTGTGAGAGCAAGGATTTAAAGAGGGAGCTGGGGGGCAACATTATCCACAGAGGATGGTGCATAGATGGAACGGACTGCCAGAGGGAATGGTGAAAACAAGTACAATTACAACATGGAAAAGACCCTCGGGCAGGTACATGGAGAGGAGAAGATTTGAAGGGATATGAGCCAAACACAGGCAAACGCGACTCATTCCATTTAGGGAACCTTGGCCGAATGGTCATGCCGCAAAAAAACAGACCCTATGTCTCCAGTTATTGGAGGAGGAGACTATCGAGACAAGGCATGTTGTAGAGACTGAAGCAAGTTACAACGATACGATGGTCATCTGGACTGGAGGTTTCACATATGTGAAATAATTGGTGAGAGGGGAGGAGATGACAGAGATAGGAACTGTTATAGGAGTTCGAATGATTGAAGAATCTGGTTCTCAATACAAGCCAAAGATACAGTGTTGGAGAGGGAATAGGGAACAGAAAGATCCCAGGCAGCATTACCACACTCTCGGGGGAGGCCTGCTTTCCCCTCAGTTGTTCTGATGCTCCCTAAGAAAGCACAGGCCTGGACTGATAACTGGGAACTCCCGATGCTGTCTCATTACAACATAACTTGCAGCAGGCGTGGTGATTGAGCCTGGGGTGTGTCTGTACTGTGCTCCCCCTCCAGCACTTTCTCTATGTCATGCCTTGTTAGCTGAAGTATGGATCCCCCTTATTACTTTCTGCTCTGTGCACAGGAATGATCTTTCCTGGCAGCAGGATTTATTGAAGACTCCCGACCTCCCTGACTTTTTCTTTCTGGCTGACCAACCATCGTCCCAACCAGCAGTTGGCAAGTCTATTGAGTCAGGAACTCCATGAGTACCTGTAGAAGACACAGAAATAGGCAGAATGGAAAATTATACTAATGCTTTGAGGGTTACACATATAGAATGGCACTGAGCCCCACAGAGATCTGGAAAATCCCAGTCTCCATTCCTGACCTGTGCTGCCTCATCTCTCTGGAGTGACGAATTCTGTTGGCTCATGGTCTGGAGTAGCTTCAAAAGTGAGAAACGTTGACAGAGGCAGCAATTAGACCCACACAGTGAGGGATACCACATGGAGAGGTACTGAGTCACATCAGTACTGAGGTACTGAGTGCTGGGTCAAACAATTGTGCAGGAAGAAAGGGTTTTGATTCATGTTGCACTGGGATATACAAACTGTGAGCAGGTGAAGTGATGGCCTAGTGGCATTATATGTGACAATTTATGCAGAAACTCAGCAAGTGTTCTCTGGACACAAATTCAAATCCCACCATTGCAAATGATTGAAAGGGAAGTAAATGCTTCAAAAACGATGTAATTAAAAACCTGTAAGTGAGTATTAAACAATTGCTGATGTTAAGAAAAATCCATAGGGTGCATTCCTGTCTTTAGTGAAGTAATCTAAGATGGGACTGGGTTATCACAGGTAGGGAAACACAGCTGAGGGAGGGACAGGACAGGCAGCTCAATGTTCCAGGGGACAGATGCTGCAGGAAGGACAGAAGGGGAGCTGAGAGAGGAGGAGAGCTGCTGGTTCTGATTGGGTGAAACATCCCAGCAGGACTGAGAGAGGATATTCCTGCAGGATCGCCCAGTGAATCTGTGTTCATGGAATTAATCAATAACAATGGGTCTTCCTTTTCCTCTGATTGTTCGACAGACCCCGAGAGCCCCGCCCTCCTGCAACTTGACCTTCTCAAGATGGCGGCCCTCAGGCCCACGCTCCCTCTTCCCTCAAACAAATGGCGGCCGTGACTCTGGGCCCCTTCCGTGATCAGCGACCGCCACCTTCTTACACAGGCCTCGAGGGTCTTTTTCAGGTTTTTTTCAACCTTTATCCGGGACTTGTGAATTCTCTCCGCTCTTTTCTCCCAGCGAGGCTCCCACACACTGGCTCTAAGCGCCGCTTTCTGAAGCCAATCGCAGCCGCTGCCGGAGAAAGCAGCTCCAGGTCTCTGTCTCTGTCTCTCTGTCCTGACCATGTCACACTACGCATGCTCTGCATAGAAACCAAACCGCGCGTGCGCCAAAGGTTATCAGTGAGTTCATAGAGAATATCCATAACTGCACAGACTGATGGGTAAAATATTAGTCATTAACAATTGCTTTTTCGAGTTACAGTCATAGAGATGTCTAGCACGCAAATAGATTGTCCGGTCCAAATCAACAATAACGGCCAGGTATGTAAATTACTAATCGGTCTGGGAGTTTGAAAATAAGTTTCTTACTCGAGTTATGCAAATCGATTTGAAATATGGACGTTATCAGATTTACATTTCAACTACAGGATTTCTTAAAATCTCACATTGATTTATGAGAGAGATTTAATGCTCCACTATGTAGTGAGAATGATCAATCCCGCAAAATAGTTTGCTCTCTGACCAATCTTGAAGCGTTCACTCCCCGAGAATACTTTGGCCACTCTCCTCACTCACTCTGGTTAGAGGACCGGCCGCTACTCGCTCCTCCTGTTCCTCCCCTTCCTCCCAATTGCAGAGTTTATTCAGGCGAGACTTCGTAGGCAAGGGACAAGGGAAGTTCGAGTCGATGTTTTGTGACGCGGTGAAAATTTCCCGAATCTTGGACCGAGAGGCCTGGGTTCAATTCACAGCTTGTGCAGGTGTGTGTAACAACAAATGTTAGCAGGTTATTTAGGAAAAACAAGGAAAGTCAGGAACAGAGAGAAAACAATAGAAATTGCATGCAATGCGGTGGGGCTGTCAATGTTCAGATGATTTGACTCTTTACCAAGCGTTTCAGGGTCCCAGTACAGACTGTTGCACTCCTCTTAGTGCACAGCCAGATACCACGATTGTGGGGCAAAATGTTGTGGTGGGATATAGAGGTGCTTTTCTGGAAGGCGCTCGGTTTTTGTGGTGAAAACAGTTGAGAAGGAGTAGGGTTTTGTATGGAGCTACCTGTCCCCCTCCTGTTGCAGCATCTTATTATTGCCCTGACTCTACCTCGGACATGGAGAAAGGGAGGACTGCAGATGCTGGAGATCAGAGCTGAAAAATGTGTTGCTGGAAAAGCACAGCAGGTCAGGCAGCATTCGCTACCTCGTACATGTTTGGTTGAGATCAGTGACACTTCGTAAGTTCACAATACAAGATCCATCACTCTGTTTAAGACAGTAAAAATCTCTTGTAGCACAATAGCCAGAGAACAACACAGCGCAGAACAGGCCCTTCAGTCCTTGAAGTTGCGCTGACCTGTGAACTATTCTCAGCTCGTCCCCCTACACTATCCTGAAATCACCCATGTGCTTATCTAAAGGACTGTTTAAATCTTACTAACGTGGCTGAGTTAACGACATTAGTAGGTAGTGGATTCCACGCCCTAACCAGTCTCTGAGTAAAGAACCTGCCTCTGACATCTGTCTTAAATCTATCACCCCTAAATTTGTAGTTATGCCCCCTCATACACACTGATGTCATCATCCTAGGAAAAAGACTTTCACTGTCTCCCCTATTTAAGCCTCTGATCATCTTGTATGTCTCTATTAAATCCTCTCTTCGCCGAATTCTTGCCAATGAGAACACGTTCAAATTGCTCAACCTTTCCTCATAAGACCTTCCCTCCAGACCACAAAACATCCTGGTAAATCTCCTCTGCACCTCTTCCAATGCTTCCACATCCTTCCCGAAATATGGGCACCTGAACTGCACACAATATTCCAAATATAGCCGCACCAGTGTTTTGTATAGTCGCAGCATGATATTGTGGTTCCAGAACTCAATCCATCTACGAATGAAACCGAACACACTGTCTGCCACCTTAACAATACTGTACACCTGGGTGGCAACTTTCAGGCATCTATGTACGTGGACTCCAACATCCCTCTGCAGATCTACATTACCAAGAATGTTTCCATTGACCCAGTACTCTGCCTTCCTGTTATTCTTCACAAAGTGCATCACCTCACATTTAGCTGCATTGAACTCCATTTGCCACCCTTCAGCCCAATTCTGCAGTTTATCCAAGTCCCTTTGCAACCTGTAATATTTTTCCACATTGTCCACTACTCCACTGACTTTCGTGTCATCTGCAAATTTACCAATCCATCCACCTATGCCTGCATCTAAGACTTTTAGAAAAAATTACAAACAGCAGTGGTCCCAAAACAGACCCTTGTGGCACACCACTAATAACTGCGCTGGAGGCTGATTATTTTCCATCATCCACCACTCACTGCCTTCTTTCAGAAAGCCAGTTTCTAATCCAAACTGCTAAATCACATTCAATTCCATGTCGCTGAATTTTATCTAACAGCCTACCATTTGGAACCTTATCAAAGGCTTTACTGAAGTCCATGTATACCACGTCAACTGCCCTACCCTCATCTATATGCTTGGTCACCATCTCAAAAATACTCAATGAAGTTTGTGAGACACGACCTGCCATTAATGAAACCATATTGACGATCTGAAATCATATTGTTGTTTGCCAGATGATTACAAATAGTGTCTCTTATAATCCTTTCCAAAACCTTTTCTACAACAGAAGTAAGGCTCACTGGTATATAATGACCTGGGTCATCTCGATTGTCCTCCTTGATCAAGGGCATAACATTTGCAATCATCCAGTCCCCTGGTACTGAACCTGTAGGCAATGATGACTCAATATCAAAGCCGAAGTATTTGCTATCTTCTCCCTAGCTTCCCAGAAAATCCACGGATGATTCCCATCCAGCTCAGGGAAATTGTCTACTTTCAGTCCTTCTAGAATTGATAACACCTGTTCGTAACTAACCTCGATCATTTCTCGTCTAACATCTTCTAACTCATTATTGTCTGCAATATTCTCATTTTCCTGAGTGAAAACCAATGAGAAATGTTTGTTTAGCACCTCTCCAATTTCCACAGTGTCCACACTCAGCTTCCCACTTCTGTCGTTGATTGGCCCTATTCCTACCCTATCATTTATTCCTCACATACCTATAGAAAGCTTTAGGGTTCTCCTTTATTCTACTTGCTAAAGACTGCTCGTGTCCTCTCTTTGCTCTTCTTAACTCTCTTGAAATCCTTACTAGCTGATCTGTAAGTCTCCATCGCCTCATCTGTACCATTTGCCTCATCAACACATAAGCCTCCTACTTCTTCTTAACAAGAGATGCAATTTCTGTGGTAAACCACTGTTCCCTTACCTTCTCACTTCCTCCCTTCCTGACAGGGACATACCTATCAAGGACACGCAATATCTGTTCCTTAAACCAGCTCCACATTTCCATTGTCTGAATCCACTGCATTTTGCTACCCCATCCTTTGCATCCTAATTCTTGCTGAATTGCATTATAATTGCCACTGCCCCATTGATAAGTCTTCACCGGTGGCATGTACCTATCCCTTTTCATTGCTAAACTAAACATAACTGAATTATGATCACTCTCTCCAAAGTGCTCACCTGCAACTAAATCAAACACATAGTCCGGTTCATGACCAAGCGCCAGATCCAATGTGGCCTCCCCTCTTGTCGGCCCTTCGACATACTGTGTCAGGAAACCCTCCTGTACACGTTGGACAAAAACTGATCCATCCGATATACTAGAGTTATAGCATTTTCAGTCAATGTTTGGGAAGTTAAAGTCCCCCATAATGACCACCATGTTACTTTCACTCCTACCCAGAGTAATTTTGCTAATCCTCTCTTTCCCCCTCCCTGGAAATCTGCAGCAGCCTATAAAAAAAATCCAAGCAATGTGACCTCCCCTCTCCTGTTTCTAACCTCAGCGCACACTACTTCAGTAGAGAAGTCCTCATCAAAAGTTCCCGCAGCCACCGTTATACTATTCTTGACTAATATGACATCTATGGGCCCATTGCGGTGCTTCTTACTCCATGAAGCAGCCATACTCTCTATGACAGACAGACTCAGTCCAGAACCTCCTCTGTCCTTAAGACCTTATGCACTGCATGCACTCCTCGTTTTCCCCTTTGCACGTTCCCTTTCCAACCCACCCCACCTGCATCACTCCACGATTGGAGCTGCCAAGGACAGAAATCTGTGGAATGCCCTCCCTAACCTTCTTTATCCTCCGTTAAGATGTATTTTAAAATCATTCTATTGAATCAATGTTTTCATCATCCATGAAGCACCTTAGGACATTTGCTATTGTGAAAGATTCCATACAATGCAAGCAGTTGTTTTTGGTTGCCATACATTAGGAGAAACAGGAATGATGCTTTCAAAATGTTAACAAGAAAATCACTGATAGGCGCAGTGTGTCGGCCAAATAATAACGTCACGTTGGGATGGGCAATAATCAAAGAAATAACTAAAGCCTGTAAAAATGGCATGTCTATTACCATGGGTGATTTGAATCTACATGTAGATTGGTCAAACCAGCTCAGTCAGGGTAACCGTGAGGAGTTCATTAAGTGTATCCATGATAGTTTTTTTGAAGAGTATGAAATGGAACTGACAAGGAGCAAGCTATCCAAGATCTGGCCCCTGTGCAATGAGACAGGAATAATTAATGACCTCAGAGTTAGGGATCCTCTTGGAAGAAGTGATCACTGTAAGGTTGAAGTTAGAACACACATGGAGAGTGTAAAGATAAAATCTAATACCTTGGTCCTGTGCTTGAACATGGGGAACTAACACAGAATGAGGGACAACCTGATAAAGTAGACTGAAAACAAAGATTTTATGGTGGAACAGTTGATGAGCAGTGAAAGATTTTCAAAGACATTTTAGGAAGTGCTCAGCAAAGGCATATTCCAGTGAAAAGGAAGGACTGTAAGAAAAGGCGGTGGACAAAAGATAGGGAATTCTACACCAGTTAGTTTATTCTCTGCAGTTGGAAAGATGCTTTGGTCTATTATCAAGGAAGAAATAGCAGGGAATCTCGATACAAATTGTCCCATTAGGCAGAGAGAGCATGGATTCATAAAGGGTAGGTCATGCTTGACAAATCATTTGGAATTCTGTGAAGACATTTCGAGCAATGTGGACAACGGGGACCCTGTGGATGCGGCGTGTCTGGATTTCCAAAAGGCCTTCAACAAGGTGCCACGCAAGTGGCTGTTGCATTATATAAGGGTGCATGGGATAGAGTATTAGCAAGGATAGAAGATTGGTTGACTAACAGGAAGCAAAGAGTGGGGATAAATAAGTCTTATTCTGGCTGGCAATCAGTAACTAGTAGTATGCCTCTAGGATCAGTGTTGGGACTGCAATCATTTAGAATTGATACAGATGATTTGGAGTTGGGGACCACATGTAGGGTGTCAAAGTTTGCATATGACACTAAGACAAATAACAGAACAAAGTGTGCGGAGGACTGGGAAACTTTGCAGAGGAACAAAGATATATTGAGTGAGTGGGCAATGGTTTGAATATGAGTGGAATATTATGTACATAAATGTACAGTCATACTCTTTGGTTGGAGTAATATTAGTAAAAATATTATTACTTGAATTTTTAAAAAATGCATTATTTGCTATGCCGAGGCACCTGAACATCCTTCTGTAGGAGTGTTGGTCACGCGATACAACAATCAATTCAGAAGACAAATGGAATATTGTCCTTCATTGCTGAAGGGATTGTGTTTAAAAGCAGAAGTGGGCTATAGTGGGTGCTGGTGATCCCACACCTGGAGTACTGCATGTAGTTTTTATCTCCTTTCTTGCTCAAGGATGTACTGGCACTAGAGGGGGTGCATAGGAAGTTAACTATGTTGACTCCGGAGGTGAGGGGTTTGGCTTAACAGAGACTGAGTAGATTGGGATTATATTCATTGGAATTCAGAAGAATGGATAGATATAAAATAATGAATGGAAAAAATAAAATAGAAGTAGAGAGGATGTTTCCACTGGCAGGTGAAGCTAGGACAAGAGGGCATCACCACAAGGTTAGAAGCAGCAAATTTAGGATTGAATTGAGAAGGAATGTCTTGACTTCGATGGAGTGCATTGCCCAGGGAAGTAGTTGATGCTAGTTCAGTAAACGTTTTTAAAGCTAAGTTAGTGTTTTTTTAGAAAAAGAAATAATTAATTAAGGAATACGGTAAGAACGTGGGTAAATGGTTCTGCACCCACAAAATGATCAGCCATGATCTTATTGAATGGTAGAGCAGGCTCGAAGGGCAGGACGGCCTTCTCCTTTTCCGAGATCTTTTGTTCTTATATTATGCATGCCTCCATCACTCGTGACTTGGAGGTGCTGGTGTAGGATTAGGATGGACAAAATTAAAATTCACAGAACACCAGCTTATTGTCCAACAGGTTTATTTGGAAGCACTACTTTGCTGGTCCTTCATCAGGTGGTTGTGTGATTTTTAAATTTGTCCCTCACTCTTGTAACTGATAAACAGCAACAAAAGCCATGAAGCAGTGCGCAAGCTCCAGCCAACAGTTGGTATTGTGGACAATGAAGAAAGATATCTCAGAATACAATGGGATATTGATCAGATGGGCCAATGGGCTGAGGAGTGGCAGATAGGATTTAATTGAGATAGATTCGGTTAGTATATCTGGTTGTCATAGACAGGTTGGACCGAAGAAGTGATTGATGTCAGCGGCGGACCAATGGAAAGGCAGGGGAGGAGCTGGAGGACCTGGCGGGGCAGTTGGTCCTCCGGCCAATCAGTGAATGAGGGCGGGACTCGACTTTCTTGGGGCGCGGATGTTCGGAGTGTGTGTGCGCGGAGTGCTGTCGGTAAGGAAAGAAATAAACAGCAGGAAGCGGGAGGGAAATGGTGTTGGAATGGGCTGAGAGGTTTTACTATCATTTGGTACACATGGGAAAATACAAATTTGAAACTTTTGCAGCAAACGGGAAAATGCCTCGTTGAGTAATCGGTCCGAGTGAGCGCCGCCATCTTTATTCGGGGCAATGATTCACTGGACACGTGAGCGGCCGCCAGCTTTGTAGGGGGCAAAGTTCGGAGGGATGTATGTCCAGACTTCCCTGGTAAAAAGAGTCATAGGGCAGGATTTACGCAGAGCACATTCAAACCCAAAGAAATGGATTTTATTTCTCTGGATTTGTTTTGTCATTCATTTAAATAATTTGGATGTGAATATAGGCCGTTTAGTTAGCAAGTTTTCAGGTGACACCACAATTAGAGGTATTGTGGACAATGAAGAAGGTTATCTCAGAGTACAGTGGGATATTGAACAAATGGGTCAATGGGCTGAGGAGTGGCAGATAGGATTTAATTTAGATAGAGTAAGCTAGGATATCTGGTTGGCTTAGGTTGGACCAAAAAGCCTGTTTCTGTGCTAGATATCTTTGATTGTGGGATCATAAAAGTGAATTCTGCTCTGGTTCACCTCTGGGTTCTCTGATGTCCACTTGTTCATTATCTAGCTTCCTCAGTCTCTCATGGGTGTATTTTTGCTCTGTATAGTATGTTACTATTACTTTCACAGCTGTTTTGTAAATGATTTGAAAAATGTAGAGCTGGAAAAACACAGCAGGCCAGGCAGCATCCGAGGAGCAGGAGAATCGACGTTTTGGGCATAAACCTTTCTTCAGGAATGTAAATGAATTGTCCACTGCTGCCTGGCTCCTGACCATACGCTGTTCCATTATCAGGTTATTTTTTCCACAATATCTTTGACAGTCAAAAATTCTTTTGTCCGATAAGCGAGTGCATTTTCCTTCAATTCCTGACAGTCAAATTCTGCACCATTTTTAATTCCCTGTAATTCATATTGCACTCCCTGAAACATCAACTGTGTGTTTCTCCTTCCACAGAAACTAATGATCAATGCCAAAGCCTTATTGCCTGTGGAGAGGGTGATGTTTGACTTCCTTGTACTGCTGCAGTTTGTGTGGTGAAGGTGCTCCCACAATGTGAGAGTAATGTTGGGTAAGAGACATTACAGAGTATTCACTCAGCGATATTGAAGAGTAGAAGATATCCGTGCAAATCATCATGGTTTTAATTTCACAAAAATATTATTGAGGACTTTTTACATAATGCTACAGATGGAGAATATTTTGTCCAGTGACCACAACCATTGCCAAATAAGCAGTTTTTCAAGAATGCCTTAAAGGAAGAAAGCAGATCTTAGTGGGGATTCCAGACCATGTTCCCTTGCAGTCTATAGAAACAGTCACACAGGTGAACTCAAAATTAAACACATGATTGAGAGTCTGAACTAAAATGAGTTATTGAGATATGAAAGGGTGTGTGGTGCAGGGAGATAGGAATGATTACAGCCAGGAATTAATTCAAAGGTGCGAAAGTAAATTGTTATTGCTTATAAATGGGAGTCTTTTGATTGATTGGCAAGTTTTGGTACAAGTGAGCACTTCGGCAGTAGAGTTTTCAATATTCTTGAGATTATCGGGAGGGTGAATGTGGGATGCTGGCCAGGAGTGGGTTTAGACAATGAAATCTAGAGTTAACAAAAGGAATGAATGCGAGTTTCAGCAAATGAGCTGAGGATGTGGTGAGGTCAGGTGATATCACTGAAGTCGAAATAGTGGACTTGGAGGGGGTCTGGCCTGTCATCCTCACCTCATTCAGCTATTTGTCAGTTTGTGAATCAAGTCTGTAACAAGCTCAGGAACTGAGTGGCCCTGGCAGAACCCAAACTGGGCATCGCTGAGCAGGTTATTGCTGAGCAGCTGTGTGACAGCACTGTTGATGACACCTTCCATCACCTCACTGCTGAGCGAGTGTGGACTGATGGAGGGGAATTGGCTGGGTTGGATCTGCCCTGTGTTTTTGTGTTGGAACATCCCTGAGCAATGTTCCACAAAGTCAGTAGTTGCCAGTGCTGGAGCAGTACTTGCCTTGGTGTGCAGCAGGTTCTGGAGCACAGCCAACAGTATAATTGCCAGAATATTGGCAGGGCCCATACCTTTACACTGCTTATCCATTTCTTGATCTGATTTGAAATGAGTTTTCAACCAAGTTGATCCATATCTGTGATGTGAGGGACCAATGGAGAAGGCTCATCCACTTGGCACTGCTGGCTGAAAATCGCTGCTAATGCTGTCCTCTTATCTGTTGCATGAATGTGTGAGACCCATCCATCTGTAAGGGTGGGGATATCTGTGATGCTTCCTCCAGTGAGTTGTTTAATTGTCCATCACTATTCTTGACTACGTGTGGCAGAACTGCAGAACTCACATCTAATCTATTGGCTATGGGATCACTTAGTTCTATTTAGTGTTGCTTGTGCTGTTTGGCATGCAGGTTTGGTAGCTTCACCAGGTTGGCACCTCATTTTTAGGTATGCCTGCTACTGCTCCTGGCATGCCCTCCTGCATTCACCATTCAACCAGGGTTGATTCCCCTGGCTTGATGTTAATGGTTGAGTGAGGGATATCAGGCGATGAGATTTCAGATTGGGCTGGAGTACAGTTATGCTGCTGTTGTTGGCCCAACAGTGAGACAGAAGTTGCAGGTTCAAGAGGCCTGATTTGTGGTTATTTGCTAGTGCATTGGTAGATGTAATGTGGTCCATCCGGTTTCATTCTTTTGTTGAGACTGTGGAGTGATTAATACAATGAGTGATTTGATGGCCTTCTGTCGAGTTTCTTTCCCTCAAGGGCATTGTCAATAGCAGAAAAACATCCCCAATGGTTCCATGGCAAACAGGAGATTCTTCATTCCAGTTATTTTTTTCTTGACTTCAGAGCCACCCTCTACCGATTTGGGATTCAAACCTGAACTTCAGTTGTATATTTTAATATTCTTGATAAATGATAAATACGACAGGTTTGTTCACTTATTTTTAGAATCACTATCACAGGTTTTGTTTATTGTTTTGCAAATAAATAGAATGTCCATTATCCTGTCTCCTCCATCCTCCCCTCCAACAACAAGAGTGAGGAGCACATGGAATTTCTCTGTCCATAACATTGAGACAATCCGATCAGCTGCCTCTGCTTCTTTCCTCCCTCTCCACTAGCCCACCGAGCCAAACTGCCTCATAACAGTGCTGCTCATTTTAGTCAAAAACTTTCATTTCCTTGTCAAGCCTTATTCGAGGTCATCTTGACCATTTACCCTAGTGTAGCTAAATCATGGACATTCCAAATCTCTGTCTCATCCTCCCGCTTGTCACTGCTCTCTTCCCAACGCCCCCCCCCACCCCCATTGCAATTCACAGATATTGTTCCATGATCTGTCGGTCTGTTTTTTCTGGTTATGTCCTTCTCTCCCATTCGGCTAAAACCTAATATTTGACCTCACCATCATTGGAAAATCCTGCTCCATCTCCACTCTCCCTTTCCTTTCTGAGTTTATTGTATTTGGTGTCCCTCCAGGATCTATCCTTGGTCCGTCCTGTTTCTCACCTACACACTGCCAGGAGGAAACATCACCCAAAAGCACAGTGTTAGGTTTCACATGTACACTGACAATGCCCAGCTCTCCCTCCCCATCATCCGTCTCCATTACTCCACTATTACTCAGTTATCAAACTGCTTACCACGCTTCGTTTAGCTGCAATTCACTCCAATGAAACACTGTAATTGTTAAACCCATTGCCTTCAGTTGCTATTCCAAATTCATTTCCCTTACTGCTGTGTCCCTCCCTCTCACTGAGAAGTGTCTGAGGCAGAACTACATTCTTCACAATAATGCTTTCATATCTGACCCCAAGGTCAGATCAGACATCTACACAATCACAAATACCAGGAATTCCAATCTCTTAAATGTTGCTTGTCTCCTTCTCACACCAGCTCCATTGCTACTGAAACCCTAACCTGTATCGGTGTTGCCTTTAACTTGACAAATCTGAAATAGAATCCTTGATTCCGCGACTGATCCAGAATCTGGATCAAGACTCACCCGTAATGGGACGCATCGTCTCCATATTTACCCTGTCAACCCTTGACAGAATCCTGTATGTTTCAAAGAGATCACCTCTCATTCTTCCAAAGTCCAGTGAGTAGATTCCCAACTTATTCAGCCATTGCTTAGAGGATAATCCCTTCAAAACAGGGATCATCCCAATGGATCTTCTCTGAAATGCCTCCAATAAACTGCTCTATTTCATTAACTAAAGTGACCAAATCTGTTCACGTTACTCCACATGTGGTCTCACTTGCCATTTGTTTAGTTGCCCTAAGGTATATACTCCACATTCTTATATTACAAACTCTTTGTAAAAAGGGACAGCATTCCATTCCCTTTCCTGATTCCATGTTGTAACTGTGTGCTAGCTTTCTGTGTTGCCTGCTCATTTTCCCCCAGTCCCTTTGTGGTGCAGCTTTCTACAGTTTTTCCCAAGTTATACTCTATTTGCCAACTTGTTGCCCACGTTTCCTGTGAATATCTCTCTGTAAACTGTTTATAACCTTTTGGATCTTTCCTGTTATGCCTTTTCTAGGAGATTTCCCCCCTCATTATTCGAAACATGTACTGTGAGCACTGGGCAGTGGGAAGCATGCTCAGTTGCTATCTTTCAGGGATACTCTGTTTCATGACTGGGAGGAGCTTGTTGCCCCTTGGTCAGAATGTAGACATCTTCCCCATCAAGGTGCATGAGCCTTTCACACCCCATGTCTTATTGTGGAGGCACAGCGGCAGCACGGAAGGAAAGAAAAGGAAGCAAATCCTGCTCTCTATATCTCATTGAATCTTAGGACATTCTGTCCCATATGCAGTCACATGAAGTTCCAAGGTGGAAACTCATAGAAACCCACATAGATTTGCCCTTGAAGTGCCTGCTGACCTCCACCAGGGGTAATGTGTACAGTCATCCTGGGCCAGGAGGACGGGATTGTATGAGTTTCAAACTTGAACTGACAGTGACGGATTTTATAAACTTGTATTACAGGCAAATATTCAGATGGTAATCTCAGTCATTGTAACGCCAAACTCTGACAGAATTACTCAATACTTCAGGACCTGGATATTCATATTGTGTGAGAGTATTGTGTTCCAGATCAATACCATTTGCTGAATAAAAGTTCTCCTTTGAATCAAACCATCCTCTCAATAGATCTTCCCAAATCTTCAACATGTGTCCTGTAACCCTTGTATAATAAGCTGATGGGTGTAAGGTTTATTATTACAACGTGTAACTTTTGTAAACCGCTTTGTCACAGCTCCCCAAGTTTCCTTTGGTACAAGGAGAACAATCTCAGTTTTTTCAAAACCGCTGATTCCCCAATGTCTGTTTTCTCTCTATAAGGTACACATCAGGGTTGTGTTGGAACATTCTCCACTTGCCTGCATCAGTGCACCCCCCCCCCCCCCCCCAACAATATTAAAGAAAGTGAACATCCTCCAGGGTAAAGTACTGTACCCGAGTGGTTTCCCAACCACCGCCTTCAGCATTCCCTCTCCCAACCCTCGAGGCACAGTGGCATCACTGTGTAAAAGATCAAGTCAGCATTGTCCTACCCGACCATAGGACTGCTGTCTCATTAGAGAGAGATGTCTGGTAGTGGTTAACGTGAATATTACCACAGCGCAGGCAAGGGGAGAGGTTGAAAAGGAGAGTCCATGAATTGTGGTTGATTATTCTTGAAGTGTATTAGCAACACATGTCACGTGAACAATTAATGTTAAAAAAGCCCCACAAATTCTGCAACTAAAATCCCCCATTCCTTGAACCACCCTGGTAAATCTCCTGTGCCCTCTCTCAGGGACCCTGCCACCCTTCACAATGTGTGGGCGATCTGTGGTTCGCACAGACCCAGCTACTCTGAACCCTGTGGGTGATAGCATAGAGCAACAGTTGCACTAAACATCACTGTCTGGAAGAGAGCAAGAGACAGAAATCCCGAAGGCATTTAAAATCTATTTAGGAACACACTTGCAAGGCCAACGCTGACTTTCTATGGGCTCTGTGCTGGAAAATGGGATTAAAATAGTCAGCTGGGAGATTTCTTTACAGCATAAACCCAATGGACCACAAAACCGTTTTCCGTCCTGTAGACCTCGGACGCGTAATATAGGAATATGACAAGCCACAATAGAAACCAGGTCAGAGAAGGTGATATTAGAATAGATGATAGGTGATTGATTAATGTTTTTTGGAGGAAAATGTGACAGAGGTTAAGCGGGACATTGTGGAGCTCTGGATGCAGGAATCTGAAATAAAAATGGGTTATCTTGAAGGCTGGAATTAAAGAAAGGCACATCAGAGATTTGTGAGGGTGGACAAGATGAAAGGTAGAGAGTGTGTTGAGATTGGAGGATGTTGTAGAGATTGAGATGTTTTTGATGCAGAGATAGTGATAGTTCTGAGACTAGAGAGGAATTATAGAGATAAGAATGAGTTGTTAGCTTTCCCAACAATACCTCTTTACTGATAATGATTGTTTCTCTGTCCTCATCTGACATTGCCTCCATAGGCCTGCGACAATGAGACGACACAGATAGTATGTTCCTGTTAAGGCCAAAGCTGGGAGGGGTCGAGAATGCTGCATGACCTGAGAAATTGAGGCTCTGGTCAAGAAAATGAAGGGAGGATATAGCAGGTACACACCACTGGGTTTGAGTAAGTCCCTAGGGGACTATAAGGGCAGTAGGAGTATACTCGCGGGAAACCAGGAGGCAACAAAGGGCACATGAGATAGCTTTGGGAAAAAAGTTTAAGGAGAATCCAAAGAGATTCTACAAATACACTAAAGACAAAAGAATAACTAGGCAGAGAATAGCGACCCTCAAAGATCAACAAGACTGTCTATGGAACAGCAGGAGGTGGGAGAGATTGTATAAGTATTTCATGTCAGTTTTTACTGAAAGGGGATATGTAAGTTAGAGATGTTGGAGAAATAAATAGTGATAACTTGGCAAGTGTACATATTACAGAGCAGTAGGTACTGGATGTCTTCAAACGCATAAAGGTGGATAAATCCCTGGAATCTGATCAGGTGTATCCCAGAACTTTGTGGGTAATTAGGGAAGCTTTTGCTGGGCCTCTCGCTGCAATATTTGTATCATCGATCATCACAAGTGAGGTGCTGGAAGATGGGTGCCATTATTTGAGAAAGGTGGTAAGGAAAAGCCAGGGAACTATAGACCGGTGAGCCTGAAATCAGTGGCAGAGAATTTGTTAGAAGGGATTCTCCGGGACAGGATTTACATGTCATTGGCAAAGCAAGAAATTATTAGGGAGAGTCAGCATGGCTTTTGCATTGAAATCATTAACTTGGACTTGAGAAAGACACAAAGTTTCACATAACACACTGGTTAGCAGGTTCAATACCATAGAATTCTGGCGGAACTAGCTGTTTGGATACGGAATTGGCTGGAAGGTCAAACAGTCATAGATGGACAGCACAGAAACAGAGACCCGTCGGTCCAACCAGTACATGCTGATCAGATATCCCAATGCAATCTAGTCTCCCCTGTCAGCACACGGCCCATATCCTTCCTATTCATACACACATGAAGATGCCTTTTAAATGTTGCAATCGTAATGGCCTCCACCACTTCCTCTGGCAGCTCATTCCATACACGTACCACCCTCTGTGTGAAAACATTGTCTCTCAAGTCTTTTTAAAGTCTTTCCCCATATACCATAAACATGTGCCCTCTATTGCTGGGATCCCCCACGCCAGGGAAAAGACTTTGTCTATTTATCCTATCCATGCACCTCATGTTTTTATATACATAGATAAGATCACCTCTTAGCCTCCGACGCTGCAGGGAATACAGCCCCAGTTTATTCAACCTCAATTCAACCCCCAGCCTAGCTCAAATCCTCCAACGCTGGCAACGTTCTTGTAAATCTTTTCTGAACCCTTTCAAGTTTCACAACATCCTTCCAATAGGAGGGTGACTAGATTTGTACGCAACGTTCCAAAAGTGACCTAACCAATGTCCTGCACAGCTGCAACATGATCTCATAACTCCTCTACTCAATACATTGTCTGATAAAGGCAAGTATACCAAATGCCGCCTTCACTATCCTATCTACCTGCACTCCAAGGCCTCTTTTTCAGTAACCCACCTCAGGACCTTACCATTAAGTGTATATGTCCTGCTAAGACTTGCTTTCCCAAAATGCCACTCCACAGCCCATTCACCCATCTGATCAAGATCCCATTGTACTCTGAGGTAATCTTTTTCACTGTCCACTACACCTCCAGTTTTAGTGTCATCTCACTAACTGTACCTCCTATGTTCACATCTAAGTCATTGATATAAATGACGAAAGTTAGTGGATCCAGCAGTGATCCTTGTAACACTCCACTAGTCTAAGGCCTCCAGACTGAAAAGCAACCCTCCATCACCACCCTCTGTCTTCTGCCTTTGAGCCAGTTCTGTATCCAAATGGTTAGATCTCCCTGTATGCCATGAGCTCTAACCTTGCTGAGCAGTCAGTGTCATAGTGCAGGATGCTTTTTGGACTGGAAGCCTGTGATGAGCAATATGCTGTCAGGCTGGGTACTTGGTCCACTGCTTTTTGCCATTTATATAATTGATTTCTATGTGAATACAGGAGCTATGGTTAGTAGGTTTACAATAGACACCAAAATTGGAGGTGCAATGGATAGCAAAGTTACCTGAAAGTAGAATGAGACTCCGATCAAATGGGCTGAGGAGTGGCAGATGAAGTTTAACTTAGATATCTGTGAGGTTCTGCATTTTGGAAAAGCAAATCAGGGCAGGACTTCTACACTTAATGGGAAGGTCCTGGGGAGTGTTGCAGAACAAAGAGATCTTGGAGTGCAGGTTCATAATTCCTTGAAAGTGGAATCATAGATAGGAAGGGTAGTGAAGAAAGTGTTTGGTGTACTTGCCTTTATTGGTCTGTGCATTGAGTACAGGTGTTGTGATGTCATTTTGCGGCTGTACAGGACATTCATTCAGCCACTTCTGGAATTCTGCTTTCAGACCTGGTCTCCCCGCTATTGGAATGATATTGTGAAACTTGAAAGGATTCAGAAAAGATGCAAAGATGTTGCCAAGGTTGAGGGATTGAGATATAGGGAGAGGCTAAATAGACTGAGGCTGTTTTCACTGCAGAATCGGATGCTGAGAGGTGACCATAGAGGTTGATAAAATCGTGAGGGGCTAGGATAGGGTCAACAGCCAGGGTCTTATTCTTGTTTAGGTGAGTCCAAAACTAGAAAGCACAGGCGTGAGGGAAAAGATTGAAAAGGGATATTGAGGACAAAGTTTCAAGCTGAACGTGGCACGTGTATGGAATGAGCTGCCATAGAAAGTGTGGAGGCCGGTACAGTTACAACATTTCAAAGGCATCTCATTGGATATGTGATTGGGAAAGGTTTATAAGGCTATGGGCCAAGGGCTGGCATATGGGACGAGATTAATTTAGGATATCTGGTCGGCATGGACAAGTTGAACTGAAGGGTCTGTTTCTGTGCTGTACATCTCTATTGCACTAATAAATTAAAATTAAGATAGGTTTCTCTTTTATGGAGAGTTAGCAGAAGGTCAGATAATTCTCCTTGGAACTGAGGAGGTTAAGCAGTGATTTCGACCAGGAGTTGATTTGTTTCCGGGGTATTTCATTTACAGAGAGAAAGAGTGAGAATTTTTTAACGTCACAATTTTTCGTAACTATTTTCAGGTAACTGGCAAATAATGCAAAGAAAAATGTGAAGATTATTTTGCACACTAAATTCTGAGCATCTGCAACAGTTTGACCGACAGCTGGATGCAGATTCAGTAGTTATTGTCAAAACAAATTTGAAATTTAACATTTTTAAGGAAGGATTTGGAGGGGTCTGTCCAAATGGGAGGTGAGTTGGGACTGACTGGCACCATCTCCAGAGGGAGAGAGTACAGCCCCAATTGGCTGAATAGCCTCCAGTCCCTGTGCTCTGTGATACTGACCCATTCACTGTGAATGATGAAGCTCATCACAGGGCAGAGCCGTAGAGATGTACAGCATGAAAATACACCCTTTGGTTAAACTCGTCCATGCTGATCAGATATCCCAACCTAATCTATACCCATTTGCCAACACTTGGCCCATATCACTCTACACCCTTCCTATTCATATACCCATCCAGATGCCAAATGGTTTAATTGTACCAACATCCTCCACTTCCTGACAGAAGATTCCATACACGCACCAACCTCAGTGGTGAAAAAAAATTGCCCCTCAGATCCATTTTAAATTCTTCCCCTCTCATCTTAAACCTATGCCCTCTCATTCTGGACTCCCCGACCCCAGGGAAATGACCTTGTCTATTTATCCTACCCAGGCCCCTCATGGTTTTATAAACCTCTATGAGGTTACCTCTCAGCCTCTGATGCACCTGGGAGGATCCCACCACTCAGGTCACAATGGGGCCTGGCTGATTGACACAGCTTCAAACCAATAGGAGAGTTGGCATGATCCTCCAGCCAATGGGAGTGAATGAGGGGTGGGTCCAGCAGGCCAACGCATGACCATCAGCTTTGCAGGCGCAGTGTCACTGTGAGGGGGCACTGAATGTGAAGGAGCGGGAGAGACAGCAGATACTGGGAGAGAGATGGAGTTAATGTGGACTGGGAAGGTTGATAAACACTGTTTCAGTCTGCTGGACCTGAATTAGATACTCCGGGTAAATTAGAACCAAAAGAACTTCGGATGCTGTAAATCACACACAACAACCAGAAGGTTCTGGAAATGCTCAGCAGATCTGGCAGCATCTGTGAAAAGAAATCAGTTCGCATTTTCGATCCAGTGACGCTTCCTCAGGAACTGATGTTACTGAGAAAAAAAGTCTGTTTTTATGCAGAAGGTAGGGGTTAAGGAGTAAATGATAAGTGGGGATAGAGTCCAAAGAGAGAGATAAGAGCGGTTGGACAAAGGAGTGAATAACGATCTAACGGGGGGAGGGTGAATAGCTGTTTATGGGGACTGTTAGTGGCTAACCATAGGTAGTGTGTAATGGCAGGCTATGTTGTAATAAGGCCTGGTATATGGGGTCAGGGGCAAAGACACTAGGATGTGGGAGAGTTCAGGACCTAAAATTATTTAATTTGATGTTCAAGCCAGAGGATTGCAGGGTTCCCGAGTGGGAGATGAGGTGGTGTTCTTCCAGTTTGTGTTGAAGTGTGGCGCTGGAAAAGCACAGCACGTCAGGCAGCATGCAAGGAGCAGGGGAATTGACGTATTGGGCATGTCAGCACTTCATCAGAAATGTGGGTGGTGGAATATGGCTGAGAGATAAATAGGGAGGGGTGTTTGGGGTTGGGGGAAGGGAGCTAGGGAGGCAATAGGTAGTTGTAGATGGAGGGTAGTTGTGAGAGGGTGGAATGAACAATTGGGAAGGAAGATGGGCAGGTGGGACTGTTCAAGAGGCCAGTGCCGAGTTGGAGGGTTGAATCTGAGATAGGTTGGGGAGTGGGAGATGAGGAAATCTTGATGCTGTGTGGTTGAAAGTTCCCAAGGTGGAAGATGAGGTGTTCTTCCTCCAAGTGTCGGGTGGCTCGGATTTGGGATGGAGGACTTGCATGTCCTTGGCAGTGTTGTGGCGGAGGGGGTGAGGGGGTAGCCGAAGTGGTCGGCCACAGTGCGGTGGGGTTGGTTGGTGCATGTGTCCCAGAAATTTTCCCTGAAATATTCCACAATTTGGCGTCCTGAGAGCAAGTGACACAATAGGTGAGGTGTTTGGGTGGGCAGGGAAATCTCTGCTGGATGTGGGAGAATCCAGTGGTGCCTTGGATGGAGGTGAGGGGAAGGTGTGGGCACAGGTTCTCCACCTCTTGCAATAGCAAGCGAAGGTGCTTGGACTGGAGGGTGGGTTGGTGGGGACCGTGGATCTAACGTGGAAGTCACAGAAGGTATGATCTCTGTGGAATGCTGAAAGGGGTGGGGAGGGAAATATATCTCAGGTGGTGGGATCTGATGGTGGAAAGAGCAAAGGATGATGCGTTGTATCTGGGTGGAAGGTGAAGATGGTGGGATTCCATCTTTGCATTTGGAGGGGTGGGGTTCAAGGGCAGTGGTGTGGGAAATGGAGGAGATACACTGGAGGGCATTGTTGACCACATGTGAGGGGAAATTGCAGTCCTTGAAATAGGAAGCCATTTGGGTATGTTCTGAAGTGTTCTTCCAGCTTGCATCAAGCTTCACTGGAACACTGCAGTAAGCATGAGACAGAGATGTTGGACAGGGAACATTCTTGTGTGTTAAAGAGCATGCAACTGGAAGCTCAGGGTCTTTTTTGCAGGAACAATGTAGATCATCAGCCACCATTTCCACCACCGCCACTGAGATGCTAGAAGGTTCCTGTCTCCTCCATTAACAGCTTTCCACCTTCCCACTCCTTTATCTTTCCTAATGTTCCTGTGTCTCTTTGGGCTCTGTCCCCACCTATAATTTACTCTATAACCCTTATCTCCTGTAGTCCAAAGATCTATAGGTTAGGTGAATTGGCCCAGCTAAGTTTACCGTAGTGTTCGGGGATGTGCATTAGTTCGGGGAAATGGAGAGTAATAGAATAGGAGAATGGGTCTGGGTGGGATAAACTTCGGAGGGTGGGTCTGGAATTGTTGGGCCAAAGGGCCTGTTTCCTGAAGGGATTCTAATTTTCCCAGCTGTCATCGGTTCTGAGGAAGGGTCACTGGACCCGCGATAACCGATAGTGTGTGCAGGAGGCGGAAAGGGGACAGTGGCAGCAGGAACCGGATGAAATGTATCAGTGTAGACTGGGAGGGTTTAGTTACACTCTGTGCAGGTCGTTAGTCTGAATTAGAAACTCTTGGTCCCACGTTTGCAGCAAAGGAGAAGATGGCTTGGGCCTCAGGCAATGAGAGGTCCTGGGTTCTGGCCACCATCTTTATGTGGGGCAAGGTACAGCAAGGAGCATGAACGTGTCCTCTTCCTGGGTGGGGGCGGGGTGATTTGAAGAGGAGCATTTACACATCAAACACATACCGAGAGAAGTGTTTGTCTTCACGATTCATCTTGCACTGACTGTGAGCTTTGTTTTGTGAATTCATTTTATAGGATATTAATTGAGAATAATTGAGACTGGGATCTCAAAAAACAAGTTTCTACAGTCAGCTGAGTCATCAGGATCTGAATATCATTGACATTTAACTGTGGAACGAGAAAGGTTTGTCTGTTCTGTCTGTGGGAAAATATCTTCAATATTTTTGTCAAGCCAAAAGCAGAAAGATGTTCAAGTTCATAGTTGGATCACCCTTGGGGTATGTGTTCAATTCTTGGCCCTGTAGCTGTGGAAGGAGGTATTGGCTTGAGAGGGAGCACAGATTTATCCAAATTACACCTCGTCTTTTTGCAGGAACTGTCAGATTTAGTCTCGATCATCCACTTTATAATGTTAATCTGTAAACTCCCTCCTTCCAATTCTCTGCAAATTTCTCATTGAATTTCCTTGTGGATTCAAATTCCAGCACCATTTCAGGTGGAACGCTCCAGATTCTGACAACTGTCTGTTCATTTAGAAACTGTTGAGGTCCATTTTGACTCTGGGATTACAAAGGGCTGAATTGAAAGATGATTTGCTGTTCCTAAGCTCCCATTGTGTTGTATTGGAACAGGACAGGAGGCTGAGGGCAGTGTCGGTGTGAGCAGACAATGAAAATGACAGGGCTGCACTGTGAGGGCTGCTTGGCTCAATGAGAGTGTTTTGGAGTTGGGTGTAAATAGTGAGGTGAGACAGGGAGAAGGTGAAGCTGAAACTCAGTTTTAGTTCAGGCCTTTCAGAAATTCACAGTCCCAATGGGAATAGCCAATTTGTCAGTGATACCTGTGGAGTATTTAAGTTTTTAAAGTATGACATATCAGCTTAAGTAAAGATCTTTTTTGTTATTGTAATGGACATGTTTGAAGTGAAGGAAGGTTACTCACTCATTTAAATTCTCTTAATGGGAGTAACTAGATGAATGTAGAGAGATGTTGTGACAGGAGGCCTCAGACCCGTGGTGTGCTCCTCTTGTACAATGTGGGAAATATGGTCCGCTTTCAGTGTCCCTGATGGCTATGTGTGCAGTAAGGGTTCCCATCTGCAGCTCCTGGGAAACTGCTTTTCAGAGCTGGAGCTGGGAGTGGACTCACTGTGGAGCATCTGCAATACTGAGAATGTTATGGACAGCACGTTTAGTGAGTTAGTCACACTGCAGGTGAGGGTTACACAGGCAGAAAGGGAATGGGTGAACATCAGATCAAGTAAAAGGCTCAGGAAGTGAGTACAGGAGTCCCCCGTTGTTATCCCCTTCTCATACAGATACTGTATACAGCTTGGGATTCTGTAAGGGCGGGAATGGGTGGGGTGGCTTCTCGGGAAATTAGCATCAGCCAGGTTCATGACACCACAGAGCTCTGCTCAGAACAAGAGGACTGAGTGTGGCAGGGCTATCATTACAGGGGATTCAATAATCAGGGGTACAGCCAGGCACTTCTGTGCCCACAGACATGAATCCAGGATGGTATGTAATGTCCCTGGTGCCAAGATCCATGATATCATGGAGTGGCTGCAGGACATTCCGGAGCTGGAGGGGAAACAGGCCGTGGTTGTGCAACACACAGATACCAAGGACATCGCTAAACAGAGGGATGAGGGCCTGAAAGCTGGACTTAGGGAGAGCAGAGATGCATTAAAATGTAGCTCCTGAAATGTAATAATGTCAGACTTATTCTCAGTGCCATGTGCTAATGAGAGCATGAATGAGAAGGGAGATCAGCTGGATGTGTGGCTGGGGAAATGGTGTACCAGAGAAGGGTTTTGATTCTTCAGGCACTGGGATTGTTTCTGGGTTAGGTGGGACCTATACCATCCTGACCGGTTACCCCGGGCAGGGCTGAGACAAATCTGGTGGGGGCTTTTGCCAGTTCTGTTGGTGAGTTTGTAACTAGTCTGGCAGGGGGATGGCAACTAAAGTGTAGGCTTAGAGGGTCAGATTCAGGACAGGGAATGGGAGGTAGAATATTAGTGATGTAGTTAGCGGCTCAGAAAGCCAAAGGAAAGGAGGATTAAACGAAGATTGAGTCCCTCTTCAGCCATCAGTCCTGACATCCCAGGAAGGTGAGTCAACAAAATTTGGAGCTGTTTACATGTCTATGACTCTGTGTGCTTCAGGAAAATGGTGGAAACCTGCAATAAAAACAAAAAGCGCTGGAGATCCTCAGCAAGTCTGTCATCATCTGAAATGGTGACAGATGCAGGAAACATTGCAGCCTTAAAGAAGTGTTTAGATGATCACACCAAGCACTACAATATCGGTTACACGCTGAGTACCAGAACGTGGGACTAGAATAAATAGGTGCTTGATGACCAGCATGAATACGATGGGGCTGGAAAGGTGAAGTTTCGGGTCAGGGCTATTTATCAAGACTGACAAAAGGTCCCGACCCAAAACATCAACCTTCCTGCTCCTCTGATGCTGTCTGATCTGCTGCACCTCCCCAGGTCCACATTGTACAGACTCTGACTTCCGGCATCTGCAGTCCTTAACGATCTGCACATCCCAGGACTCATCTGGTGATTCTCCTTTACACTCTCTCAATAACCAGGAGAACCTTCCTAGGAAAAGGGGAACAAAGGTGTATACAGTACTCCAGGTGTGGTCTCACCAAGGCCCTTCCAGAAAGGGATCCCTGTCCCCATCTTATCCATAATCATCAAGCACACATGCCTGGTGTGATCATCTAAACACTTCTTCAAGGCTGCAATGTTTCCTGTATCTGTCACCATTTCAGATACTGCCAGACCTGCTGAGGATCTTCAGCGCTTTCTGTTTTCTCTGTTATAGAGTATTGAGAAATTCAAATTGAACTTCATGTTACTGGATCCGTGCTGATCTGAATATCATTGACCTTTTCATCTGGATGGGAAGGTGGTGCATTCTGTCCGTGGACGAATATTTCAAATGTCTGTGTGACTGGAAAAAAGTACTGAGACAGCGAAGTCCATGTTAGCGTGGAGACTGTGGAGAGAGATTTCATTGGTTTTCGAAAGTCTAAACAATCATGGCACATTTCCCTGGAACAGGTAAGCCACAGATTGGTTTTGGATGAGTAGAATTAACCATGAAACCAGAAAGACAAAAGGATTCCTGCATCATGGAAAAAGTTGTGAAAATGGGATTGTTGTAATGGAGTGAATTATCGATCATTGATTGTAATCCATTGGCGTTGTCACATCGGTTCCAGCGCCGTGGGGAAACACAGGAAATTTGATGAATGCAGTGTAGTTTCAGTTATTCAACAGGAAAGTTGAAGAAGAAATTTACAAAGATGATGCCAGGTCTCAGGGGTCTGAGGTACAGGGAGAGGTTGGACAAGTGAGGACGATTTTGTTTAGAGCAGAGGAAACCGAAGGGGGAATATTTTGTAGAAGTGTATAAGACCATGAGAGGCATGGGTAAGGTGAATGCACTCGGTCTTTTTCGCAGGGACTCAAGGATTGGAGGGCATCAGGTTAAAGTTAGAGGAGAAAGAATACATGGGAACCTGAGGGGCAACTGTTCTACACAAAGGTGGTATGTATATGGAATTAGCTGCCAGTGGAAGTGGTTGAGGTGGGTATATTAGCAACACATAAAAGACATTTGGACAAATACATGGATAGGAAAGTTTCAGAAGCAGATGGGCCAAGTGCAGGAAAATGGGGTTAGCGTGGATGGACATTCTGATTCGCATGGGCCAGTTTGGGCCAAAGGGCCTGTCTCTGCTGCAGGACGCTATAACTCTAAGTGCATTTGCTATTTCTCCCCCTAACTCTGTTGGTATCCCGGGATGTATTCCATCGGGGCAAGGAGACTTGTTTACCTTTTGCTCCATTAGCTTGCCCAGTTCTAACTCTTTCATGATAATGATTGTTTCTTGGTCCTCACCTTCCTCAGTCTCCTTATCAATTACTGGCATGTTGACGAGCGGTGTCCCACAGGGTTCGGTGCTGGGGCCACAGCTGTTCGCATTATATATTAATGATTTGGATGAGGGAACCGGGGGCATTCTAGCGAAGTTTGCCGATGATACAAAGTTAGGTAGACAGGCAGGTAGTACTGAGGAAGTGGGGAGGCTACAGAAGGATCTAGACAGGTTGGGAGAGTGGTCCAGGAAATGGCTGATGGAATTTAACGTGAGCAAGTGCGAGGTCTTGCACTTTGGCAAAAAGAATATAGGAATGGACTACTTTCTAAATGGTGAGAAACTTAATAAAGCCAAAGCACAAAGGGATCTGGGAGTGCTAGTCGAGGATTCTCTAAAGGTAAACAGGCAGGTTGAGTCTGTGATTAAGAAAGTGAATGCAATGTTGTCTCTTATCTCAAGAGGGTTGGAATATAAAAGCAGAGATGTACTACTAAGACTTTATAAAGCTCTGGTTAGGCCCCATTTGGAGTACTGTGTCCAGTTTTGGTCCCCACACCTCAGGAAGGACATACTGGCACTGGAACGTGTCCAGCGGAGATTCACACGGATGATCCCTGGAATGACAGGTCTAGCATATGAGGAACGGCTAAGGATACTGGGATTGTATTCGTTGGAGTTTAGAAGATTAAGGGGAGATCTAATAGAGACGTACAAAATAATACATGGCTTTGAAAAGGTGGATGCTAGAAAATTATTTCTGTTAGGCGAGGAGACTAGGACCCGTGGACACAGCCTTAGAATTAGAGGGGGTCATTTCAGAACGGAAATGCGGAGACATTTCTTCAGCCAGAGAGTGGTGGGCCTGTGGAATTCATTGCCACGGAGTGCAGTGGAAGCCGGTACGCTAAATGTCTTCAAGGCCGAGATTGATAGGTTCTTGTTGTCTAGAGGAATTAAGGGCTACGGGGAGAACGCTGGCAAGTGAAGCTGAAATGCGCATCAGCCATGATTGAATGGCGGAGTGGACTCGATGGGCCGAATGGCCTTACTTCCACTCCTATGTCTTATGGTCTTATGGTCTTATGTTCTTCGTGTCTGGATTAGTGGTGCTGGAAGAGCACAGCAGTTCAGGCAGCAACCAAGTAGCTTCAAAATCGACATTTCAGGCAAAAGCCCTTCATCAGGATGTTCTTTGTATCCTCCACTGTGAAGACTGACTGCTGTGTACTCATATTCCTGAACTCTGCTGGATAGGAATAACTCGGCACAGAACTCTGAGAGGTCTTCTTTGAGTCTTTATTGATGAGACACGGCAGCTCCCTGGATAGTGTACATGCAAAACGCCTTCAGGCAGCATCAGGTAACTCCCCGCCTGTCCGATGTATGGCTCCCCTTCTTATACATTTTGTGGTTTGTGACTTTGAATACAGACTGTCTCGCAATATCATCTCCATGGCAACGGCAGTTCAAAAGTCTAGTTCAGTTCAGCACTTTGTGATTAAACCACACACCCCTCCCCCACACCCCCGTGGCTCCCTCAAGTACCTGACAGGCACTTCAGTTTCCGTGGGGCTGTCTGTCGGGATGGTGATGTGCAGGAGCCGGGTTTGGGGTGGGGTGGACAAAGTTAAAAACCACACATCACCAGGTTATAGTCCAACAGGTTTATTTGGAAGTACAAGCTTTTGGGGTGTGCTGTGATTTTTACTTTGATCAGGATTATCTCTATGGTAACAGTTAAGTGCTTCAACAATTACAGAGGCCATATGTTCCCCAAACAATAGGTTTCCCTCTAGCAGTGTAAACTGCTATTCTGTCCCTGGGGATAGTTACTCATCACTTTTTATCCCCAATTCCATCATGCTTTCTGTTGATCTTTGAAGTTTTTCCAATCTCCGAATTTATCCTTGGTCTTTGCCAGTTTGTATGCCTTCTACTTCAATTTCATAGACTCCCTTATTTCCTTAGACATGGCAGATTACTCCTTTTCCTACAGTCCTTCCTTTTCACTGATATATACTTTTGCTGAGAAATTTGAAAAATTACTTTGATAGTCCTCCACTGTCTGTCAACTGTCCCACAGTAAAGTCTTACTTGCAATCTGCATTAGCCAACTCCTGCCTCATCCTATTGTCGTCTCCTTTGTTGAAGCACAGTATCTTGGGATTGGATTTAATTTCCTGCTTTCCATCTGTGCTCTAAATTCAACCAGACTTATGACAAGTCTTTTTAACAGATTACGAGGGGAGCAATGTTTCCTGGGTGTTTTGGATTTCATTGTCAGCGACCTTGGCTTTGTAATAAAGTACAGGATAGATATTCACAACAGAGTATTCTGGACGCTATGAATGTATTACACAGTCTAAAACCATAAATCACTGTCTCCCCTCAGTTTAAAATTGCAAAATCATTATCTCCACACTTCCTCACTACCTAAGTTTGGAACGCTAATCCACCTGACTATCCTGCTGTTTCTGCAAATCTCCTTTGGTGAAGATGGTGAGTTTTGGATTCAGCTTTCCAGTTATTACCGTAAGAAGATAAGCACTGGGCACAGGAGAGGCAATGCAGCCCTTCGAACCTGCTCCACCATTTAATACGGTGATGATTGAGTTCACCTCGGTCACACCTGGATTTTCCCGCCTGCTCTCTCTCACCCTTCAGTTCATTGCAAATTCAACATCTGTATCTCTTCATTAAATTTGCTCGTGTCTTGGCATCCACCGCATTTTGAATAGGAAATTCCACAGATTCACAACACATCGGGACAAGTACATTCTTCTTGATGAGACTAGAATAGAGTCCCTATAGTGCAGAAACGGGGTATTCATCCATCGAGTCCACACCGACCCTATGATGACCATCCCATTCAGACCCACCCATTCCCTGTAACCCTGCATTTCCCGTGGCTAATTGCCTAACCAGCACATGCATGGACCCTGTGAGCAATTTGGCATGACCAATCCACCTAACCTGCACATCTTTGGACTGTGGGAGGAAACTGGAGCACCGAACAAAACCATGCAGACATGGGGAGAATGTGTAAACTCCACACAGTTGCCTAACACTGGAATCAAACCCGGGTCCCTGACGCTACGAGGCAGCAGTGCTAGCCACTGAGCCACCTCTGCTTAAAATCTGCTGCCCATTATTAACCTCCCCACCCCGCAATTGGCTGAATGTATATTCCTTACGTCAGAAATCGAGGTGTCGAAGCGGATGTCTCAGTAAATCCCAGTGACAGCCCACATGTCCTGTGTGTCTGAATAGATATCTTATATACAACATCTTCCAGCCCACACTTTCTTTCACTTTCCAGGGACAGGTCTCCAGAGGCTTCATGGGGACTACAACTCCCACAATCCCTGAGGCAGGGGCCAAGTGTGTGGGGAGACCCAGCACTACATGTACAGAATGTGGGCTGGTTTTGGAGCATGTTCTTTAGGGTAACTAGCGGAAAGCATTTCACACTGTGATTGGCAGGAGAAGGGACGCATCTGCCTATAGTGTTGATCAGTTGGGGGGGGTAGTCGAAGTGTCACTACGCCTAGATGGGACCAAGTTCCATTCGCAACTTGTCATAACACTGGGAATTGACCAATGGGAAACAAGGAAGAATCTGACCCATTTTCCCAGACTGAAGGTTCCTCTTCTGTCCAGGATCTGCCATCTCCCTTTCTGTTTCCTTTTGTTTCATTCTGCTGTTACATTATAGACTTGCAGCAACTGAAGGGAAAGGAAGTGAACCCAGAAAGGGTGCAGAGTCTAAACAGTGACGGGAAGTGGTGGCATGAATCTGTTTATCAGTAATGCTATGAGAATGGGGAAGGTGTACATTAGGGGGTAGCAGAGTCAGAATGTGGGAGAGAGTAAGTGGGCTGGAGGGTTACAGCTTTGGGGGAAGAAAGGGGAAATGGGTATTCCAGAGAAACTAGAATTGTCTGTTCTGAATTTCTAATCTGTACATACTCCTTTATACAGGGTGTGAGATAGTGAAGATTTGCAGACTGAAATCTCAAAATCACGTGCAGATAGTGATTAAGTTAAACAACATTTGAAGAACCAAAGATGGAGAATCACTCGGGCAAAATCCTGCAACACTCTCCCTCCCAGCATTGTCGGTCTATCTGCGCCAAATGGACTGTGAAATGGCACAAGACAGCAGCTCACTATCATCTTCTCAAGGGTAACGAGAGATGGGGAATAAATGCTGGCTGAGCTAGTGATGCCCATATCCTGGAAACGGTTTCTATCTCTAGTTGCTGAACCCCAGTTGATGTTACTGCAGGATGATGAGGGATGCTGAGTGCATCCTCCAGGAGGCAGCACCATCACATTACCCCTGCCTACACCCACACAGTAACACCACAACGTCACTGAAACAAAAGGCAGTGAAGCCAAAGGAGGACTTAGATATAGTTCTTCGAGGTAAAGTCACGAAAGGGGATTGGAACACAGCAGGAACAGGAGACTGAGCTGGATGGTCAGCTGTTTCCCATTGAATGGTGGAGCAGGATTGAAAGACTGAATGGCCTCCTGCTGCTATCTCCCAGGTATGTATATAGCCATGGAGCCCGGGTAGGAAGGAGTGGGCAGGGATTCTCCAGGAGATTGCACTTTCACAACAGTTTTTGGTGAGGGATGGTGTGATGGATTTTATTTAACATTTATCTTGAACACAAGGTTTGTAAATTTTGGCTTTAAAATGTGGTAAAAGCTTTTTGCACCACAAATAAAATTAAAGAAAATAAATTGAACTGTCTAAATATAACAGTTGTAAAGCTTTCAAACTCCTGTAAAACAAAATCCTGTCTCTTCCCAGACACCATCACTTTCGAGTTACTCAAACTCCAGGGAAATATTCCCTCCCTGTCTGAACCTTTGGTTTGATTTAATAGCTTTTCAGTTCTCGTTCTGTTAGCTGTGAAGCGTTCTTTTTCCCCATTTTTCCGACCCAGAAATGTGAGCACAGCAACATTCCCACCATCAAAATCATCATTATGCCATTTTGCTTTTGGTTAACCTATAATCTCCAGCAGTGCAAAAGTGAGGACTGCAGATGCTGGAAACCAGAGCCGAGATTAGAGTGGTGCTGGAAAAGGCCTTTTGCCAAAACATTGATTTTCCAGCTCCTCCGATCCTGCCTGACCTGCTGTGCTTTTCCAGCACCACTTTAATCGAGAAATATCACCAGCAGTAAACCAATTGAATATTTCCAAACAAAGCCCATTACGCACCAAACAAACCATTGCAAGTGACAGAGTGAGAAGGACTAAATCAAAGTTGAGTTGTGGGGAGGGGATCTGCGGTGGAGATAAAGTACTGTATCCTCTACAGTGCCCACCTCTATCTAAAGGCATCGAGAGCGTTGATCCATACTAGATGCTCCTTCTCCAAGGATACCCTGCTGTGTAGCCTTTATCCTCAATCATTGAATAAAATCCCTACAGTGTGGAAGGAGAGCATTGGCCCATCAAACCCCACCGACCATCTGAAGAACATCACGCCCAGAGCACTCTATCACTCTAACCCTGCATTTCCCATGGCTGATCCACCTAGTCTGCACAATCCTGGATACTGTGGACAAGTTAGCACGACTGATCCACCTGACCTGCACATCTTTGGGCTGTGGAAGGAAACTGGAGTACCTCAGGGGGACCCACACTATCCTGGGGAGAATGTGGGACCTCCACACAGGCCGTTGACCAAGGCTGGACTCCAACCTTGTGCCTGATGCTGTGAAGCAGCCGTGCTACAGTCACAATTTAAATCAAAACAGATGATCCCTGCTCATTGTCACATTGCTGCTTGTGGAGACTTACTGCCCAGAGAGACATCCTGAGGTTCAGAGAGTGGCAATGTAAGTTCAGTCAACTCCAGCCCAATTAATGTGGTTAACAACCACAACAACAATTCTCCAACAGTGTCATCATGTACAAGGTGCAGTCCTATCTCTGATGGACAGTAACTGCAGAATCTGAGTCCTATAGTGATGTGTGAACTCTACCCCACACGGAGCAGGGGGATGACCACTTCCCTGGGAACACTCACTGGGCTCTCAATCGTGTTGAGGACGCAACAAATCCCTTGTCACACAGAGAGGTGAACAGCTCCTACCCAGAGTGAACCCGATGGAGTCTCGGAGGCAGGATGAATCACTGAATCCCTTCTCCCACACTAAGCACCTAAATGGCCTCTCCCCTGTGTGGGCTCCTTGAGGTCTCAGCAGGAGGGATGAATCACTGAATCCCTTCTACCACACTGACCACCTGAATGGCCTCTTCCCCATGTGTGGGCTCACTGGGTACTCCGCTGGTGCTGCAATTGAGTGAATCTCCCTCCACACTGGGAGCAAGTGAATGATCTTTTCCCCAGAGTGAGCTCGCTGGTGTTTCAGCAGGTCAGACGACTGAGTGATTCCTTGCCCCCACACTGAGCAGGTGAATGGCCTCTCCCCAGTGGGATTGCATTAATTTCTCCGCTGGTGAGAGATTTGAATGAATCCTTTCTCACACATGGAGCAGGTGAAGGGTCTAAATCCACTGTGCCATCTCTGGTGCCTCAGCAGATTGTAAGATCGAGTAAATCCCTTCCCATACGTGGGGCAGGTGAACGGCCTCTCCGCAGTGTGACTGTGTTCGTGACTGTCCTGCTGGGAGGGGTAAGTGAATTCCTAATTCTGATTGAGTACGTCCTCCTGTTTTCTCAGTTATTATTGACAATCTCATTCCCCTCGCACCAGAACCTATTCCAGTGTAACAGAAACAGCAGAATGGTTAGCTGCAACTGGTCTCCTGACTGATCACTGGACACGAATGGTTCACTCTCCACAGATGCTGCCAGACCTACTGAATTTTTCAAGCAATTTCTGATTTTGTTTCTGATGTCCCAGCATTTGCAGATGTTTAGGTTTCCAATACTCATCTTGTCTGTTGCAGAGGAGTTTATTGATGAAATTAGAGAGGTTTGAAAGTTGTACGTTAGGTCACACATCAGCTATGATCATCATGAATGGCAGAGCAGAGTTGAGGGGCTGAATGGCCTCCTCCTGTTCCAATGAAAGTTATCCATCGGCAGCTTGTGGTAACATTTCCCCTTCTGCTCACTTCACCTCCATGTCGAACACACTGTTACTGACTGAACAAACCTCCTGTGTTTGAACTAAACCTGCTCACGTTCAATGGCTCCCTCTCCTGCCACCCAGATTTAACTCTCATCATGGAATGCTGTCTTATATTACTGTGGGAATGCCACAAGGACTAGTCCCTGGAGTCTGTATCCCCTGGGATCCACAATCACCATTTATTTCCTTCTTCCTCTTTCATTCTGACATTGAACTCTCGGTTTCAATTCATTCTCCTGTCATGCTCTTCAACGTGCCCATGTGGTTGGACTAGAGGCAACTGGGATTTAATGAAGGGAAGTGGGGATTAGGCGGAAGCACGAGGAGTGGCGACAGCAAAGACAGTTCTCATTGTAATGGCAGAGTTTCTCCGTGACCCAGTGAGTGGCGAGACATCTGAGTTTGTGGGGAAAGACATTCAATCAGGGATTTGGTAAGACACACAGACATTGACCTGTCCATCTGATTGTTAACTCAGATAGATAGAAAGAAAGATGCACATTTAGATAGCACCTTTGATGATCTAGTGCAATGAAACATGCTTCCAACCCAATGATTTCAACCACAAATCTCTGACAACACTGACTCAAAGCTTTCTACTTGTACCAGGCTGTTTCTGAGCCGCCTCTTTTCTTGAGAAAAGCGTTTTGAGCTATTCAGCCTTTCCTGGTGATTATAACCGCTATGTTCCTGTAAGATTTGTGACGGAACCTTTACTTTCCTGTTCCTTGTGAGTGATGAAAGGAGCAGAAACAGTTCCTGACCTGTGAGGGGTTTTGTTTGGAGTATTTATATTTACAAATCCATTCCCACCCTCACATACAGTGTGAAATTGATGTAAAACTGAAGGAAATGAGTGAGTGAGCACCCACAGAATCATATGTGTGAGTTGAATGAATCTGGCATTAGGAAAATGGGACAACACTCGCAACACTAGTAAGAATCACAGAATCCAGTGGGTGCAGAAAGAGTCTATTCAGCCCATCATGTCTGCAATGACCTGCTCACCCACCCTACCCCCATAACCCCAGATTAACCATGGCTAGCCCAACCCACATAAATTGCACACTGCAGCCATGTTAGCATGGCCAATCCAGTAACATTACACATCTGTGGGAGGGTCACAAATTACATCCAAATGCTCGGAATTGTGGATGAAGGTTCACAAATACTTGACTGACACAAATGCTCTGCTTTTCAAAATAAAATCAGGGGGAAACTGCAACCAGAAAGATTTCTGATTATCTCAGGAGAAAGAGAATTCCAAACTCGTACCATTGACCCGGGGGCGCAGTGATAGTTACAGAGGTCTGGGACCCATCAGAAATGTAACAGGTTGTGAGCAAGGTGGAGATGAGACAAGGACATCGACAGTCTGTCACACTGGGGAAGGCAGGGGAGATTAAATAGCAGAAATGGTCGCCCCCCAAGGTCACAGGGGGTAGAAATAGGACTGGGAAAGAAACAAGGAAACAAGGTGTGCAGCTGTCAAAGAAATATGTTAAAAACAGATTATAAAAGCATAGAGGGCAGAGTACAGTCTGAAATTGTTGCTCTCAATGGTGAGTACAAAAAGCTGTAAAGCCTGGGGAGCTTACAGCCAACACATACTCAGGATTGGCCAAGTGGCCTCCAACTGTGCTGTAACTTTCTGATATTTTTTTTTTCTGACATTTGTAGTTACAGTCTGATGACGCCAGTAACTTTTCAAATTGGACTGGAGTTTAATATTCTGGAGGAGTGTCAAATAAATCACATTGATCACATTCTGCAGATCTTAGTCCATTACCCTGCATGCTCCAGCATTTCAGTTACATCAATGACCCCTGCCGGTGGGACAGGACGTACAGGGATAGTGACGATGGTGTCTAGGACATTGTAAGCTATGATTCTGTGCGTATGATTGTGTCAGCTTGTTGCTTCACTAGTCTGCGTTCCAGCTCACCCAATAAGATGTTAGCAGGGTGAGACACTACAGTTGGAGCTCCTCTTCTCGCCAGTTCCTTTCATTTCTCCTTTTTAAAAATTCCTTTCTCTCTCACTCTCCACTTTTCAGACTCTGACTGAAGTTTCTCAACATTGAATCATGACAATTTTTTTTTAAAAGAACATGTCTCTACAAGAAAATCAATGGAGGAAAATATATTATTCTTGCATCAACTGCATTTTTAAACGAAAGCAATCCTGTTCAATAAACACTGTCTCATTTTTTCCTTCAATTCTATCAAGCGAGCTATTATATTTGATCCCTCAGTTTACTGATCTTAATAAATATCCAATCAATTTCAGAACAACATTCTGACAAAGTATTGAACCAATTTATCTGTTTAGGCTTTAGCATTAGTTATTAAGTCATTATCATTACAATAATTGCATAATAATTGGTCTGGGTAAAACGTATACTGAGGTTCACAATTTAATTTATTGACTGTTTGAAAAATGGTACAGTATATCCTTTTTTCAGGATTCTAACAGTAATTATTAAAGAATTTACATGACAATAATTATTATATGTTTTAGTTTATCTTGCTAACAACTACAGTGAAGTTTATATTTGAATTTAATCCAATCTTCCCTAGTACCTATACAGAAATATAATAAATCATTTTATTTCCAATCAACACACTTACAAAAGAATTCATTATTTCTGATGCAACACGCACTGTTAAAAATATGACTTTTGTTCATTTGAATGATCTGTGTAATCCCAGACTTATAAATTTAGAAAAACCTAATTACTTTTCCTTGCAGCAATTCCTGTTCATTTTTGCAGATAACACAGTCAAATAGCAAGATGAAATTTATCATTATTTGTAAGTATGCTAATACAATTTTGCAAATCTATATGTTTCTAATATATAAATGTTCATTTCCATCCATAGAATATAGAACAGTACAGCACAGTACGGGCCCTTTGGCCACGATGTTGTTCCGACCTTTTATCCCACTCTAACATCATACTAACCAACATGCCCTTCATTTACTATCATTCATGTGCCTATCCAAGAATTGCTTAGATGTCCCTGATGGATCTGAATCTACTACCATCACTGGCAGTGCATTCCACGCACCCACCACTATCTATAAAGAAACTATCTCTGACATCTCCCCACAACTTCCCCCATTCACCTTAAAATTATGCCATTTTGTGGGGAAAAGTCTTTCATTATCCATTCTATCTATGCCTCTCATCATCTTACACAAAGCTATCAAATAAACTCTCATCCTCTTTCACTGCAATGACCAAAGCCCCAGCTCCCTCAACCTTTCTTCATAAGACATGCCTTCCAGTCCAGGCAACATCTTGATAAATCTCATCTACACCTTCTCTAAAGCATCCGCATCCAATGTGTAATGAGGTGATCAGAACCGAACACAATATTCCAAGAGTAGTCTCACCAGGGATCCATAGAGTTGCAACATAACATCGTGGCTCTTAAACTCAATCTCCCTGTTAATGAAAGCCAACACACCATGCACCACGTTAATAACCCTATCATCTTGGATGTCAGGTATGAGGGATCTATGGACGTGGACCCCACGATCCCACTGTTCCTCCATATTGTAAAGAATCCTGTATTTTAAATTGAAAATATGCATTCAAATTTGAAATTCCAAAATGAATAACTTCACATTTTCCCAGGTTGAACTCCATCTGCCACTTCTCAGCCCAGCTCTGCATCCTGTCAATGTCCTCTAGCAACCGACAAAAGCCCTCCACACTATCCACAACTCCACCAACCCTCGTGTCATTGGCAAACCTCCTAACTCACCCTTCCACTTCATCATCCAAGTCATTTGTAAAAATCACAAAGAGCAGAGGTCCCAGAACTAATCCCTTCGGAACACCATTGGTCACCGTGCTCCAAGCTGAAAACTATCTATGTAATCTCACCCTGTCTTCTATGGGCCAGCAAATTTATTATCTAACCAGGCAGGTTTTCCTGTATCCCATGCCTCATTACTTTCTAAATGAGCCTACCATGGGGAACCTTATCAAACACCTTGCTAAAATCCATATACACCACATCCACTACTCTGTCCTCACCAATGTGCTTGTCACATCCTCAAATAATTCAATAAGGCTTGTGAGGCATAACCTGCCACTCACAAAGCCATGCTGGCCATTTCTAATCAATCTATACTTTTCCAAATAATCATCAATCCTGTCTCTCAGAATCCTCTCCAATAATTTGCCCACAATTGATGTAAGACTGACTCATCGATGATTCCCAGGATTATCTCAATTGCCATTCTTGAATAAGTGAATAACTTTTGCCACCCTCCAATCATCTGGTATGACTCCAGTGGACAGTGAGGATGCAAAGATCATTGCCAAAACACAGTAATCTCTTGCCTCCCTTTCCATAACAACCTATGTTATATCCTTTCTGGACCAAGGGACTTATCTATCCCCATGACTTTTCAATATTTTCAGCACATTCTCAGAGTTAACATCAACCTGTTCGACCATATCAGCCTGTTTCATGCTGTCCTCACAAAAACAAGGTCCCACTCACTCGTGAATACTGAAGCAAAGTACTCATTAAAGACCTCCCCTACCCCCTCTGACTCCTGGCACAAGTTTGCTTCACTATAAGGGGTATAAATGTGGAATTATGTCTCAGCACTGAATTAATGTAAACATATTGCAGTGTGAAGTCACTCGATTACTTTGAATATTGAACTGTATTTTAACTGAGAAAACACAGTTGAATTGATTTGATTATATTTCAATTCATGCTAATGTTTATTGTATTGCGAACCACAATAAGAGTTTCCTTTTTACCTATATGAAACTTACTTAAAATTCATCGCACATTTATGTTCAGAAAATAGAATCTGCTTGTTCCTTCCTTTTTCAATGACTGTTCACTTTGAAATTGTGAAAGTCGTACATTGTTGAAAGGAAGGGAAATTGTCTTCAGCTGAATATTCACATTGAATGACTGATGCATTTTTAAATCAAAGTACAATGATCACTCGGTTTTGTCAATTTGTCTTTCAAAGAATTGTCATGAGATTCCTGTTTATTTAAGACTCTCATTCATTTATTCTATTGTTATTGTAAAATATTGTTTAATTTCCAGTCCATTACACACAGAAATGACATAATTAATTCCCTTTCAAATTATTGCAATAAACAGCTGATTAATTTTCATTTGAGAAACCACATTAAACATAATATTGCAGTCCTGCCGTCCTGAGTGGGAACATTATGAAAGGAGCTTGTGGAGCTGTGGCAGTGTCTCTATTACTAGACCCGAGGGAAGGTTTCAAATTACACCTTCAATAGAAATATATTAAGAGCTGCTCTGAATGTTGATTAGAGAGTACCTAACCACAGACTGAGTTGCTTTTCAATCCAGCATTAGATCTGCTTTTATCTATTATATCAATAATCAAAAAATCTGATACTTATCTGAGTCAGGTTACCAAGCAATATGTGTTGGAAAAATCGCTTTAGCCACTTAGCTTTTATATCTGTCTCTGTTTTCTCTAACTGAAAGAAATCTGAAGAGGATTTTCACTTTTACGAAAAAAGGGGAGATGTTTCCCACATGAATTAATGCTTCTTCGATTTACGCCTTTTCAACTTATGAAAAGTTTCATAATAATGCTTTACTTTCGAATAGTGGGGATACCTTTATCTAATTTTGTCGTTTATAAGTTCCTGGAGAATATTTGAAAATGTTGCAGAATTAAAGATTACGATGTCTAAGTAATGAGATTGATCTTTTTTGTTGCAAAGGGGCAAGTCCAAACAATTGAAACACATTAAACATTATTATATCATAGTATAAATTTGAAATAAAGTTGATATCTTCTTCAGTAAACTAACAAATGCTACCACCTATTACTTGTCAGTCAGCTGATTACCTACTTTGTAACTAAATGTTGTGGTTCATCTCAATATTACTCTGTTCTTTGATCAAAGTGAACTTGTAATTGTTGTTCAGTTTATGAATTGTCAGAAATTTGTTTTTATTTTTCCATTCACCTGTTCATTTTGACCGTAAGATTGAAATGATTTGGAAATATTGGAGTTTGTTCATTTAAAAATAAGGTTTGCACATCTCTCACATATCTCATTTCTTGTATTATGATTCAAGAATGTTTTCTGGTGGAATTCAAGTAAATATCAAACATTTGTTCACTTCAAATAAGGTCTTTAACACCTAGTCATCAATCTGTTGTTAATGTTCCAGCTGTTACATTGACATTGATTAGGTACTCATTCAGAGAGATCAACTGACAATTATGAACTATTTGCAGGATTATTGAATTGAAAGAGAGATACAGACGGGCAAGCATTTTTTTGGAAGGAATTGCTTTTTCATTTGAATGTGTAGACTGTTCAAGAATTATATATCGCCTTCCTATGGTTTTCTTGTCGAGAATGCAAATTTATAGTTCATGTGAATTTTAATGTGTTCTGTATTTTGAGATTTGTGCCAGATTTAAGAAGAAAAGGAGAAGCAATTAACATGAAAGCTTTAGTGAATAGAAAGCCAAGTAAAATAAATTGACAGAGGCAACTTTTAGTATAATCTCTGAACATTCAGTCAAATATTTCTAATGTCAAGAGTGTGGCACTGGAAAAGCACAGCAGGTCAGGCAGCATTCGAGGAGAAGCAGAATCAAAGTTTTGGGCATAAGCCCTTCATCAGGAACTTTTTCTGACGGTGGCCTAATGTCCGGAAGGTCGATACTCCTGCTCTTTGGATGTGCCTGCCCTTTTCTATTGCCACATTCTTGGCTCTGATCTTCAGCTTCAGCTTTCCTCACTTTCTCCAAATGTGTTTAATGAACATGAACTGAAAAGGTTCGCATCAGCAGTTGAACAAAACCAAATTAACACATTTTTTGCAATATTTATAGAGAAAACTTGTTTGAGAACATGCAACAAATCAGATCGAACAACCGCTCTTGCCATTAGAACCCTTGGCCATTCATAATAAAAAATAACCATGCTTTGAACAACCAGTATGGTGTATAACTACTGAACTGAAATACCAGATGGACAACGAATGCATTTATTGGAAGAAATGTTAACGAGATCCTTACTGTGATAGTGGGGATTGATCTCAGAAACAATAAGATATTTACTGTGATTATTCCACTGAACAGTAATTAGATGGTCATGAAGATCTTTGTGTGGCTTTATGTGCAGTGTTTTGTTTAAACATTGATTTCAGTAACATTGAGATATTTTACAAGATTGACAATTGACTGTTAAAGATAAGTTTTAAATGCAACATTTTAAAATAAATGTCAGTTTTGTTTAGCGAAACACAATTCAAATTATATGGAATCCCTACTGTGTGGAATCAGGCCATTTGACCCAACAAGTGGGCGGCACGGTGGCACAGTGGTTAGCACTGCTGCCTCACAGCGCCGGAGACCCGGGTTCAATTCCCGCCTCAGGCGACTGACTGTGTGGAGTCTGTACGTTCTCCCCATGTCTGCGTGGGTCTCCTCCGGGTGCTCCGGTTTCCTCCCACAGTCCAAAGATGTGCAGGTTAGGTGAATTGGCCATGCTAAATTGCCCGTAGTGTTAGGTAAGGGGTAGGGGTAGAGGTAGAGGTAGAGGTAGAGGTAGAGGTAGAGGTAGAGGTCACCTCGGCGGGGCGGTGTGGACTTGGTGGGCCAAAGGGCCTGTTTCCACACTGTAAGTAATCTAATCTAATCTAATCTAATCTAAAAAGGCTGCACTGACGATCCAAAGAATAATCCACGCAGCACCATTCTGCTCTCAGTTTACTGGACGATTACCCCTGACTGATGCACATAACCGACACATCCCTGAACAGAACGTGCAGTTTAGCATGGCCAATTTACCTAATCTGCACATTTTTGAATTGTGGGAGAAAACCAGAACATGCATACTCCGCACAAGCATGTGACCGAGGATGGAATCAAACCCAAGTGCATAACTCTGTAAGACACAAGTGCTAACCACTGATCCTCTGTTCTCAATGCCCAGCCCCCATGCAAATAAGTGAGAGACGTGCAAAACAAAAAGTAAAAATCCCTAACAATAATTAGAAAATTAATATGATCAAAGGACACAACAATATTCAGGTGAATTGCATTGTTTAATAACAAATTTGGGAATGAGCTAACTAAGAATAATGGGAAGTGACATTTGTTTCTTTCACTGATGAAGAAATTGATTTGCTTTTCATCTTTGCAACACTGCAGAATAACGATTTATGTGCCTGAAATGTTTGAATTAAGGTCTTTCCAATAACAAAATCAGTACAATCTCATCGACTTCTTCATCCTTAAAACTCAAACATTCTTAATTACTTTCCAGGAATTTAGAACCAGCAGGATTAGTTAATTTGGTTTCTTTGGAACTCAAAGAGAATAAACAACAGATTCTTTGAATTAGTCATTCAATGCGATTATTCAGCAGAAGACAACATCCCTTCTTTGCAAAAATGCTCAATTTCGAAAAATTCAAAATGCATTGTCATTGTTTAATGAGACAATACAGAGCTGTTAATTCTTTTTCATTGGACTTAACAAAACGCAGGAATTTTACATGATTTTGTAGCAGGAAAAATACTTAAATCTTATTGTGATTAGAAATACAATAAATGTTTGCATTGAAGTGAAATATATTTAAATGAATTCAACTATGTTTCCGCGGGTAAAATAAGAATTAATATTAACAATGATTGAGAGATTGTACACGACAATATATTTAATTATTCATGTAAAGAGCCATAATTCCACATTTATGGCAAATACTGGATTGAATAATTTTTAAGTATGAGCAACAACTGAATATAAAATGTGATCAATGAATTTAGGAATAATGAGAAATCTCGTTTTGCTATGTGACTGAGGAATATGTGCAAACAAACAGGAATTATTGCAGTGAAAAGTAATTGCAGGTCTGTGAATTTAAAGTCTGTGATTATGGAGATCATTCAAATCAGCAAACATTAGACATTCACAATTAATGTTGGATGGGAAGTCCTTGGATCCATTGTGGGATACTTGACGTGAAAATAAAGCTTCATATTGCAGTGTTGGTACTCAGAAACAATTGGTTAAATTAAAATGTGAATCTCACTTTACTTGTTCAAAAGATTTTCTTAAATAATTGTGTAATTATTATCATGGCAATGACTTGATAATTAATGTTGTACTATGAGCAATGAAAATGATTCAATATTTCAAAAACACTTTGCTGTGATGTTGATTGGATATTTATTAAAATTGGTAAATTGTGGAATAAAATATGAATTGAAGAACAAATGAGCCAATCAGTGATTATAGAACATTTTTTTCTTTCCTTATTAAAAAATGCAGGTAACACAAGAAATATGAATTTCTATCACTTGGTTTCCTCATAGGGACACGTTATTTCAACTTAGATGATTAATTTTATGATCAGAGTACAGACATTTGTGTCAGAATTTGAAAGAAATTTGATAGATAATGAAAGTGAGCATGAAAGTGAACAAACGATGCAGTCAATGACATTTGGTACATAAAGGAATTATAATAATTGTCATTATTGTACAATGACGAATAATGTTGGAATAGAAAAGACAAAAAGAATCATCATGTTCAAAGCAGTTCTTTTCTTACAATTAACTGAAACCAATAATCATTTTGCAGAACACGTGATTTGAAAAAAAAAGTCATTTAATGTATTATATAAACCGAAGACTACTTCCATTTTGCAAAAATGGAGACTTTCACAAATTCAAAATTTAGGTTTGCTGAATTATACAACAAAAATGGTTGTAATTTGAAATATCGTTTGCACACAAATTTAAAATAAGTAAACTTAAAGAATATTAGAATGACAAACGTTTGTTGTTTGCATGATTGTATTACAGTCAATATCCGTGATAAAGTAGAAGCATTGTTTTAAGCAACATAAATCATCTTTAACTACGACTGAACTGAAATAGAAGATATCAATTGCACTTGTTGCATGGATTAGTAAATAAATGCTTACTGTTTCTGGATTAGTGGTGCTGGAGGAGCACAGCAGTTCAGGCAGCATCAAAAGAGCTTCGAAATCGATGTTTCGGACAAAAGCCAAAAAAATCAGTAAACATCGATGAAACATCGGGCTTTTGCCTGAAACATCGATTTCGAAGCTCTTTGGATGCTGCCTGAACTGCTGTGCTCTTCCAGCACCACGAATCCAGAATCTGGTTTCCTCCATCTGCAGTCATTGTTTTACCTCGATGTTGACTGTTGTCATTGGTTTCAGGAGCAATAAGGTACTTACTCAGGTTATTCAACTGAACAATAATCAGATAGTGATGAAAGTCTTTGTGTTGCTTTATTTGTATTGTTTAGTGTGAACATTGGGTTCGCTAAAATTGAGATATTTGCATGAATTAGGAACAGAGTGATAATTGGGTGCGAATGATCTGATTTAAAATCAGGCAGTTTTTCATATTTACGAGGATTGTTGAGTGAAACATTCTTAAACCATCATGCAATCAATGGGATAAGTGAGAGATATGCAAATCCAACTTTCAAATGAACACACCCTGATATTTTCACACCATTTCAATGTCACATTCAATACAAATAGGTGACTGGAAAGCTAAAAACAAATCTCACACAATTCATAAACTGACCAGGAATTAAAAATTGATAAATAATAGCAAGTGACATTTGTTTATTTTTCTGAAGAAGTAATTGATCTTTTCTCATATTTATAGCACTGGAACATAAAATTCTATGTGTTATTTTAACTAAGATCTACAGAACAAGAGAAAATTAAAGACTATCATACTTCGTATATTTCAGTTTTATGACTGCAACATTCTCAAATATTTTCCAAGGAATATTGATTGAGTGGAATTAGATACATCTTGCTATTTGTGACCAGAAGAAAGTATATAGCAGTTACTGTGATTATTGGAATGGACGATGATACCTTCAAATAATCTACTGATATTGTGATTGGATATACAGTAAGTGTCAGCATCGAAGTAAATTCTAATCAAATCAATTCAAAAATATTTTCAAGTTAAAAGTAAATACAATATTCACAATGACTGAGTGACTGTACATTGCAATGTCCTTGCAGTATTTATTGTATGGAAGAATAATTCCACATTTATATCCCTTACTGGATTGCACAATTATTGTATATAATATATATTAGCAACAAAGGGATTTTAAAAATCATATTCATTAAATTGAGAATAATGAGATATCGCATCTTGATGTTAGACTGAGTAATATTAGAAATCAAGAGTAATATTGCAGGGAAAAGGAATTGGAGCTCTCTGAATTTCAACGACTGAGATCATTATTATCATTCAAATGAGCAAAAATCAGATACTTACAAAGAATTTTGCAAGGGATATTATTGGTCGTTTTGTATTTGCAATGGCCTGAACAAATTGGTATTCATATGGTTGCATTGACAATAAGAAATAATGAATGAAATTTTAAAAACACTGCATTTTTACAATGTCTAAGTTAAATTGCTGTGTAATTATTGTAATTCATAATTGCTTTTGGAATCCTGACAGATAAGTTGACTTAATATTTTGAAAGCACTTTGTTCTGATGTTGATTGGATATTCATTAAGATTAAGAAACTGAAAATTAAAGCATAAAACTTAGCTGTATGATCTGAAAAGAATCATTCAGTGATAATTGTTAAAAATTGATTTTGTTCAATAATGCAGGCAACGTAAGAGTTACATGCTTTCTTCCAGCAGTTTTCTTGAAGAGTCATGTCAATTTTATTAATGTAACTTTTATCACAATAAATGCTTCGACATTTATTTCAGAATTAGGAGGAAACGAATTAGGCCATGAAAGTGACTATTACTGTGAACAAAAGGTAGAGTCAATGACATTTCGTCCAGAAAGGAATTCTCATAATTGGGTGAGCATTTGTCATTGACGACTAACATGAAATGAAAAGGAAAATTGTCAACATCTCCAAGCAATGTTTTTCTTAAAATGAACTAAAAATGAAAAATCATTTTGGAGGACACATGATTGGAAAAAAAAGGAAACAATCATTTAATGTGACATTTGAGCTGAATACTAGTTCCCGTTTCCCCATTGTCGTCTTTACCATAATTTAAAATTTAGTGTTAGTTCAACTAAAGAGCAAATGGATATTCCCCCATTGTTTTCTTGTCTACCAAAAAAAATGCAAATGTAAAGCAATTTTATCATGAAAATAACATTGATCAAAATGTAATCATTTCACACACGACAAATGTTTGTATTGAATTGAAATGTCATCACAGCTGCAGAAGTGTTTTTCCCTGACAGGGAATGAAGCCTCAGGAGGCAGGCTGAGCTCAGACATGTGGAAAATGTTTACTCATGCAACAATCAGTTAATGAAGGGATCGTCCCCCGAGGCCAATCTCGGAAGGGAGATCCATGACACACTGTAACATGTACAGTAAAAAGCTGCATTTTTATGCACATATATTGTGACAGCCCTCTCCTCCTCATCCAGACACTCAAACCAAACACATAATCTCAGATGGGCATCCTAATAGACAGTCCCAGAGTCTTATCATCTCATGTTGTTTAACAGGTACTATAATCTCCAGGCCTTGGGATCTTTCCACGCATTTCATTCAGTCAGATTCCTCGGGCCTCTCAGGATGCCTTATCTGGTGTGACATTTTGAATTCTACTATATTTTTTTTACTTTACCAAAGTCAATTACTCCTCATATTGTTCACTGCCCTAATTATTTATGTACAAAGAAATACAAACGACAGTTAGTTTTAACTTACTTGCTTTAAGATTAGTAATATGACTTGTGTTATAAAATTCGTTATATTGTGTAAAATTAAACAGCTACTCTCACTGTCAGGACTTTATAATTAATAGGCAGTGAACATCATATCTTGAAGCTAATTCCTAAAACTAGCTAACTGCACATCTAAGTCTGAATACTTTTCTCTAATGCTTTTTAACAGACATTGGTTACATGTATCTAACTTATGTTGCAAATTACCCCTATGATTCTCAAGAATCTGCAATTAGAACCTTTGTTTAATGTTCTGAGTAACTTTAAAATAATAACTATTTCTGACAAACAAACTCTTCTGTTGTCGTGATAGCTGCTTAGTGAGTTAACTGGGCTGCACCCTGCAGCTGCTGGTTATTCATTTACTGGGACAACTATCCTTTCATTTATGAAGATCAGGATTGGTCATTTGTCTGTATGCTATCTGGAATTCTGTCATCCTGGTGTTGGAGTAGGTCCATTGCTAGTGGGTTATTTTTAAATTAAAGGCTGGAAGAGACTGTTAATCTTGTTTATCACACCTCTGACACCTTGTGTTTTAGTTTGAAGGTAGGCTGCCTCTTTTTGATTGTCAGGCATTTTGTATGAGCCAATATGGACCATTCTGTTCTAGATGGGGACAGGCCGCACCCACAACAGAAAATCAACAAAGACTCAAGTATTATAATAAAAATCACCATTCGCTACCAATGGTATCTAGAAAGTGCAATACGTTTCCATCACTGAGCCTTAATTTCACACTTAAAGCTGGATATAATGGATTTGATCAATTATTAAATATTAGATATAAGCAACAATTAGTCTTAAAAATCATTTCATAGAAAACTTAAAAATGATTAGAAATCTCATACAGCTGCCAGTAATGTGTAAAAATGAACAGTATTTATTGGAGTACAAAACAATCAGATGTCTGTTAATATGTAAGACGGAATATTAATCCAATGATTTCTGTGAACATTCAAAGGAGAAAAAACAGATATTATCTGTGAATGTTGAATGGGGAATCATTAGTTAGTTTGTGGCTGTGCTGACCTGGAATAAGAGAACTATTATTTTTTTGTAATATTGGCACTAAGACATAATGGGTTAAATTAAAATGGGAATTTGATGATGTTTGTTATGAAACCTAAACTGAATTGCTGTGTGATTTTTGGAGAGACAATAAATTATTAATTAATTTTAGAATTCTGGCAAGGTAAATGAATCAATATTTCCAAATGCGTTTGCTCTGATGTTGATTAATAATTTATTAAGATCAATCAAGTGAGAATTATAATGCTGGCATGATGGTTTGAAAACACATTAGACATTCAGTGAACATTGGTCAGAACTGGTTTGTCATTCAAAATTCTCAGATCTTCAAGAATTCTACAATTGGTGTCTCTGCTTTCCTTCTGGAGAAATATAATATATAATACGAACAAGTTATGTATTATATTTAATTCATGCAATTTTTCATATCATCAATATTTAGACATTTGATTCAGAATTACAAAGAAAATAAGACAATAAGGAACTTTTTCACAGAAACACACAGTCAACAGCTTTTGTCAAGGTATATGTTTCAATATTGTCTCTGAACAAACAGGTGAATAATTTAATGGGGATCTGTTCACAATGTAATGAACCACAATTGTATTTTTTTATCAGAACTATTGGATTGGAAACCTTTCAGAAAACTTGCCTGTCGTCAGGACTTATAGACAATAGACAATAGGTGCAGGAGTAGGCCATTCAGCCCTTCGAGCCTGCACCACCGTTCAATATGATCATGGCTGATCATTCCTAATCAATATCCTCTTCCTGCTTTATCTCCATAACCCTTGATTCCACTATCTTTGAGAGCTCTATCCAACTCTTTCTTAAATGAATCCAGAGACTGGGCCTCCACTGCCCTCTGGGGCAGAGCATTCCACACAGCCACCACTCTCTGGGTGAAGAAGCTTCTCCTCATCTCTGTCCTAAATGGTCTACCCCGTATTTTTAAGCTGTGTCCTCTGGTTCAGCACTCACCCATCAGCTGAAACATGTTTCCTGCTGCCAGAGTGTCCAATCCTTTCATAATCCTATATGTCTCAATCAGATCCCCTCTCAGTCTTCTAAACTCAAGTGTGTACAAGCCCAGTCACTTCAGTCTTTCAGTGTAAAGTAATCCCGCCATTCCAGGAATTGATCTCGTGAACCTACGCTGCACTCCCTCAATAGCCAGAATGTCTTTCCTCAAATTTGGAGACCAGAACTGCACACAGTACTCCAGGTGTGGTCTCACCAGGGCCCTGTCCAGCTGCAGAAGCACCTCTTTGCTTCTATACTCAATTCCTCTTGTTATGAAGGCCAGCATGCTATTAGCCTTCTTCGCTACCTGCTGTACCTGCATGCTTGCCTTCATTGACTGGTGTACAAGAACACCAAGATCTCTCTGTACTGCCCCTTTACCTAAATGGATTCCATTGAGGTAGTAATCTGCCTTCCTGTTCTTGCCACCAAAGCGGATAACCAAACATTTATCCACATTAAACTGCATCTGCCATACATCTGCCCACTCACTTAACTTGTCCAGGTCTCTAACATCCTCATCACATTTCACATTGCCACCCAGCTTTGTATCAACAGCAAATTTGCTAATGTTATTGCTGATACCATCTTCTATATCATTAACATATATTGTAAAAAGCTGCCGTCCCAGCACGGATCCCTGAGGTACCCCACTGGTCACTGCCTGCCATTCCGAAATGGAGCCGTTTATCACTACCCTGTGTTTCCTATCAGCCAACCAATTTTCAATCCAATCTAGTACTTTGCCCCCAATACCATGCGCCCTAATTTTACTCACTAACCTCCTGTGTGGGATTTTATCAAAAGCTTTCTGAAAGTACAGGTACACTACATCTACTGGATCTCCCTCGTCCATCTTCAGAGTTACATCATCAAAAAATTCAAGAAGATTCGTCAAGCATGATTTCCCCTTCATAAATCCATGCTGACTCTGTCCGATCGTGTTACAACTATCCAGATGTGCCGTAATTTCATCCTTTATAATAGACTCCAGCATCTTTCCCACCACTGAGGTCAGACTAACTGGTCTATAATTACCTGCTTTCTCTCTCCCACCTTTCTTAAAAAGTGGTATAACATTAGCCACCCTCCAATCCTCAGGAACCGACCCTGAATCTATCGAACTCTGGAAAATAATCACCAATGCATCCATGATTTCCCGAGCCACCTCCTTCAGTACCCTTTCCCGAGCCACCTCCTTCAGTACCCTTCATCTCAATACATGTTAAGATTAGCATCTTCAGCCATAAGTCATAAACTGTCATCATTGGTCTGGGAAAGATATAGTGTGTAAATTATAATAAGGTGTTTCGTACATATGTTTGGATCTGATGAGAGCATGATGATTGCTGTGATAATTGATCCTGAGAACAATAAGGTACTTACAAAGAGGTTTTCACCGAACAGTAATTAGGTGGCCTTGAAGACCATTACGAGTACTTCGATTTCAATAATGTTAAGCTGATTTCCATGATTTGGGAAATGTTTCATAACATTTTACCAGACTTCTGGATTCACCCTTAGAAACGCATTTTATAAAAGAGAGTTTGTTTTTGAGCCTGTTGGATTTGATTTATTGGTGTGAATATAAAAGGCAGTATAGATAAGGGTGTGGGGTTGATTGTACGGTAGATATGGTTTATTTGAATTTTCAGAAGCATTTGTGCAAGCTTCAATACGGGATAAAGAATAACTTGGTAAAGAGTAGGGTCACTTAGAGATCAATAAGGTCACCAAAGTGTGGAACCAGAGGAGATGGGTGAGATCTTAAACAAATAAAATGTCTTGTCAGTATTTACTCTGGAGAAAGACATGGAAGCTCGGGAACTTTGGGAAATAAGTTGCGATATCTTAGAAAAAATCCTTAACAGAGAAGAGAAACTGCTGAAATATGAAGGTCGATCAACTCTCAGTAGCTCATTAGGTCGATCCAAGGTTATTATGGGAAGCAAGGGAAGCGATTGCAGTATCCCTCGCAGAGATATTTGTATTATCAACACACACAGTGAGGTATCGGAAGGCTGGAGGGCGGCTTATGTTGTTACAACAATTAAGGGCTGAAGGGAAAGCCAGGAAATTACAGCCCCGTGAGCCCAGTGATTGGGAATTTGTTGGAGGAGATTCTGAGAGAAAGGAGCTACATATATTTGGAAAGGCAAAGGCTGATTAGAGATAGTCAGCATGGCTTTGTGAGTGGAAAGCCATGTTTCAGAAACCGGATTGACTCTCAGAGGAGGTGGCAAGGAGATAGATGAAGGTAGAACAGTCAACATTGTCCACATGGACTTCAGCAAAGCATTTCACAAGGTTCCAAGGGATGTGGAACATCTAGTCAAGAGAAAGAACGACGCTTACATAAGATTGAGGACGCAAGGATCGTTAGACCTCGATAGGGTTATATGCGGGCTCCACGATGGCTCAGTGGTTAGCACGGTTGCCTTACAGCACCAGGGAACCGATTTCAATGTCAGTCCCGGGCACCTCTCTGTGTGGAGTTTACACGTTCTCCCCATGTCTGCGTGGGGTTCCTCCAGGTGCTCCAGTTTCCACCCTCGTCCAAAGATGTGCAGATTAGGTGAATCAGCCATGCTAAATGACCCACAGTGTTCAGGGATGTGTAGGATTGACACGTTAGTCAGGGTAAATGGGGAGTAATAGGTGGGGGAATAGTATTGGGGGGATGCTTTTCAGAGTGTCCGTATGGACTGTCTGAAGAACATCCTGCCAAAATCTATTCCCCCACCTATGTAGTTGTTGGGCCAAATGAATTGCTTCCACACTCTGGGGACTCACTGAATATAGCCAGGAAGGAACTGAAGAATGGACTTCAGACAGCTAGAATGGGACATGAAAAAGCTTTGTTGGGAAGGATTAAGAAAAGCCATAAGGCACTCTCCACTTATGGGACGAGCAAGAGGATGGTCAGAGTGAGGGTAGGGCCGATCAGGGATAGTGGAGGGAACTTGTGCCTGGAGTCACAGGAGGTAGGGGAAGTCCTTAATGCATACTGTGCTTCAGTATTCACTACTGAGAGGGACCTTTTTATTTGTGAGCACAGCCTGAAAAGGATTGATTTATGTGAACAGGTTGATGTTAAGAAGGAGGATGTGCAGAGAATTGTGTAAAACATAAAGATAGATAAGTCTATTGGACCAAACGGGATATGCCCAAAGTTACTTCATGAAGAGAAGGAACGGACTGCTGCGCCTTTGGCGATGACCTTTGCACCCGCATTGTCCACCGGGGTCGTACCAGATGATTGGAGGGTAGCAAATGTTACTCCCTTGTTCAAGAAAGGGAATAGGGATAATCCTGGGAATTACAGACCTCACTTTCTTATGTCTGTGGTGTGCAGCTAATTGGAGAGGATTCTGAGAGAGCGGATTTATGACTCTGTAGAAAACCATAGTTTGATTAGAGATAGTCAGAATTTCTTTGTAAGGGACAGGTCATGCCTCACAAAATTTATTGAATCCTTCGAGAATGAGACAAAATACCTTTATGTCTCATTCAGAAAGTACAGAGGCATGGGATACAGGGAAACCTGTCTGTCTGGATACAGAATTCCTGGCTCATAGAAGACAGAGGGTGATGATAGATGGGAAGCATTCAACATGGAGCTTGGTGACCAGTGGTGTTCTGCAGGGATCGGTTGCAGGACCTTTGCTCTTGGTGAGTTTTTTTATAAACGACTTGGATGTGGTTGTGGAAGAATGGGTTAGTAATTTTGCCAATACATGGAGATTGCTGGAGTGGTGGATAGTGTGGAGGTCGGTTATAGGTTGCAGCAGGATACTGACAGGATGTGGAGATGGGCTGAGAAGTGGCAGATGGAGTTCAATCTGGAAAAGTGTGATATGATTCATTTTGGAAGGTCGAACATGAATGCAGAATACAGGGTTAATGGCAGAATACTTGGTAGTGTTGTGGAACAGAGATCGTGGGTTCCACGTCCATCGATCCGACAACGTTGCCACCCAAGCTGATAGGTTTGTTGAGAAGGAATATGTTGTGTTGGCTTTCAATTGCTGGGGGATTGGGTTTTGAAGCCGTGAGGTTATGCTGTGTGGAACAGAGAGATCTTGGGTTCCACGTCCATCTATCGCTCAAAGTTGCCAGTAAAGCTGATAGGGTTGTTAAGAAGGAATATGTTGTGTTGGCTTTCACTTGCAGGGGGATTGGGTTTTCAAGCCGTGACTTTATGCTGCAGCTCTATAGAGCCATGGTTAGACCCCACTTGGGATATTGTGTTCAGTTCTAGTCCCCTATTAGAGGAAGGCAGTGGAAGCTTTAGGGGGGTAAATTGGAGATTTACCAGAATTCTGCCTCTGCTGGAGAGCATGTCTTATGAAGAAAGGTTAAGGGAGGTAAGGCTTTTCTAATTGGAGTGATGAAGGGTGAGGGACGACTTGGTAACGCTGAACAAGATGAGGTGAGGCATAGAGTGAATAGTGAGATACTTCTTTATAATATCGCAAAAGTGGCTATTATGAGTGGGCATAAATAATTTTTAGGTGATTTGGTGGATGGTTAACGAGATTTCAGAGATAGGTTCTTTGCACAGAGAGAGGTGGGTAGGTGAAATGCACTGCCAGCGGTGGTAGGAGAGTCAGATACATTAGGGACATTTAATAGACTCTTGGATAGACACATGGATGGCAGTAAAATGAAGGGTATGTTGGATAGTTTGATCTTACAGTCGGATAAAAGATTGGCATTGCATCATGGCTGTGGGGACTTGTGTTCTACGTTCCGTATGGTGAACTGGGTTATAAGATCAGATCAGAGAAAAAGGATAAGACATTCAGGAGGAGCGAGTCAACTGGATACAAACTTGGCATGATGGTCGGAGATAGAGGGTGATGGGAGACATGTTGTTTTTCTGACTGGATGCATGTGACCAGCGGTGTTGTGGGTGCACAGTTGTTTGTCATTTGGATAAATGGTTTGGATGGGAATATTGGTTTCCTGGTATGTCTGTTTTTTTTTGGGTGACACTGAAATTGGTGGTAAAGTGGACAGTGCAGAAGGTTATCTATGATACAACAGGATGAACAGTACTGCTTGGATAGTGCGCTGAAGAATAGCAGATGGAGTTTAATTAGATAAATGTGAAGTGTTCCATTTTGGTGAAACAAGCCAGGGCGGGACTTATACAGGTAATGTTCGGGCCCTGGGTAGTGTTGTCAATCAGTGACCCAGGGATGCAGGTACACAGTTCTTTGAAAGTGGTGTCACAGGTAGACAGGCTTTGAAGCAGGCATTTGGGATGGTTATCTTCATTGGGCAGAGTAATGAGAGTAGGAGTTGGGATGTTATGTTGTGTCTGCACAAGGCATTGGTGCGACCACCATGAAACCATTATTGATCAATAGGAAGAACTGATCTGGTTCGCTTACCTCCTTTTGGGAAGAATATCAAATATTCTAACCAGGTCTGGCTAATATGTGAAGACAGACCCACAGCAATATGGCTGACTCTGAGCTGCCCTCTGAGTAATTAGCAGTGGGGACATACAATGCTGGTCCAGGCAGTGACACCCACATCCCTTGAACGAATAAATAAAAATGCATATATCCCTCCCTACCTCTGCAAACTCCTCCAACGGCATCAATCCATACTGGCTTTGTAAGCCCGTTCAGGTCCTGACCACTCTCTGCAACATTCTCATCACCTCTAGTACCTTCACGTCTCCCTGTTCCTTTTGTGACATTAAACCCTGATAGTGATTCCCCTTCCTACTGCCCTCCCCCTGCTAGCAGACACTTCGCAATCCCTTTAAAATGTACGCCTAAAACACTCTCTCACTTCAGGATTTTAAGTAATTTTTGGTGATCTTCTCAGCCTGATAATCTAATATAATCCATTTCTTCCCGAGTGAGGGACGGGTGGGAATTCCTTGCTGAGGTTTTGTCTGTTTCAATGGAGTATACTTTTGTTGAGTGAATTACACTGTTCCTTCAAATGTTTTCCACTGTTCATTTACAGACACATATTTCAGTTTGTTTATCCTGTTTACCTTGGTCAGTTCTCCTCTCAAACTCATGCAATTGGCTCTTTTCGTTTCTGGGTGTAACTTGCCCTTTCAGTGATTCACTTTAAAGCTTTATATTTAGTTAAACTGCACTTTACCAAATTTCCCAGAGGATCTCTCCAGGTGACATTACTCATTCACTAAGGTTCATCACACAACGATCGCTCTAAGATAATTCCATCCCTCGCCAGTTGCACATTGTGTTATTCAAAGAAACACTGAAAAAGATCTTTCAGAACTTCTCTTCCAATATCACTGTTGTCAGTGTGACTCTCCCAGATTATGCGAATGTTGATGTTTCCCAAAATTAACAATACCTTTGTTTAAAAATTCAAATGAATTCCTGCAGTGATGAGCAATGAAATGCTGTTCTGTGGCTAAAACTGTTCTGCTGCTTGTGTCCTTGGCAAGTAGTAGCCAGATTTTACATTCAGACTGACTCTACGTCATGATCTGAGGTCAAGTGCTTTCTCTGTAAGGCTTTTCTTTTCCATTATTGTTACCCATTTTGCCTGAGTTTTAGCAAGGTTGCAAATCATTGAATATTTATATCCCACCTTTTTTCACCCTGTAACCATGTCTCCCTGGTGTCTAAATCTCTTTTATCTCTGTGTCATAAATCCATCTACCTTATTGATGAGACGTTGTCCATTCCAAAAAAAACATAATTTATTCTTTTCCACAATTTCCTATCACAACCCTATTCGCTGATCGGCAGTTTTAATTAGAAACCCTTCCTGTTCCTTTCTGCTGGTCTTCAGCCACATTCCAATGGTGTTCCAATGCTTCACCTTTTCTCTTTGGAAAGCTCCTTTGACCTGAACCCAATCCCTGCATCCTCTCTGTCAGTTTTAAGCTATGTCCATAAACCTACCGACAGGATTGGACAGGACATTGGTCCCAGCAGTGTTCCAGTGGGATCATCCTAATGGATTATATTTTGAATCAGGTATGGGATGTGGGTGTCTTTGGCTAACCAGCCTTTCTTGCCCAGCCCTGGCTGCCCTTGAGCTGAGTAACTTGCTCGGCCATTTTAGAGGGTAACTGAGTGGCAAACACTTCAATAGACAATAAGTACAGGAGTAGGCCATTCTGCCCTTCGAGCCTGCACTACCAATCGTTATGATCATGGCTGATCATCCTCAATCAGTTTCCTGTTCCTGCCATATCTCCATAACCCTTGATTCCTCTATCCTTGACAGCTCCATCCAACACTTTCTTAAACGAATCCAGAGACTGGGCCTCCATTGCCTTCTGGGGTAGAACATTCCACACACCCACCACTCTCTGGATTTCTCCTCATTTCTATCCTAAATGACGTACCCCTTATTTTTAAGCTGCGTCCTCTGGTTCGCTGTGGGGATGTCGTGCAGACCACGTGAGTATGGGCAAGTATCCTTATCGAAAGGACATGTGTTTGGGTATTTTGTACATCAGCAGTGGTCTCATAATTATTTATGGATTGATATTCAATATTTTTAAAAAAAGATTGCAAATTCCTCCATTTCTGATGGTGGGGTTCAAACCTGTCTCCCCTGAACATTACCTAGGTTTGGGATACATGTTCGAGCAATAGTACCATTAGGGCATCATTTCACCTGCTCACTGGTTGCTCATCCCTGACCACTGAAACAGTGCATCATGAAACCAAACCCATTTTCCCAACATGATTGTGTGATCCTGGCACCTTCCAGCACTCTGGTGATATCACTCAGTATCTCTCCATGTGGTATCCCTCACTGTGTGGGTCTAATTGCTGCCTCTGTCAGAACCCCTCGCTCTTATAGTTTCTCCAGATCCTGAGCTAACAAAAATCTCCACATCTCCACTCCAGAGAGACGAGGCAGCACAGGCCAGGGAAGAAGTTTGGGATTTTCCAGATATCTGTGGGACTGATTGCAATTCTCCCTTTGTAACCGTCACTGCATGAGTTTAATTTCCGTTTCTGTTTATTTCTCTGTCTCCTGCAGGTACGCAGGACGTTCCTGACTTAATAAACCGACCAAGTGCTGGGTGTCTCGTCCATCACCACATTGAAGATGGTTGGTCAGCCAGAGAGACAAAGGGAAGGGAGATCTGGAGCCTTCATTAATTCCTACAGTGATTTAAGATCACTCACAGTGCGCAGATCAGAGAGAAATGAGAGTGCTCCAAATATCGGAGAAGAAGACATGATACAGATATAGTGCTGGAGGGGGAGCACGGTGCAGACACACCCCTGGCTCAATCACAACGTCTACTTTAACTTGCGTTGTACTGAGACAGCATCGGGAGTTCAGAGTTATCAATCCAGGCCTGTGCTGTATTCGTGAGCATCAGTACAACAGAGGTTAAAGCAGGCCTCTGACGAGAGGTTGGGAATGCTGCCTGTGATCTTTCTGTTCATTGTTCTCCCTCCAACACTGTACTAATCCTCATTACTCTGCAACACTGTACCTATGGCATTGCTTGTGCACCAGTGTCTTCAATAAATTTTAACACCTATGACAGTTCCTGTCGCTGTAACCTCCTCCCTGCCCGATACACCCTCCACATATTTGAAACGTACTGCTTTCCCGATTACCATCCGTATTGCAGTAAATTGCTTCAGTGTCCACAACATGCTTTATTTCGGTCCTCTAATCCTCTTTATCTGGACACAGAGTCACACAGCATGGAAACAGAACCTGTGTTCCAACCATTAATGCTGCCCATGTTTCCTATACTGAACGAGTCTCATTTACCTGTGTTTGACCCTTACCTCTTCAAACCTTCTCCTCTACATGTACCTGTCCATCTAACTGCCCAAATGTCTGCTCCATGTTGTAATTGTTCTTGTTTTGCCCATGTATACCTGGCAGTCCGTTCTGTCTGTGCACCATCTTCTGTGGATAATGTTGCCCCTCAGCTCCCTCTTTAAACCTTTGCTGTCTCACCTCTCGTTTATGCCTCTCGTTTTGGACTCCCATACCCTTGGCCATTCACCATTCTGGCGCCTTGCATGGTTTTGTAAAACTTTATAAAGTCACCTGTAGCCTCCTCTGCCCAAGACAAATATTTATGACAATGTTAAAAATATCTCCAACTTATTTAACAAAGCGCTGGCCAGTGAGGGCCAGTGTGTCAAATGCCACTTTCACCACCCTGTCCACCTGTAATACCACTTCCAAGGAACAATGTAACTGCACTCCTTGCTCTCTCTCTCTCTCTCTCTCTCTCTCTCTCTCTCTCTCTCTGTTCAACAAAACTGCCCAGGGCCCTCCCATTAACTGTGATAGTCCTCCATGGTTTGTCTTAACAAAATCCAACACCATACTTCAACTCCATCTTTATTCCTTGGTTCACTGGCCCAGTTGGTCAAGATCCCCTTTAATAACCGTGTTAACTGCCCACTACAAAATTAATTTGATAATCTACAAACTTACTAACAATGACTCCTACATTCTCGACCAAATCGTTTATGTAGATGATGCACATCAGTAGACTCAGCACCGATCCTTATAGCACACCACTGGTCACAGGCTTCCATTCTGAACAACAACCCTCTGTCTCCTACTGTCAAGCCAATTTTGTATCCAGTTGGTTAGGTCTAATCTTATGACCAGTATACCATGCTAAATCCTGCCAAAGGCCATGATGATGGTAGTGTAGGCAATGTATGGTCACCACTTCAACAAAAGCCATCAAGTTAGTAAGACCTGACTTTGTACGCACAAAACCGTGCTGACTATCTTTCAGCAATCCTTGCCTTTCCAAATGAATGTGACTCCTGTCTGGCAGAATCATTTTCACAATTTACCCACCACTGGTATCTCGAAGAATGTGGTTTTATTCTATTAATTAAGAAAGGCTGTGATGGAAAGCGAGGGAACTAATTGGTCTTTAGTTCCCTCGCTTTCCATCACAGCCTTTCTTAATTAATAGAATAAAACCACATGCTTGTGATAGTTGTACAGCATGGAAACCTTCTTTTGGTATCAAATTAAAATATTCCCAGCTGCCTGTTGCTGGCCCATATTCCTCTAATTCTACCCTATTCCCGGAGTTATCCAAATGTCATTGAAACGTTGTAATTGTACCCACATTCACCCCTTCCTCAGGACGTTCATTCCACAATCAAACCACCCTCTGTACAACAATTTGCCCCGCATGTCTTCTTTCTGAACATCTCTCTCCACTAACCTGAGGAAAAGGCAACTGTAATTTACTCTATCCATATCCCTCATTATTTTTCATAAACCTCAATCAGGTCACCTCTCAACTTCCAGGCTCCAGTGACAAAGGACTAACCAGCCATTTTTCAGAACTCAGACCTTCCATATCTTGCAACGTACAGGTAAATCTCTTCTGAACTCCACGCAGCTTAATAATATCCTCCCTATAACTGGGCGACCAGAACTGGACAGAGTATTGCAGAACAGGCCTAACCAGTGTCTGTACAATCTCAACATGACGTCTCAAATCCTCCACTCAATGGACTGAGCAATAGTCAGGCATGCAAAGCACTTTCTTATGCATCCTGTGATGCAAGCATCAAGAATTATGTACCTGAACCCGGAGGTCCCTCTGCTCTAAAACACTAACCAAAGCCCTAACATTAATTGTAAAACCTCTACCCCATTGTTCGTTTTGCCAAATGCATTACCTCTCATTTATTCAGATTGAGTTCCATCTACAATTTTTCAGCCCATTCCCCCATTTAACAAAGATTACTTTGTAATCTTAGCAAATCTCCTTCACTGTCCACGATGCCACCTTCCATGACCGTCAATGGTACGAACATCATTGCTAGGGGTTCCACAATTTCTTCTTCAGCATCCCATAGTGTCCTGGCGCTTAACCAGGGTCCTGCAGCTCTCCATACCTGTGTGTTTTAAAACCTCCAGCACCATCTGGTTATAGGAGACTCTCTAGTTAGAGGGACGGATAGGCGGTTCTGAGGACATGGGCGAGACTCTCGGATGGTTTGTTGCCTCCCGGGTGCCAGGGTCCGAGACGTCTCGGACCGTGTCTTCAGAATCCTTAAGGGGGAGGGTGTGCAGCCAGAAGTAGTGGTACACATTGGCACCAACTACATAGGTAGGAAGAGGGGTGGGGAGGTCATTCAAGAGCTCAGGGAGTTAGGCTGGAAGCTAAAAGCTAGGACAGACAGAGTCGTCATCTCTGGGTTGTTGCCTGTGCCACGTGACAGTGAGGCAAGGAAGAGGGAGAGAGTGCAGTTGAACACGTGGCTGCAAGGATGGTGTAGGAGGGAGGGCTTCAGGTATTTGGACAATTGGACTGCATTCTGGGGAAGGTGGGACCTGTACAAACAGGACGGGTTGCACCTAAACCACAAGGGCACCAATATCCTGGGGGGTAGGTTTGCTAGCACTCTTCGGAGGGGTTTAGACTAATTAGGCAGGGGGATGGGATCCGGACTTGTAGCCCAGCAAGTAAGCTAGCTGTGTGTCAGAATGTCCAAGACTGTAGGGAGGCTGTGGAGAAGGTAGCACTGACAGGGATTACTTGCAGACACAGAGATGGGCTCAAGTGCATATACTTCAACGCAAGGAGTGTCAGAAATAAGGTGGGTGAACTTAAGGCGTGGATTGGTACATGGGACTCCGATGTTGTGGCCATCACGGAAACGTGGATAGATGAGGGACAGGAATGGCTGTTGGAGGTTCCTGGTTACAGATGTTTCAGTAAGATTAGGGAGGGTGGTAAAAAAGGAGGGGGGGTGGGCATTGCTAATTAGAAATGGTATAACGGCTGCAGAAAGGAAGTTTGAGGGGGATCTGCCTTTGGAGGTAGTATGGGCTGAAGTCAGAAATAGGAAAGGTGCAGTCACCTTGTTGGGTGTTTACTATAGGCTCCCCATTAGCAGCAGAGATGTGGAGAAACAGATTGGGAAACAGATTTTGGAAAGGTGCAGAAGCCACAGGGTCGTAGTCATGGGCGACTTCAACTTCCCAAATATTGATTGGAAGCTCTTTAGATCAAGTAGATTGGATGGGGCGGTGTTTGTGCAGTGTGTCCAGGAAGCTTTTCTAACTCAGTATGTAGATTGTCCAACCAGAGGGGAGGCCATATTGGATTTGGTACTCGGTAACCAACCAGGACAAGTGATGGGCTTGTTAGTGGGTAAACATTTTGGTGATGGTGACCACAATTCTGTGACTTTCACCTTGGTCATGGAGAGAGATAGGTGCGCACAACAAGGTAGATTTTACAATTGGGGGAAGGGAAATTACGATGCTGTAAAACAGGATTTGAGGAGCATAAGTTGGGAGCATAGGCTGTCAGGGAAGGATGTGGTGGTAATGTGGAACTTTTTCAAGGAGCAGATACGACGTGTCCTTGATACGTATGTACCTATCAAGCAGGAAAGAAATGGTCGTGTGAGCGAGCCTTGGTTGACGAGGGAGGTTGACTGTCTAGTAAAGAGGAAGAAGGAGGCTTACATAAGGTTGAGGAAACAGGGTTCAGATAGAGCAGTGGAGGGATACAGGATAGCCAGAAGGGACCTGAAGAAAGGGATTAGGAGAGCTAAGAGAGGGCATGAAAATCCTTGGTGGATAGGATCAAGGATAACCCCAAGGCATTTTATGGGTATGTGAGAAACCTGAGAATGACGAGAACGAGGGTACGTCCGATCAAGGACAGTAGTGGGAGATTGTGTATTGAGTCGGAAGAGATAGGAGAGGTCTTGAACAAGTACTTCTCTTCAGTATTTACGAAGGAGAGGGACCGTATTGTTGAAGAGGAGAGTGTGAAACGGACTGGTAAGCTAGAAGAGATACCTGTTAGGAAGGAAGATGTGTTGGACATTTTGAACAACTTGAGGATAGACAAGTCCCCCGGGCCTGACGGGATATATCCTAGGATTATGTGGGAAGCAAGAGAGGAAATTGCAGTACCGTTGGCAATGATCTTCTCGTCTTCACTGGCAACTGGGGTGGGACTGGAGAGTAGCGAATGTTGTGCCCCTGTTCAAAAAAGGGAATAGGGATAACCCTGGGAATTACAGGCCAGTTAGTCTTACTTCTGTGGTAGGCAAAGTAATGGAAAGGGTACTGAGGGATAGGATTTACGAGTATCTGGAAAGACACTGCTTGATTAGGGACAGCCAGCACGGATTTGTGAAGGGTCGGTCTTGCCTTACAAGTCTTATTGAATTCTTCGAGGAGGTGACCAAGCATGTGGATGAGGGTAGAGCAGTGGATGTAGTGTACATGGATTTTAGTAAGGCATTTGATAAGGTTCCCCATGGTAGGCTTATGCGGAAAGTCAGGAGGCATGGGATAGAGGGAAATTTGGCCAATTGGATAGAAAACTGGCTAACCGGTCGAAGTCAGAGAGTGGTGGTAGATGGTAAATATTCAGCATGGAGTCCAGTTACAAGTGGAGTTCCGCAGGGATCAGTTCTGGGTCCTCTGCTGTTTGTAATTTTTATTAATGACTTAGAGGAGGGAGTCGAAGGGTGCGTCAGTAAATTTGCAGATGATACAAAGATAGGTGGAGTTGTGGACAGTGAGGAGGGCTGTTCTCGGCTGCAGAGGGACTTAGATATGATGCAGAGCTGGGCTGAGGAGTGGCAGATGGAGTTCAACCCTGCCAAGTGTGAGGTTGTCCATTTTGGAAGAACAAATAAGAATGCGGAATACAGGGTTAATGGTAGGGTTCTTAGTCAGGTGGAGGAACAGAGGGATCTTGGGGTCTATGTACATAGATCTTTGAAGGTTGCCACTCAGGTGGATAGAGTTTGTAAGAAGGCCTATGGAGTATTATCGTTCATTAGCAGAGGGATTGAATTCAAGAGTCGTGAGGTGATGTTGCAGCTGTACAGGACTTTGGTTAGGCCACATTTGGAGTACTGTGTGCAGTTCTGGTCGCCTCACTTTAGGAAAGATGTGGAAGCTTTGGAGAGGGTGCAGAGAAGACTTACCAGGATGTTGCCTGGAATGGAGAGTAGGCCGTACGAGGATAGGTTGAGAGTTCTCGGCCTTTTCTCGTTGGAACGGCGAAGGATGAGGGGTGACTTGATAGAGGTTTATAAGATGATCAGAGGAATAGATAGAGTAGACAGTCAGAAACATTTTCCCCGGGTACAACAGAGTGTTACAAGGGGACATAAATTTAAGGTGAAGGGTGGAAGGTATAGGGGAGATGTCAGGGGTGGGTTCTTTACCCAGAGAGTGGTGGGGGCATGGAATGCGCTGCCCGAGGGAGTGGTAGAGTCAGAATCATTGGCGACCTTTAAGTGGCATTTGGATAGGTACATGGATGGGTGCTTAATCTAGGATAGAAGTGCGGCACAACATCGTGGGCCGAAGGGCCTGTTCTGTGCTGTATTGTTCTATGTTCTATGTTCTATGTTCTAAGGCAGCTCACCACCACCTTCTCAAGGGCAAATAGGAATGTGCTATTAATGCTGGTCAGCCCAAGTCCCAGAAATGAATTTTAAAAAAAGATATTGGCCAGGGATGGGATGGAGTCCCATGAAGGAAACGGAGTTTGTAAACTTATGACCTCCACACTCCCAATATTTAAATAACAAGGGCAGGGAGACGATGGTTCACATCGGAAAGTGAGTAGGTCAACATAGAGACCGATGAGTAACACTGCCAGAATCAAGGAGAGATACAGTAATTGAACAAGTTCCGTGATGCAGTTAGTCGTGGTCTGCAGAGTGAATATTGGATTCATAGACTCAACATGAAGAATTATAGTGGCAAGACCTGAAGACTACATGAGAGAACAGAAACGCAGTCGTAACAAGTTTATAGAAAAAGCATACCTGGATGGTGGGACTTACCAGGAACACCAACGATAGACAGAAGAGGATAGTTAAAATATTGAATAATCCGAAGGACACAAAAGATCCTTGAATACAATGACAACCGATCATAATATGTAGAAAGAAACCAAACGTCATTGGATAAAACCCTGTCCATTGTTGGAACGTTCCAGTCTAATGTTCTCAAATTCCGAGCCATTGTTGGAATATTCCAGTCCAATGCTCTCAGATTCTGTTCAATTGTTGAGACATTCTAATCTAATGTTCTCAGATTATGATCTCTCCTCCCCTTCTCTATCTGGAGCTGCTGATCTCTGTTAGGGCTGTCAATGATGCTCCGGCTCCTACTTTGGGATAACACATTGAACGGTGCCCATTTATCATTAAAGGATGGCACGTCTCCACTGGGATAATTAGAATCCGTGGAGACTGACATTAATTAAAGTCACCGAACAAACAAGCTCAGTTAACCACTTCCTTACATAACATTTCATGTCATAATAAAAGGCAATATTTACTCAGTCTCGATGGAATGGATGAGGGCGACTGACGGACGGACTTTAATTTTTTTCTTTTTATTAACTTTTTCCATATACGTGGGAGTATTGCCAGAGCACTGCAGGGCTGTATATGCCCCAATCTATTTATAAAGGAGACAGGGATAAAATAACAGACCAGCTGCATAAAATGTCTGGTCGGGAATTTTCTGGATACATTACCTCAAGGGAGAAAGTGGAGGTTGAAGATGCTGGAGATCAGAGTCGAGAATGTTCTGCTGGAATAGCACAGCATGTCAGGCAGCATCAGAGGAGCATCGACATTTCTTGACAGTGTTGTGTCGGGTGGTGGTGGCGAGTGATGTTGATCAACATGGAGAGTATGAATGGGCTGCGGCTATGTTCCCTTTAGCGTTGGTTCTGATGAGTGACCTTACTGAGGTTTATCAGAGTGAATCCCAATGCTCCAGGGTGAGCAAGTCCAAAAGCCAGGGAAATAGAAAGAACAGTTATTCACACTGAAACTGGAAAGTTACTCATGTTAGAACTGCTTACTGAACGATGGAGGTAGACTGAAGAATGAGACTGGCCAGAGGAGTCCGAATTTGGAGGATCCAATCACATGATTGAGAACAAAAATTAAGGCATTGCCATATCAACTGTAATGATCAGTTATATCACATTGTCAATCCACCTCACAGAATCAGACTAGATATCATAAACCTAGAGGAGATATGTTTTCAGCATGGAACACTGCGCAGACCAGGCTAGTGTACTGCTGAACACCACGCTGCAATCAGTCCACAGTGGAACACTGCAGACCTCAGCAGTGCATTGATCAATAAACCCAGATGAGATATGTGACCAGGATGTGGGACTGTGTTGTTCAGTGCATTGTTCAGTAACATTGTTTGAGATCACTGCCCAGCGAAGGAAAACTTGCAGACCATGCTGGAAATGACAGGAAATGCCACTCCCATCCATTTACAGCTCCAAATCTCCATTGTGTCATGACACAGGGGTGCTGCCGGTGTGAACATCATTGCTAGGGAGAGATGGCGGGGGAATAAGTTTAAGTATCATCAAATGGGAGCGGTTTGGGAAATAGACAGAGTGGGGGAGACTGAGAAACAATGTCATGGAAGGTCTTGTCCCCAGGTTCCAGAATGCTGAAATGAAGACATTTCAACAGTATCCTGCAACATGCGCCAGTGTTTCCAGGAATGATGGATGAACAGGATATTGGTGTGAGTTCAGATGATGGAGAGTATTGGATGAGCATTTGTTCAGCAGCTTTGTTACTGGGAGTAGGGTCAGCAGAGTCTTTGACTCATTGGGTTGAATCTAACAATAACTTGTCTCAATAACATTTTCATTGAGTGTGACGGAAGGATTGTCTATGAGACTGAAATAGTTTCCTGGTGCTATCTTATCGAACTCATCTCATTAATTACCCACCCCACCCCATGGTGTCGCTTTTATTTAATGCCAGCCCGATTTTCCAACCTATCATTTCTGGAGGCATTCAGGAACGCCCGCATGACCCTAGATATTCCGTGATACCTGACACAGGTGGTATCTTTAAAGGCCAATGGGCACATGGTTGAGCTTTCTGTGTTTGGAGCTGCCCTGCACAGGTTACCCCGAGCACGGCAGATAACGGGCAATTACATCACGGTTTGTCAACAGACAAGCGGAGATCCTGGTGAATGAGCTCGTACAGAGGGGAACCATTCTCTCCAAGGGTGGGGTACAATACTAGACCGTTCGAGCATGGTCTGAGCTCCCCACCCAGGTCAGTGCATTATCTGAGGACTGAAGAAATGTCCAGTAATACAGGACAAGCAATAATAACCTTCCCCACTCTGTCAGGGTAAGGCTCACCAAATTCTTCCTGCTCCTCTCACTCACTGTATATCTGTTATATCATCGACACCCAAATATGGATCATGCTCGACCACTCTCACTATTGCAGGCACCACCTTCACCCTCCCCCCCCCCCCCCCCACCCATCCCCCCACCACCAACCTTTCTCTCGCTCTGAATGAGTCCTGGAGTCATAGAGATGTATAGCATTGAAACAGAACCTTCGGTCCAACCCGTCCATGCCGACCAGATATCCCAACCCAATCTAGTCCCACCTGCCAGCACCCGGCCCATATCCCTCCAAAACCTTCCTCTTCATATACCCATCCAAATGCCTCTTAAATTTTGCAATTATACCAGCCTCAACCACTTCCTCTGGCAGCTCACTCCATACACGTACCACCATCAGCGTGAAAAAGTTGCCCCTTAGGTCTCTTTTATATCTTTCCCCTCTCACCCTAAACCTATGTCCTCTCGTTCCTGACTCCCCCACCCCAGGGAAAAGACATTGCCTATTTAACCTATCCATGCCTCTCATAATTTTGTAAATCTCTATAAGGTCACCCCTCAATCTCCGACGTTCCAGGGAAAACAGCCCCAGGATGTTCAGCCTCTCCCGTAGCGCAAATCCTCCAACCCTGGCAATATCCTTGTCAATCTTTTCTGAACCCTTTCAAGTTTCACAACATCTTTCTGATAGGAAGGAGAAGAGAATTGCACGCAATATTCCAAGAGTGACCTAACCAATGTCCTGTACAGCCGCAACATGACCTCCCAACTCCTGTACTCGGTACTCTGACCAATAAAGGAAAGCATACCAAACGCCATCTTCACTATCCTATCTACCTGCGACTCCACTTTCAAGGAGCTATGAACCTGCACTCCAACGTTGCTTTGTTCAGCAACACTCCCTAGGACCTTACTATTAAATGTAGAAGTCCTGCAAAGATTTGCTTTCCCAAAATGCAGCACCTCGCATTTATCTGAATTAAACTCCATCTGCTACTTCTCAGCCCATTGGCCCATCTGGTCCAGATCCTGTTGTAATCTGAGGAAACCCTCTTTGCTGTCCACTACACCTCCAATTTTGTTGTCATCTGCAAACTTACTAACTGTACCTCTTATGCTTGCATACAAATCATTTTGTGTAAATGACAAAATGTAGAGGACCCAGCACTGATCCTTGTTGCACTCCACTGGTCACAGGCCTCCAGTCTGAAAAACAACCCTCCACCACCACCCTCTATCCTATACGTTTGAGCCAGTTCTTTATCCAAATGGCTAGTTCTCCACGTATTCCATGAGATCTCACCTTGCTAATCAGTCTCCCGTGGGGAACCTCATCAGAAGCCTTACTGAAGTCCATATAGATCAGATCTACTGCTCTGCCCTCATCAATCCTCTTTGTTACTTCTTCAAAAAACTCAATCAAGTTTGTGAGACATGATTTCCAACGCTCAAAGCCATGTTGACTATCCGTAATCGGTCCTAGCCTTTCCAAATATATGTACATCCTGTCCCAATGGATTCCCTCCTACAACTTGCGGTCAGGCTCACCGGTCAGGCTCACCGGTCTGTAGTTTCCTGACTTGTCTTTACCGCCCTTCTTTAACAGTGGCACTACCAGTCTTCTGTCACCTCACCTGTGACTATCGATTATACAAATACCTCGGCAAGAGGCCCAGCAATCAATTCTCTGGCTTCCCAAAGAGTTCGCGGGTACACCTGAGCACGTCCTGGGGATTTATACATCTTCACCCGTTTCAAGACATCCAGCATTTACTCCTCTGTAGTTGAGACAGTTTGCAAGATGCCACCATCTATTATCAAATAATCTATACCTTCCAAATTCTTTACCACAGTAAATACTGATGCAAAATATTTATCAATTATCTCCCTTATTTTCAGTGGCTCAACACAAAGGCCGCCTTGCTGATCTTTGAGGGGCCCTATCCTCTCCCTAGTTACCCTTTTGTCCTCAATATATTTATAAAAATCCTTTGGATTCTCCTTAATTCTATTTGCCAAAGCTATCTCATGTCCCTTTTTTGCCCTCCTGACTTCCCTCTTAAGATTACTCCAACTTCATTTATACTCTACTAAAGATTCACTTGACCTATCCTGTCATAAGCTTCCTTTTTTTTCTTAACCAAACTCTCAATTTCTTTAGTTATCCAGCATTCCCTATACCGACCAGCCTTTCCTTTCACACTGACAGGAATATACTTTCTCTGGATTCTTGTTATCTCATTTCTGAAGGCTTCCCATTTTCCAGCCACCCTTTTACCTGTGAAATCTGCCTCCAATCAGCTTTCGAAAGTTCTTGCCTAATACCGTCAAAATTGGTCTTTCTCCAATTTAGAACTTCAACTTTTAGATCTGGTCTATCCTTTCCCATCACTATTTTAAAACAAATATAATTATGGTCGCTCTATCTCTCTGTGTGCCTCTCTGTCTGTCTGTCTCTCTCACTCACCTTAACCCCCAAGACTAATAACACTGCACCCACCCCGTCCCACCCTCCTACCCTCCCTTTCTCCCATTCCAGGAGAAACAGCCTGGAATAGGACGGAAAGGGCCAAGCTGGGTGATGGAGTGCCCGATTTCCGCTCCCTCACCCTTCCCTGAGCCATATGGGGAGGACCCTGGTAGGAGCCAGAGAGGACCAGGACGCCTTGTGTGGAGATTCTGAAACATCCACGTCCCACCGACCGAGTAAGGAGCAATGTTCAGTGAAGGGCAATTCTCACTTTAAACCCAATGTATGTTCCATTCCATCGGCACAACTTAGAAGCCATGGTCCTGATGCCATCTCTCTTTTGTCTCGAGCTGGTACAAATGGAATTGCCATGGTCTCGGTGGGCAGGAGGGTGGGCTCACAACACATCGTCACCACCAATTCCCAGGAAGGGAGCATGGAGACTCCCTCCGACACCTCTCCTGTAAAAAGCTCAGATACTGAAACGAATCTGTGATAGTTACTGCTCTCCCCACTTGTCCTGACATCTTCAATAATCTCTGCATATATTCACCAAGCGTTCTCTGCTCCTACACCCCCTTTATAATGGTACAGACTGTTTTATATTGACTTCCAGAGTTATTCCTACCAAGGTGCATCGTCACATACTACTTTACATTGAGCCACACTCCCCCCCCCCCACACACACACAAACACCCACACACCCCACACACGCACACATACACTCTCACACAGGCACACGCATAGAGACTCACACAATCACACACAAACAGACCAATGCCCACAGCCACCCCGACACAGACACCCACATGCACACACACAGATGTATACAGACACACAGGCACGCACTCACACTGACAAGGACACACACGAACACACACCGACACTCACAGACACACAGAGACTTGCACGCACAAACAGACGAACATACATACACACATCGGAACACACACAGACATACAGACACATAGGCACACACATTGACACACACGCACGCACGTACATACACACCCATCTTATAAGATGCAATGTTTAGTCACGTACCCTTACAAATAATCTTACATCTAAGAAAGGATTGAAAAGTCCTAAAACACACCAGCAGAGCATGGCATTGTATTACTTTCAGCAAAAAAGGGAGAGGAGAGGGAGGAAGGGAGGATTTGAACCCCATTCAATGAGTCACCCCAAAACAAAACAGTTCCCACTGCACATAGATGCAGAGATGGAGATATAAACATGCATATACACACTAATGCAGATTACACAGAGAGATAGATACACATATAAACGCACACAAATCGGCAAGCCCGGACTGAAATTTGCAGATACAAACTTGGACATACAAAGACACATGGGACAATAGAGTTATACAGGGGGTTTGAAAACAGACATATCAGCCCATCCACTCAATGCGAACGATAATTTCAAACTAAACCAGTCCCATGTTCCTGCGCTTGGTCCATATTTTTCCAAACCTTCTCTTATTATTGTACTTAATAAAATGTCTTTTAAACATTGTAACAACCCACATGTATCACTTCTGAGGACGTTCATGCCATACAAAAACCAAACGATGTGTAATAAAAATGCACTTCATAGGTCCTGATCAGGTATACACAAGAACTCTGTGGGAAGCTCGAGAAGTGATTGTTGGAAATCGTGATGAGATGTTCGTATCATCAATAGGTGAGGTGCTGGAAGACATGAGGCTGACTAACGTGGTCCCTTTAATATAAAAGCTGGTCAGGAAAAGCCAGGGAACAATAGAACAGTGAGCCTGACATCGATGGTGGGCAAGTTGTTGGAGAGAATCCCAACGACAGGATTTACATGTATTTGGAACGGCAAGGACTGATAAAGGAGTCAACATGACTTTGTGCATGGGAGATCATGTCTCACGAACTGGATTACTTTTTCTTGAAGAGATAACAAAAAAACGTATGAATATATATGAATGCATGACGCATTAGAAATAAGATGGATGAGCTTGAGGCTCATTTGGAAATTGGCAGCTACGATGTTGTGGGGATAACGGAGACGTGACTTCAAGTGGACAGAGCCTGGGAAATGAATATTCAAGGCGATACGTGCTATCGTAAGGACCGACTGACTGGCAGAGGGGGTGGGGTGACCCTGTTAGTAAGGAATGATATCCAGACCCTTGGGCGGGGGGACCTAGAATCAGGGGGTGTAGAGTCAATATGGATAGAGCTGAGAAATTTTAAGGGTAGAAACACCCTCATGGGAGTTATCTACAGACCCCCAAACAGTAGTCTGGATGTAATGTGTAAGTTGAACAAGGAGCTGAAATTGGCCTGTCGCAAAGATATTACTACAGTTGTTATGGGGGATTTCAACATACAGGTAGACTGGGAGAATCAGGATGGTACTGGAGCCCAAGAAAGGGAGTTTGTGGAGTGCCTCCGAGATGGATTCTTAGGACAACTGGTACTGCAGCCTACCAGGGAGAAGGCAATTCTGGATCTGGGGCTGTGCAACGAACCGGATTTGATCAGGGACCTCAAAGTGAAGGAGACATTAGAAGGTAGTGACCATAATACAATAAGCTTTCATCCGCAATTTGAACAGGAGAGGGTACAATCGGAAGTGACAATATTTCAGTTGAATAAAAGGAACTATGGAGGTAGGAGGGAGGAGCTGGCCAAAGTTCAATGGTGCAATACCCCAGCAGAAATGGCAGCGGAGCAACAATGGCAGGTATTTCTGGGTATAATGCAGAAGATGCAGGATGAATTCAATCCAAAAAGGATGAAACATCCCAAGAAGAGGCAAGGGTGTCCGTGGCTGACGAGGGAAGTTAAGAAACATACAAAGTCAAAAGAGAAAACGTATAACATAGCAAAGATAAGTGGGAAAACGAAGGACTGGGAAGCTTTTAAAGAACAACAGAGGATAACTAAGAAGGAAATATGCAGAGAAAAAAAATAGCTACGAAGGTAAACTGGCCAAAAATATAAAGGAGGAGAGGAAAAGCTTTTTTAGGTTTGTGAAAGGAAAAAAAAATTGGTTAAAGCTATAATTGGGCCTTTGCAGACAGAAACGGGTGAATATATTAGGGGCAACAAAGAAATGGCAGAAGAGTTGAATTAGTACTTCAGATCTGCGTTCACTGGGCAAGACACACGCAATCTCCCAAAGATAATTGTGACTAAACAACCTTAACTGAAGAGAATTTATACTGGCCAGGAAATGGCGCTGGAGAGACTGTTAGGTCTGAAGGCTGATAACTCCCCGGTAACTGATGGTCTACATCCTAGGGTACTGAAGGAGGTGGCTCGAGAAATCGTGGATGCATTCGTGATCATTTTCCAATATTCTATAGAGTCAGGATCAGTTCCCCTGAGGATTGGAGGGTGGCTAATGTCCCACATTTTAAGAAAGGATGGAGAGAGAAAGCAGGGAATTATAGACCAACTAGTCTGACCTCAGTAGGGAAAGATGCTGGCGTCAATTATAAAGGATGAAATTACGACATATCTTGATAGTAGTAACAGGATAGGTCAGAGTCAGCATGGATTTATAAAGGGGAAATCTTGCTTGACTCATCTTCTGGAATGTTTTGAGTATGTAACTCTGAAGATGGACAAGGGATATCCAGTGGATGTAGTGTGCCTGGACTTTGATAAAGTCCCAAATATGAGGTTAGTGAGCAAAATAAGGGAGCATGGTATTGGGGTATCACAAAGAATAGTGATAAATGGCTCCCCTTTGGAATGACAGGTGGTGACCAGTGGAGTATCGCAGGGATCAGTGCTGGGACGGCAGCTTTTTACAATGTATATTAATGATATAGATGATGGTATTAAAAGTACTATTAGCAAATTTGCTGATGATACAAAGCTGGGTGACAGGGTGAAATGTGAGGAAAATGTTACGAGATTACAGGGTGACCTGGACAGTCTAGGTGAGTAGATAGAGACATGGTAGATGCAGTTCAATGTGGATAAATGTGTGGTTATCCACTTTGGTGGCAAGAACAGGAAGGCAGATTACTACTTAAATTGAGTCTAGTTAGGAAAAGGGGCAGTACAGCAAAATCTAGGCATCCTTGTACATCAGTCAATGAAAGTAAGCATGCAGGTACAGCAGGCAGTGAAGAAAGCTAATAACATGCTGACCTTCATAACAAGTGGAATTGAGTATCGAAGCAAAGAGGTTCTTCTTCAGCTGTACAGGGCCCTGGTGAGACCACACCAGGAGGACTGTGTGCAGTTCTCGTCTCCAAATTTGAGGAAAGATATTCTGGCTATTGAGGGACTGCAGTGTAGGTTCACGAAGACAATTCCCGGAATGGCTAGACTATTTTACATTGAAAGATTGGAGCAACTGGGCTTGTATAGCCTTTTGTTTAGAAGGTTGAGCAGGGATCTGATTAAGACGTATACGTTTATTAAAGGATTGGACACTCTGGAGGCAGGAAGCATGGTTTCGCAGATGGGTGAATCCCAAACCAGAGGACACAGTTTAAAAATAAGGGGTAGGCCATTGAGAACAGAGTTGCACAGAAACTCCTTCACCCAGAGAGTGGTTGGTGTATGGAATGCTCTGCCCCAGAAGGCTGTGGCGGCCAAGTCTCTGGATACTTTCTAAAACGAGTTGGATAGAACTCTTAAGGATAGTGGAATCAAGGACTATGGTGATAAGGCAGGAACAGGATACGATTGAGGATGATCAGCCGTGATCATAATGATGGTGGTGCTGGCTTTAAGGGCAGAATGGCCTACTCCTGTACCTATTGTCTATTGTCTATTGTCATTGATGACGGCAGAGCAGCAGTCGTGATCTACATTGACTTTACTAAGCCATTCGACAAGGTTCCCCGTGGGAGACTAGTTAGCAAGGTGAGATCTCATGGAATACCCGGAGAACTAGCCATTTGGATATAGAACTGGCTCAGTTAGAATACAAAGGATGGTAGTTTCGGGCTGTTTTTCAGACTGGAGGCCAGTGACCAGTGGTGTGCCACAATGATTTGTGCTAGTTCCACTGTTGTTCATCATTTACATAAATGAGTTGGATGTGGACACAGGAGGTATGGTTAGTAAGTTCATATTTGGCAACAAAATTGAAGATGCAGTGGATATAGAAAATGATTACCACGGAATATAACGGGATCTTGATTAGATGGACCAATGGGCTGAAGAGTTGCAGATGGAGTTTAATTTAGATAAATGTGAAGTGCTGCATTTTGGAAAGGAAAAACAAGGCTTGACTTCTACATTTAATGTTAATTCCCTGGGGAGTGTTACTAAACAAAGAGACCTTGGAGTGCAGGTTCATAGTACTTTGAAAGCGGAGTCGCAGGTATATAGTATAGTGAAGCAGATGTTTGATTTGCGTGTCGTTGTTGGACAGTGCATTGAATGTAGGAGTTGGAAGATCATACTGCGGCTGTACAGGACACTGCTTAGGCCACTATTGCACACTTTGTGCAATTACGGTCTCACTCTTCGAGGAAGGATCTGTGAAATCTGGAAGAATTCAGAAAAGATTTCCAAAGATATTGCCAGGATTGGATGTTTTGAGATGTATTGAGAGGCTGAATATGTCAGTATTATTTTCCCTGGAGCATCAGCGGTGGAGAGGTGATCATAGAGGTTTATATACTCACAAATGGAATGGATAGTGTCAATAGCCAAAGTCGTTTCCCCAGTGTAGCACATTCCAAAGCTAGAGGACACAGGGTGAAGGTCAGAGGTTGAAGATTTATAAGGGATCTAAGGGGCAGCGTTTTCAAAGAGAGGGTGCTTTATATGTAACGAGCTGCTAGAGGAAGTTGTGGAGGGGGAACAAGTACAACATTTATAAGGCATCTGGATGGGCACATGAATAGGAAGTGGTTCCGGGGATATGGGCCAAATGCGGGCAAATGGACGCACATTAATGTGGGACACCTGCTCAGTAGGGACGAGTCGGATAGAAGGGTCTGTTTCCATGCTGGACAGCTCTATGACACTATGTCTTCTGTAAAGCTTTCTCCTGTCATCTAAAAATTATCCACAGTCCTGAAATCCGCCACCCGAAGGAAAGGACACCTGCTAGTCAACATTTACTATACCCGTCATTGTTTGATAAACCTCTATAAGGTTGGCAAGGTCTCAACCTCCTACACTGCAGTGGAAAATGTCCCAGTCCATCGAGTCTGTCCTTATAACGTAAACACTCCATTCCCTGCAAAAAACCCGGTAAATCTTTTCTGAACCATATCCAGTTAAATAATATCCTCAATGTGACTGGGTGACCTGAACTGCACACAGTACTCCAGGAGAGACCTCACAAATGTCCTGCTAAACCTGAAGATAATGTTCCAGGTCCTGTACTCAAAGGTCTGAGTAATGAAGGCCAGCAAGCCAAACTCCTCCATACCCACCCTGCCTACACATGATACAAACGTCAAAGAAATATACCAGGACCCTAGATCCCTCTGATCTCCAATGCTACCAGTAGCATGACATTCAATTGTGTATGTCCTCTCCCTGCTTGTTTTATCAAATTGTTTTACGTTGCATTTATTGAAGTTAAACTCCATCTGCGACTCCTCAGCTCAATGAGTTATAGTGCTGGGGAAGAAGGGTTAGAAAGTAATCTGCTGTCTTAAATAATTTCATGGTTTAAGCCGAGGGCAGTCACACGTTACAGGCGGGAAAGAGTTATTGGTGTTTTGATCCAGAAAGTATGCGCTTTCTTCATCTCTGATGTTCAGTGATAAGTATTTATTCCAGATCCTTTATGGTGCAGTGTGGGTCTGCAGGATGTCTTTTCCTCATATTGCAGATGTCAGATAATAGCCACTTAAGGTGGAAACCATAGCCAACCAATTAAAGATCTTCATAGTTTATCATGAAGGCAATATCGTACATTTGAGGTGAGTACCTTTCATCTGTTAAACAATGTAATTCTTTTACCTGTGTAATTCAGTAAAGTGAACGAAATTTTAATTAATCCATATCGAGCTGAAAGCTGATATTTAAAATGTGACCCAAAATCTGGGCATGGTTTAAGTCTTGTATAGTGGGTAACGCCTATGCCTCTGAGCCGGTGCTCTGGGCTATATTGCAATATCTGAACTTGCGTGGTAAGGTCTCTTACTCTGGACCAGAAAGTTTGGATTCAAGTCCTGTCCGTCACGGAGGTATGTTACAGTATTTCAAAACAGGCTGATGAATAAACACAGAGGTGAATAATATTGCAGCTTTCGGGACAATTGCCAAGTGGTGGTAGTGTGCCTACCTCTGAGCTCAAAAGTCTGATTCAAATCCCACACAGATATTTCATAATGTGGCTGAACAAGTTAATTAAATGATTTTAGAGTTGTGATGTGTTGAAGAGGGAAGAGGTGTCAGTATTGAATTTCAGAACTTAGGCGCAGGTTGACAGAAAGCAGAGCCACTCGTGTTGATTGGAGTCACATTTGCATATTCTAGAGGTTTATAAAATCTTGAAGAGCATGGTAGGGTGAACAGTCAGGGTCTTTACCCCAGTGCAGGGAAGTCCAAAACTAGAAGACATAGATTTAAGGTGAGATGGACAAGATTTAAAAGGAACCTAAGAGGACTATTTTCACACAGAGGGAGGTTTGTGTATGCAATGACCTGACATACGTACTGGTGGAAGCTCTTATAGTTACAACATTTAAAAGACATCAAGATGGGGACATAAATTGTAAAGGTTGAGAGGGATATGGAACAAATGGTGGAAAAGGAAACAAAGTTAATTTAAGACATCTAGTTGTCACGAATGATTTGGACCAAAGGGTTTCTTTCTGTGCTGTGCAACTTTTGGAATGATCGATCCAATTTGTAAAGCTCTCTTTGTAATCGTATGTAACCTTCTTCACCTTCCACTATGTAAGTAATCTTTGTGTTATCTGAAAACTTGCTCACCATGCCTTCTATAATTCTCATCTAAATCATTGCTAATAATGACAACCAAAAGTGGATCCAGCACCAATCCCTGCAGAACTCCGCTGGTCATAGGCCTCCAGTCCCAAAGACAACCCTCCTCCACCACCCTCTGCCTCCTGCCAATAATCCGAATCACACACACACGCATACAGACATACAGAGACACAGACACACTTCTGTCTTTAAGACACGGATAGATATATTCTGATTGATAAGCGGAGCAAGGATTACAGTGAAAAATTGGGAGAATTTTGTTGAGACACATGTCAGCCATGATCGAACAGCAGATCAGATTCGATGGCCCAAACACTATAGTTCTGCATCAATGTCATATGCTCTGTGGTTTACGCTGTCTGAAAGGTCGACCCAAAAGATCAATGGAGGCTGAATTTGATAAAAACTTTACTGAACAGAGTAAATGGGAATGTGGGATAGGTTTCAGGGGCTGAATGGTCGATGTATTTCCTAATGGTTGTGCCTTCATTTTTTTTAAGAAAAGAGAAGCTGACTGTGACGTTCATACAATTTTAAATTTAGATGTTCTACCATTTAAGATTGAGATAAGGATGTTCGTATCTCTTTAGGGTTGAGCTGTCTGTGGTATCCACAATTCTGGATTATTGGTGCTAGAAGAGCACAGCTGTTATTCACAACCTGGGAATTCACAACCCCAGGGAACAGTGAAGACTGGGCCATAATGTCATAGAGTCATAGAAATGTACAGCACGGAAACAGACCTTTCGGTCCAACCCATCCATGCCAACCAGATATCCCAACCCAATCTAGTCCCACGTGCCAGCACCTGGCTTATATCCCTCCAAATCCCTACTATTCATATAACCATTCAGATGCCTGTTAAATGTTGCGGTTGTACCAGCCTCCATCACTTCCTCTGGCAGCTCATTCCATACAAATACTGCCATCAGTGTGGTAAAAGTTACCACTTAGGTTTCTTTTACATCTTTCTTCTCCCACCCTAGACCTATGCCCTCCTGTACTAGACTCCCCCACCTAGGGATAAGGCATTGTCCATTTATCCTATCTCTGCCCCTCACGATTTTGTAAACCTCCATAAGGTCACCCCTCAGCCTCCGATGCTCTGGGGAAATCAGCCCTCTCGTATTTAACCTCTCCCTATAGGTCTGATCCTCCAACCCTGGCAACATCCTTGTAAATCTTTTCTGAACTCTTTCAAGTTTCAAAACATCCTTTTCGATAGGAAGGAGACAGGATTGCATGCAATATTCCAACAATAGCCTAACCAGCTGTCCTGTACAGCTGCGACATGACCTCCCAACCCCTGTACTCAATACACTGGCCAATAAAGGAAAGCATGCCAAATGCCTTCTTCACTATCCTATCTACCTGCGACTCCACTTTCAAGGAGCTATGAACCTGCACTCCAAGGTCTCTTTGTTCAGCAACACTCCCGAGGACCTTACCATTAAGTGTATAAGTCCTGCTAAGACTTGCTTTCCCAAAATGCAGCACCCCACATTTATCTAAATTAAACTCCTTCTGCCACTTCTCAGACCGTTGGCCCATCTGATCAAGATCTCATTGTTATCTGAGGTAACCTTCTTCATTGTCCACTACATCTCCAATTTTGATGTCATCTGCTAACTTACTAACTATACTTCTTATGCTCACATCCAAATCAGTTATGTAAATGACGAAAAGTCGTGGGGGGGTCATTGACGTTATTAAAGGCTCACCTTGACTGACCTTTGTTGGACAGGGGAGTCAGTGTTTATAGGAAATAGACAGGAAAGGGGTTTTCAGCCGCAAACAGACCAGCCAAGATCTGTATAAACTGAGAAGCTGTCTCGAGCTGTTGTTGCTCTCTCCTATGTTGTTCTCTCACTGCACCTCTTGAGGCTGTAACAGAGGGAGACAAAGACCCCATTCAACAAGTCAGTATCACTGCAATGAAGTAGGAGGAACCCCATTCTGCCTCTCTAAGGAGATACACTGGAATAGAATGAAGGATTCAAGTCACAGAGCAATAGAGATATACATCAACGAAACAGACCCTTGGGTCCAACTCATCCGTACCAACCAGATGTCTTCATTTGCCTTCGTTTCACCCATATCTTTCTGAATCATTCCATTCCATAAAACCATCTGGATGATTAAATGCTGTAATTATACCAGCCTCCAACACTTCCTCTGGCAGCTTATTCCACAAACACACCATACACTGTGTGAACAAGTTGCCCCTTAGGTGCCTTATATATCTTGCGCCTCTCAACTTAAAACTATGCCCTGTCGTTCTGGACTCCCTTACCCAACGGAAAAGATCTTGCCTATTTGCCCTATCAATGCCCCTGGAGATTTTATAAACATCTATAAGGTCACCTCTCAAAGAGAATAGTTTATTTTAATGTGTAGTGACTGCGGCAATTATTCAACACAACAGCAACAACCAACAATGAAATTAATGATGAAGATTATTGGTTGTGTTGTTAAGGAGACACATGTTAATCAGACTATAGGAAACTCCCCCCTCCTCAGTGAATAAAACTCAAAATGAGGACATGACTGATATTCTAGAATGATTCTATTGCTGCATCAGAAAGACAGCATTTTTGACCAGGTAGCATTGCCCCCAAATGTTATTCTATATTCTGTGCTCATCTCTTAAACTCTCAGTGATCAGGAACATTTACAGCACGAACCCAACCTGATTTTCTGACAACAAATGGCCGGAAGGAGGATGACTGAGATCAGAAGCAAATCGATAACCAGCTACACAGCATAGCAGGAGGCCATGCTACATTTCTAGGCCGCTACACAGGAACAGGGAGTCCTGGTCAGCTACCAGGAAATGCAGAATGGAGTTAATTACTTATTTTCAGATTGGAAAGCTGTCAGTAGTGAAATTCCTCAGGGTTCAGTTTGAGTTTATAAACGATTTGCAATCTAGAATAATGATTTGGATGATGGGGCTGAATGGATTGGAGCTCAAATTGCCCATACACCAGCATCGTCATTCAATTAGATGTCAAGTCGAGACACGGTGTCTGCAAGAGAATACAGACAGGGGAGGCTGGTAAGCAAACCTTCAGCAAAATAAAAGTATGTACAATGTGTGTGATGGGAAGTTTGTGTTATGGACGAAGCATGATGCAACAGAAAATTATGTAACTGGAGGCAGAATGCAGAACTCGGTGGTACAAAGTGATTTGCGTTTCTTGGTACATAAATCACAACAGGTTAGCTTGTAGATGCAGCACATGAAAATAAATGGAATGATACTTTTGTCTTGATAAAGAGTATTGTGTCTGATCTGAAGGATGGTTTACTGCATCTGTACAGGCCGATGTTGAGACGGCATCTGATGTACTGTGTGTGGTTGTAATTCCACTGAAGTGAAAAACAAATTGCTTTTGAAATGTTTCACAGATGTTTCTCTCTACTCATTTTTGCGATGAAGGCATTGTGTTATGAACGATTCGAAGTTTAGGCCTGAGAATGAGAAATGTTCTAATTGACCACTCAAGATTTTGAGCTGGTGAATACCTGATGAATATGTTGTATTCTATGGGAGAATAAGACTGGGGAGCTAATTTAAGAATAAGGTGCATTCATTGAAATGCAGATATTGTGAAGATATTACAAGTCATATTATAAAAGTATACGGGAACATATACACACGTCTTCAAATCTAGTGGCGCTATTTGTTCTGAAAGAAATGGCTGGGTGTCCAACAGCAGCAGTGATGTACCTACATAGAGCAGGGACTGTGATGGAGTCGTACAGTTCAGGTACTGTTCAAATAGACCTCATTTCGTCCAGTTTGGGGTAGGATAATGTCATTGTGTGATTCAGCTCAAGGATGGAGAAAATGCAACCTTCCTGAGAAGGAACAGCCTGTTGCTCCCTCTCTCTCTGTGTTCCTCTTCCCAGCAATGTGTGTGAGCTGAAAACTCCTCAGTCATCTTTACAACTCATGGAGGATTCCTGTCGAGGATTCACTGGAATCGCCCCACTACCTGAAGTCAAGGGAAGTCAGCTAAATCCACCTGTTCCAGGAAGCAATCCCATTGCCAGTAGATTGTAAGAGCAGAATAGCTATATAAGCTGAATGATATTTGGAACTAACACTCACGTTTCCTTTCGTCATGAGTTCAATTAATATTTAGGCACAGTTCTTTCAAGTTAAAATTCTGCAGAGATTACATTTTTCAGTTTGTCATCAAACCTGTGCATGTGTCAGTATTTTTAGAGAGGGAAACATCGACACACAGATTTGCAATATTCAAACCGTTTGTCATTCATCTTTCCATTGTAGTATGAGTAACTTTGTTTCAGTCATAAACTTGTTAATTTTAGCAGATTAAAAAATCCTGCCTGACTTTTTCCTAACCCTCACACGCTCTGAGACCTATATTGTTGGTCATATCACCAAGACGCTTGCATTTACATTTGCAGTGAGCAGTGGAAATGTGGACGAGAAAGGGGAATAATGTCCTTAAATATCGATCAGTGAGCCTGACGTCATTGGTGGCCGTGTTGTTGGAGAGCATTGAGAGGGTCAGGATTTATATGCATTTGCAAATGTAACACATGATGAAGTATAGTCAACATGGCTTTGTGCATGGAAAATCATTTCTAACAAATTTGTTTTCATTTTGTGAAGAGGTGACAAAGATGGTTGATGATGGAAATGTGGTAGACGCTGTCCGTATAGACTTCAGAAAGGCACTCGACAGGATTCCGCATGGCAGACAAGTTAGTAAGGTTAGGTCATAAATTGATCCAAGATAAGCTAGCCAAATGACTACAAAATTAGAGTGAAGCTAGGAGATAGAGAGTGGTAGAGGACTGCTTTTCAGACTGGAGGCATATGACCAGTGATGCGTCACAAGGAGCAGTGCTGAATCCACTGCTTTTCATTATTTATATAAATGATTTGAATGTGAATACTCGGCTGTATATTATGTTGACAGATGATATTAAAATTGGAGGTGCAGTGTCCAGCAAGGTTTATGTCAGAGTACAATGGGACTTCGATCAGATGGGCCAATGGATCAAGAAGTGACAGATGGAGTTAAATTTAGATAAATATGAAGTGCTGCATTTTGGTAAGGTAAAACCGGGCAGGACATATACAAATAATGGCGAGGTCCTGAGGAATGCTGCTGAACAAAAGTGTGCAGGCTCATAGATTCTTGAAAGTGGAGTCGCAGGTAGACAGGGTGGTGAAAAAGGGGTTTGGTATGCTTGCCTTTATTGATCAGTTCATTGAGTATGCAAGTTGGGAGATCATGTTGCAACTGGGCAGGATGTTGGTGAGTCCAGATTTAGAATACTGTATTGAATTCAGTTCGCTCTGCTACAGGTAGGATGCTGTTAAACTTGAGAGGGTGCAGAAAAGATTTACAAGGATATTGCCGAACATGGAGTGATGAGCTTCATGGAGAGGCTGGGCAGACTGGTGCTTGTGTACTCTGGACCATCGGAGGCTGAGATTGAACTATCGATCAGTGAGCCTGACGTCATTGGTGGCCGTGTTATTGGAGAGCATTGAGAGGGTAAGGATTTATAGAGGTTTATAAAGGTTATAGAGGTTTACAAAATCATGAAGAAAATGGATAATCTGAATAGCCAAGGGTTTGTTTTCAGGATGGGGAGTTCAAAACTATCGAACAAAGGCTAAAGGTGAGAGGAGAAACATAGTAAAGGGACAATATTTTGGTGGAGATTGTGGTTTATGTATGGAATGAGCTCTCAGAGAAAGTGATGGAGGCTGGTACAGTTACAACATTTAATAGGCATCTGGATACACATATTAATAGGAAGGTGTTCGAGGGATATGGGCTTAATGCTGGCAAATGGAACTAGCTCAGATTGGGACGTCTGAGTTATGTGGACAGGTCTCCGTGCTTTATGACACTATAAGAGAGATGAACAGAAATTCTAAAATGACCTTTTGAGTGGGAAGTCTCATCTCTAGAGGTATGTGGAGCCTCTTTGTTCACATTTATACAAAGCCGAGTTAGTTAAATATTTGACAGAGAAGTGAGTCATAGATAATGGGATGCGGACAGGAAAGTGGGGCTGAGACCATAACCTGATCAGCTACAATCTTAGTGCCTGGTGGAGAAGTTTCATTGTGTCCAACAATCTAACTCTGCTCCTGTTCTGATGTTCCATTCTGACTATCCTGCTAGACAGGAACAGGTGGAGGCCACTTACTGCTATAGGTCCCCTGACTCTCTGGAATAGAGAATTCCTGACATTCACTACCCTCTGTTTGAAGAAATCACTGCCTGCTCCTACACCATGGCCTATCAATATGAGTGATAGAGTACAAGGGCCTACCAAAGAGCGAATGGCCCTGATATCAAGGCAGTATTTAATTGAAGGTGAAAATGTGTTGCTGGAAAAGTGCAGCAGGTCAGGCAGCATCCAAGGAACAAGATAATCGACGCTTCGGGCATAAGCCCTTCTTCAGGAAGGGCTTATGCCCGAAACGTCGATTCTCCTGTTCCTTGGATGCTGCCTGACCTGCTGCGCTTTTCCAGCAACACATTTTCATGTCTGATCTTCAGCATCAGCAGTCCTCAGTTTCTCCTCGAAGTATTTAATTGAAGATGACATCAAGGAGCCTGAGTAAAATTGCACTTCATCAGAATCCATTGCAAACTCTCCAGTATTTGGAGTCATTCACAGCACATTGGAACATGTTTATCATCTCAGCCGTGGAACATCTCTGCAGGAAATCCTCAGGGTAGGTACCTCAGCCTAGGCAAACCCAGTTTGTCAGCAAAGAATCCCTGCTGTGAGGAAGCAGCCCATTGAGTCCACATCGATCAGAACTGGGGATATTTACTGTATGTTACACGATATTCAGAAAGCTTCGTCATCCCTGTTCTCCTGATGCAGTCTGTGTCCATGTGCAACAAGACTGAGACAACGTTCAAGCCTGTGCTGTTAAACTGTCGGCAACATTCATGAAACAGCGCTGCACATTTCCACAGTAAACGGAAGAGTTCACTCAGTACCTCAATCTGACTTCACAGGAATATGGGAAAGGCATTCAGCCCATTGAAGCTATTGGACCAGAAGAGGGACAGCCCATTCAGTCCAACCTGCCGCTACACAGGAAGACAGGGAGTCTGCTCACGCCCACACATCACTTACAGGGGTCAGAACGTGACCATTTCACACCTGGAGTCACTTACAAAGGAACAGGAAGAGATCATTCAGCTTCTCAAGTCACAAACACAGGAAGAGGAATGTGTCAGAGATGCTCCAACATAACAAACAAATGGATCAGGGGCTGCACAGATGGACTGTTCCATGGCATTCCTCGTGGCTTAATTACTCATTGTACATCTGTGTTATGTTAGCATGGATTTCTGGCAGTGGGACAGAAACGATGTTTTAAACCAGTTTCAAAGGCATCTTCCATCATTGAGAGAGCAGACCTGCATCCTATCTGAAAGTCAGAAGCTGTTGGAGAATAGCTAACTGTTTCAGAATGAAGGTATCGTGGCTGCTGACAGGATTGTGAACAATACAACGTTGAGTGGAGGGTCACACATTAACTGTTTATTATAGTGTTCAGTGTACATTCAGAGCCTGTACCTCTCTGTTAAAGAAATGAGGTATCTGCACAGACATGTAAACTATTGGGAATCGAGCATCCCATGGAAAGTATGGAATTTCCCACCTTATCAATGGCTGTTTGGGACATAATAAGTGTCCATCCATAACCATCAAGTTTCTCTCACAATGCTACAGGTTAAACACATACTTACTGCACTCTCTCCTGATAGTCCCATGATGCCAGGGTTCAATGTGACGAAACTCCTTTGCCCTGTCTTGGTGACGTGGTGATAATTATTTATAAAACAGACTCAGCCTGTACACAATACTCCAAATACTCTTTCAACAAAACACTACCATTGAGGAAGGTATATTTACTGTGGTACTTCAAGTATTTTGCATGCAAGACCAGATATCATTTTAAGTTATAATTACTTCTGTCCCATAACGGACAATCTCCACAACTACAGCAGGTTTATCAAAGATCATTTCCCTTTTCTGAATCTAGTCCGAATGTAATCATATCATTATGTTCCAAGTGTCTAGTTGTCATTCCTTATAAAAGGTTACAATGTTTTTTTTTCTCACAGCTGACATCAGCTATTTAGTTTTCTGTTTGCCCTCTCCATCCTGTTTTAAATATTTAGCGGAACAATAGCTGCCCTCCAGTCTGCAGAATCCCTCCAGAATCTAACCAGCTTCGAAGAATAATCAGTAATTCTTTCAGTAGCTCTGTTGCCACCTCCTCAATACTCTGGGATGTAGCTCATCAGATCCAGCAACATACCAAGCTTCAATTCGAATAGATTTTCAAATACATACTCTTCATTAATTCTAATTTCACGCATCCCCTAATTTTCACCAGGACCCCTGTTCCCTAGTATTTCTGGAAGTTAGTTTCTACACCTTCCTCCGTGGAGACAGAACCAATATATTCCTCTCAGCAGGCAGATAGATTCCGTCAGCTAGTGTTATATCGGAGAACTGCACTCCAGATATGTCACTCACTACTCCTGTAAAGTTACAGAATCAATACAATACACTTCATGGTGATGTATGTGTCTCCCACTCTTCCCAGGAAAGCTCCAGAATCAATCCAGTTCACTTCATGGTGAGTGTCAGCACAGTCCTGTCCCTGCTGTGATTTTACAGTCTATGTTTAAGAAGGGGAAACCGCTCAGTGACCACCTCAAGTTTGAAAGAAGCTGGTTTCACATTTTACGTTTGGAATGGCCCCAGCTTAGACAAATGTTCCTGGAAATCCCAGGGAGGATCATGCAGTGCCCTGCCCTTTTTGTGTACGGAGCTTCCCTTCTGTGTAGCCTCGACTCCATTTGTTTATCATGGACCCAGAACACTCTGTAAATGCATTGTTCATATCTCAACCAGAGTGGGGTCACCAAACCATTGGGTCTCTGAATGGAAGCGGCAGCTGATATCGCAAACCCGAGAAAAGCGTCCACAGAACCTCCCTTTATTCTGTAATGACAGGAGAAGTCAAATCCCCACGCACACAGTGCACCCATTCAGTGCTGAAAATGTTTCTGTTCTTAGCAGAAAAAAACAGTTACATCTCTGCACAGTGCTCCAGTTCCAGTTCCCTTCTTCATAAAAATCAGTTGACAATGTAACATTCCGTTTCTCTGTATCTGAGCAACTATAAGGGCAGCACCTGTATTGCCTATGGAGTTGATCATCACACTCAGAGGAGAAAGACAGAGAGAACATAACTCAATGTAAACAGGGACACATCTAAATTGACATTATATTCAGGAATATGGGAAAAGTGGAAATTTTAGAATAAGCTTTATTTTCCTTCTGGTTCATTATCAGTAGTCTCTACATTTGCTTTTCATTTCTCTCTCTCTCTCTGTCTCGCTGGACTTTTCTACATCCACTCAACTAAGCTCCCCCTCACTCATCCAACCATTAATATTATTTCCCAATTGCTTTCAGTTGTGATATAGGGTCACCAGATTCGAAACTTTATCTTTTTTTCTCTTTACAGCGGCTGCCAAACTTGCTGAGATTCTCCAACACTTTCAGACGCTCGAGAATTTCATTTCGGATCTCCATCACTCACAGTTCCTTGGTTTATTTCACCTTTAATGCTGTCATTTGAAAGGATGTCAGCATCACTGGTAAGGGCAGCACTTGTTATCCGTCACTAATTGCCGTTGACTGCGAGACTATTTGTCAAGACAATACGGAGCCAATCATTTTTGTCACAATTAGTTTTTTTTTTAACCAAAGGCTATCAGTGAAATAATAAAAGAAATCCTAGTGATTTATAGTTGTCCTTTGTAAAATGAGATTTCATTCCAATTGTTGCCATTCGAATTTAACTTCTGTCATCAGCTGTGGAGGATTTGAAACAATGCATTTAAAGTCATAACTTGTGCCTTTGAATCACACGGCCAGTGACATTATTACTCTGATATGAGGTCCCATACTATGAAATAGATAGAGTGACAAGAACAAGTTTGTGGTCAAAATATTTGTAACTGGAAGAGTGGTCAGAAAAGAAATGGAGCCATAAAATCAGAAGTTAACAAGGGGGCAGATGATGGCTAATTCAGCAACACCATTAAAGCAGAGGTGGAGACTGGGGATATTATCGAGGTGGGTGTAGGCAGGTTTGATGGCAGAGAGAATATAGAGTATAAAACAGTTCAGGGCAAACGGAAGACTCAAGGGTCGGAACAGTCTTGTTCCTTCTTAGATGTTTATGAGTGAGGAGTCTGAAATTGTTGGAAATGAAGTGGATTTTGTGACTGAAACTGAAGATAGCAGATAATGTATTTGTTAAATATAAATAACTGAAATAGCAATAACCTTCACCCTCATTTATCGAATTGACAGAGATAGGCTTACCAGGAACACCAACAATAGCGAGGATGGGATAGTAACCTGCTTGAATAATCATCAATATATCTTGTATCCGCAACTCTAACCATGGCCAATCCAGAGAAAGATAGAAAAGACCATCAGAGAAACTCTTGTTGTAACATTCCAGTCCAATGTTCTCAGATTCTGAGCCATTGTTGGAACATTCCAGTCTAATGTTCTAAGATTCTCTTCCTCTCCCTCTCTCTGTAGCTGCTGAGCCCAATCGTCTTGAGGATGACGCTGCCGCTGATACTATGGCATAACAGGTTGAAGGAAGCCCCTTACTAATAGAAACCCTCTAATGACACAGTTAGGATCCATGGAGACTGACATCAATCACAGTCACAAATAGCTCCAGTAAACCCTTTTCACTGCAACCCTCATATGCTACAACAATACTTGGTCTGGTTGGGATGTTGACATCGCTGACGATTGGACTAATAGCACACCTCCATTTGTAAAGTTAGAGGTGAGGCAGAGTGATGATGCTTTCTATTCACTAGCTTAATTATCCTACTCTATTTTGGCAGGATGGGAATAGCTGGGGTCCCAAGGCAGTCTGTGTCTGATCACCAGGCCTTCTGCATCCTTTCATTTTGTTTATTTATATTTAACTTTGACATTTATCTTACCATCATTTAACGGCTTAGGTGAGGTTAGGCATTTTTGAGAGGCTTCTACAGTGGCAAAGACGGTGTATATACAATGCATTCCTTGTGGTCCTTGCAGCTGTGGCCTGGTCCTGTGCAGTGACGGTCAAACTCTCACAGAACCAGGATTCTTAATTTTACCTTTCAGCAGGTATTGCTGGGGTCTCAACAGGGTTGGAAGGTTGGAAATCTTTCCTGGCTGTTTTTTCACTCTCTCTGAGATTTCTCTCAGAATTGGCTTTTGATGTTCTTTCCTCCTGGATTGGAAAACTGCATGTGAGACGATCTGTTTCCTGAATTTGTTTTTTCACAAGTGTATGTTTATGGGATGTTACTATATTGGAGCAGTTACTGTAGAGTAGGTAAATAAACGCTAATTCTTTTAGGTTTTCCAGTAGAATTAAAGCATTCCAAGTTCCTCTTGTTGGTGTTGTATTTGAATAGATTGTGTTTTGCTTTAAATCAAATATTTTGACCAAGCGAATTGTATCTGAAACACAGCACCTCACATTTACCTTTAAAATAAGAAAACGTTCGGGTCGAGACTAACTTCATCAAGTGTTATGAGGGGCAGTCTCCTCGGGTCCATAGCATAAAGGAAAGATTTTGACGTTTTAATTGGAGAATTAATTAATGGACAACATGTTGCAGAAATGCGGGTTTTCAAAGCGGAATGCACCGAGGTGGAGGAGTGATAACTCTATCAGGAATTATATTGCATACACAATCCACCTCACAGATCCAGCCCAGACACGTGTAAGCCCAGATGAGATATCTGCTCAGCATGGTGCACTGTGTAGTCCAGGCTCAATACAACCTAGCAATCTGTCCAGGATGGAGCACTGTGCATACCAGGCTCAGTATAACCTTGCAATCTCTCCAGGATGGAATACTGTACAGACCAAGGCTCAGTACAATCCAGCAATCTGTCCCGGATGGAATATTGTGGAGACCAGGCTGAGTACAACCAAGCAATCTGTCCAGGATGGAGTGTGGTACAGCCCAGGCTTAGTCCAACCCAGCAATCTGTCCAGGATGGAGCACGGGACAGCTCAGGCTCAGTACAACTCAGCAATCTGTCCAGGATGGAGCATTGTGCAGACCAGGCTAAGGATAACCCAGCAATCTGTCCAGGATGGAATACTATACAGAACAGGCTCAGTACAATCCAGCAATCTGTCCAGGGTGGAGCACTCTGCAGGTCTCACCGGCCCACTAGCTATCTGTCCAACATCGGGAGCAGTGCAGATCACACCGGTGCATTGATTCAGAAACCCGGACGAAACTTTCGGTCCAGCATGGGGTGGTATGCAGCCCACACAAATATTTTGCTCTATAAACATGAACAAAGAACCTGTTCAGTTTGGGAAGCTGTGCAGTGAAGAGCAGTGAATTGATTTGTAAACCTGAGCAGTTACCCTCCTCGCATGTAGAGCTGTTTACACCAACCCAGTACATTGATCAGTAACACTGTGTTAGATCCCTTCCCAGTGTGGGGATACTTGCAGCCCATGCTGGAAGTGACAGGATTTGAAGCTCCCATCCATTTACAGCTCCACATCTCCATTGTAACATGACAACGGGGCGCTGGGGGTGTGAAAACCACTGCCATAAATAGATGGTGAGGGAATCGGTTTAAATTCCAACAAACAAAACGATTTTGGGAAAACGAGAAAGGAGGATTGAGAGATAATTTCATGGAAGATCACAGTTTTCAGAATGCTGAAATGAGGATATTTTGACAGGCTCCTGCATCGTGAGACAGTATTCCCAGGAGTGATGGGTGAAAAGGATATTGGTGTGAGTTCAGATGATGGATTTTTGGATGAGCATTTGTTCTGCAGCTTTGTAACTGTGAGTGGGCACAGCAGAGTCTATGACTCGTTGAGCTGAATGTAACAACAATTTATCTCAGTGACATTTTTATTGAGTATGACAGAGGGATTGTGTGCACAAGGTCGAGCTAGTTTCCTGGTGCGATCTTATCGAACCCACCTCATTAATTTCCCACCCGACCCCATGGTGTCCCTCTCATTCAATACCAGCTCGTTTCTCCCACCCATCATGGCCGGAGGTACTAAGCATTGCCCGGATAACCCTGGTTATACTGTGATCCCTGGCCCTGGTGCCACCTTTAAAAGACCAACGGGCACACCTTTGAGCTTTCTCAATTCGGAGCTGCCCTTCACAGTTTACCCCGAGCATGGCAGATAGGAGGCAATTACACCACGATTTGTTGACCGGGATATGTGGATGGACTAGTACAGAGGGTACCATTCTCTTGTCAGGAGGATGCCATACTAGCAGACACACCGAACATGGTTTGAGCTCACCACCCAGCTCAGTACAGTACCTGCAGTCTGAAGAAATGCCCAGCAATGCAGGACAAGCATCAATAACTTTCCCCACTCTGTCAGGAAAAGGGTCACTGTATTCTCTCAGCTCCTTCACACTCACTGTATATCTGTTATAGCACCCATCCCCAAACAAGGCCAATGCTCTACCACTATCACTGTGATATACTGCACCTTCCCCATCTCTCTCTCTCTCTTTATCTTGCCTTTGCAATACCCCCACATGGCAATAGAATGTTTGACAGAATGCCAATTATGGAATGTTCCAGATAAATCTTTCAAATAATTTCAGTTTTCAGGAAAATGTCAATGCCCAAGGAATAGTGATGCATGTTTTTCAATACACAGATGATTCAAATCCATCATGAGGCCATTCAGCGCTTCAAACATGCTCTAGCATATAATGAGACCACAGCTGGTCTGTTGCTTCTCTCAGCTCCATATTACAGGAAATTTCAGTCATTCAGCTTCCCGGGATTCTGTCACCGAGCTCATAACACTGAGGTACATTTACGCTGGTTTTCTTCAAGCGCCTGTTTGAGGGCATTTCTCATACAGATGGACTCCACTCACAACATATTCCATCAGCTTTGTACTTTTGTGTAATGATAAGCACATTTTACACAGAACAATAAAAATATACACTTCTTTTATTGTTACAGATATCCAATTTTAATTAATAATTCTGGTTATTTCACTTGCCTCATTTTATTGCTTTCAGCCAAAGTCCACTTCTAACCACTGGGCTCGTTATAAAATACAACTTCTAGCAGAGAACATTTTCATCCTTAGCCGTTACCTTGACCGTTATGTGAGTTGCACCTTTATCTTGTTATGAATGTTTCTCTTGCCCTTTGTCTGTGACTGTTTCTGTCTGTAGCAGTTACACGGTCTCCCTCTCAGTTGGCTAGACGGCTGGTTTGTAAAATGGACGCCAATAGCGCGACTTCAATTCACACTAACAGAGGTTACCATGAGGTGAAGTGACCAGCAACGTTGAGGAGTGCAGGGTGGTATACATGGCCGAGATGGATTCCACTAAGGCCTTCAGTAAGCTTCCACATGGTCAGCTGCTCTGGAAGGTTAGATCACATGGAATTGAAAGAGAGCTGGCAAATTCGAGAGAAAACTGGCTTGATGGGAGGAAGCAGAGGATAATACTGGAAGAATGCTGATCAGACTGGAGATCTATGACTATTGGAATGACTCAGGGGCTGGCGCTGGAACCACTACATGTTACATATATCTATGATTTAGATGAGAATGTACAGGCATGATTTGTAAGTATGATGCGGACACGAAAATAGGCAGCATCATGCAGATTGAGGAAGGTTATCAGAAATTTAGAAATTACAGCAGTACCCTTATCAGCTGGGGAAGTGGGATGAGAAATGGCAAATGGATTTTAATATAGATCAGTGAAAGTTCTTGCATTTTAGAAAGTCAAATCAAGGTTGGAATTTCATGGTAAATGGTTGGGTCCTAAGGAGTGTAGTGGAACAGAGGGACCTCTGAATTCAGGTGCATGTTTCTCTGAAAGATGATTCAGAGGTAGACAAGGCAATGAAGAAAGCTTTTGGCACACTGGCCCTACTCAGTCTATTTCACTGAGTATCGAAATTAGGGAGTTATGTTGCAGTTATACAGGATGCTGGTGAGGCCATACTGGTAGCATAATGTTCAGTTTTGTTCACTGAGAGGCAAGCAATGGTTGTTGGAGTCGTAGATGTTATTAAGCTTGAAAGAGTGCAGGACAAATTTACAACGATGTTGCCGTTTCAATGATCTGAGTTATAGGGAAAGGTTGGACAAGCTCGGACTTTTTAGTTTAGCGTTTATGAAACTGAGGATGGTCTGATATAAGTGTATAAAATCATGACAGGCAGGGACAGAGTCAATGCACTCAGTCTTTTTTTCTAGGGTTGGGCAATCACAGACTCGAGGGGATCAGTTTAAGGCCAGAGGGAAAAGAATAAAAGGGAACCTGAGGAAGAAATTTTTACACAGGAACTTTTTAATCATATGGAATGAGCTGCCATTGGAAGAGGTTGAGTTGGCTACTTTCACAACCTTTAAAAGTCATTTGGCTAAATACACGGATAGGAAAGTATTACAAGGATACGGGGCAATGGCAGGGAAGTGGGGTTAGCGTGGATAGATATTTTGTCGGAATGGACTATTTTGGACCAAAGGGTCTGTCTCCGTGCTGTGGGACTCTATGGCTCGAACAATCATTGCTTACCTCTCACTGAATGTTTTATTGTACTTTCCCAATTTACTGGAGTCAACTTGACCCTGTAGCCTCCAGGCTTCCATGATGTTTAACCAGAATGATCAAGCATTCTATATTGTATGCAGACACCGTGTAAAATCCACCTTATTAACATCACTATTTCTTAAAAGCTGCTTCAGAGCAAGGTTAGTATTTCGTACTTCTGACCACACAACACCAAATCCGAAATAACCTGCTCTCTAGTTTGCTTCACAATGTACTCTTTAACCCACCTCATATAAACTTACAGAACTTCTTTTGCACAGCATGAGCAGTCACTTAGTTAATTCAGTTTAGTTGCAACTTGAGACCATCCAATACGACAGCGGTATCCACAATACTTGCAAATCTAATTTCCCGAGTATGTGATGCTCAGATGTTCTGCTACCGTTTTGGTTTTGATAAATAACACACCAACGTTGGCTTCTCCTTCCCATTTATAAGCTCTATCCAAACTGATTCTGTGGAATTTGAGGGACAGGTCTTTGTCATTATTAGCGCGAGACATAGACAAGACATTTGGGGAGACTCACCTCGACGCTGAGATGATCTGAAAAATGTCCAACAATACAGGGCAAGCATCAATATCCTCCCCACTCTGCTACCTCACACTCACTGTATATCTGTTATTGCACCTACCCCCAGACAATCCTCATGCTCTATTTCAAATAAGGCTGAGGCACTACCACTCTCATTATTGAATTCAGCAACTTCCTTCCCACACTTTCTCTGTCACCCACGCAATACCACACCCTCCCACACTAATAACACTATATGGATTCAAAACTGTCGACCGACTCAATCTGGGCACCTCACAATTCCCCCCAGCCCAACCTACACCAGCACAGAAAGCAGGGCCACCCACTCCTGCTCTCACTCCCTCCCTCCCTTTCTCTTATTCCAAGACAAACAGCCTGGAATAGGGCAGAAAGGGCCAAGCCGGGTGGTGGAGTGCTCAATATCCATTCCCTCACCCGCCTACCCCCTGCCATGTGGAGCGGACCCAAGTACAAGGTGGAGTGGACTGGGATGCCTCACATGGAATTTCAGAAACATCTATGTCCCACTGACTGATTAAGGTGCAGTGCTCAGTGAAAGACAATTCTCTCTTTAAACCCACTGGCAGTTCCAACGACAGTCCTTTCAGTCCCCCGAAAAAAAGCCTCCTCAGCACAAACACCTTCAGCTGTTCCATCAATGTCTTTCCCCACCATAAGATCTGAAGTGGGGATGATGACTGAAGATCACACAGTGTTCAGAACATTTTGTCCCCCATCATCTCCTGAGCCATTCTGTGTCCATGTGCAGCAAGACCCGGACAGCATTCCGGTTTGTGCTGTTAAAGTGTCGGTAACATTCATGTAACAGCACGGCCAGACACTGCACATTTTCACAGTTAAAAGAGGAGCTTATTCAGCATCTCAAGCTGGTTACACACTGATATGTGGAAGCCATCGAGCCCGTTGAAACTACTAAACAAGAATAAACAATATCACCAGATGAAGGAGTGTCACTCCGAAAGCTAGTGTGCTTCCAATTACACCTGTTGGACTATAACCTGATGTTTTGTGATTTTTAACTTTGTACACCCCAGTCCAACACTGGAATCGCCAAATCATGACTAAACAAGAAAAGGGACAGCCCATTCAATCCTCCTGCTTGTTCCACGGGAAGAGAAGGGGTCTGGTCAGTACATCGAGCTGTTAAACAGGAACAGGCAGAACCCAATCAGACCCTTAAACCTTTTCCATGAGACCTGGAGGAGGCTATTCAGCCCCACAAGATAGTTTATACAGTAACAGGAGGGTGTCACTGATACTCCAACATAACAAACCAATGAAACCGAGACTGCACTGATCGAGGGATCCATGATGCTAATCATGGTTCCATTGGTTGTAGAATGTGTGCTATTTTAACACGATTTGCTGGCAGTGAGGAGGGGAGTGAACTGTTTTGTGTCAAATCTCAAGGAGACATCTTCCATCTCCGAGAAGACACGCCCATGTTCTCCATGGAGGTCAGAAGCTGCAGGGAAGACTTAACTCTTATAATCAAGTTATTGCGGCTGCTGTCAGGATTCTGGATAACATAACGTTCATTGCAGGATCACGCACCCACTGGACTGTTTTAATGTTGGGAGATTTTATTCAAAAGCCTGGGGCCCACTCTCTCACACACACTCATTCTCTCTCTGTCTCAATTGAAATAGGGAGTGGGTTTGGTTGGGTCTTTCATTCTCAAAGGCTCTTAAACTATCGATAATCATGTAACCCAAGTGAAAAGAACAGTCATGCAATTTATCACCGTAACAGTGTCTGTCTAGAAGATCATGTGTCATTGTCCATCCCCCTTAAAATTCAATGCAATCACCTCTTATTCTCTCACTGAGCTTCACTCACTGCTCATGGTGCCATCATCCCAGGGATTAGTCTGGTGAAACGTGAGAGAAAGTCAATCCACAGTACCCCAAATCCTGCCTCAACAATACTCTCAGGGATGATCGCAATACTTCTCTTCTCTCACTTAGATATCGCCATTTCTTTCCTGTGCCATAAAAAGCCATTCCTTCTCTATGCCCTACGACTGACATGGAATTTATAAGTTCCTTACATCTGTACGTCAGCATCAATAAAGGCAGCCTCAGAGATGTCTCTGGAGATGTGCATCACTCTTGGGAAGTATTTCAATGAGATTGAATACACCTGAAATAGGGGATGATCACCTACCTGAATAGAAATGAGCTATAGGAATACGGGAAACAGACAGAGGAAGGGAGCTATCTTTACCTTTGTTCTTCTCTCACAGAATGTACGCAGCCCTGGTTAGGGCAGCATGTGATCCAGATCTTGAACTGAGTGGCTGGTTCAGCTGTTCTACAGGACAGTAAAGAGTAAAACACATTGCTGTGGGTTTGTCGTGTTACAACACAGGATAAATCTTCCTGCTTAATTAATACCAGCAACAGAGAAAAGATTTATCCAATGCAGTAATCTGTGATAATTCTGGAGTAATAAAATATTTAAAGTAAAAATTAACAACTTTATTTCTTAAAGTATAACAGAGAATAATGAACGAATGACTGTTTACAGCTTCTTCCTCTAACCTATCTTTGACCTTCCCCCTCCATAATACGAGGCCGATTAAACTCCTAATTAAGATTTACAAAACAAGACTTCTTATCTCAAAACCAGGAAGCTTTCGGTTCTTCTCCATATTCCTGTCTTCTTTTCTTCTTGTGGATTCTGCTTCACTAGTTACTAATCGATAAAAAGTACCTTTCGGAGAGTTATTTTTCAGACAGTCTTTGCCTGCTGGTAGCTTGGCAGTTCTCCTCTGAACTGTTCACTTTTCCACGGTCTTGTACCCCAAACCACCGGATTGTGACATTGGTTTTTAAGATTGTCCATATATTAAATTCAAACTTGATTGGAGGTGGGTACTTTGGGGTATAATTTAAACTGTTTGGCTGAATTTGTTTTTGTCTTGGGACAATGAGCTAATTGAGTTGTTCGACCAAATGTTACATTATATCTATTTTTCAGAACACTTGGTGCTGTCAGATAGTTATTGCTGGCTTTTAATTCTCCTCAAGGTACAGTACACCCACAAGTTCACCACCGAAGTCACACGGAAACTTGACTAGGGAAGCATGACACACATTAACTTCGCGAAAGGACTCGAGGCAAGCAGATGGGTTTTTATAATAAATCATAATGGTTGCTTTTAAATTCCACCAATTTCCTTCATGGGATATCAACAGACTATTATTTTGTGGTTCTCAATTATGAGTCAATGGATTGACCACCGTAAACTATTTTCCCATATGTGCAGAGAACAAGTTAAACATCCTCAACAGCAATTATTTAGTGACAGACAAGTGGTTAGAAAGAACTTGAAGCTGTTGCCTCCGGATTGAACAAAAGCACAAATATAATTGGTTGAAATATTGTAGAAGTGGTGAGGCAAGTTGCTATTTCACGCAGAGTATGGTAGGGATCAGGGAGTCACACGTGGAAGTAGATTACAAGCAGAAACTCTCAAACCATTATACAAAGGTGCCAGGATCTGCACCTGAAGGCCTATCGTCTCCGGGAGACAGAAATAGGGCTTTTAGAAAACATTACTTCTTGTCCAATGCAGACAGTCTTCTCCTCTACACTGTGCTATTTTCTGTTTTTTTCAAAGGTTACTAATGTCTGACAGGATCAATACCCAGGGATGAGGGGAGAGGGCCGGGAGGAGCAGTGTGTAATTTGATTAGCATCACAATAATACTGCTCCAATACTTTATAAACAATGCTACTTCACTGTGTTGGCCTTTTTGTCCTTCCTGCACAAATGGGGAAACCTTTGATTATTCAGTTCTCAGGCGTAATCACACTGCAGCCACATCTCCATAATGGCAGCTCCATCTGACCTAGTTCATACTATTTAAATCTACCATTTCATTGGCATTGTTGAAACGTTCGGAAGGAATTCAAGGATGGCAGCAAGTGCAAAGCCCAGGGTGGCTGTACGGTCCAGAGGAGGTTACAGAGATAGGAAGCTGTGTGAAGGCTGGGGGATATTACAGGGATATGGTTTGTTCTAGAAGCAGAAGGAGATTGCAAAGACAAGAATAATTTTAGGTTTTAGTTGAAATGAAAATGGAGCTGGACCAGCCAGATCAATATTCTGGTTGCAAGAATCTTGTAGAGAGAAAGCCTCCCCGAAACCTGATAAGAATCTTACCTGAACAATTTATCACATTATATAGCTCTCTCTGTCTCTACACCAGAAATAAACATTCTGTCCACTGTGCCTATAAACGGCTGGAGGTGTTTCCTTCATGTTCCATGACCCTTCCCACTTCTGTAAACCCACTGGTTTCTACAAACATTCCTATTTGTGGAAAGGTCTCCATGCCCTATGAATCTCCCTGCTTCAAAAGCCCCTTCTTCCTTATGGAGAAGATCGCACACAAATGGCGATCGAGTTTTTGGAACGCGGTGAGAGATTAGTAAGAGACGTTCTGAGTGAAGGACGTTGAGATCGAGAGTCTGTAGAAAACAGAAAAAAAAAGCTTGTATTGGACCTGCAGGAGATTGATACCAGGAGGGTCGACTGAAAGGGACAGGACTGTCCTCGAGAAATTTTACAGGGACAGCGTTGGCGAAACTGGAGGAGGTTTCAGAAACGAGGAGATTTGTAGGTGTTAATGAACGTTAGAGATACGTGAAGTGTTTTATATTGATTGGAATGGGGTCAGTCAGGTAAACCTCATTATTACACGTTCCCTGATTGGGACTGTGAACCTGGTAGATATTACAGAGAGACGGAGTGCTGGAGGTGATTCCACAGATTAAGATGGATTTGGAATCTGGAGGTTGCAGAGACAGTGAGCTGTGTCAGGGCAGAAGGTGGTTACAGAATCGGGAGCACTATCGGGATTAGAAGATGTTACACAGCTGGTGAGGCATTGGAGTAGCTTACCCAACAGGGAAAATTGTAGGGACTGGAGCAACAAAATGAGATGGGCAGGCAAGTCAGTGCTGGAGGAAGTTGGAGATGTAATGAACACTGTAGTGGCTGGAGTTTATGGCGATACTGCAAACTGTCAGGTCAGGAGGCAGTTAATAACGTTGGTTGTGGTATAGATTAGAGGAGATTGTACAGATTAGGTTTCTATGGATCATATTAGTTGCAGAGAAAGTTTAGAGCTGTAAAGATTTGAGAAGATTTTCTACAGAGAATAGATTATTGAGACTGCAGGAGTCTCCAGAGAAAGAAGGTTTATAAGGCCTGTGTGAGTTACAGGGATAAGGATGCGGCATTGGCTGATGGAGGTGAGAACATATCATACAGGATCGATGAGTTACATAGACAGGTTTTTGTGGACTTGGAGGACTCTCAAGACATCACACTGAAAGACACAGGCGCCATATGTCACGGAAGGGGGTCATTTGGCCAATCATGGTTACACCAGCTCTTCAACTGAACTCTCTGCTGAGTAATGATCTCCTATTTCCCTCACATCGTTACACATGTATTTTGCATCAAAAATCATCCAAACTCCTCCTGAATAATTCAGTCAAACATTTAGCGACATTGGATCTAAGTGTATCCAAACTACTTGCGGAGATCTTTTTCCAGGTATAAATCTTCTTTCTAGATTCAGTCTAGCCTTACTCCATCTTTTTATAAGCTCACTATGAGGTGCCCACAGAGGATTCAGAGACAGCTCGATTTTGGCTCTCAGTTTTCCCACAATTCCCCTCCCCGCGCTCTACTATCTCCCTCTGAACCTTCAGCATTCCTCCTGGTCCCCAATCGTATTCTCCATCTGATACCAATTCTATTGTTATTCTCCATCACCATCTTCCCTTTCCCATTTGAGGGGCAATTCCTCAAATGGACCCAAGCCATCTCCTCTTTGACGGAGCCCATTTTTCAGTTTATCTTTTTCTGACAAACTTGGTGTTCCAGTCAAACCTTCCCAGCTTCATTCTTTCCCCATTAAGGGCTGCTCTGATTCAACTAATGTTTCTCACTCTCAATTATTGCATATCATTCTCTACCATCATCCTGAACTTTATAATAAAATGATCGCTGTGCCACAAAATTTTCCCCGACTGATACTGGATCCACTTTCCCCACCTCTTTCCCAAGGATGAGGTCCAGCAGTACATGCTGTCTTGGGCTGCACACATACTCCTGCTATAAGCTCTCCTCCATGTAATCCAGGGACACTCATCCCTCATGACCCTCCACCAACAGTAACCCAGTCAATAAATTAAGTTTCTCAATGTAACTACACTCTCATATTGTTATCGCTCTCAAATGGCCATCTCCATCCTTTCCAATGATTGCTGGCTGACGGACTGTACCTCATAGTGTAACTGTGTACTTTTTTGTTCTGTAGCTCCAGCCAAATTCATTTTCTTCTTGGATGGATCCTCTTTCCCTTGGACTCCTTAACTAACACTAATCTAAACCAATACTTTTACCTTTATCCTTTCCCTTCGGTTCTAGCATTTTGGAATACTTTATACCCAACAATATTTAACACCCAGTCCTGCTATTCCTTGAGCCAGTTCTCGGGGTTCAGTACATCAGATTTCCACAAGAATAAAGAAATTTGAGAGCTTGCAGAAATTTGGGAATGGAGGAGGTAAGATAATGTGAGGAACTATAAGAGTTATAACTCGGGGAGGATGTCAGATATAAAAGGGAGAGCTGCATTGTCTGTGTGCAGTTAGAGACATGAGGAGTGTTGTAGCGCCTGCTGGAGGGGACACGGATAACAACAGTTCCAACGGTTGGTGCAGTGGCTCAGGAAGGCAGCTCACTACCACCTTCTCAGGGACAACTCCAAATCAACAATAAATGCTGGCTCAGCCAACAAAGCTCATGTTCATGAATGAATGAAGGAATAAAAGATCTACAAGTAGCTCTGAGATCACTCAGGCAGGCCCTTTCAACAGCACTTCACAAACCCGGAATCACTACACCCTGGAAAGACAGGACCTCCAGGTGCACGGGAACACGAGCGTTTCCAAGGTGCCCTCCAAGGCACAGTCCATCCTCCCAGCACGGTGTCTGTCCCTACACCCAAAAAGGACTGCAATGGGTCAGGAAGGCAGCTCCCCACCACCTTCTCCAGGGAATTACAGATGGGAAGGTAATGGTGAAACTCTGCTGTTTACAGCCAGACAGAAAAATAATCCAGCAGTGGGTGTGAATGTCCCTGTCACGACAACATGCTGAGCATGGATAGAGGATTTGTCTGATTGGCACAAGGCAGAGAGTGTGAAGAAAGGCATCTTTTTCACGATGGGAACTGGTGATAAAGGGAGCTCCGCAGGGGTCAGTGTTGGGACTACACACTACACGTTATACATTAAGAGTCTGAACAAAGGTTTCCAAGAAAGATCCCAGGGATGAAATTCGGGTCATATGAGGAGCAGGTGAAGTCTCTGGGTCTGCACTTGATGAAGTTTCAGAGGCAGCGACAGAATCTCATTCAGACTGACAGAACACTGAGGGGTCTGCATGGAGTGCACCGGTGGGGGGGGGGGGGGGAGGGGGGTGGCGGGGATGAAGATGTTTCCATGAGAGGAGAGACTAGGAGCCAAGGGCACTGCTTCAGAATAGAGAAATGGAGAATGTATTCAGCCGGAGGGTGATGGATCTGTGGAACTCACTGCCTCATGGGGCTGTGGATGCGAAGTGATTCAGTGTATCTAACTCTGAGATAGCTCGGTTCCTGATGAGTAACGAGATCAAGGATTACAGGGAGTAAGTGAGAGAATGATGTTGAGAAACAATTCAGCCATAATCAAATAGTGGAATAGGCCCAATGGACCGAATGGCTTAACTCTGCTCCTGTACATGATGGTCTTATGGACTAGGCTTTTTCGATAGGTCTCTAACTGTGCAGTTATAATTTCTGGCATATCGGTTACCATAAATTCCAGCACTTTCTGGATTACTGCTGTCATCTCTTGGTTTCAGATCAACTGCAGAAAGCTACATCATAGAGTAACGTGGGAATCCTTGTGCATAAATCTGAGAAAGGTGGCATACACGGCCAGCAGGACATAGAGAATGTAAATGGACTGCTGGCATTGATTTCAAAGGGAATGGAGAATAGAAATAGGGAAGGCTTGTAACAACTATAGACGACTCCAAACAACTCACAGTGAGAATACTGTAATTAGGTTTGCTGCTCTATCTGGAGGAAAAATGTCCTTGCATTGGAGGCAGCCCAGAGAAGGTTCACCAGGCTTGTCTTCAAAATGGAGGGATATTGATGAGAAGAGGTGGAGAAGGTTGAACTTGCAGTCGTTAAAATTTAGAAAACGAGGCAAATTTATTGATACAACGAAGAATTTTGTGTTCTTACAGATTCAGTACTGAGACATTGTTTCCCTGAGCAAGGATGTTTAACCAGAGAGATAGGGGAATACAGACACCAGAGAAGCTAACAAGGAAAAGATGGGTTATAGAGACTTGAGGATGTTACAGAGTTCAGGTGGTTTGAGATCACTGTTGGTGGTTAGAGATCAGATGGGTTGTCGGGCTGAAAGATGTCAAGTAGAGTTAGAGGGTTATCAAACCTGAAGGAGTTACAGAGATCGGGAGGAATAGAAGGACTAGAGATTACACAGATAGGGGTGGTTGTTGGAGCTCCAGGATATACAGAGACTGGGAGGGTTGTCGGGATTGGAGATTACACAGATGGGGTGGTATTTGGAGCTACAGAAGTTTTTAGAGAAAGGGAGGGTTGTAGATACTGGAGATTACACGGATTGGGGTGGTAGTTGGAGTTGCAGGGGTTTATAGAGAAAGATTTAGATTGTTGGTGCCGGGAATTACACTGACATGCACAATAGTTGGAGCTGCAGGAGTGAGCGAGATAGGGAGGGTTGAAGGGTCTGGATCAGTTCGCACAGCCAGGGAAAAGTGTAGGGATTGGAGGAGCCAGAGATAGTGAAGGTTGCAGGGCTGCAGGAGTTCAGAGAGTTTGTGAGGACTGTGAAGGCAGGTTTGCAGCATTCCCATCAGTTACATAGATATGTGGAGTGCTGTTCTGGAGGAGTTTACAGAAATCAACAGGATTGCAGATACTGGAAGATATCACAAAGACAGTGAGGTGTAGTATGTGAGGAGGTTACGGCGACAGGATGTATTGAGGAGTTGGAGGCCGCTACAGGTGTTAAACATGCTGTGAGGGATCAATAGCCTTAAATCAATCAGGGGGATTTGAAATTTTGGAGATAAAGAATGAGAATTGCAGCGACTAAAGAATATCAGAGAGATGGAGAGTAACACATGAGTTGGAGAAGTTATAACAGGGGTGATCTGTCGGCAATGGAGTAATAGAAGATACAAGGTGATCTGAAGGGACTACAGCTGATCAAAAGGACAGTGAGGCTTCTCAGTGTCGGATTGGGACAGTTTACGCAGACAGGGAGTACTTTATGGAACGTTGCTACTTACAAAGATTAAGAGAGTTGTATAGATTGAGGAACAAACAGAGGTATGGAAGTTCATGAAGACATTTGTTGATGTCGGATGCTAAGGTTCTGGAAATTAAATGGAACGGCAAGCTGGACAATCTGTCAGAGCTTACATAAACAGGAACAGCAATAGAAACTGGAGACACTAACACAGATAGGGAGCATTGCACACACTGGAGGAGGTTTCTGCTTCAGGGATGGTTGTAGGGGAGTGTAACGTTTACACAGATAGGGGTGTAAGAGCTGGAGAAGGTTATGGAGATGATTAGATTGATCGGGAGACTGGAGGAGCTTACATTGACAGGGCGAGTGATAGAGATGGGACAATGTCAAATAGATAGAAAGTCTTGTAGAAACTGATCAGGAGAGTCACAAGCATTGGAGCTGGTTCCACAGATCGGGGCGTTGCAAGGACCTGAGAAGATGAGGCAGATTGGGAGGATTGCAGGATGTTCACATTTTCAGAGTGTTTCAGGATTGGAAAAGGTTACACGGTTAAGGAGGGATGTTGGAGCTGTGGGAGTTCACAGAGACTCGGAGGTTTGAAGGGTCTGGGGTTGTTTATGGATAGAGGGATATATTTAGGGACATTAACATGAACGCAAAGGGAGAAATTAGATTAAATACCCTACAGCATGGGAACAGGTACTCCGGCCCAACAAGTCCACACCAAAGTGTAACCCACCCAGACCTACTTCTCTCCGACAATGCACCAAACACTATGGGCAACTTATTATGGCCAATCCACCTGACCTGCACATCTATGGACTGTGAGAGGAAACCCACGCAGACACAGGGAGAAGGTGCAAACTCCACACAGACAGTCACCCAATCGAACCTGGGTCTCTGGCGCTGTGACGCACCATTGCTCACCACTGAGCCACTGTGGTGCTCCAAATTGCAGAATTACACAAAGAGAGAATGTTTGAGGTGCTGGGAGGGCTGTAAGGAGTGGAGGATAAAACAGAGATGTGGAGTGCTGCTGTGGCTTGAAAAGGGTCTAGAGATGTTTATATAGATATGAAGGTCTGTAGGGATGGGAGATGGTTACTGAAGTCGTGTGGTGCTTTAGGCCAGGAGGCAGGAGTGTTCTCGGGCCTGCAGAAGGCTACAGTGATATTATGTTCTCCTGGGGCTTGAGGAAGGTACACAGGTGGGTATTCTGGTCCAGGCTGGATAATTTTACAGATACAAGGGCATTGTAAGTATTGTGCAAAACTACAGAGAAAGGAATTATTGTACTGGGTGCAGGATGAGATTATTGGGATTGTGCATGTTATCAAAACTGCAGCAATTTACACACAGGGAGAGTCGTCAGCATTGGAGTAGGTTTCAAATATACAGCGGGAATATGGGAGGGGTGGAGGTTACAGAAATAGGAAAATTTCTGGGAATTACATCGGCGCAAATTAGTTGGACTGAAAGGCATGTCTCCTTGCTGTATGACTATCACACGACTGACAAAGTGTGAGAGGGGTAATATAGAACAAAGATCCCAGGATTCAATGACATCTCCTTGGGGGAGGCCTGCTTTCCCCTCTGTTGTACTGATCCTCACTAAGACAGCACAGGCCTGGATTGATAACTGCCAACTTCCTATATTGACATAGGAAGGCTCAGTACAACAGAGATGAATGTTAGCAAGAGGGTGGGGATTGAGCATGGGACCATCATGCTCTGTGTTCGTGCTTCAACACTGTATCTATGTCATGTCTTCTAGACCAAAGTTCGATCCCTTAAATACACCCTGCTCTGTTCACTGAGAGTGATCTTACTGGCTGCAGGATTTACTGAAGGCTCCAGATCTCACTCTCCATCTCTCCGGCTGACCAACTGTCTTCAATGTCGTGATGGACAAGACAGGAATTGGGAATTCTACTGAGTCAGAAACAGACAGAATGGGAAATGAGACTGATGCAGTGAGGGTTACTGAGTCCCACAGAGACCTGGAAAATCCCAGCCTCCATCCCTGGCCTGTGCTGCCCGTCTCTCTGGAGTCGAGAATTCTGTTGTTTCAGGATCTGGATTGGCTACAAAAGGTCCAGTTACCGGCAGCAATTAGATCCTCACAGTGACAAATGCCACATGCAGAGATACTGAGTGATATCACCAGAGTGCAGGAAGGCATCAGGATCAAACCACGGTCAGGAAAACAGGGGTTTGATTCATGGTGCACTGGGATCCGTACTGAGGAATGAGTGAGTAAAAAATGGGCTAGGCAATGGCCTAGTGTTACTCTCACTCCACTGTTCATCCAGAATTTAATGCCGGTAGCAGGGATACCCATCTGACCGCTTAATACCCTTTAAGTAAGGAAATCTGTTATGGGCTGCCGGTCTGGCCAACGTATGAATCCAGACCCAGAGCAAGGAGGCTGAATCTCAACTGCCCAGTGAAATGATCTGGCAGAAACATCCCACGATTGAATTTAAAACAACACTACTGTGACCAGTGTCCTGGCCAATCATTTCGGTAGGTTTATGGACAGGGCTTTAAACTGACAGAGAGGATGCTGGGACAGGATTCAGGTGAAAGGAGCTTTCCACATCTACAGAGAAAAGATGACGCATCAGAACAGCATGGGAATGTGACTGAAGACAAGCAGAAAGGAATAGGAAGGAACAGTGAATTAGGCTCTGGGAAATTCTGGGAAAGAGTCAAGCACAGTTTTTTTTTGGAATTGTCAAAGTATCGGCAAGATTTGGTCACCAGAAAGATGTGGTTACAGGAGAAACTGTGTTGTACTCTTCTGTGTTCTAAACAGGGAGGGTTACAATGGCAAGAAGGTGTTTTGGGAGTCTGGAGAGGATGGGATCTGTATGAATAGACACAATTAGGAAGGTTAGCTCGGAGTGCCAGCGGTAACAGAAACACCAATGGGCTGATCTGAAGCAGATGACCCAGACTGGGATGGGTGTGGGAATTGTCGGTGATTTCACAGGGGAGGGAGGACCATAGAGTCACAGGAGGTAACAGAAATGCGGAGAGCTGTCGGGCCTGCAGGCGTGCATGAAGATGGAGAGGTTGGGAGGGATGGGCCAGTTGACAGGGATAAGGATGTTGGTTGGATGGAGTGGTTTATACAGTCAGGAGTGTTTTAGGCGAATCGAACAGATTACAGAGATCCAGTGGGTTGCGTAGGCTGGAGGAACAAACAGAGATATGGACGGTAGTCATGGCTGAAGATGTTTATAGATACATGAAGGTTTAGACTCTGCAGATTATTTAGATATGGAGGGTGTGGAGTCTGACAGAGTTACCAGACAGGCAGTAATTTTGGTTGGAGACAATTTTACAGATAAGGAAGCATTAGTAACCTCCTCCAGAATGGTCAAAGTGGGAAGGGTTGTGGGAGATTTTCCTTCACACTAACAGAGAGATAAAAGATTCTTGAGATCACACTTTTAAAAACCTCCTATTTGCCAGTAATTCATTTTCCTTCAAACAGACCGACCCATGATTTGAACGTGCCGGTGTTGGACTGGGATGGGCAAAGTTAAAAATCACACAGCAACAGCTTACAGGTGCAATAGGTCTATTTAGCGGCACTAGACTTCGAAGTGCTGCTTCTTCATCAGGTGGTTGTGGAGCATAGTCATAAGACACAGAACTTATAGCAAAGGATGGCAGTGTCATGGAATGTAATATCAAACGAGTTTTGATTAAGTCTTTCAACTTTTAGAATTATCACCAGCGCTTCCAAATCTAGCACTTCCAAACACAGAGGGACCTCTACTATCCAAATATCAATTATTCCAATATCGGATTATGCAAAGGAGACCTCGAGGTCCCAATAGAAACATTACATCAAAGAGCTGTTTCAACCCTGATTGCGTTTTATTTTGTTTACACTGATGAAAACTGATCTCCGCTCACAGAAATCCTGCCAAGAACAGTTCTGGACATCGAGCCCCGGTACCATCTCCAAATGACTGACATCCCACCTTCTCTGGCTCTCCCCACACTGAGCCTGGAGCTCTACATAGGGGTAAATCCTAACTCCCCCTTCCCCAGATACTCTCTCGAACATTGTATACAGGGCAGACGTGGAACTTTTCGAAATGTGGAAGGAAAACCTGTGTGTGTCGCTAAGTGTGCGTGAATGTGTGCATGTGCACGTGTGTGTGTGTGTATGTGTGTGTGTGCTACTTGGAGACTTAACCACCAAAGGCAGCAGCTGTCTTACCGGTGGTGTCCATTCCGGCTGACTAGGAGGGGGAGGAGATAATGGGGGCAAGGGGGCAGGGCAGCTGGGGTTATGGGCGTGAATGGTGGGTGGGGCGGGTGGGGGATGTAATGTTGGACGAGTTTGGGACTGGGCGGGGGGGCGCAGTTGGAGGCGGGCGGGGGCAGTGTTTGACAGGTTTGGGGGAGAACTGAGGGTGATGTTCGATGGGTTTGGGAGAGGGCGGGGTGATCTGTTGGAGGCGGGTGGAGGGTGATGTTGGATGGGTTTGGGACAGGCAGGATGCTCTGTTGGAGGCGGGCCGAGGGTGATGTTGGATGGGTTTGGGACGGGCAGGGTGCTCTGTTGGAGGCAGAAGGGGGGAGATGTTTGATGGGTTTGGGGTGGGTGCAGTGCTCTGTTGGAGGCGGGCGGGGGTGATATTGGATGAGTTTGGAGGCGGGTAGGGTGCTCAATTCGAGGTGGGCGGAGGGTGATGTTGGATGGGTTTGGGGTTGGCGGGGTGATCTGTTGGAGGTGGGCGGAGGGTGATGATGGATGGGTTAGGTAGCGGGTGGGGTGATCGGTTGGAGGCGGGCGGGGAGTGATGTTGGATGGGATTGGGGGCGGGTGGGGTGATGTGTTGGAGATGGGCAGGGTGTGATGTTGGATGGATTTGGGGGTGGGCATGGTGATCTGTTGGAGGCGGGCGGGGGGTGATGTTGGATGGTTTTGGGGGCGGGCGTGGTGATCTGTTGGAGGCGGGCGGGAGGTGATGTTGGATGGATTTGGGGGTGGGTGGGGCGATCTGTTGGCGGTGGTCAGAGGGTGACGTTGGATGGGTTTGGGGTTGGCGGGGTGATCTGTTGGAGGCGGGCGGGGGGGGATGTTGGATGGGTTTGGGGCGGGCGGGGTGATCTGTTAGAGGCGGGCAGAAGGTGATGTTGGATGCGTTTGGGGGCAAGGGTGGGTAGCGTTGGACGGTTGGTGAGGGCAGGCGTGGGTCAGAGTTGGAAGGGTTTGGGGGCGAGCAGCGGGGTGGTTTTGGGCGCTGGTGGGGCGTGAGGGCTCATGTATGGTTTGCTGCTACCTCGTTACCTCAACGGGGACTAGACATTACCGAAAACCCCGAGGCCCAGAAGAATGGTATTGAATCGATTAATCGAATCATCAATTATCCGAATGTACTATTGCCCGCCCATCTCGTTCAGATAGTGGAGGTTCCTGTGTAAACCAGCTGGATAATAACCTGGTGTTGTGTGATTTTTACCTTCACCCAATCAACCCCTGCTCGATCCTTCTGAATGGCCCCAATATTGACGCTGTTCCAGATTAAGAGCTTAATCTGTGTACCTGTCTGGTCTTTTTCCATAACTCTGTTAAAATGAAGACAGTTGTGGTCACTGGACCAAAAGTGCTCTCCAACTGACACTTCAGTCACTTGGCCGACCTCATATTCTGAGGGGAGGTCCTGTGTTGCACCCGCCTGAGTAGCATAGAGCTCTCTAAATCTTAATTTAGGAAACTTTCTTAGACATATTTGACAAATTCCACCCCGTATGGTCCTTTTACACTCTGGGTGCCGCAGTCAATCCAGGGGAAGTTAAAATCTCCATCCAATACTACTCTATTATTTTTATCAGTACTTGCAATCTCACTGCGCATTTTCTCCTCTCGTAACCACTGGCTATTGGAGGTCCAGAAAACCATCCCAGCAGACTGACCATCCCCTTCTTGTTTCTAACTTTTAAATGTATGGTCTCATTTGATGACCACTGAACAATATTTTCTCTAAGCACTGTTTTTATGTCCTCTGTAATCAATAGGGCAACTCTCACTCCTCACTTACTTGTTCTTATGTCACGCCTGTAGCTTTTGTACCCTGGAACACTGAGCTGCCAGTCCTGCCCTTCTCTCAGCCATGTTTCTGTTATGGCTATAATATCCCAGTCCTCAAATCTAATCCATGGTCTGAACTTGTCTGCCTTACCAGTCAGGCCTTGTGTGTTGAAATTAATGCCCTTGAAGCCAGAAGTCTTTTCCCTCCCTATACTGTGCCCCAGATATCCTGGATAAGAAACTTGCTCTTGATGGCTAATATATTTTCCCCTGACGAGTTGATGGCCCCTGTTTTATTCAGAGTCTCAACTCCCTGCCAAACTAGTTTAAAGCCTACCGGGTAACACCAGCAAATCTCCTCCCAGGGATACTGGTGCCCCTCTGCATCAGTGCCATCCATCCCCCTGGTACACGTCACCTCTACCCCAGAAGAGATCCCAATGACCCAAGAACTGAAAACACTGCCCACTATACCAGCTCCTCAGCCACACATCCATCCGGCCTAGCTTTCTATTTCTATCCTCACTGGCACTTGGCACTGGGAGTTACACGGAGATCTTTCACCTCAATATCCTTTTTTTTTAAACTTCTTACCTAACTCCCTGTATTCATTTCACAGGACTCCATCACTTTGTCTACCTCTGTCATATGGACCGATGTGCACAATGACCTCTGGCTGTTCACCCTCCCCTTCAGAATATTCAGAAACTGCTCAGAGACATTCTTTACCCTTGTACCCGACAGGCAGACCTGGGGTCTCTTCTGCAGCCATCCAGTCTCCTGTCTGTCCCCCTCACAACTGAGTCTCCTATCAGTATTGCAATCATTAGACAGGACCTGGCAAACAGAAACAGGGAGGAACTACCTGCAGTTGGGTCGATATTAGGAAAGTGGGAGTAGTTAAAAGTGATGCTGAGAAAGCTCGGGGCCAGTGAGTTCCTTGAAGAGTGAGTAGTAAAGGCAGCAAGTCTACCGAATACTGATCAAGTGATATTGTGAGTTTGATAAAGAAAATCCAGTTCAATAAAAGGTAAAGCCATTCACAAGTATAGAACATAGAACAGTACAGCACAGAACAGGCCCTTCAGCCCACGATGTTGTGCCGACCACTGATCCTCATGTATGGACCCTCAACTTTCTGTAACCATATGCATATCCAGCAGTCTTTTAAATGTTCCCAATGACCTTGCTTCCTCAACTGCTGCTGGCAATGCATTCCATGCTCTCACAACTCCCTGTGTAAAGAACCCGCCTCTGACATCCCCTTGATACTTTCCTCTAACCCCTCGTGTTAGTCATTTCTGCCCTGGGAAATAGTCTCTGGCTATTGACTCTATCTACGCCTGTCATTATCTTGTATACCTCAATTAGGTCCCCTCTCCTCCTCCTTTTCTCCTTTGTGTCATCTGCAAACTTGCTGATCCATCCTTCAATCGCCTCATCCAAGTCATTAAAAAAAATTACAAACAGTAGAGGCCCACGGACAGAGCCCTGTGGAACACCACTCGCCACAGAATTCCAGGCAGAATATTTTCCTTCTACTACCACTCGCTGTCTTCTGCTGACCAGCCAATTCTGTATCAATACAGCTAGGTTCCCCTGTATCCCATTTACCCGAACTTCTGAATGAGCCTACCATGGGGAACCTTATCAAATGCCTTCCTGAAGTCGATATACACCACATCCACAGCTCGATCCTCATCAACATTTCTAGTCACATCCTCAAAGAACTCGATAAGGTTTGTGAGGCATGACCTGCCCCTCACAAAACCATATTGACTGCATTTAATCAAGCCATGCTCTTCCAGATGGTCATTAATCCTATCCCTCAGAAAACTTTCTAACACCTTGCAGATGACACACATGAGACTTACTGGTCTGTAATTGCCGGGGATTTCCCTATTTCCTTTCTTGAAGAGAGGTATTACATTTGCCTCTCTCCAGTCCTCAGGTACGATCCCAGTGGAGAGTGAGGATGCAAAGATCTTTGCAAGTGTCGAAGCAATTGCATTTCTCGTTTCCCAAAGCAGCCAAGGTCAAATCTGGCCCGGGCCCAGCGACTTGACAATCTTAATGTTTGACAAAATTTTCAGCACATCAACTTCCTCTATCTCTATCCATTCCAGCGTGTACACCTGCGCTTCAAGAGGGCAACGGGATTGTAGAAAATGAGGGACAAACAATGGTCATGAAATACATTTGGCAGATATAACTGAGGAAAAACCAGAAGGTATTTCGTCACCATCGTTAACATAAGAGGCTTCCCAGCGAAAAGGCGAGTCCTGTTAGAAACCAAAGGGACAGTCTGTGCATGGAACCAGAGGAAGTAGGTGAGGTCTTCAATGAATACTTCCCAACTGTATTCACACAGGAGAAAGATATTGTAGCCGGGGATCTCAGTCAGGATGGTAAGGTTCCAGAACATGGTAAGATCAATAAGGTGGGGGTATCAAATGTTTTCACAGCTATAAAAAAGTGGAGAAATCCCCAGAGCCCAATGAAATGTATCCCAGGTTACTATGGGAGGTAAGGGAGGAGATTGCTGGATCCCTGGTGGATATATTTAATACTTTACTGGCCACAGGTGAAGTGCTGAATGACTGGAGGATCGCTAATGTGGTTCCTTTGTTCAAGAAGGGAAGCAGGGATAGGCCAGGTAATTACACAGCAGATAGTCTGACAGCAGGGGGGAGGGAAAGCATTGGAAACAATTCTGAAGGACAGTTTGAATTGATAACTGGAAAGGCAGGGATTGATTAGAGTTAGTCAGTACGGATTTGATACAGGAAGAAATCAGTCTGAAAATATTGATGAGGGCAGTGCAGATGATGTGGGTGACATGGAGTTCATTAAGGCCTTTGACAAGGTCCCACATGGAAGGCTGGTCCAAAAGGGAAGAGCCACTGGGATCCAAGGCAAGTTGTCAATTTGGATCCACAATTGGTGGAGGGCTGTTTTTGTGACTGATAGCCTTTGCCCAGCGGGTGTACCACCGGCATCTGTGCAGGAGCCATTGCTGTTCATTGTGGACATTAATCACTCGGATGTGAAAGCAGAAGGAATCATTAGCAGGTTTGCAGATAACATGAAAGGTGAGGGTGTTGTCCACATTGAGGGGGATGGACTCAGGCTGCAGTCTGAAGTCTGAAGGTTGAGGCTGGGACAGAATTTCAACAGAGTAATTTCAATTGATAAGGCAGGTAAGAGCACAGCAGGCAATGAGGGAAAACTGATGAATTAAGCTGCATTTACTTTGATGCAAAATGCCGGACAGATGAGGCAGATGAACACACGGTATGGATGGGAACATGGGACTGGGAAATGACAGGAATTACAGAAACACAGCTGAAGGAGGGACAGGGCTCGCAGATCATTGTTCCAGAGGACAGATTCAACAGGAAGGATAGAAGTGGAGGCAAGAGAGGAGGGGGAGTGGAGATTATGATCAGTGAAAACATCACTGCAGCACTGAGAGAGGATATTCCTGGGCATCGCCCAGTGAAGCTATGTTAGTGGAACTGAGAAATAAGAATGAATAATCAGTTTGATATGACTGTACTACAGGCCCGCAGTAGTCAGCGGGAAATTGTACAGCAAATATGTCGGAGATCTCAGATATCTGTAAGAAGTATAGGGTTGTAATGGTCGGAGATTTTAACTTTCCAAACCTAGACTGGGCCTGTCAGAGTATTCAGAGCTTGGATGGGAAGAATGTTGTTTTTAGATTAGATTACTTACAGTGTGAAAACAGGCCCTTCGGCCCAACAGGTCCAGATCGACCTGCAGAAGCGCGCCCAACCAGACCCATTCCCCTACATTTACCCCTTCACCTAACACTACGGGCAATTTATCATGGCCAATTCACCTAACCTGCACATATTTGGAGGTTGGAATTGAACCCGGGTTTCTGGCACTGTGAGGCAGCATTGCTAACCACTGTGCCACCGTGCCAAGTTCATTGTGTTCAAGAAAACTGTCTCAATCAGTATGTGTCTGGTCCAAATGGAGGAAGGGATAAAATCTGACCTCCCCTTGGGAAACAAGGTAGGGAAAGGGGCTGAAGTGTTTATGGGGGAGCACTTTTGCAAAGTCACCACAATTGTGTTAGTTTAAAAATAGCGATGGAAAAGATGCTCCACAAGTTAAAGGTCAAAACTGGCCTTGGCGCAATCTAGAAGGTATTAGGCAAGAAGTTGATTCGTGGAGGCTGTTTGCAGGTAAAGGGACGTTGGCAAGTGGGATTCTTGCAAAAGAGAGATAAATTAAGATTTCAGGGCCAGCATATTCCTGTTAGTGGGAAGGACAATGCTGACACAAGTAGGAAACACTGGATGACTGGGGATATTGAGGGTCTGGTCTAGATAAAAGGGGGGACATGTCATATATAGCCAACTGGATTGAAGGAATCTCTTGAAGATCATTATGGGTGTCGTAAAATGCTAAAGAGGGGAACCGTGAGGGCCCAAAGGGGAACTGACAGAGCTTTGGTAGAGAAGCTTCAGGAAAATCCAGAGAGATTCTACAAGTATATTAGCAACAGAAGATAAACTCTGACAGAATGTGATTCCTAAAAGATTAATGAAGCTATCCATGTGTGAACCCACAGGAAATGGGTGAGATCCAAAACAAACACTTCACGTCAGAATTTACTGTGGAAAACACACTGGGGAAGTAGGGAAATAAACAGCAATGTTTTCAAAAGAGTCCACATTGGAGAACAGGAGGTGCTGAAGATTTTCAAACACATTAAAATTAGACAACTCCCTGGGAACTAATCAAGTATATCCCAGGACATTAGGGTAAGTTAAGGAAGAAACTTACAACGATTGTTCTATCACTGACAGCCACGGGCGGTGAGCTCGGAGCCTGGAGGTTGCCTAACGTGCCTATATATAGGAAAGGCTGCGACGCAATGCTAGGGACATAAACACCAATTAGCTTGATGTCAGTGGTGCGAATGTTGTTGGAAGCAATTCCACGGGACAAGAGTTACGTGCATTTGGGTAGCCAACGATTGATTAGGGATATTGAGCATAGCTTTGTGCATACAAAGTCGTGTCTCTCAAACTTGATAGAGTTTGTTGAAGAGATGACCAATAAAATAGATGAAGGCAGAGCAGTGGACGTTGTCTATCCTGACTTCAGCAAGGCCTGAGACACTGTTTAGCATGGTGCACTGGTTAGTAAGGTTCGATCACATGGGACCAGGGAAAGCGAGACAAACGGACACAAAATTGGCTTGACAGTAGGAGGCAGAGGGTAGTGGGAGAGGGTTGTTGTGCAGACTGGGGCCCTCTGACCAGCGGTGTGCCATAAGGATCGGTGCTGGGGTCACGCATGTGCATTATTGAGAATATATGAATTCATGTTAGTAAGTTTGTGGATAGTAAAATATGTGTTATAGTGGGCAGTGAATACGGGTATCAAAGGTGATCCTAACCAACTGAGCCAGTGGGTCAATAAATGAAAGATGGATCTGAATTCAGGTATTGGATTTTGTTAAGACAAACCAGGGAAGACTAACACAGTTAATGGCGGAGCTCTGGATAGTGTTGTCGAACGGAGAGAGACCAAGGAAGCATTGACATTGTTCCGTGTAAGTGGCATCACAGGTGGACAGGATGGGGAAAGCGACATTAGGCACACTTGCCCTCATGAGTCCGAGTATTGAGTACTTGCATTGGTACATCATTATACGGCTGTATCAGACATTGCTGGGTCCCGAGTTGGGGTAATGTGTAGAATTCTGATCCTCCTGCTTCAGGAAGCATATTCTGAAACTGCAAATGGAGCAAAGATTGATGAAGATATTACTGATGCTGGAGGGTTTGCCAGAAACAGAGAGGCTGGATAAGCTGGAAAGCAACATTGGGAAATGATATAGATTTGGTAGATAAGGTGAAGGAGAATCCAAAGAAATTCTACAGCATACAAGGACAAAAAAGCTACCAGAGAGACAATAGAGCTCCTCAAAGATCACTGAGGCCATCCATGCCCGGAACCACGAGAGATGGGTGCGAACCAAAATGAATATTTCATGTCAGAACGTACTGTGTACAAAGACTAGGAAACAAAAGGAAAGAAATAGTGATGTCTTGTAAAACGTCCCCATTACAGAAGAGGTGGTGCTGGAGGTCTTAGAACACAAAGGTAGAGAAAGCCCGAGGTCCTGAACAAGTGTATCCCAGAACATTGTGGCAAAGTCGCAGTGGGGACCATGGCAGAGATATTAGTATCATTATCCTTCGTATTTCCATTGGGTGTAGGTGGCTGAGGGGTGACCTTATAAAGGTTTATAAAAATATAAGGGGTAGACTTAGGGTGATTAGTGAAGGTCTCTACCGCAGGGTAGGAGAATCCATAAATAGAGGGCATAAATATGAGGTGGGAGAGGAAATACTAAAAAGCGACCAGAGGAGAACATTTCCTCACAGAGAATGGTGCACATATTGAATGACCTGCCGCTGAAGTGGTAGAGAAAAGTACAATTACATCATGGAAAAGACATTTGGGCAGGTACATGGAGAGGACAAGGTTTGACGAGATGTGGGCCAAACGCAGGCAAATGTGACTCGTTCAGGAACCGTGGTCAGCATGGACTAGTTGGATCGAAGGAACCATTTCTGTTCTGCATGGCTCTTTCTCCAGTTATTGGAGGAGGAGAGTACCGAGATAAGGCGCTGAAGCAAGTTACAGCAATGGATAATGTAGTCTAGAATGGAGTATACTTCAAATATGTGGAGGGACTATCAGGACGGGAGGACGTTACAGGGAAAGGAACTGTTATAGGAGTTAAAAATTGTTGAAGACACTGGTCCACGAGACATGGTATATGTACAGTGTTGGAGGGGGAACACAGAACAGAAAGATCCCAGGCAGCATTCCCACACACTCATGGGAAGCCTGCTTTCCCCTCTGTTATACTAATGTTCACTAAGACATCACAAGCCTGGATAGATATCTGTGACACTCCCGATGCTGTCTCAGTACAACAAAACTTACAGTAGGGGTGGTGATTGACCTGGTGTTTGTCTGTACTGTGCTCCCCCTCCAGCACTGCATCTATGTCATGCCTTGTTAGTCCATGTTTGAAGCCCTTTCATTGCTCCCTTCTCTGTGCACTGTGAGTGATCTTACCTTGCTGCAGGATTTATTTAAGGCTCCAGATCTCCCTGCCCTTTGTCTCTCTGGCTGAACAACATCTTGAGTGAGGTGATCGACGAGGCACCCAGCAGTTGGGAAGTGCATTGAGTCAGGAACTTCCTGATTACCTACAGGAGACAGAGAAATAGACAGAATGGGAAACTAGACTGATGCAGTGAAGGTTATACATGTAGAATGGTCCTCACTATCACAGAGATCTGGGAAATCCCAGTGTCCATCCGTGGCCTGTTCGTCCTCGTCTGTCTGGAGTAGAGAATTATGCTGTCTCAGGATCTGGATCAGCTACAAGAGTGAGAGACGTTAACAGAGGCACCAATTAGACCCTCACAGTGAGGGGTACCACATGGAGAGATACTGAGTGATATCACCAGAGTGCAGGAAGGTAACAGGATCAAACAATCATGAAGGAAAAACAGGTTTAGCTTCATGATTCACTGGTATCAGTGCTCAGGGATGAGCACCCTGTGAGCTTTTCCCTGCAGCCCTTAAGTGATGGAACAGCATTAGACACCCTCCAGTCTTCCGTTACCTCACTGTGTCTGTTGATAATATAAATATCTCTGTTGGGGATATTTCAATCTCTTCCCTAACTTGCCGCAATATTCGAGGATTTATTTGCCTTTATTTGTTTTAAGATTCCAGCACTTTCTCTTCTCTGTTGAGGATTCTTTCCAAAACATCACTGTTTATTTCCCCAACCTCCCGATCGTCCGTGTCTTTCTACACAGTAAATTCAGACAAGATTTTGTTTTGTTTAAGGTCTCACCCATCTCCTCTGGTTCCACACATCGGCGACCAAGATATTGATATTGAAGGGGCCCTATTCTCTTCCAAGTTATTCTTTAGCCCTTACTGTAACTTGCATAAAGGCTTCGGAAAATTCAAATAGTACACTTCCCCTATACCACCATCCCCACACTCTTAACTATTCTGCCATTCATATTCACACCAACAAATTAAATCCAACAGACTCAAAAATACATTCTTCTTTAGAAAATATGTTTCGATGGTTTCTTTTTTAATTGATAGGTCCTTTCTCACTCATTTCAGTATGCTCCTGACTTAAAGTCAGCCTAACATTATTTGGTTTCAGACAGGTAGCAGAAAGGGTTGTGAGAGTTATTGTTTATCAATCTGTAAAAGGTAACTTACTGGGTCATCAGGTAATAGAGAAGGCAAATCAAATGCTGGCATTTACTATAAAGGGCATGGATTCTAAAAATTGGAAGGTCTTGCTAAAACTATACAAGATACGAGTCAGACCACACCCAGAATACTATGAACAGTGTGCGTGCCCAAAGGAAAGAAAGATATTCTTCTATTCGAGGCAGGTCAGAGAAGGGGTCCTTTGGTTGATCCTGGGAATGGATGAATTTTCGAATAAGAGGTGGACTAGATTGAGGTTGAACCCACTGAAGTTTAGAAAACTTGAGAGTAAAATTGAATGTAAAATTCAAGATTCAGAAGAGCTTTGATCGGGTAGATGCTGGGAAGTAGGAAATTAGAAAGTACAGCACAACAATGGGCCCTTCGGCCCACCATGGCTGTGCCGGCCATGATGATATTCTCAACACAAGCCATCTGCCAGCACATGGTCCATATCCCTCTATTCTCTGTCTATTCAATGATGTTATTGAAAACCATCCAGGATTTTATCCATTACAACACTGACACTTATTAGTTATCTAGTGCGGATGGAGACCAGTGTCACACACAGTTACTGTACTGCCCTTGCTGCAAGTATATTCAGTGTCCTGACTATAACCATATTTGCATTTCCATCACTGGTTGTTCCTATAAAAGAATTCCGGTCAATGATTGCTGCTGCTGCTTGTTTATTCCCAGCTCCATCCAAATCACCTCCAAATTTAGGACTTCAGTTCCACGTGGAAAATTTCATTAATGCATTAACCTCATCCTTTCTTCACACCTTGTTGGCTTTTTGCCTAGTCTGCCTCGATCCCAACAACCCTTCAATATTCCCTTCCCAGCGACGGTCATTCTGCAGCAACATCTCCGGAATGACAGTTCCATCATATCTGTTCACTGTCATTCCACCTGCCTTATGGCGAATACAGGGAGACATTCCTCAGCAGTGGGGGGGTTGAACAAATGGTACAGATTACAGGAGATACGGAGGCTTACAGGGACTCGAGGATGTTAGACTTAAACAGAGTTATATCTTGTCAGAAATGTCAGAGGGACAAAGGAGTTTGGGTAATTGGAGGAATTTATAGAGATCGACGGAGCTGGATTAGCTTCTGGAGATAGGGATAGGGATGGATACAGGGAGAGGCAGGCAGACTGAGAGGCACAAACAGGGGCTGTTTCAGGGAGAAGATTATTGTGTGTATTAACAGAGATATGGAAGGTTGTAGTGACTGAACACGTTTACGGATATAAGAAGGCTTCTAGGTTCAGGAAGGCTACATAGATAGGAAGGCAGTGGAGAATGCCAGGTTACTGGGTTGGAGACAGTTACACAGATGGGGAGGGTAGCACAAATTGGAAGATGTTCCTGTGGTCAGGCGGGTTTGTGGGGATAGGGTGAAGTTTAAATAGATTAAGATTGAAGGTTTGGAGAACGATAAGGAAGTTACGATTTTTTCACAGACAAGAAAGAGTTGTAGGAATTGGAGAAGTTTACTCAGATAGGGACGGATGGAGAGGTTAAAGGCAAATAGATTGACATAGAGAGTGGTGTTGTTAGGAGGGGCTTACAGGGACAGACAGGACTGTGGGGTTTACAGGGATGAAGGAATTTAGTATCACTGGAGAAGTTTCGGGATTAGGGTGGTAGGGTTTGGAGAACCTGACAGAGACAGAGAGCATTGTGTGGATGAAAGAAGCTTCCACACAGAGGAAGGATTATCGGGACTGGAGGATATTACAGAGATCACGAATACAACATTGGCCAGGATGGATGCTTGGGGCTTCTGTGCTGTCTCAGTGAGGACCAGTACAGCAAAGGTGAAAGCAGGACCGTTACAAGATGGTGGGAATAAAGCCTAGAATGTTGCTGTTCCTTACGCAGCTCTGTATCTATGTCCTGTCTTCCAGGTCTGAATACAGAAGGCCACAAACTCCTCCATGTGCTGTTTACGGTGAGTGGTCTTACCGGCTGCAGGATTTATTGAGGCCTCCAGACCTCCCTCTCCATCTCTCTCTGGCTGACCAAGCATCTTCAATGAGGTGATGGATGAGACAGGAGTTGGCAACATTCTGATTTCCTGCATGAGACAAAAATAGTCAGAATGGAAAATTAGACTGATGCAGTGAGGATAACTCAAGTACAGAAGCACCTAGCCCAGCAGAGATCACAAAAACCCTAGTCTCTGTCCCTGGTCTGTGCTATTGCTGATCAGAGGATTATTTTGGCTTAGGATCTCCGACTAGCTGCAAGAGTGAGAGAATCTGACAGAGGCAGCAATTAGACCCACACAGTGAGGGGTACCACATGGAGAGATAATGAGTGCTATCACCAGAGTGCAGGAAGGTGTCAGGATCAAACAACGGTCATGGTGAAATAGTTTCAATTCATGGTGCACGGGGATCAGTACTCAGTGATGGGTGAACTACGAGTGGGACAGGTGATGACCTCAGGTTATTCTTACCAGACTGTTCATTCAGAATTTAATGCCAGTGTCAGCTAAACCCATCTAACTGGTTAATATCCTTTAAGAAAGGAAATCGGTTATCGACAGCAGGTCTGGCCTACATGTGACTCCAGACGCAGAGCAAGGAGGTTGACTCTCAACTGCCCCCTGAAATGACCTGGCAAGCAACTCAGCTCAAGGGCAGCTCTGGTTGGGCATGAAATGCTGGCCAGAAAGAGACAGCAACATCCCACGAGTGAATTAAAAACAACCGTGCTGGGAGCAGTGTCCTGGCCAATCATGTCGGTAGGTTTATGGACAGGGCTTTAAACTGACAGAGAGGATGCTGGGACAGGGTTCAGGTGAAAGGAGCTTTCCAAATCCAAATAGAAAAGGTGAAGCATCGGAACAGCATGGAATGTGCTGAAGACAACCAGAAAGGTACAGGAAGGGATAGAGTTTAATTATGACTGTACATCAGTGAATTAGGATGTGACAGGACCTTCTGGGAAAAAGTCAATTACAATGTTCTTTCTTTGGAATGGACAAAGTACCTGCAATAAGGTAATAGACGTGTGACACAGAGATAAATAATATTTAGTCACCAAAAAGATGTGGTTACAGGAGAAACAAAAGATGGAACATAAATATTAAATTGTACACATCCTTGAGGGGTCTCAGGGAGTGCAGGATGGGTAACCCTGACAGTAATGGGTAACAAAGGCATTACAGAGAAAGCATTTGGCATCATATGATACAGCTGAATCAGCCTGAATGCAGATTATGAGTAATACATGTCAAAAACACAACCAGAAGAACAGTTTTTATGTTGCCTAATAATATTTCATTGCTGAACACTGTTACACATTCCAATGAATTCCTGTGTAATGCAAGGGTACTGTGATAACTTTGGGAGACTTCAATCTTTGTCAAAAATGACATTTTCCGAACTCCTCTCCGAATGTTTTTTGTCAGTGTTTATTTGAATAACACGTTGTGCAAATGACCAGGGATGTGACTGTCTCATATCGATCATTGGGTGAAGAAGCTGAGTGAAGCAGTAATGTCACACTGAGATATCCTCGGGGAAATTGTAGTGTAGTGGAATTCAGCGAGATGATGGATTTTTAAAGTGACCATAAAGCACACCCTACAATCACAACCAAAGCCATTGACATGTGTTTGAGAGGAGAACTGACCAAGATAAACAGGGGAAACAGTGAAGTGTATGGCTGGAAATGGACAGTGGAAAACATTTACAGTCATAGAGATGTACAGCACAGAAACAGGGCCTTCGGTGTCCAACCCGTTCATGCCACCAACATATCCAAAAATAATCTCGTCACATTTGTCAACACTTGGCCCAAATCCCTCTCAACCTTTCCTGTTCGTATACCCATCCAGATGCCTTTTAAATGCAGTCTCCACCACTTCATTTGGCAATTCATTCCATACACGCATCACCCTCTACCTGAAAACATTGTCCCTTAGGTTCCTTTTCTATGTTTCCCCTCTCACCCTGAAGCTAGGCTGTCTGGTTGTGCACTCCACTACCCCAGGGAAAAGATCTTGTCTGTTAAACCTATCCATGCCTCTTATGATTTTATAAATATCTGTATGGTCACACATCAGCCTCAAATAACCCAGCCCATTTCACCTCTCCCTGTAGCTCAAATCTTCCAATCCTGGCAACATCCATGTAAATCTTTTCTGAAACCTTTAAGTTTACACAACATCCTTCCGATAGGAAGGAGACAAGTATACACACAATATTCCAAAAGTGACTCATCCAATGTCCTGCACAGCCAGAAGATGACCTCCTAACTCCTCTACTCAATATTCTGATCAGTAAACGCAAGCATACCAAACACCTCCTTCACTATCCTATCTACCTGCTACTCCACTTTCAAGGAGCTATGAACCTGCACTCCAAAGTTTCTTTGTTCAGCAACACCCTAGGAACATACCATTAAGTGCGTAAGTCCTGCTGAGATTTGCTTTCTCAAAATGCAGCACGTCACATTTATCTAAATTAAACTCCATCTGCCACATATCAGCCCATTGGCCCATCTGATCCAGATCCTGTTGTAATCTGAGGTAATATTCTTCGCTATCCTGAACATTTCCAGTTTTGTTGTCATCTGCAAACTTACTAAATACATCTCCTATGTTCACATCCAAATCATTTATATAAATAACGAAAATAGTGGATCCAACGCCGATCCTTGTGGCACTCCACTGGTCACAGGTCTCCAGTGTGAAAAACAACCTTCCACCACCACCTTCTGTCTTCTACCTTCTGGATCCAAATGGCTGGTTTTCCCTGTATTCCATGAGATTTAACCTTGCTCACCAATTTCCCATGTGGAAACTTTGCGAACACCTTATTGAAGTCCATTCCGCTCACATTGACTGCTCTGTTCTCATCAAACCTTTTTGTTATTTCTTCAAAAACCTCAATTCAATTTCTTGAGTCATGATTTCCCACACACAAAACAATGCTGACTATCCCTAATTAGACATTGCCTTTCCAAATACATGCAAATCATGATTCCCTCCTTCAACTTGCCCAGCACTGACGTCAGGCGACCCAGTCTATAGATCCCTGGCTTTTCCTTACCATCTTGTTTAAATAGTGGCACCACGTTAGCCAACCTCCAGTCTTCTGGCATGTCACCTGGGACTATCGATGATACAAATATCTCAGCGCGGGGCACAGCAATCACTTCCCTAGCTTGCCACAGAGTTCGAGGGTACACCTGATCAGGTCCTGGTGTTGCTGAACGAAGAGACCTTGGAGTGCAGGTTCATAGCTCCTCGAAAGTAGAGTTGCAGGTAAATAGGATAGTGAAGAAGGCGTTAGGTATGCTTTCTTTTATTGTTCAGCGTATTGAGTACAGGAGTTGGGACGTCATGTTGCGGCTGTACAGGACATTGTTTAGGCCACTGTTGGAATATTGCATGCAATTCTGGTCTCCTTCCTATCGGAATGATGTCGTGAAATTTGAAAGGGCTCGGCAAATATTTACAAGGACGTTGCCAGGGTTGGAGGATTTGAGCTATTGGGAGAGGCTGAACAGGCTGGTGCTGTTTTCCCTGGAACATCGGAGGCTGAGGGGTGACCTAATAGAGGTTTACAAAATTATGAGGTGCATCGATAGGATAAATAGGCAAAGTCTTTTCCCTGGTGTCGGGGAGTACAAAATGAGAGGGCATAGATTTAATGTGAGAGGGGAAAAGATATAAAAGAGACCTGAGGGGCAGCTTTTTCACACAGAGGGTGGTACGTGTATGGAATGAGCTGCCAGAGGAAGTGGTGGAGCCTGATACAATTGCAACATTTAAAAGACATTTGGATGGATATACAAATAGCAAGGGTTTGAGTGGATATGAGCCCAGTGCCGACAGGTGGGAGTAGTTTGGGTTGGGATATTTGGTCGGCATGGATGGGTTGGACCAAAGGGTTTTTTTTTCATATTGTACATCTGTATAACTCTGTGACCTGAAAAGGTCCTAGGGATTTATCTACCTTTATGCATTTCAAAACATCCAGGACTTCCTCCTCGGTAATATGGACAGTTTGCAAGTTGACACCATCTATTTCCCTACATTCTGTATCTTCCATGTCCTCCCCACAGTAAATACTGATCTAAAACACTTGTTTAATAAGTCCACATCTCCTGCAGCTCCAAGTGCAGGGTGCCTTGATGATCTTCAAGGGGCCTTATTCTCTCCCTAGTTACCATTTGTACTTTATATTTTTATTTGGATTCTCCTTTACCCTATTTGCCAAAGCTATCTCAAGTCCCCCTTTCGCCCTCCTGATCTTCTGCTTCAGTATACTCCTCCTGCTTTTATACTCTCCTCAGGATTCACACTCTCTCCTGAAATTCGTTCACGTCTTTTTCAAACTTAAACCTCAATTTCTCTCAGAATGTTAAGTAACCGCTCAGAGACATCCTTGACCCTGGTTCCCAGGAGGCAGCACACCACCCTGGGGTCTCTTCTGCAGCCACACGGTCTCCTGTCTGTCCCCCTCACAACTGAGGCTCCTATCAGTATCACTTTCATTAGAGAGGATGTGGCAAACATATACTGGGAGGACTATCTGCAGTTTGTCCATATTTGGAAAGTGGGAGCATGTTAAAGTGATACAGTGAGAATTCAGGGCCAGTGTGTTCCTAACGAGGGAATAGTAAAGGTAGAAAATCCAGTGAATACTGATCAAGCGACATCGTGAGTTTGATAAAGAAAACACAATGCAATAAAACCAGGTAAAGCCATTCAAAAGTTTAGGGACTGCAAGGATATCCTTAGAAATGAGGGACACACAATGACCATAAAATATCTTTGTCAGATACTATTAAGGAAAAGTCACAAGGTATTTTATCAGTATGTTTAGAATATGAGAATTACTAAGGAAATAGTGAGGCCTGTTAGAAACCAAAGAGACAATGTGTGCATGGAGCCAGAGGAAGTAGGTGAGGTCTTCAATGAATAATTCTCACCTGTACTCACACAGAAGAAAGGCATTGTAGCCAGGGATTTTATTCGGGATGGTGAGGTTCGAGAACATGTTAAGATCAATACGGAGGTGGTATTAAATGTTTTCATAGGCATAAAGCTGGAGAAATCCCCAGTGCCCGATAAATTGTATCCCAGGCTGTTATTGGAGGTAAGGGAGGAGGTTGCTGGGGCCCTGGTGGATATAATTAATAGTTTTCCGGCCACATGTGAAGTGCCGAATGACTGGAGGATAGCTAATGTAGTTCCTCTGTTCAAGAAGGGCAGCAGGGATAGGCCAGGTAATTACAGAGCAGATAGTCTGATAGCAGCGGGAGGGAAATTATTGGAAACAATTCTGAGGATGAATCAACAATTACAAAGGTAAGGATCATCTCGGCTCAATCCTCACAGATTTGAGAGAGGAAGATACTGTCTGAGAAATTCAGTGGAGTTTTTTGAAATGGTGTCTACAAGTATTGATGAGGGCAGTGCAGATCTTAAATGGAATTGAATAAGGCCTTTGACAAGTTCACACACGGAAGGCTGATCCAAAAGTAAAAAGCCATTAGGGTCCAAGGCAAGTTGGTAAATTGGATCCACAATTGGTGGACAGACTGCTTCGTGTTTGAAATTCCTTCACCAGTGGGTGTACCACAGGGATCTGTGCAGGAATCATTGCTGTGTATTATGTGCATTAATAACTGAGATGTGAAAGCAGAATGAACCATTAGTAGGCTCGCAAATGACATGAAAGGTGAGGTTTTGTCCACAGTGAGGCGGATGATCTCAGTCTACAGTCCAATGTCTTTCCGATGATAATTTGAACAGGGTTTAGTAGTGATCAAAGTGAGATAATACCCTGTGGGAGGAATGATAAGTGACGGACAGACATAATGAACGGTAGGTCCTTGTGGAGTACTGAGGAACACAGGGACCTTGGTGGACAAGTCCATAGATCCCTGAAGGTATCAGGTGGGGAATGGACCTGACCTGGGGGTGTGATGAAGACCAACATTCTGGTGGGGCAAATTACTGGAGCGGCTTGAGAGGATATAAACTAGTCTGGCAGGGGGTTGGACCTTAAACTGTCATAAAGACAGAAAGAAGATTGAGCCTGATACACAAGTTAAAGAGAGCAATTTCAACAGACAAGGCAGGCAAGAACATAGCAGGGAATAGGGAACAACCGATGATTAACCTGCATTTATTTCAATGCAAGGGGCCTGACAGCTAAGGAAGATGAACGCGGAGATGGAAGGGAATACGGGACTGGAAGATTATAGTTATCATTGTGCGAGATAAGTGGCTGTCCAGCCCCATCTACGGCACTTTTTATTTCCCTTCCCAGGAACAAAGACACGGAGGAGTCTGTCCAAAACTTTTCATTCAACTTTGCAAAGTCGGGTGCTGTTCCCAAAGGTACACACACACCAGCATAGTAATCTCCACACATTATATACATGTATATGTGGGCTGGGTTTACTACTGCTGCCTTGACCAACGAGTGCTCGGATTCCCCACTGTTTTCCTTATTTGGGTTCTGGTGCCTGCGATTCTTTTATCATTCACTTGGCCAATCAGTGTTTGAGCTTCCCATTCTTCCCTTATATGGATGATGTTGTACAACTGTGGTTAAGGGCGGCCTCTCAACTATCGAGGAAAGCTGTTACAACTGTTTCATTCATATAAACGTGGGGGAGGTCCGGCAACAGTTTCGAGTGTCTGCTTGTGTTTACTATGAGGTAGAAAAGACTAAAAGGCAGCTAACCGTTTAAAAATTACACTACCCCCTACAAATCCCCCGTGTCTTTTCTTACGGCCTGTAATTTTTCAACCGTAAGTTTCTTCTCCAGGGCATTTAATAACTCCCGAGCTTGTCCATCAAACTGCCCTTCTCTAATACTACCCCCGCCCAAGAGGGATTCACGTTGTTCCATCTCGAGATTTATTCGTTCAACCTGCCCATAGGGAACATCCTTCTTAATAAGGGCGGTTTCGATCAGTCGTTGAGTTAATCCCCGGACACAGGGAATAACGCAACACCCAAGGGCAGTGAGTACCCCTGCCACCACTATACATGAGACAAGAAAGGGAACGACCACCCCCGTCCATTTACCGAACCAAGCTTCCAACCAGTCCGTGAGGCCAGAGTCGATGCCCGAGTTTTCGGCCAGTTCGTCCGCCAATGTGGTGAGTCCATCCAGGGCGCGGGTGATGGACCCATCAGGGGCTGTGTTGTTGGGGATGAAAGTGCAGCACTGAGTGCCTATCATGACACAAACACCCCCCTTCTCTGCCAACATCATGTCTAAGGCCAACCTATTTTCCCACGCCATCCTACTCGTGGCGTCCAGTTGTTCTGCTATTCCTTTCACTGCATCCCGGGTATAATTAATGAACCTCTGCTGATTGTAGTAAATATAATTAATCCAATCCACATTCTTATTGATGGTCACCCACCAGAACAGTGATGACTCAAAACCCGCCGCTATCTGGTTCCTAGCCTTGTATTCGTCAGGAACACCCCTGGGGACCCCTATGGCGTCTAAATATATGTTATCATCGAAAGAGGTCTCCAAAGCTCTCTCAGTTCTTCCACTAGAACGGGGTTGCTCTTGTTTTTCGAATACCAGGGTGAATGGGATGGCCAATTGAACGATTGCACAAGTGCCCGTCCATTTTTGGGGCAGGGTCGGTCGCAGAACCCTCCCACCACAGTACCACCAGAGGTCTGCCCTAGGTACATGAATGTGGGAGTAATTCCCGCCCCCGTTAGTTTCATTGACCAGCCGAATTGATCCGCTGCACTTGTCAAATGTCCCCACATCGTCGTCCCACTGTAGTCCCGTCCGAGAGACGCAAGCCTGGTGCGTACCCGTTACCCCTGTGAATGATGGCGGGCGGGGCGCCCCCTCAGACCTGACGGGGGGAAACTTCAAACTCAAGGGTCGAAAAGTGGGGTCGTTCCAGGCCTCTCGGTCCTGGTACAGCCTTATCATGCAGTCCATGGCTTGTGGGTGTTTCTCCTATCCCAGCGGGAATGGGACCACCTGAGGGTTAGGGCGGGCACTCCTGCATGCGTAGCAATCACTCTTTTTCATGCTCCTCACAGTATATTTGACCCATTCCATCCAGGCATTCGCCTCCCTGTATCCCGTTTCTATTTCAAAGGTCTTTTCCAAATCCGTCGTCTCAATTATTCTAATCTTTTCCTGCTTATCAGTGGTGGATGAGCCCCCAGACTCAGCTTCAATGACCGTGATATACGTGCAGCACAGCTGCATCCCCCTCCATCCTGCCTGGCCCCCAACTCTAATACCCAGTATTGTTCTATTAAGTCTCGCCTCGTTCTTTTCCAAGTTCTTTATGGTCAGATAAAGCGGATTGCACTGATTCTGCCCACAATCTCGTCCAGGGGTGATGGGATCACGGACAACTGACACCATAGCCTGGACCCCGGGGGCTGGAAGCCTACTTAGGCCTTCCCTACCATACAATTGTAATACTAACGTCTGACCCCGGAATCCCCTTTCTCTCTCTAGATTCTGCTTAGTTTGATTCAGTTGACTTTTAGTCCTACAGGGCACCAACTCACATAGGTCTAAGCTAAATGTCTGTGTTGATTGGTTGGCAAGCACGGAGATGGTGAACCACTGACGGTCCTCTGCTTGTTTTAACCAGAGGCCAAATTGGGTAACACGCACACTATGACCCAGCCCAAGGACAATGGCATAGCAAGTTAACAATACGATTGACCGCATTTTGTCGCGACACCCGTAGCCCGAGGGCACAGTTCCTTTAGACTCGCCAAAGTCCGATTAGTTCGTTCTCAGAGTCTCTGTTCCTTAGATGCCTTTGTCAGAGAGGTTCGTTCGTCCTCCGTCGGTTGTGGCACTGGTCCCTTGACTCGAGTGTAATGTGTCCAGCCCTTTTCGGCCGTACGGACAGCCGTTTCGGTCGTCAAAAGTACCAGGAAGGGACCGTCCCAAGTTGGTTCGAGGGTACGCTGCTTCCAGCTTTTAATCAGGACCCACTGACCCGGCTTGACGGTGTGCACCGCAAACTCGAGGGGCGGCGTCTGTGGCAAAAGTCCCTGTTGGCGTAAACGAGATAGAGCAGACCCCAGAGCCACCACATATTTTTGCACAAACATATCCCGAGACTCAAAAACAGGAGGTTCCCCCTTCGGCCCATGGAACGGGAGGCCAAATAACATTTCGAAAGGGGAGACGCCCAAATCCCGCCTTGGCTGGGTGCGAATTTGCAGCAGGGCAAGGGGTAGGCATTTGGTCCAAGGCAGGCCGATTTCACTAGTGAGCTTGGTTAGCTGCTTTTTGATGGTCTGGTTCATTCTTTCGACCTTGCCCGAGGAGGAGGGATGCCAGGGGGTGTGCAAATCCCAGTCAATCCCCATTGCTTGCACTACATTCTGGAGGACGGTCGAGGTGAAGTGGCTCCCCTGGTCAGAGTCAATAGCGCGGGGTAGCCCAAATCGTGGGATGATTTGCTCGAGTAGAATCTTGCTAACCTGAGTTGCCGTTGCCGTGGTAGTGGGGAAAGCTTCCACCCATCCTGTCAGGTGATCTACTACTACTAATAGATACTTCAGGCGACCTATGGGGGGAAGCTCAGTGTAATCTACCTGGATATACTCAAACGGCCTATAGGCCGGACTCCTACCCCCTTGTCTTGCATGCTGCCGCAGCCCCCTTTTGTTAATCTTTCGACACGTTATGCAATCTCCTGTGACCTGCTTGGCTACCGTGTACAGACCAGGGTGAGCATATCGGCGCAGGAAGGCATCACACAGTGCCTGGGCGCCCCAGTGACCCCCTTGGTGTAAACGGGCAATAATGTCCCGCGTCAACGGTCGATTTAGTAGCTGGCGGCCATCGGGTAAGGTCCACTTGCCTTCCCTATCCTTTGTACCCCCCAGAGACGCAAGAAGAGTTTCTTCTTTGTCAGTAAACGTGGGCACTTCGGTAATTTCGGATATCTGTGGAATCCTTACCAGGCAGTTTATTACTTCCTTCCCCATCCCAGCCAATTTTGCCTGTTCATCTGCCAATTGATTCCCCAGGGTCTCTATTTTATCGTCTTTCTGGTGTCCTTTCACATGTACTACAGCAATCTCTTGTGGCAGCAACAAATCCTCCAAGATCATGGCTACTAGTTCCTCGTGGACCAACTCCTTTCCTCTACTATTTATCATTCCCCTTTCTTTCCAGATCTTCCCAAAGGTGTGTACTACCCCAAAGGCATACTTAGAGTCAGTGTAGATTGTCCCGGCTATTCCCTTTAAATTCCTCAGAGCCCGGTGCAAGGCGTACAATTCGCACGTTTGTGTGGACCAGGCATTCGGTAGCCGTCCACTTTCCACTAATTCCCAACCAGTCTCACTAATGACTGCATAACCGTTGTGTCTCTTCCCATCTATCACTCGAGAGGACCCATCAATGTACCACCGCCTTCCTGCATGTAAGGGGGTATCCCTCAGATCTTCCCTCACTTTACTCTGGTACTCTATTATGTCTGAACAGCAGTGTTCCAGTTCCTCCTCCCCTTCCCCTTTCCAAAGAAAGTCCGCCGGGTTCTGGCAGCCCCCGACTTCTATTCGGAGGTCTTCTCGGTCTAACAATATGGCTTCATATTTCAGAATTCTCGAGTCAGTCAGCCACCTCCCGGCCTTCTGATTCAGGATAGTTCTAACCTGGTGGGGAGTAGTGACTGTCAAGGGGGCCCCAAAAGTCAACTTCCTGCTTTCCTCTACCAGCTTTGCCGTGGCTGCCACCGCTTGGACACACTCCGGCCACCCTCGGGAGACTGGATCCAGAATTTTTGACAGGAAAGCCACGGGCTTCCTTTTACCCCCCCAGTCCTGGGTCAATACTCCAAGAGCGGTTCCCTTTCTGGAGTTCACAAAGAGGTGAAATGTCTTACTAAAATCCGGCAAGCTTAAAACAGGTGCGGCCATCAATTTTCCTTTTAGGATTTCAATTAACTTTTTCTCCTCCTCCTCCCATTTTATTCTGTTGGGTGCCTCCTCAATGAGTTTTAGATACAAGTCTTTAGTAAGGGGGGCATAGTCGTCTATCCATAACCGACAATAGCCTAAGAGTCCCAAGAACTTCCGCAACTCCCTCTTGGTCGTTGGGAGGCCTAGTTCGATTATTGCCCGCACTCTTCCCGGACTTATTCGTTTCTGTCCCTGGCTTATCAAGTGTCCCAGGTACTTAACCTCTTTCTCGACATATTGGAGCTTCTTCTGACTCACTCTTAAACCCTTCTCAGCTAGGTAATTTAACAGGGCATTAGTCCCAAGTAGAACGTCCTCCTCCGCCGGTCCGGATAAAAGGAGATCGTCCATGTATTGTATAAGCTTAAGGGCCGGGGACAAGGTTAGTCCCTCCAATAATTGTTCCAGAATCTGCCCGAACAGAGTCGGGGACTCAGTGAATCCTTGGGGGAGTACGGTCCACCTGTACTGTTGTTTTCTGCCAGTATCAGGATCCTCCCATTCAAAAGCAAAAAGATCCCGACTGTCCTTGTCCAGGGGACACGCCCAGAAGGCATCCTTTAAGTCTATAACACTAAACCAGCCGTGGTCCGGGGGGATTCGCCCCAGAATAGTGTATGGGTTCGGTACCACAGGGTGCCGTACTTGGACAATTTTATTTACCTCCCTTAGGTCTTGGACCATTCGGTAGCTCCCATCCGACTTCCGGACCGGCAGGATGGGGGAATTGTGTCGTGACATACAGGGCTCTACCAATCCATCTTTTATTAGGTCTTCCATAACTGTCTTCAGGCCCTGCCTCCCTTCCCAAGAGATGGGGTATTGGCGCACTCTGACGTCGGGGCTCTGGGGCTTTAATTTTACCTCCACAGGTCGAATTGCGAGTCCCCCCCGGTTCCCTTTGGCGAGCCAAACCCTAGGGTCTATCTCTGTCAATCGGGACTCACTAAGGTATGACATGGTAACGGCTAATTCTTCCTCTTCTCCCACTTCTATTCGCAATCCGAAACGGACTATCAAATCCCGTCCCAGCAACCCATAGGGAAGATGGGGGAGGTAAAGGAGTTCCACCTGGAGTTCCTCCTCCTCCAGCCGCAAGGGTTGTGGTTCGAATATTTTCGCATTAAAAACCCCACCCTTAACTCCAGAAATGTTTAATGTTTTAGCTTGGAAGCCAACCCCCCTCGGATGGAGGGGAATTGAGGACCTGCCAGCGCCTGTGTCAACTAAGAAGGTAACATCTTGTCTAAATGGGCCCACCCGTAAATTTACCAGGGGTTCTTGGTAGGCCCGTGTTCCGATCCTCCCCTGACTTCCCTAATCCATTTGTTCACACTCCATTTCATACATCCCTTCTCTTTCCCTTTTAAACTCGGGACAATCCCTTTTGAAGTGTCCCAGTTTCCCGCAATGGTAACATCCGGCCTTCTGAGGGCGCTCAATTCCATAAGATCCTCCTCTCTCACTTCTGCCCCGTCTCGCTTCTCTCCCTCTCCAACTTTTCTTCGACGTTCCTCTTTCCACCCCATAATCTCCCTCCCCCATTCCGGTGGACTTACAAGCTTCCCGTACGGCTGCCACCATCATTTTTGTCTTATGTTTCTCCCTTATTACATCCCTCTGAACGTACACCTTCTGTGCTTCCCGTAATAATTCTGCAACATCCTTTTCAGCCCAATCCTCCACTTTCTGTAATTTCTTCTGAATGTCAGGCCATGACTTAGTCACAAAGTGCACCTTAAGCATGCTCTTGCCTATTTCCCCATCGGGGTCTAAACCTGAATACTTTCGCATGGACTCCCGCAAACGGTCTAAAAACTCACTCGGGGATTCATCCTTTTTCTGTCCAACTTCAAATGCTTTTGCTAAATTCCGCTGTTTGGGCACGCAGGTTTGGATTCCCCTGATTATAAGGCTTCTGAGGTCTGTCATATTGGCCCTTCCCCCCGCGTCATTATGATCCCACCGGGGGTCCTCTAAGGGGTACTTCTGCTCTCCACGCTGAGGGCCGTCCTGATGCTCCCTATCCCAAATGGCCATTGCACTATTCCGGATCATAACAATTTCATCGTAATTAAATAGTATTCTCATCATGGCCTGCAGTTCAGCCCATGTGTATATACTGGGCCCCAGAAATTGGTCCAGTTGTATTCCCACACTGACGGGGTCGTCCAGTAGACGGGGTAGTTCATTACGGAGTTGCCGGATATCCCCAGAATTTAAAGGTTGTACTACGAACCCGGTCCGTTCGTTCCCAAACGGCACCTCTCGTAAGGGGTTCAGCTGTTCAATATTGTCACTCCTCCCAGCTCTCAATCCCTCTTCTCGACCTCTCCGCATCTCGAGTCGGACTGATTTCCTAGTGCCTGGGGTGAGTTCTGTGCCCCCTCCTGTACCCCCCCCCCAGCAGTCCCTTCCTCACTGGTCGTAGCCTGCTGGGACTCAGAATTATCCATCGCAGGAGGGAGGTCCGCGCTGGATGCCTGGTCGTGCGCGGGTGGTATATACGGGGGCGGGGAAGACGGTGGCAAACCGTCGGTGAGGATGTCCCAAGACTTCTGGGGCTTCCTCGGGTCTGTTTGGGGAATCAGAGGATAGAGACGCGTGGGACTCTCGCCGTCTCCCGCCAACCAGGCGGCGGCATATTTGCTCTCCTCTGGGTCAAACGGTTGTTTTCTGTTAACATATACATTTAGGATATGACACACCCAGTCTTCATCAGACCCATACTAGGGCCAAACTACCGAGGGGGCGCGGATAGGTTCTTTGGTCCATATAAAACAACAATATTTTATCATGGTCTCTTTCTTTAAGTCCTTCGTTCTACTACTGTCCGTCCATAGACTTAACTTCCGACCTAATGGACTATCGGGGGGTATTTCTTTCCCATTTGCAGTCTTCCCTGACTTTTCCTTAGTAAATCTAGAAGTCTGATTTCCCATGGTTTATCTTCGGTCCTGGTCTTAAACGCCCAAAGCGTTTTCACAGATGACCGTCAAAACCACAATTTCCCGTGGTTTATCTTCAGTCCTGGTCTTAAACGCCCAAAGCGTTTTCACAGATGACCGTCAAAACCACGCGGCCAACAAGGAAGAACAAAAGAATCTCTTACCTTGATCCGTGCACGGAGTTGTCTGGCCTTTTTAAATGTGTGTACCCCCGTGTATAGTCACTAACCGGTCGTCCCAGCACTCGTCCGTGTGTTCCTTTTCCAGGATTCAAAATTATTTTTAAATGAGCTGGGTCACATCGTCTCTTGGCCGACGGCCAACGGACCAAGCTGATCAGTGAGAAGTATAAATATATACTAGACGCGTCTTTGTTGTAATCAGGCTTGATCCGTGAGCCGAAGAGACTGCCCCCCACCCCGGCAATAATTATTTCATCCCGGAGGAGCCCCCAATTGTGCGAGATAAGTGGCTGTCCAGCCCCATCTACGGCACTTTTTATTTCCCTTCCCAGGAACAAAGACACGGAGGAGTCTGTCCAAAACTTTTCATTCAACTTTGCAAAGTCGGGTGCTGTTCCCAAAGGTACACACACACAAGCATAGTAATCTGCACACATTATATACATGTATATGTGGGCTGGGTTTACTACTGCTGCCTTGACCAACGAGTGCTCGGATTCCCCACTGTTTTCCTTATTTGGGTTCTGGTGCCTGCGATTCTTTTATCATTCACTTGGCCAATCAGTGTTTGAGCTTCCCATTCTTCCCTTATATGGATGATGTTGTACAACTGTGGTTAAGGGCGGCCTCTCAACTTTCGAGGAAAGCTGTTACAACTGTTTCATTCATATAAACGTGGGGGAGGTCCGGCAACAGTTTCGAGTGTCTGCTTGTGTTTACTATGAGGTAGAAAAGACTAAAAGGCAGCTAACCGTTTAAAAATTACACTACCCCCTACATCATTGTGCTACTATCTGTGTGGAATATACACATTCTCCCTGTGTCTGTGTGGGTTTCCTCCGGGTGCTCTGGTTTCCTCCCACAGTCGCAAAGATGTGCAGTTTAGGTGAATTGGCCATGCTAAGTTGCCCGTAGTGTTAGGTGAAGATGTAAATGTAGGGGAATGGGTCTGGGTGGGTTGCTCTTCGGAGGGTCAGTGCAGACATTTTGGACCAAAGAGCTTGTTTCCACACTGTAAGTAAACTAATCTAATCAAATCATTACAGAAACACTGCTGAGGGAGGGACAGGACCAACAAATCATTTTTTCAAGATAGAGAGACCACAGGAAGCATAGAAGGGTTGGCAAGAGAGGAAGGACACGTGGTGGTGGGTTTTGAGTGTATGAATCATCACAGCAATACTTAGAGAGGACAATCCTATGGGATCGCCCACTGTGTTAGTGGAACTGTGAAATAAGAATGGGTCATCACTTTGATACGAGTGTACTGACCCTGAATACTCTGTGGCAGACTGAGGAACAAATATGTCGGGAGATCTCCTGTCTGTACCTGTTTGCTAATCATCCAGCATTCCCTACACCTTACCAGCTTTTCCTTTTACCCTAACAGGAACACTGTATACTGTCTCTGGACTGCCATTATCTCATTTTGGAAGGCTTCCCAATTTCCAATGGTAAAGGTTTCATTCTCTCAAAATGGAAACTCCCCAATTACTGCAGCTCGCGGAATTGCCACTTGAAAATAATGAAAAAAAGAACATTCCAAACAAAGGCTTTGATGTGAGAGCTCTGGTCAGTCACGTGTATCTGGAAGTCACCATATACACGGAGAATGCCTTCTACCAGAGCAGCACCAGGTCAGTGTCAGGCACACAGACAGAATGGGCAAATAGATTCACATCGGAGCTCACATCTCCCAGCCTGGGAACCTGAAACTGTGCACAGCCATTATGGTAAATATCTGCATAAATAGGACAGCGAGATCAGCCCAATAGTCCAATCAAAAAGTGTCAGTCATTCAAATTGTAATATCCTTCAGGTTCCACAACCCATTCTCGCTCCCATCCTGCAGGTTCTATGAATCCAGCTCTCTCTAGCTTCTTGCAGGATCCACGTCCCTTTCTACATTTGTACCATCCTCCAGGTTCTGCAGCCCTTCCTACTTCTGTAACATGACCCGGACTCTACAACCCTTCCTTCCTCTGCAATGTTCCCCAGTAGGGACTGGAGGGTGATGGGCTTTACAGAGACAGTGAATGATATCAGGATGGGAGGGTGTTGCAGATATTAGGAATACTGCTGTGGTCAAAAAAAGAGGCTTCAGGACTTTTGAGGGTTGGTGCGAATAAAGGAGGTTTCAGAGCGAAGGAGGATTGTCAGGACATGAAGAGGTTTCACTGTTTATGAGAGTTGTAGGGATCAGAGGAAGTTACCAAGATAGGGAGGGTTTAAGATTGCAAGATTCCACAAACAACCTTTACAAGGTGAAAGGCAGGATTCTTGACAGTTTGGAGGAACAGAAGAATCTTGAAGTCTACGTCCGTAGATCCCTCAATGTTGATTGCCTTGTTCAGAAGGTGTATGGTGTGTTGGCTTTCATTAACGGGGGATTGAGTTTAAGTTCCACGAAGTTATGTTGCAGCTCTATCGAGTCCTGGTTAGAGAACATTTGGTATATTGTGTTCAGTTCTGGTTGCCTCATTATCAGAAAGATGTGGAAGCTTTAGAGAGGGTGTAGAGGAGATTTATCAGGAGTGGAGTTCTAATGAAGAAAGGTTGAGGGAATTAGGGCTTTTCTCATTGGAATGAAAAAAGGATGAGAAGTGACTTGATAGAAGTGAACGAGATGATTTGAGGCCTCAATAGAGAGGATAACCAGATACTTTTCCATTTGCACAAATGGCTATAACGAGGGGACATAAATGGAAGGTGATTGGAGAAAGTTTTACGGGAAATGTGAGAGGGTTTTTTTACACATAGAGTGGCAGATGCATGGAATGCACCGCCAACATTTGTAATGGAGTCCAATACATTAGGGCCATTTAAGCAACACTTAGATAGGCACATGGATAATAGTAAAATGTAGGGTGTGTAGTTTAGTTTAATCTGAGAGTAGGATAAAAGGTCAGTGCAATGTCGAGGGCCGAAGTGCCTGCACTATGCTGTACTGCTCTATATTCTAAATAAGGAGGCTCACAATGGCACAAAAGGGTTTCAAAAAGCTGGCGAGATGGGATCTGAATGAAGAGACACAAACAGGAAGGTGTGCTAGGATTGTCAGGAGGTAACAGAGACAGAAATGGTCTGATCTGGAGCAGACGACCCAGACTGGGAGGGGTGTGAGGACTGGAGGTGGTTTCACAGGGATGGAGGACCAGAGAGCCACAAGGTGCTACAGAAATGTGGAGAGCTGTAGGGTCTACAGGGGTTCATGGAGATGGGGAGGTGGGGAGGGATGCAGCAGTTACAGGCATAAGGATGTTAGTAGGATGGGGTGGTTTGCACAGACAGGAATGTTTTAGGTGAATGGAACAGATTACAGAAATCTAGACAGTTTTATAAATGAAAAGAACAAGCAGATATGTGGAGGGCAGTCGTGACTGAAGATGTTTATAGTTATTGAAAGGCTTAGGTTCTGGGGGTTATTTAGGGATAGAGGGGGTGGTGTCTGACAATTTTACCGGGAGATAAGGACATCCATTTTGGTTGGAGACAGTTTCCCAGATAAGGGAGCATTAGTAACTCCTGCAGTTTGGTCAAAGTGGAAAGTTTGAAGGGGAAGGTGACATTTACACAGATAGGGGTGTAAGAGATGGAGAAGGTTATGGAGATGAGTAGATGATGGACAGACTGGAAGACCTGACATTGACAGGATGGGTGATAGGCAAGGGAGGATTTTACACAGATAGTGAGTCTTTTTGGAACTGGATCACATAGTCACAGGCATTACAGTGAGTTCTACAGATCAGGAGTGCTGCAGGGACCTGAGATTGATCATGTCTTTAGGACTGGAAAAGGATATGAATAGCTTAAACTCTATGTATGCGGTTTTCTTTTTCCTGAACAGAGCCTCAATATCCCTCATCCGCCAGGGATCCCTTAACCTGCCAGATTTTCCCTTCACTCTAACAGGGACATACTCGCCCTGGTCTCTTGAGATCACACTTTTAAAAGCTTCCCGTTTGCCAGTCATTCATTTTCCTTCAAACAGTCTCGCCCAATTGATGGCAGTCATAATGTAGAGGAGCCGGTGTTGGAATGGAGTGTACAACACTAAAAATCACACAACACCAGCTTACAGTCCAGCAGGTTTATCTGGAGGTACTAGGTTTCGGAGCGCTACTTCATCAGGTGGTTGTGGAGCACAATCATAAGGCTCAGAATATATAACAACAGGATAGCAGTATCATGGAATCCAATATCAAACACATTTAGTTTAAGCCTTTCATCTTTTAGGATGATCACCTGTGCTTCGAAAGCTAGTGCTTCAAAATAAACCTGTTGGACTATAACCTGGTGTTGTGTGATTTTTAATTCACCCAATCGACCTCGCTCGATCCTGCCTCATGGCCCCAAATCTGGCCCTGCTCCAGTTTCACACCTTAATCTGTGGACCTGTCTGATCTTTTTTCCATAACTATGTTAAAACGAAGACAGTTGTAGTCACTGGACCTAAAGGGAAGGCCAGGTAATTACAGAGCAGATAGTCTGACAGCAGGGGGAGGGAAATTACTGGGAACAATTCTGAGGGACAGTTTGAATCAATAACTGGAAAGGCAGGAAACAATTAGGGATAGTGAGCACGGATTTGGTAAAGGAAGATCCTGTCTGATGAATTCAGCTGAACTTTCTTTGAAATTATGATTGAAAATGTTGATGAGGTCAGTGCAGATGATGTGGGTTCCAGGGAGTTCATTAAGGCCTTTGACAAGGTCCCACATGGAAGGCTGTTCCAAATGGGAAGAGCCACTGGGCTCCAAGGCAAGTTGGCAAATTTGATCCAAAGCTGGTGGAGGGTTGTTTCTGTGATGAGAAGCCTTTCACCAGCGGATGTACCACAGGGATCTGTGCAGGAACCATCGCTGTTTATTATGTACATTAATGAGTTGGATGTGATAGCAGAAGGTTTACAGATGACATGAATGGTGAGGGTGTTATCCACAGTGAGGGGGATGGTCTCAGGCTACAGTCTGAAGGTTGAAGTTGGGACTGAATTTCAAAGAGTCATTTCAATCGATAAGGCAGACAAGAGCAGAGCAGGCAATGAGGGAAACCGATCAATTAAACTGCACTTACTTTGATGTAAAAGGCCTGACAGATAAGGCAGATGAGTGCATGGCATAGGATGGGAACATGGGACTGAAATATCACAGGTATTACAGAACAACAGCTGAGGGAGGGACATTACCGGCAGCTCAATGTTCCAGGGACAGATGTTATACGAAGGACAGAACAGGAAGCAAAAGTGGAGGGAGAGTGGAGTTCTTGATTAGTGAAAAAAAAAATCACTGCAAATTTAGAGAGGATATGTCTGGGGATCACCCAGTGAAATTCTCTTAGTGGAACTGAGAAAGAAGAATGAGTCATCACTTTGATATGACTGTATTACAGGCCCCCAATAGTCAACGGGAAATAGAGCAGTAAATATATCAGGAGATCTCAGATATCTAACAATAATAGGTCTTTAATGGTTGGAGATTTTAACTTTCCATACCCAGACTGGGACTGCCATAACGTATACAGCTTGGATGGGAGGAATTCATTCAGAATGTTCAAGAAAACTGTCTCAGTCAATATGGAAATGGCCTGACTGCAGAAAGGGATAAAACCTGACCTCCCCTTGGGAAACAAAAGTTGGGAAAAGGACTGAAGTGTTTGTAGGGGAGCACTTTGGCAAAATCACCATACTTCTATTAGTTTGAACATAAATGTCATGTCAGAACTTACTGTGGAGAAACTCCAGGGAAGTCAGGGAAATAAACAGTGATGTCTTCACAAGACTCCCCATTGGCGAACAGGAGGTGTTGAAGGTTTTAAATCACATAAAAAGTAGACAACTTTCTCGGAACTAATCAGGTGGATCCCATGACATTTGTGGGGGGCGGGGGGGGAGGGAAGTTAGGGAAGAAATTGCAGGGTACCTTAGAGAGACATTTCTATCAAAGACAGCTATAGGTAATGAGCTGAGAGTCTGGAGAGTGACTAATGCTGTGCCAGTATTTAAGAAAGGCTGCCAGGGAAAGCCAGGGACCTAAAGACCAATTAGCTTGATGTAAGTTGTGCGAATGTTGTTGGAAGCGATTCTGCGGGACAGCAGTTACATGCATTTGGAAAGGTAATGATTGATTAAGGATCGTCAGCACAGCTTTGTGCATACAAGGTAGTGTCTCACAAACATGACTGAGTTTGTCGAAGAGATGATTAAGAAGATAGACAAAGACAGAGCAGTAGACATTGTCTATCCTGACTTCAGCAAGGCCTTTGACAGGGTTTGTCGTGGTGCACTGGTTAGTAAGGTTAGATCACATGGGATCAGGGAGAGCGAGACAAACGGACACAAAATGGGCTTGACAGTAGGAGACAGAGGGTAATGGGAGAGGTTTGTTGTGTGGACTGGAGGCTCAGACCAGCGGTGTGCCATAAGGATTGGTGCTGGGGCCACATGTGCATTGTTTACATAAACGAGAATATAGGAATCATTGTTAGTAAGCAAAATACGAGTTATAGTAGGGAGTGAAGACAGTTATCGAAGAGGCTCTTGATCAACTGGAGAAGTGGGTCAAGGAATGAAAGATGGATTTTAATTAATGGATTTTGTTAAGACAAAACAGGGACGACGAACACTGTTAACGGAAGGGCCCTGTTCAATGCTGTCGAACAGACAGTGAGACCAAGGAGTGCAGTGACATTGTTCCTTGGAAGCTGTGTCACGGGTGGACAGGGTGGTGAAAGCGGATGAGGCACACTTGCCATCATGGGTCAGAGCATTGAATACCTGAGTTGGTCCATCATGATACGGCTGTACAAGACATTGCTGGGTCCCCAGTTGGAGTACTGGGTAGAATTCTGATCATCCCGATTTAGGAAGCATTTTCTGAAACTGTACATGGAGCAAAGATTGACGAAGATGTTATTGATACTGGAGGGTTTGACTTACACGGATAAGGTGGATAAGCTGGAATGCACAACAGTGGGAATGAGATAGCTTTGGCAGATAAAGTTAAGGAGAATGCAAGGAAATACTACAGCATACAAGTACAAAAAAGCAATGAGAGAGACAATAAGGCCCCTCAGGTGTGGAACCACAGGAGATGGGCGAGACCCTAAATGAATATTTCATGTCAGAACATACTGTGGACAAAGACTAGGAAACAAAGGGAAAGAACAGTGATGTCCTGTAAAGAGTCCCCATTACAGGAGAGGTGGTGTTGGATGTCTAAGAACTCAAATGTAGAAAAAGCCGTAAGGTCCTGAACAACTGTATCCCAGAACATTGTAGCAAAGTAATAGCAAGGACACGAGCAGAAATATTTATATCATTGTCCTGCGTATTTGCATTTGGCATAGGTGGCTGAGGGGTGACCTTATAAAGCTTTATAAACCATGAGGGGTACAGGTAACATGAATAGTGAAGGTCTCTACCCCAGGGTAGGGGAGTCCATAACTAGAGGGCAGAAATAAGAGGTGGGAGAGGGAAGACTTAAAAGGGATCAGGGAAGGACATTTTTCACAGAGAGCATGGTGCACATATTGAAGAAGTTGCCAGGGGAAGTGATGGAGAGAAGCACACTGACAACATGGAAAATACATTTTAGGTAGATACATGGAGAGGAGAAGGCATGAAGGGATATGAGCCAATTGCAGGGAAACGTGACCCGTTCAGGAATCATCTTCAGCATCGACTAGTTGGATCAAAGTAAAGGTTCTGTTTCTGTGCTGCATGACTCTGTCATTGGAGGAGGAGACAACACAGATAAGGCACACTGTAGAGACTGAAGCAACTTACAGTGATAGGGATGATAGTCTGGAATGCAATACATTTCAAATATGTGGAGGGACTATAGGGAAGGGAGGAGGTTACAGGGACAGGAACCGTTACAGGAGTTAAAAATTATTGAAGACATCGGTCTTCACCATGCCACAGATATAGTGTTGGAGAGGGAAATACAGAACAGAGAGATCCCAGGCAGCATTCCCACCCTCTCTTGGGAAGCCTGCTTTCCCCTCTGTTGTACTGACGCTCACTAAGACAGCACAGGCCTGGATTGATAACTGTGACACCCCGATGCTGTCTTAGTACAACAAAATTTACAGCAGGCGTGGTGATTGAGCCTCAGGTGTGTCTGTACTCTGCTACCCCTCCAGCACTGTATCTATGTCATGTCTTGTTAGCCGATATATGGAGCCCTCTCATTGCTCTCTGCTCTGTGCACTGTGAGTGATCTTACCTCACTGCAGGATTTATTGAAGGTTCCAGATCTCCCTGCCCTTTGTCTCTCTGGCTGACCAACCATCTTCAATGTGGTGTTGGACGAGACACCCAGCAGCTGTGAAGTCTATTGAGTGAGGACCTTCCTGAGCACCTACAGGAGACAGACAAATAGACAGAATGGGAATTTATACTGATGTAGTGAGAGTTACGCATAGAGAATGATCCTGAGTAAAACAGAGATCTGTAAAATCCCAGATTCCGTCCCTGGCCTGTGCTGCTGCATCTCTCTGGGGTGGAGAATTCTGTTGATTCAGGATCTGGAGTGGCGAGAAGAGCGAGGGGCATTGACAGAGGCAGCAATTAGCCCCATACAGTGAGGGATACCATATGGGAAGATACTGAGTGATATCACCAGAGTGCTGGAAGGTATCAGGCTCAAACAATCAAGTCAGAAGGTTTTAGAATCAAACAATTGTGTAGGAAGAAGGTGTTCTGCTTCATGATGGTATAACTGGTCAGGAATGAGCAACCAGTGAGCAGGTGAAGTGATGGCCTAGTGGCATTATTGTTAGAGCATGTATCCAAAACCTCAGCTAATGTTCACGGGAGACAAGTTTGAATCACACCATCAGAAATGGGGGAATTTGAAATCAATAATTTAAAAGATAATAATTAATAATCCATAAATAACTATGAGACAATTGCCAATGAACAGAAAATCCAAACACTTGTCATTTCGAGAAGGACATCTGCTATTTTCACGTGGTCTGCACGACATACCCACAGCAAAGCGTTTGCCTCTTAATTACCCTCTAAAATGGCCAAGCAATTTCCTCAGCTCATGGGCAGCTAGGACTGGGCAAGAGAGGTTGGTCAGCCAGAGACACTAACATCCCACGAGTTAATAAAAGCAATCCCGTTACACTGGGCCCCACTAGAGCCATGATGGGACGAGTGTCCTGGCCAATCATGTCGGTAGGTTTATGGACAGGGCTGTAAACTGACAGAGAGGATGCAGGGACAGGGTTCAGGTGAAAGGAGCTTTCCGAATCCAAAGAGAAAAGGTGAAGCATGGGAACAGCATGGGAATGTGGCTGAAGACAAGCAGAAAGGAACAGAAAAGTTTAGTTAAAACTGTACATCAGTGAATCGTGTTGTGACAGGAAATTGTGAGAAAGAGTAAATTATGATTTGTTTGGAATGGACAAAGTCTCTGCAATAAGGTAGATGGATTTGTGACACAGAGATAAAAGAGATTTAGACAGCAATGAGACATGGTTACAGGGCGAAAAAAAGGTGGAGCATAAATATTCGATGGTTCACAACCATGCGGAATCTCAGGCAGAATGGGTAACACTAACATAATGGATACCAAAGGCATTACAGAGAAAGCAGTTGGCATCGGATCATGAAGTAGAGTGAAGTCTGAATGTAAATTCTGGCTACTACTTGCAAAGGACACAAGCAGCAGAACAGTTTTAGCCACCGAACAGCATTTCATTGTTCATCACTGCAATAAACAGGAATCAATTAGAATTTTTAATAAAAGCATTGTGATAACTTTGGGAAACATCAATATTCCCAAAATCTAGGACATTCACACTGACAAGAGTGATAGTGGAAGAGGAGTTCAGAGAATTTTTTTTTCAGTGTTTCTTTGAATAACACATTGTGCAACTGACTAGGGACATAACTATTTCAGAGCGACTGTTGTGTGATGTAACTTAGTGAATGAGTAATGTCACCTGGAGAGATCCTCTGGGAAATTGTGAGAAAGTGCAGTTTAAATAAACATAAAGTTTTAAAGTGAATCACAGAAAGGACAAGCTACAACTAGAAACAAAAATAGTCAATTACATGAGTTTGAGAGAACTGACCAAGGTGAACACGCTAAACAGAGTGAAACATGTGTCTGTAAATGGACAGTGGAAAACATTTAAAGGAACAGTATAAAACACTCAACAAAAGGACACTCCATTGAAACAGTAAAAACCTCAGCAAGAAATCCCCACTAGTCCCTCACTCAGGACAAAAGGGATCATACTTGATTATGAGGCTGAGAAGATCACCACAAAATACTTAAATCCTGAAGTGAGAGAGTGCTTTAGGAGTAAATGTTAAATGGATTGCAAAGGGTCTGCTCGCAGGAGGAGAGCTGTGGGAAGGGGAATCATTGTCAAGGTTTAATGACACAATAGGAACAGGGAGAGGTGAAGGTGCTGGAGGTGGTGAGAGTGTTACAGAGAGTGCTCACGGCCTGAATGGTGTTACAAAGCCAGTACGGATTGCTGCAGCTGGAGGGGTTTGCAGAGTTACGGAGGGACATATGTATTTTTATTTATTCATTCATGGGATGTGGGTGTCACTGCCTGGAACAACATTCTTTGACCCCACTGCTAATTATCCAGAGGGCAGCTCAGAGTCAGCCATATTGCTGTGGATCTGGAGTCACATGTCGACCAGACCAGGCTGGAAAGTCAGATGTCCTTCACTAAATGAGGCAAGTGAACCAGGTGTCTTCTTCCTACTGAACAACAATGTTTTTATGATAGCCTCACCAATGTCTTTCCTACTCTCAATGCTCTCCTAATGAAGATAACCATCCCAAACTCCTGCTTCACCAGCCTGTCTCCCTGGGTCACTGACTGACAACACTAACCAGGGCCCTAACATTAACTGTACAAGTCCCACCCTGGTTTGTTTCACCAAAATGGAACACTTCACCTTTATCTAATTAAACTCCATCTGCTCTTCTTCGGCTCACTATCCCAGCAGTACTGTTAATCTTGTTGTATCATATAATCTTCTCCACTAACCACTTTACCACAAATGTCAGTGACACCCAAGAAGCATAGTTACCAGGAAACCAATATTCCCATCCAATCCATTTATCCAAATGACAAACAACAGTGGACCCACTCCATCGCTGGTCATATGTCTCCAGTCAGATAAACATGTCTCCCACCACCCTCTGTCTCCTACCATCAAGCCCAATTTTGTATCCAGGTGACTAGCTGCTCCTGAATGCCATATCCTTTTACATTGATCTGAGTTTATTACCCAGTTTACCAGACAGAACATAGAACACAGAACAGCACAGAACAAGACCCTTCGGCCATGATGCTATGACAACTTTTTATCCGACTGTAAGATCAAACTAACCTACATACCCTTCATTTTACTACTACCCATGTGTCTGTCCAAGAGTTTATTAAATGTCCCGAATGTGTCGAATTTTACTCCCACCATTGGCAGTCCATCCAACCACCTACCCTTCTCTATCCTCTTATCCATCCTCCAATCACCTTAAAATTATGCCGCCTTGTAACAGCCATTTATGCCATAGGAGGAAAAGTCTCTGACAATTCACTCTCTGAGTGATTCTCATCACCTTGTTCACCTCTACCAAGTCACCCCACCCCCGTCTTCGCTCCAATGAGAAAAGCCTTAGCTCCCTCAAACGTTCGTCATAAGAAATACCCTCCATTCCATGCAGCATCTTGGTAAATCTCCTGTGTCCGCTCTCTAAAACTTGCACATCCTTGCTGTAAAAATGGGACCAGAACTGAACACAATATTCCATGTGTGGTCTCACCAGGACGCTATAAAGATGTAGTAAAACCTCATGACTCTTAAAATCGATCCCCTTGCTGAGGAAAGCCAATACAACATATGACGTTTTAACAACCCTATCAACGTGCGTGGCAACTTGAGGGATCTATGGACATGGACCCCACGATCTCTCTGTTCCTCCACACTGCCAAGTATTCTGCCTTTCACCCTGCATTCTGTATTCAAGTTCGACCTTCCACAATGAATCAATTTACACTTTTCCAGATTGAACTCCATCTGCCACTTCCAGCCCAGCTCTGCGTCCTGTCAATGTTCCATTGCAACCTTCAACAGCCCTCCACATTCCCCAGCACTCAACCAACCTTCGCATGATTGGCAAACTTACTAACCCACTCTCCAACATCCATATCCAAGTCATTTATAAAAATCACAGAGA